>NC_139516.1:169237195-169979695 GCF_947247035.1 Vipera ursinii | reverse complement strand
TGTGCAGCTCATTAGTCTCCTGCCAACCAGACGCAGAGGAGGTAGGTAGGAGGGAGGGAGGGAGGATGGGGGGGAGGGAGCAACACCCAGCCGGTGAGGGGGAGAGGTGCCCAGACAGGAGGCAGACTTGAGGTGGCCAGAGAAAGAGCCGCAGATGGCTCCTCTACCGGGCTGGCTGGAAAAGCTGGAGCAGATCTCCCATTTGGTCTGCGCAGTGAAAGCAGGACCAATTGGAGGAGAAGCTCCAGCCAGAGGCAGAGTGTGATTTTTTACAGGCTGGGGTCTGGGTGTCTTTCCTTCTAAAGTTGAAGAGCAGCTGCAGTCTATCCCAACTTGAAAGGCAGGCAGGAACGCAGTAGCCAGAGCAGCTCCTTAGCTCTAAGGATGCCTTGGACTCAGAAACTGGGCGGGCTGGCTGGAAAACCTGGAGCGGATCTCCCATTTGGTCTGTGCAGGGAAAGCGGGACCAATTGGAGAAGAAGCTGCAGCCAGATTTTTTACAGGCTGGGGTCTGGGCAGTATAGTAGAGCTGAGCACTAAAAACTGTTTTTGCCACCCTGCCTGCCACTCAAGGACACTGCTGCCAACTTTCTTTCAGCAGGAGTCATACTGGGGCATCCCCAGATGCTCCTTTGTGCCCCAACTGTTCCAGAGTAGGTGCCACCCTTGGCTCTGTGAACACCACAGCCCTGGGCCTTGGTGGCCTGGGAATGTCTCCAGATTTCTGTGGAGGAGAAAATGTGCTGTCAATTTCAAAGTCTCCTTGTGCCCTTCAGTGCAAGCGGGCTTGGGGCTGCGGAGAGTTGGGAGGGGGGAGGCAGAATGCTGGGCAGCCCTTTGGGGCCACAAGAGTGAGGCAGCAGCCACACTCCTGCAATTTTGGGCAGTGCCCAGACTGGCTCCATCCCTCTGTCCTGGAGTTGCTCCCCCCCCCGCATGTTCCCAGCCTGGATCACATGCCGCTGGCCTCCTTTTCCACAGGCCATCCCTGCCAGTGCCCCCATGAGCCCCATCCCCTTGCCCCCTGGGTCCCCAAACCACATTATGCTCAGTCTGATTCTTGGTAGAAAATATGTTGAAATCAATGGAGGGATGCTTTGGGTCTCCCCCAAAGGACAGACTGACAGACCTTGAAAGAACTAACCAGCATTGCTTGCAAAAGCTAAATTTTGGATGGATATTTCAGGGATTTTAAACTCTATTTCTGGGCTTCATGGACATAGGAGAGTTGTTGGGAAAAAATGGAGCAAGTGGTTCCTTGTTTCCTATTTGGGAAAGCTTGATTCCCACCCCCCCTTGCAATGAGAGACTGGAAGGCAGCCATGAAAATATCAGAATCTGATCAGAAATGGAGGCTGAGTAGTCCTTGTGGCTGCTAGACCAGCTTCTGAGTGATGGTGGATTGCTGATTTTTTTCCTCCATCCACGCATGAGTGGAAATGGGGATTCCCTTTCAAGAAGGGCCAACCTCCCTCATGCAGGACTGGGAAGTGCTGCTCCCTGCCTCCTCTTGCTCTCCAGAGATCTGTCAAGGCAGAAGAAGGAATGCTCTCTCTCTCTCTCCCTCTCTCTCTCTCAGCTTGGAGACTAGCAAGCTATGTACATCTGAGCTAACAACCAATCATGCCTGGGCTTGGGAAGAAGGCCCTTTTTCCATCCTCTGCACATGCTTGGCTGCAGATGTTTGGGGAGGTGAAGAGCTTGTGGGGCAATGAGATTTCCCCACATGAAATTAGCTGGTGCAACTTGTTCTCTCCTGACCCAGGCATTTCGAGTAAGCTGTGCTGAGTGAGCAGCATTGAGCTGGCCACGCCCACCCAGCCACACCCACTTGGTCACACCCACCGGGCCCCCCAAGGGCAACCATAATGCTGATGTGGCCCTCAATGAAATTGAGTTTGACACCCCTGGCCTAGATCCTTGAAGACTTCCACTAGTTTCCCTTTAGCCTGCTGGCCTCTCTTGCCTTCTCTCATCTCTGTCTCTCATTTGTCCAATTATTTTTTCTCTTAGCCCCTTCTTTTCTTCCACTTCATGCCTACTCCTTACACCTCTCCAAACTATTGTCTTTTTTGCGCACAGCTCATTATGTTCCTACCCACCCTTCTACGCGTCACCCATTACTGCATCCCTATAAGGATTCCGTATCACCTGAATTTCCATCAGTTGTGGGGGGGGGGGGAGAAATCAACGCTAACATTATATATGCAACTATCTCCAAGAGATGAGATGGAGGAGTGAGAGACAGCTGGCTCTGCCTTTCATCCATCGCTGGGAGAAGAAATAGATTACAGCCTTCCCCACCATCCTGTACAATATCTATTTCCCCTCTGCTAATCAACCAGGCTCAAGGTTGACTCAGCCTTCCATCCTTCCGAGGTAGGTAAAACGAGGACCCAGATTGTTGGGGGCAATTAAGCTGACTTTGTAATAATGCCGCTTGGGGTGTGTGTGTGAAAGCCCTAATAAGCAGGCATATACATAGAATGAAGGCTACTGCTAAGCTTGTAAGCCGCCCTGAGTCTTCGGAGAAGGGCGGGATATAAATGGAATTAAATAAAATAAAATAAAAATAAAAATAAAACCATCCGATTGTTGGAAGGTTGCATACACTACCGGCCACAAGACCGCAGCTTCTTTCTTACCAGATTTCCTAGCGCAGGCAATCTTTGGTAATAACGATTAGTTTAAGGCAGCGTTTCCCAACCTTTAGGAACTTGAAGATGCGTGGACTTCAACTCCCAGAATTCCCCAGCCAGCTGGCTGGGGAATTCTGGGAGTTGAAGTCCACGCATCTTCAAGTTCCTAAGGTTGGGAAACGCTGGTTTAAGGTACCGAGATATCCCAGTTCCTCCCCTTCATTTTTATTTTTTTTTGTGGCGGAGGCCGCCAAGAGTTTCTTTCCTCCAGCTGCCCCCCTCGGACCGACTATAGAGCCCGGCGGGCTTGGCCGGTTCACGCGGGGTCGGCAGCCGGGGCCTTAAGGAAGCGGCGCGCGCTCCGGCTCGTTCCCCGCAGTTCCGCAGTCCCTCGCCGCGCAGGGAATCCGGGGCGCGCACGCCCACCGTCGTAGCAGTCCGGGCGCCTGCCCGGCCCCTGGTTCCGAAGCGAAGCGGGGAGGGCGAGGTGGGGTTCGTGGGGAGGAGAGAGAGAGAGAGAGTGAGGGAGAGAGAGAGAGGGAGAGAGAGAGAGGGAGAGGGAGAGGGAGAGGGAGGGAGAGGGAGAGAGGGAGGGGGAGAGAGAGAGAGGGAGAGAGAGAGAGAGGGAGAGAGGGAGAGGGAGAGAGAGAGAGAGAGAGAGAGAGAGAGAGAGAGAGAGAGAGGAAGAAAAAGAAGAAGAAGGAGGAGGAGGAGGAGGAGGAGGAGGAGGAGGAGGAGGAGGAGGAGGAGGAGGAGGAACCGCCACACCTGAACAGGCAACGCCGGCCGCCGCTCTCCACTTGGGCCGGGGGGAAGCCCCGATTGACTGAACGGGAGCCGAGCGAGGCGGGGCCCTTTCGCTGCCGGTGGCGCTCCCCCCACGGGACCCACCGACCCCCCCCCCGGCTGTGGTAGGGTCTGCTCGTTCCTGTCACTTGCGTCACGAAGCGTCTCTCTCCCCACCACCACCACCAACCACCCTCGCCGCCGCCTCCCCTTTCCCTCCGCGCTCGCCGCTCACCCTCCTTGGCTTTGAAGCCTGGCCGAGAGCCACCCCAGCCCACCCCCAGCCCCACCCGCGGGGCTCCGCTCCGCTCCTCTCCACACGCCCCCTCCCCAGAAGAGCCTCCCCACCCTGGGATGCCATGAGTCATCCCTGCTGCTGCTGCTGCTTCTCCGCTGCCGCCGGCGGTCTGGAAGCTGCTTCTCCGGCATCCCTTCGGACCCTATTCGGCGGACAGCGCTTTGCCCGGGCAGCGTAGCCGGGCCTCGGGGAGCGGTCTCTCCTGCCCTGGAAGGAGGAGGAGGAGGAGGAGGAGGAGGATGCCGCCTCTCTTCAGGACGGCGCTGCGAGTCTCCAACCGCTCTATCCTGGTCTTCATCTTCTTCTTCTCCTTTTCTTCCTCTTGCCTTTACTTCGTCTATGTGGCTCCTGGCATGGGTAAGGCCAGCTCTCTCTCTCTCTCTCGCCCTCCTCCAAGGTCGGTGGGTGGGATTAGAGGAGGCGCCGCCTTAGAGCTGCCTGCCCCAACGGGAAACGGTGAGGATAAGATGCTGCCAGGTGGGCTGGGAGACCCGGTCAAGGGCCACCTGCTCCGCTCCGGAGATGGTTGAACGCTACCATTTCAATCCCCATCTCAGTGTTGATAAGCGTCGTCTTGGAGGAGATTTCCCCACATGTATATCTATGCCCTGGTTAGATAAATTTGTCTGTGTCCACCTGTAAGTTCCCACATGCCGCAATTTAATGTGAGAATGCCAAAATAGGAAATAATTTCTCTTGGCTGCTTCTAGAGACATGTCCCGTGTAGACAGAATATGGGAGGCTTCTGGGGAACTGCAGTTTTGAAAGACCCGGATATTCTTGTGTACTGGGAAAACAATGCACGTTTTTCTAGAAATGATCATATGTTGCTTCAGGGGCTTAAATCAATACTCCAGATGTAAATTGTTGCTCTTGACAAAATCACATACACCTCCTCGGTGGTGACGCTGGAATGTGTGAGATGACTGGAAGTTATTGGACTTTAGGTTTGTTGGACAAATTGTGACTTAATGGCTCACCTTCAGAATCAATTATACCACATAATTTTTCTATAATAATTCTTTGAGCAGTTTCTTCCATCAAAACATCATCTCTACCTCTTATTTTATATTGTTTTGAAGGGGAAGGTTAAATATGCTTATTATTCTTTGGTAGGACTCGTTCTTGTCTCTTGTGGGCTGCTTGTTGAAAAATAGAAAAATGTTTCTTTTTGGTAACATTTTTCAATGCCATGCTGAATACAAAGCTTGTGTACTGCTTACAATATACAGATGCATTTTAGCTGCTTTTCAAGAGATTTATTTCAAGAAAAAAACTAATCGATATCATTTACATAATGAGTGACTTTCAATGTTTGCTGCCTACGAGCAATTCATATAACATTTTATAGCACATATAACAGTACTTTGCTCATGAATTTGATAACGTTAATTTAAAAAGTGGAATTTAAAGTTTTCCATTCAACATTATTTTAGAAAATGTCTGCTTTCTTTCTCTCTTTCTTTCTTTCTTTCTTTCTTTCTTTCTTTCTTTCTTTCTTTCTTCCTTCCTTCCTTCCTTCCTTTCTTTCTTTCTTCCTTCCTTCCTTTCTTTCTTTCTTTCTTTCTTTCTTTCTTTCTTTCTTTCTTTCTATTTCTAGGGAAAAGCAATCTTTTCCTAAAAGAAGTACAAATACATAAGGCCCCTACTATGAAGACCTTGTACTTGATTAAATAGTTTTAATATGCTACAAGCCTGTTCCCAGGCTTGAGGCAGATTAATTGATGGTGAATTGCCCTTCAGATCAGCTGATCTGAAATCATATCTAATTTTAAAAGCCAAAACTAGCACATTGAATGAAGATGCAGCAAGTGTATCTAGCCATTATCTCTTCAAAAAGTTTTATCTCTTCAAAATTCAACTCCCAGCATAGCTCTGTCATGAGCTATCAAAATGATTTGATTTTTTTACTCAGCATCTCTTTAATCACAATTGGAGTATCTACCATGACAGAACAGCAAAATTTGCTTCATTCCTTCCAGTGGTTATATTTTCCATTTACCCTCTAGAAGACACATACCCAGTGCTTTTTTGTAAAAAAGAAAAAAAAAGAGGTGCCGGAACTCACACATGTCATACAACCCACCTTGCCAACCCTAAAAGGTTTACCTTTGTAGTTGAAAAAAACCCTTCAATTTTTAGGGTGTCTAAAAGACTAGGATTTTGTTCAAGATAAGTTAATGCTATTAATATTACCATGCACTGTATAGCTTTAAATTACAAGAAGGCATTTTATTAATCTTTTGGGACATTTACCACTGGCATTCCCATTTAGTTTAATGAGTGGAAATGTCAGCTTTTTTTTTCTTAATCACATTTATATCCCGCCCTTCTCCGAAGACTCAGGGCGGCTTACAATCTAAAGCACAATGTGCTTAGCAATAGCCTTCATTCTATGTATATACCTGCTTATTAGGGCTTTCGGGGGGGCCCCAAGCGGCATTTTTACAAAGTCAGCAATAAAACAAAATTTGGTTACTTGTAAAAGATTGAATTATTTTTAAGAAGTTGTCAAACAAGCTGGAAAAATTTACATTTGGAGTTTAATATGGATACTGACGTGAAACAAATTAAAGGTGAAAGTTTGTCAGTGAGCAGATTACCTTTAATTTACCTTTAAGTTAAACCCAATTTAATAAATAGATCTGATTAAACCTCGTACTGTAGGTCTACCTTTACATCTGACCAATATATAATTAATATATAGTATTAATAATAATACCTCCAAATCACAAGACATTGGCTTTATTCTTATTCTTCCCCTCTGCAGTTTGAATATAAAGTATAAAAGACTAAAAACAGATTTTCATACACATCCTAGCCTTTAAACTACCCAAGAAACTGAAAGAGCAAAGTTTCGCTGTCGGGCAAGCTTCCACGCCAGCCGTCTTTCTTTCCGCTCGCTTCGCCTCTTTTTAACCTCTCACACACTCCACCTTCTGTAAGGGAAGGCAAAAGGCTCATTCACCATCTTGTGAAAGATGGCCTTCATGTTTATGTGTCTCCCAACGCCACCATAGGCTTCCACATCATCGGCTTCCCAGCCAATCAAGCCACACTCTGGCTGTGGTGCTCCAGCGCCTCATGGCTCCTCCTAGCAGTGGTGTAGTGTGGAGGGTGCAGGGGGGGCCGGCTGCACCGGGCGCAACATCTGGGAGGGGCGCGCTCGCACTCGCAGCTCTCTGCCCCTGCCTGGCTCACTCA
Organism: Vipera ursinii; assembly: GCF_947247035.1. Lineage (NCBI taxonomy): Eukaryota > Metazoa > Chordata > Lepidosauria > Squamata > Viperidae > Vipera > Vipera ursinii. The sequence goes on along the minus strand of NC_139516.1, from coordinate 169,972,768 downwards.
CTCTCTCTCACTGCAGTGCTGGCTGTGCGAATCCGATCCGAGCCGCCGGGTCGCCGCCCACTGTGGAGGGGGGGTGCCAGGCGTGCAGTGCGGAGAGAGAGCGAGGGACTATCTGGGGGAGGGACAGTCCACGGGTTAGGGGGCGCAAATTACTTGCCTTGCCCCGGGTGCTGACAACCCACGCTACACCACTGCCTCCTAGACAAGGCAGACAGTGACGGAGGGGACCCCCCTCGCACCATACTGCCAGTGGGGCATTTTCAAAAGCAAACAAGGATAGGAAGGGCAACAATAGGAAAAGAATGCAACTCTGGAAAATCGGTCGAAAAAAGGTGCCGAAACTCCGTTCTGGTGCATTCTGTGACAAAAAAAGCCCTGCACATACCAGTAGATGAAGTATTTAGTTCTATCTTCTACTACAAACTAAGTCTGTATTCAGCCATGACCCTGGCAGATGAATATCTCCTGGAGGGGCAAGGGGACAATGATGATGCCTGCATCACATCATCATACAATGTAAACATGCAATACCAATGTATATGATCTTCATTATGGTGCCATTGAAGCTAGCTATGGACAGCCACTATTCTCAAAATGACAAAAAAGATTTTCCTGTGATATTGCCATCTGCAACACAAAGGAGCTTCAGAGAAACAGATTGGGAATGAAACTTCATAGAAGTCCAGAAATGAAAACCTTTTCTAAATTTTTTACTTCCACTAGTGACATTAGCTTTGGCTGAATTTGAAATATATCCGACTACATCATATAATAACATTCTCTGATGTAAAGATTTCATACAATGATATTTTCTGATGTAGAGATGTGGAATTTTTAATATATGTTAGCATTTCATTATGTTTTGCATATTTTATATAGTTGGATTAATAACATTGAATTACTTTCTGGGAAGTTAAAAGATAAAGGTGTCCCTGCAGATTTTATTCCGCGGGTCATTGCCGACTGTAGGGATGGGGCTCATCTTTGTTTCAAGATCTTTGAGCCAGGGCTGTCCAAAGACATGTGGCTAGCATGACGTCATGGAGCACTGTTACCTTTCCACCTATCTGGTAAGATAGGACATAGATAAAAAAATTATATAATGCACATTAATTTTAAATCATTGTAACTAGTCACAAACATAATTGAAACATTACTTAATTTATGTTTCTTCACATGCATTCTACAGAGAAAATTGATATGACCATCAAGTGTGATTCTCACTTCCAAGTTTTAGAAACAATATAACTTTAAAAGTTGACATGTAATATGAAACCAGTATTTTTCTAATTACAACCATAGTTCTATTATTTCCTAGAAAGAATTTAATGTTGGGTGGAATCATTTTAATAAGTTGTTTCACCCTGTGGGCTTGATACTTCCCAATGTTACAAAAGATAACATGGAATGGGATTTTGTAAAAGTGCATTTAGTAATGTGAAGTTTTGTTGCATTTGCAGATTGATTATGTGCTGGATGATCAGTGCTATTAGCATCAATCACTTGTGAAATTGGAGACAAGAATAAAAGTTAGACCTATGACTGATTAATTATTCCTTTTGTTCAAGTAGATATGCTCTGTGTCTAGTATGTACAGCTTTCAAAGAGGGTAGAAAGCTACTCAAGATAATTGCATTTCATATTCCAGTTCCACATGTTTATTTTTGCCAATTTAAATTATCTATAATTTATTTATTTGAGTTGTCTATAATAGTTATCCTAAAATTATTCATTCTGCCCGATTTATAATATTATCTGTCCATCTTTAAATTTTAAGTTGAAGTTAATTTTGATTTTTTTTCTTTACAGCAAATACATATTTATTTATGGTACAAGCACGAGGTATAATGCTGAAAGAAAATGTGAAAACAATAGGACATATGATTAGACTGTACACTAATAAAAATGCTACAATAAATGGCACAGGTAGGAATATTATACAATATTTTGAAGGTTAATGTAACTATGAAAAATATTTTTAGTAACATTCTGAGCTAATTATGAGTCAAAGCTCAACAAATTATTTAAGATCAGCAGCATTGGACATATATAAAATGATAAAACTGTATAAAATGAGTTGGGAAGACAACCTTATAAACATTACAGAAATAATTAATGGAAAATATTTTTGTTTCTGTTAAGATTATCCGGAAGGCAACAGTACAAGTGATAGTATTGCCCAAACAGTGACATATCTTCCAGATAACTTCACTTATTCTCCTTCTCAATCTTGTCCAGAAAAATTGCCCTCCATGAGTAAGTTTATTTTTATCTTAACAGAAAACTATTAATTTAAACATGTCACAAATTGTTTTGAAACACATTTTCAATAAGGATTTTAACAGCATTACAATTTTTAAATGTACAGTATAACTATAATTTCCCTAGGAAAAGAAAAATATTTTAAAAAATAATTTGTAAGCATTTTACAAAAATAAATTTAGAATTTCAGAATTGATTTTGGCGCACTTTTTATTTCCACTTTAATGTATCATTTCAGTCAATTGAGGATTCAGTTTAGTACATAATGTGTAACATTTTATATTATCCCATAATGATCTTAGCATAATCTTGTTAATGCCCAATTGCATGTTCAGTAGGTGTGGTTCTTAGATTATAATTAGTTTTCGAATTACTAAAGTTCAACTCTTTGGAGAATTCTTGTCTGACAATTTTGAACCAGTCCTTATCAGAATTTCACATTCCTGCTTCTTTACTTCAAAGAACTAGAAACATTAACCAAAGGCAGTCCTAGCTGCTGAAAACATTACTCAAAGGGCTCCTGCTCAGGTTCCCATCACCTCAGGTTGAAGTAGAAATTCTCCTTTTCTTAACTGTATTGTGTGGTAGATTTGAAAATCTGTATCAGATTTGTGTATTACTGTTATACGTAATATGTCATTTACACATCTTAACTTTAAATGTGGGGAAAATCTTAATCAAAATTGACTTCTCATCATCACTTAGGAGGCTTTATTGAAGCAAATATGAGTGAAATTAGTTTGGAAGAAATTCAAGAGATGTTTTCTAAGGATTTAAATATTGAACCGGGTGGTCACTGGAAGCCAAAAGACTGTAAACCACGTTGGAAGGTAAAGTGCAATTGAATTTCTAGTATTCTAGAGTCTGTGATTTTCTTAAAGTTAGAATCTGGTTGTTTTTGCAATATCAGAACATATTTTCATATATACCTGACATGCTGAAGTGTAATTTATTTTTCATTGAAACAAGAAGCTCATAATAAATTGCAGTTTGAAAAGCATGCTAGAATAAAGACAGAATAACACCTTGTTATCTTTTACCCACATGTCTGTCTCTGTAAGCATCTTGTTATTCAATTTAGGTATAGTCCAAATCATTAGCCATGGATAGGCTTCAGACCATAAAAAGAATGTGATAAGGACAACCAGATTTAGATATTTGCACATCTGTTACGTAAAACAGGATGTCATGTACTTCAGGTATGTTTCTTCCAGCTTCTCTTCTTGGAGATGTGTTGGAGACAAAGGAATGAGAATTCAACTCCCTTTGCCAATTTATTCTTTTGGATACAAAAGCTGAAATCTTTACATTTACATTTCATAAATGAATGGGACAATTTTATCAACAATAAATGTGTTTGTCCATGTTCAGTCTAGTTTGGCATTTTGAAAAACACCAATAAATAAATGTTCCTCCATTTGCTTACTAAAATGAACATAGATGACAGTTTTGGGAAGATAAATTTCTGAGCTGCCAATATTGAAAAGGCTGTTCCCTATATTCTCAGGGATTTAATCTGACAAATGATGGAATAGGGCAGTGGTTCTCAACCTGTGGTCTGAGGACACCTGGGGGGCGTGCGCGCTGGGGTATCATCATAGTGGGTCCATGAAAGCTGGAAGAAATGTTAGGATTTAAATCTTGAGTTAAGTCTTGGGGGTCTGTGGCCATGGTCCGTGGACACAAAGGGTATTTAAAGGAGGTCTGTGTGAAGAAGTTGAGAACCACTGGAATAGGGCATAACTTTATCTCAGAAATACCAGAACCACATATTAAAATCAAGCATTACCTAAGGTATGGTGATTGCAAACTGTTTATTTTATTTTTATTTATTTTATTTATCAAATTTAGGTACCACCCATCTCATTCTGAGTTACTAAAATAATAAACTAAACTAAAGCATTATGCAGAAGGCAGCTGGATATGTCAATATGAAGACAAAAAATGTAGTTCTTCCATTGTTTATTGTCAAAACAAACTTAGCAGTAATAGGTTAAAACAGATTTTTCTTAAGAGATCTTTGAAATTTGAGATTTTCTTTAGACAGTGCACATATTTAGATTAATTTGTAGAAAAGTAATTAAAATTAATTTTCTGTGATCATGCTTGTTGCATAACCATAATCATGCACACCAGCAAATAGTTTTCCTAAGATTTATGTTTAACTTCTGTAATTCAGTCTGCTAGCATAGCTTTCAGATGTTTTTCTATTTTTAAAGGTTGCAATACTCATCCCTTTTCGCAATCGTAATGAACACCTTCCTATATTTTTCCGACATTTAATACCAGTGTTGCAGAGGCAGAGGCTAGAATTTGCTTTCTATGTTGTTGAACAGGTGAGTTTACATTTATTTAAAACAGAATAAATTTAGATATTATTTTCTTACACATATTTGGATGAATATATTCAACAATAAACAGTGTGTGTCTGCCAATGTTGTTGAGCAATATTTTTCCTGTGTCTGGGCATATTTTCTTAACACAGAACTTCTATAACTTGAATTCCAGATCAGCACCAGAAAATCTTTGAATATTAAAATATATGTCAACTTAATTGGAATCTTCCACATCTTCTCTAGTGTGACTCCAGTATTTTTAAAATATTGTTTCTATCGTTCTCCTATTAGTGGGAATTGGGAATTTAATTAAGGATTGGATGTATACCGATAATATACTTCAATTAAAATGGGCACATTAAAATTAATGACACGAGCTGTCATAGCCCAGATTCATTGATTTCAATGGTTATATAGTATTATGTAATTGTATTCCAGTTGTTAATCTGCATATCCTAATTAACTTTCTTTAACAGTTTATTCTTCTATTTTGCCCTCTGTTAAGGTAGGAACACAGCCTTTTAACCGAGCAATGCTGTTTAATATTGGCTTCAAAGAAGCTATGAAGGATGGTGATTGGGACTGTGTAATCTTTCATGATGTGGATCATTTACCAGAAAATGATAGAAATTATTATGGATGTGGTGAAATGCCACGTCACTTTGCCACAAAATTGGATAAGTATATGTACATGTACGTAACATGTAGAAATTCTGACCTGCTGTATTTGTGCAATTAGTCAAAATAAGCAGTACAGGTAGTCCTTGATTTACGACAACTAAACCCAAAATTTGTGTTGCTAAGAGAGACAGTTGTTAAGTGAGTTTTGCCCCATTTTATGACCTTTCTTGCCACAACTCTTAAGTGAAACACTGCAGCTGTTAAGTTAGTAACACGGTTGTTAAGTGAATCTGGCTTCTCCTATTGATTTTGCTTGTCAGAAGGTCACAAAAGATGATCACATGACCCTGGGACACTGCAATGGTTAGAAATATGAGTCAGTTGACAAGCATTTGAATTTTGGTCACATGACCATAGGAATGCTGTAACCATTGTAAGTGTGAAAAAAGGTCATAAGACACTTTTTTCAGTGCTGTTATAACTTTGAAAGGTCACTAAATAAACTGTAAGTTGAGGACTACCAGTATCGAAAAATATTTTCAGTTGATCCTCACATTCCCTGAATATATTTATTGATATTACCAAATATTCCACGGACATGTTCATGAAGATGAAATGTCATTTAAAAATGCACCTCAGCTTATAATGTTACCAGGAACTTTAAGAACATTAAATAAAAAATATATCAGTGTACACGACATATTTGAAAACCTCAATTTACAATCTTCTATATATCTTTTCTCCCCTTTGATTAAAGGTCAGTTTTGACTGTGAATTCAAACAGTGAAAGCCAGGAGCAGAATGAGGAAGAATTTAATTCAAGTTCTCCTAGTACATAAGACTTTCAAAATGCTCAATGTTAAAAGAACAAATTGGAGAGTATGGAAAGAGCTGCAGGAAATTCTCATTTATGACCCTGGATTTTTTTACAAGAGTTTTAACATGCCTAGTTTTACTGTGTAGTTCCACTGTGAACATTTACTATTTGTAAGATTTTATTTATTTCTACTTCTGATGGGTCTCCAAGCAGCTTCTTTGATGAATCTTAATGATAGTGATTTACAGGAATAGATGACTATATAGGTATGGAATAGGCTGGAATTTAATTCATTGAGAAACATAAATCTTTCTGAAAAAAATAGATTTTTATCTTATCTTTTGTTCAGGAGTTCAAAATAGCACATACAGACCTCCACTCTTTTTATCCCCTCAACAATGGCAACCTTGGGGTAAGAAAATGACTACCCCAAATTACTCCATGAGCTTTCATTGCTGACGGATTACTAGATCCTGGGTTTCCCCACTCTCAGTCTAATATCCCATTGCTAAATACTCTCCCTACAAATATCCCATGTTTTTGCTTGATTCCCCTTTTCTCGCACCTCAGACATTGCCCCATATGCTGTGTTTTGCAGCAATTTGACTTGCTTTTCTTTTGGTTTTGCTTCTTATCCTACTCCTAGCCTTTCCGATTCAATGAAGTGCACATTCAATCTGTGGCTGTCCTGAATATCTGTTCTTCTCACTTTTTATCCATGTTTGTAATTCTGCCCCTTTATATTATTCTTTTTTTAAAAAAAATTCTCCTTTTTCTAGAATTTACAAAGAAAAAGTTGTTTTTTTAAGGAAAAGGACAGTCTTAAAATATTACGAAGTATGTTAAAGATCCTTTTTCATTTCCCACCAGTGTCATTATATTTTTGCTTCTACCATTTGAAAAGTAGAGTATTAATACACTGTTCAGTTGTTTTGTAGTTACAGCTATAAATAATACTACCTTATCTAATATATTATCTATTTCCAAAATTCTAAATCAATTTAAATATATTTATTTAGTAATTTAAATTATTTATATATGTGAAAACTCTTGCCAAGGAAAAGAATTATAAAAATGTACTAAGCTTAGTGGTAAAGTCTTGACTCTCTCCTGTCTCCCAAATCCCAACATGAAAATTTCCACCTTGAACTTGATTCAAGGAACACTTCCCTTTTATCTTTGCAAGCCCAAAACGTAAATGCTTCCTCTCATTTTCAGACTTCCATACAATGAATTTTTTGGTGGTGTAAGTGGACTCACAGTAGAACAATTCAAAAAAATTAATGGATTTCCAAATGCTTTCTGGGGATGGGGAGGAGAAGATGACGACCTTTGGAACAGGTATTTGTATTGTATTAACTTTATTAGGTCATTGGCCAGAATTCATAGCAGATGGAACATGTACATGTAAGATAATGGAAGAGTAATATCTAAGTTCTTGTTTTTGCTGGCATGAAATATACATGAAATGTAGAGATTTATTGGATCCAGTCATAAAAATAATTGGCTACTCAGATTTGAGCAGCTTTAAGTAACAGCACACAGGTACAGGAATTCCTTGCTAGCATATGTCTCTGGATCTATCTAAAGCAGGGGAGTGCAATCTTGACAACTTTAAGACTTGTGCACTTCAAATCTCAGAGTTCCCCAGCCATACTGTCTCAAGGTCACCAAGGTTGGATACCCCTGGTTTAATGGAACCCAAAGGTGGCATAGTGGAAAATGAATGTATGTATTTTTCTTAGTTTTCCAACTGATTGGCTAATGGCTACTTTTTTTTTAGCTACTGTGTTTTTGCTCATAGTTGTTGCTTTCAATTAGTCAAAAGCAGTCACACTTATGCAAGATTGATATGCCATAGTCTAGGAATTCTGTTATTAGATGAGCAAGCGGAACAGGTGTTCTTTCTCCTCCGACTATGAGCATATAAAACATACATAATTACAGACACCTGGAGGTTAAAAACCAAAGGCAACAACTTTACAGAGTTCTGTACAGGAGTCTGTGCTGGATCTTGTCACTTTCTCAATTTTATTATTCTGACATCATGCACATCTCTATTGGGCATGTATTTGAGGTTGTGGCACATGCAAGAGAAGGATGGGGCTTGCAATACAACACTATTTTTATCAGTCTGATCCTCCTTATCCTTCCTGCAGAAACCATTTGTGGTGTGTCCACATTTTAGGAAAGTTTGCACATCTTTTTCTTTTTTCTGTGTAGCTCAAGAGATGAGCTCATTCCCTTTAAAACAAAACCAGTTCATCAATTGCATTTTAAACATCAAGAGTTGCAGGTCAAATTTCACACATATTGGAATGAAAGTATAATTTTGACATTTATTCACAGAATAAAGTTATTTTCTAGGATGGTGCCCAGTTTGAAAATTGCTGGTAAATCTCTATTTTGGAATGCATGGGTTAATAGGGATATTTAGCAATTTACTGCAAACTGGGTATTAAAGGTATTTGAAGCATTAGATGTTATAACTCTGCTGTTCCTCAGAATGTATAAATCTTTGATTCCTTTCCAAGCTACTATTTTTTATTTCGTATTTGCAAGAGCTTTAAAATTTGAAATACCATATATTGACATATCAGTAGTTGGGCTTAAAATATTAACTATATTTTTAAGATCATATGTATATGACCCTTCACCATCAACCTCATTATTCTAGAAGTAGAAATATTGAGGGGACACACTGTATGATATAGGCTTGCTCTTCCATTGCCCCATTTTTAAAAAAAATTCATACTTTTTAAAGTGTTTTTTGCATAAGTAACATGGCTTAGATATGAATATGATACCTTATTATATACCAAAATATGGATTTTCTCATTATATGAAGAAATAGGGATTTACTGAGCATGAGTTATAACAAAAAAGTAACAAAAATAATATTATAAATGCTTGCTCTCCATATGCACTAGCTCTACAGCTTTTTGTTGTTGTTTTAGGCATAATGGAAAGATTATGTCTAACAGGAAATGTATACAGAGTATGAGTTAGGATTTCTAAATCATGGATCATCAGAATCATTTTGAAGTGCTGATTAACTGTTTCTTTTTAGAAATGCTTTGGAAGATTTTATTCTGGATTTTTTTTCTCTGCAGTCCCTCAGTGGTTCTGAAACAGTTTTAGATCCAAACTTCCTTTTGCTTTTCTTCAAACAACAAATCTGATTCAGTTCTATTCTTCGTTTATTGTTTTGGTATCATTCTTTGGTATAATTTCCTCTTCTTTTAGTAACTAAAATTATTTTAAAAAGCTTTTCTGCTCCGCTAATGAAATCAACTATGGCAACCTCCCTCTCCCACCAAACTTAACACACATAAAGTTGCCTCTGATGTCTGTTACTGAGTTTATTTCTTACACATGTTTATTATTTCAATTGCAGGGTCCACTCTGTAGGATTTAATGTGACAAGACCAGAAGGAGAACTTGGGAAGTATAAGTCAATTCCTCATCATCACAGAGGAGAAGTTCAGTTTTTAGGACGGTGAGTTTTGAATAAATACTTTTAAAAGAAATTAGGTAGGTAATAACAAGCAGTACATCGGTTTTTTCAGAAGGTAAAGGAGAGGTAAATGATGAAATTTGTGACATGATGTCCTGACAGAAACTCTTGCTACTTATCTATTTGTGTCATTATGTTACATTCAAGTACATATGGGACAGCACATTTAATATCATTTCAATAAATTTTCAGCTTGCTGCAGGTTACAACAATTTATTGAACTTGTATGCAGCCTTTTCTAACATGATACCTTTCAATTCTGCTTGAGTTTAGTATCTAGCCATCTGGACAGGTATTATTTCTCCTTACCTAACAATCTGTCCAGTATATTTATTGCAAAATAAATGTTTTTGCTGAATACTTTTTTTTGCAAAAAAACTACCCAGTCTGTTTTTGTAGAATGTTTGTTGAACTTTTTCTTGTGTTCAGTTTGAGTTCAAAAGTATTTATTTATTTTTAATATTTATTAGCTGTCTATCTTACTACAGGTTAACTCTGGAATGCTTACAATATTAAAAAAAGATAAAATTATATAAAACCTATAGATGATTTAAATAAGATACTATAAAGAACTCATTTATATTTTGTTCTGTAAAATGACAATGACTTTCTACTTTTTATCAATGTTCTGAATATTTTTCCCCACAGATACAAACTATTAAGATATTCCAAAGAGCGTCAGTTTATTGATGGTTTAAATAATCTAGTATATATGCCATCTATATTTGCCAGTAAACTGTATACTAATATCACTGTAAATCTGATGCCAGAACTAGCTCCTGTTCAAGATTATTGATGGAATAGTAGAATAAACTACTGGATCTACACTTTGTAACACTGGAAAAATACTAAATCAGGTATTTCAAATGACTGCACAATCATGTCTCTATTAGTGAATGCTTCACATTAAGAAACCAATAAGTACTCAAGCCTTGTTAGCTTTTCTGTAGATAATAAATACAGGTATAGCATGCTTAGAAATCAGGAGAATTCCTTTCTCTAAGAAAGCGTGCATTCAATGAATTATAATTATTTTTTTAATGTTTTCCATATCATGTAAATATCTGTTAAAAATATTAGGCTTTTGACCATGGCAGCATTCTGCATGTTTTGGAAGTATTTGTGTTTAGTATTTTTATAATTAAGGCATGAAATGTAGGCTGATTTATAAATATTGGCTGTTATAATAAACTTTTATGCTTATTTTGAGCTACAGCCCTTCCATGTAACATCTATGCCTGTGATTTTGCCACCAAATCTATGATAAATAATCTTTCAATCTTTATTCTACCTATTACCAGGGCAGTTCCCTGAATATGTTTGAAAGAGTATTATTTATGCATATTCCATGCATGGAAACCCATCAATGATGTTGCATTTCATTATGGTTCTTAACGTGCCAATAGTGTTAATGTCAGATTTATATTTCAGTCTATTTTCATATTGCTCTTTTGTGGATCTTTGTAATAAACACCATTCCATCCAAAATCAATAAACCAATAAATTAGAAGATGAATGAATTTTAATGAAAGTGATGGGGTAAAGTCTTCATATGAGTAACAAGTGAATGTTCAGAGTAATTGTCATTGGTCAAGTTTTTTCTCATTGAAAGTCATTGGATTGGAGTCAGCCTGAGGAGAAATGTGTTGAAATTTATCTTAAACCAATTACCATCCATATTAAAAGTTTTCCATTCTTTTGTAAACAGTGCATTTTCTGCAACAAGCTAAGCTTCTTTTATGACTTCTACATGGGGTGAACTTGCCCACTATTTTACAACGTTGTTTTGTTCTTGTTTTTTGTGCCCAGTATACAAAACTGAGGTATGTCTCGTTCTAGTTTTTATTGGATTGGATGATGATTGACATGATTGACAAAATGGCGGATAAATACAGAATTTTGACCAAATTACGTGAATCAAGCATGTAAAAAAAAAATCCTTAATCTTTAAATGTAGATATCGTGTTCTGTACACTTTTTCTCAATTCCCAGTTAGTGGACTTTTTCAAAGCTAAACATGGTATTTATAAATCCTAATTCAATTATGTATGATCACATGGTTTGAATGGAATGGCTTGTCTTAAATATTGCCAACTTGATACATAAGCTTTACAAAAACATGGGGTATGCATGTTTGCATACACTTTAAAATTATACTTTTAACTTGTCAGGAAAAAAAATAATTATAATGTATATATTTTCTGCTCAATTATACCATTCTGTAATAGATCTTTATATGCCATGATAGCTTAAATTAGTTTGTACTTGGAGCTGGGAGTCATTTACTTTCTTTGTGACCTCTAATGTAGAATGATTGCAGATGGGTCTTGTTCTCTGGTTTCAAGCAGGGTGCACTAAAAATCATGTAAATTATGAAGGCCTAGTAAGTCATTGTGTAAGTCATTGTGTATTGCTGATCTAGTCTAATCTTACTGGTTAAATAGAACAAGTCCTGGTTAATACTTAGGAGGGAAAGCTCCAATCAGAAAAGAAGGCAATAGCAAATCACTCCTTTATAGATAGTCCTCACTTACTGATTGCAATTGCAACAGGCAACTCCGTTGCTAAGCAGTGTTATCATGAAGTGAAAAATCACATGACAGCAGTTTGGGAATTCTAGCTATGGTCATTATGTAAATCACTCAGTCACTAAAACAGTGACTTCTTGCTGGCTTCCCCATTGTTTGTCAGAAGCTGACAGGGAAGGTTGCAAGTGGTGGTAAAGTGGGACACTGTGACCATCATAAATACATGCCAATTGCCAAGCAGAAATTACAGTCAGGGGACTTTGGGGAGCTGCAACAGTTGCAACTTTGAATATTGGTCTTAAGATTCATTATTTAACACCGTCATAACTTTAAAAGGTCACTGAACAATTGGTGCTGCTATGCCAAGTACAAGATTTTGTTGCTGAAATTCAGCTTGGAGAAGTTGCTTTTATGAAAACCTTGATTATTTTAGATTTTTCTTTAGTTCTCCTGACACTGTATTTTAGGCTGAAATGAGCATCTGTCACATCTGTAGTGTCATTTTTTTGTCTTGGATTTTAGGTCTGGTTCTTCAACTGAGTGAAACATTGTGTGATATTTATATGTAAATGAGAAGAACAGTATACATATAAGGGGAATTGTACTTAATCCGATCTTATTTTTTCAGGTGAAAGAAGCACATTAAATGTATTAACAAGTTCTGAGTACTGTACAGAATTATGCTACCACTTATTAGTTTGCTCATTAAAATATTTATACATTTTAAATCCATTGTTTTTCTAAAATACAGTGTGCTACAGATTATGATTTTGTTTACCGCTAATCTTTGGGGTTCTTGGGATAGGAATCTTGAGAAAATCTGCTGCCAAAGAGATGAAAATTAACAAAAGGAATCCTGTGAGGCCTACCCACATATACTGTGGTATCACAGAAAGGGAACTGGCACAAAATGCAAAGTAGAGATTAGGTTTAAACCTCAGAACATGAAATCCTTCTTCTGAAGTCAGTGTTTCAATAAAACCTATTTCGTGGGAAAGTCAACTGATGAAGTTAAATGCCAAGAAATACATCCCAGAATTTGGCTTGAAGGTGGAAAGGTGAGCCTAAGTCTTTAATCACAGACCCACAGGTCTTCCATTCAGGATCACTAGTTCAAATACACTGACTTTCATATGCACTTTTTTGCCATTTTCTGTTTCCATTCCATAGCTTTTCAACTTCCCATGCTTTGTGCAGTCCTTTGCATAATATCACATCAGATACTTTCTGGTTTTTTTTGTCTGTTCCCTCCCTCTTACGTTGTGCCTCCCTCATCTTCCTTTTACCAAGCAAACAATTTCTCTCTTGAAAGTACATGACCAATCTCAAATCACTTATGGTCTTGTTTTTAATCAGTCTTGAAGCCAGCACAGCCAAGGCACTCATTTAAGTAGTAATGAATGCCTTGGCTGTGCTGGCTACAAGATTGATTAAAAATAGTCAGCCACATTGGAAGGTCACCAAGTTGGAAAATGCTGCTGTGCTGTGCCTAAAGATATTTCTCCTCCTTTTTCCGGATAAATATTACACTGTGCCAGAGGCTCTGCTTCCTCCAGATACACTTACTACTTGGATGAGAACAGAACAAATTCTAAAAGATATTAATGAAGCCATCACAATTGTTCACAAATTGGTGCTTACTGAATGTCTTAGAGCAGAGGCCCCCAACTTTTTGGGCACCAGGGATCCATTCTATGGAGAAAGATTTCTCCACGGACCAGAGGGGGCATGGTTTTGTGTGCTGCCTGCAGCCCACGGATGGGGCTTAGCTTGTTTGTGCTGTCCAGTTGCTGGCATGCTGCGGACCAGACCAGGGCTTGGGGACCCCTGTCTTAGAGCCTGCTATTGAATACAACATAGGAAAAAATATTTCATGTTTCTTTAAACAGAACTGTATTGTGTTTGTTGCACATATGCAAGTATTTAGAGAACATTTATTGATGCATAAAAAAAAAGCTAAGCAGTAGCAGTTACGTGCTATTGCAGGAAACAAGCCATTTGCAGTGTAAATTAACTACCTCCTTTAAAATATTGCTACAAAACTGTAATAGAATTTTGAATGAATTATGCACGGTCTTATTCCTTTGGGTCACTGACGACAGCTGTGGTTGAATAAGAGAAAGGACTAAGAAGAGCAGCGATAGTGTAATGACGATGACCGGAATCATTAGCAGTAAAAACCACCTGTTAAAAGAAAAAAAGAAAAGCAGTCTGGGAGTGTTTTAGTTAACACAATGATCTGAAAGTGAGCAGTGCTAAAGTAGAAAGATTGGCATTAAAGAAAACCGATTGCTTTCTTTCATTCCGCAAATTTATTTTTTATTTTTTTTACTGAAATGATTAAACGTACCACACATTTAAATCCAGCTGGATATGGAGATTGAGACACATATGCATGTATGAAAGCACACACATTTTAATGAATATTATGAATCTTTGGTATTTTTGAATAAACATAAGTGGTCTTAAAGTTTATACTTACCAAACACTTCAATTTATATTTTTCCTCCCCAAATATATGTTTATATAAGAGCAGGAATTATTGGATCAAACTGCATCATAATTTTTAGGAATTAAACATTAGAGGAAAAACAATTTTTTGCCAGTGGTTTATCATATATTTTAATATTTTCAAATACTCACATCAACATATTCATGAAATGGGGAAATGCCAAGTGTTCTCCAGTACAAGCTAGTGTCAAATTCCACCTTGTACAAGCCTTCTATAAACAACTCATCAGTTGTAAGCTCATGGATTTCTCCAAATTCATTTGTTTTCCTTAAATTAATATATGAGAGTGACACAGTCAATAGCTTTACTCAAAAGAAATACCATATTGTTTTATTCTGGCCATGGGATGGATTCAGAGTTAGTCATGGTAAAAAAAAAGCCACATTGAAAAGAATGGGACTCCCATCAAAATCAATGTAGTAAAGGTGATAATTCACATAAATAAGAAGCATTATTTGCACCCACTTCCTCACTGAATCAAGATTTGGGAGGAGATAGTGCCATCATCATGCTAAAATAGCACTGTTCTGAGGAAACACCAGATCTACAATCCTTCAAAAATGACAACCTTGTGGCTAATGAAAGCTTGTGGCTAAAAGTTTTGTGCTGTTCATACATTCCATTTGAAAAGAAAATAGAGCATGATCGATGGATTTTAGCAGGCACTTTTCATGTGGTCTTACCCACTGGAAAACTCCTTCCAGGCTCCATCTTCACCCTTTTTGAATACTTTTACTGGGAGGCTGGCAGCTGGGATTCCCCGGACTGCATCAAGGACTTTCACCATCAGAGGACACTTTGAATCAGCAGAACTATGGGATTCCTCGATACAGCAAAAGAGGTTTCTGTTAGAATTTTGGTAGGATACAGCCTGTTTTGTGAACCATAGGTTTTGCTTTACTCATGCATTTTCAAAGGACTTCTTTTGGTAGTGATGGTATTATTGGGAAAGCCTTAGTTTGAGCTAACAATAAGTGACATTTAAATTAGCGTTAGAACTCAAATGCAACTTTGAGATATTGCTTATAAACTGATATTTAGAACATATGCAAGCACACAGATATACAAAATCCTGACAAAAGTTTTTTTCATACCTCCTCTGAACTGAAACATTGCCCCCCCATGTTAGTTCTGCCACAGGCATTGATTTCTGAATATTCATTGATTCATTCATTCTACAATTATAGAAGCAAATAACTGATAGTCAGACTTCCCAGTTTCTTATACTTACAAGTCAATCCAATTTCATTTTATTGCTACCGTAGAAATGCAAACATTTCACAAATTTATCTGTGGAATTTGATTCAATATGAAAGACATCTCTGTGCCAACTTCTTAAATCCTTTTAATTAAACTAAAAATGTTACTAAAATATATATTCTAAAAATATATAAAACGTATAAAAGAAAAAAACAATATTTTATACATTAGATTGTTTTTTTAACCTCTATTTCAACTATTTGAAAGAAATTTATGCCTAAAATACTTTGGATAAAAATGCAATGATCAAAAGATAGAACTCATGCCATGGATTTTCCTGTAGCAGTTGTTTCATAATATTTGCAAACAAAAGCGTTGCTTAAATAATACTTACCACTGGTGCAGCTTCAATGAGATACACCATTGTAGCCAAGCAAAAGAAAAGCAGAGAAGAGGGAGCCATTGTGAATGCAAACTGGGAGACTTTACCAGCAGCTACAGGTTAGTGGGATTTAGGTTTTTATACTTTACCCTCAAACAAAACAGGCTACTTATCAGGTGCCTGTATGACTTGAAACCTGCTGATTCTGATTATTTACTTAACAAGCATCCCGCTGTGCAAAGCTCCTATCCAGTGGCCTCTGGCTGAAAGCTGTAGAATTACAGTAGATAGGTGGAAGGAAGGACTACACAGGTGCGAGGAATAAGAGAATCAGTAACCTACACAAACATGAACCTTGTCTATTGGGATAAGTCTGTTAGCATAAGCATAAAAAACATGGGTTAAGCAACAGATGTCTGCTTAGATTTTACTGACTCCAGCAAGCCCATCATGCAATGTGAGCCTGTGGGCATCTCTGTGACATTCATTCAACTAAAAAATTCTGTGATTTGTTTGGGTTGTATCCACTTCAGACTTTGAAGTTAAAGTGCTCCTGTGCTGCTTTGTGTTACACTATTCAGATTTGATGTAGAGAAGTAGCTTATATTGCAGGAGATGATACTTCTCAAAGCGGCTGATATTTGTGTGCATATACCACTGTCTGTGAAAGCATGGAGAATGTTCATTCCACTCCCCAGTGTCCAATTGACATCTCTTCTAAATTAGAAATTAGTTTCCTTGCCCCATTAGTTTTTAACAATAGATTGCTGTATAGATGCTAATAAATGATAGTAAGGATCTGGGAACTGATTATGTGGATAAATCACTTGATATCGTCCAGATACATTGGGATTACTGCTCCCAATATACCTAGCTTGTAGGCTATTGGGAATTGCACTTCCAACACATTTGGAGGCTATCTGGTTGAGAAAGGTTGCTATGGACTAGGTCAGGGGTGTCAAACTCAATTTCATTGAGGGCCGGATAAGCATTGCGGTTGCCCTCAAGGGGCCAGGTGGGTATGGCCTGGGTGGGTGTGGCCTACTGGGTGGGCGTGGCTAGAGCATGGATGGCCTACTGGGTGGGCGTGGCCAGCTCTACATCGTTTGCATCAAAGGTGCCTATGGGAGGGCCTGGGCAGGAGTGGGACAGATCTGAGGGTCTCTGGCAGGAGGAGGGTCTCTGGGCCAGGGCCAAGGCAGAGGGGGCCGTTCCCTCACTGTTTCCAGGATGGCTTCGCGGGCCGCATGAAACCACTTCACGGGCCGGATCCGGCCCCCGGGCCTTGTGTTTGACATGTCTGGACTAGGTACAAGATAGCACTTATGCTAGTTGTTGTCTTATGAATTGAACATATACATTCATTTTTCAGTCTTCTCCTCCTCCTGCTCCTCCTCCTCCTCCTCCTCCTCCACCACCACCACCACCACCACTACCACCACCACCACCACCATCATCATCATCATCACATATGTATTGCACTTCCTCTACCTTCTGAATACTCTGCATTTTATCTCCCAGTAGGAAAGAGATAAGCAAATGTTTAGTTACAAACTTTCCATGGGGACTTTGCAGGCTATTTCTAAGGGCTTATATTTCGGTTCCCTTAAAGTAGTGGGAATGACTCCTGCCAGTTTTCAGTGGATGGGGTCCCCTCTGAGAGGCCCTTGTTTTAAAGACACAAAGAAGGGCCCTGGCCTGATTGTGCACTGCTGAGAGAGCACTTTCAAGACTGGCATTTTGGGAAGCCAAATGAGGACAAAGCATTAATGAGGAAAGCCTGGCATTCTCCTTGGGGAAAGGCAGTGGTATTCATGGAAACAGATTAAATTGCAAATATTCAAACACCAAACAGATTATCTGAATTCCAAAGCACTTAAAAATCACACGCTGGTAGTTAAAATACAAATTTCTAATAAAGGGACCTCTCTGGAAATCATTATTGCTCCTGAAATTAATAATTCATCCTTAAAACCCATGTTGATATAAATGCTATTTCCCCTTTACTAGGCATTTATTTCACACCCTCACACTGGTTACTTTGTTCTCCCATTAACCATTAATTTCATGTAATTTATTGCTTTAATTAATATTTTCCATCTAGATTCACAAATTCAAATCAGTGTGAATGGAAAGAGGCCTCTGAATAGACATGCATGAAATTATACTGTAAGTAAATTTCTTTAGAACAGAGGTACTCTTTTTGGATTCTACGTAGCATTTTAGTTGTAGATAAACATGTTCTTATTACTTTATTTCATAGAGTGGATTCACAAATCTGAATCCACTATCTAGAAGTAATCTCCACTGAACTCATCATGAGGAAATTCTTAGCAGATATTTAAAATGCTAATGTTAATACAAGTTAATAATTTATATTTAAATTCATGATAACAGCAAATTCAGCAAATTTAGTCTGATGTTATTCTCATGTTTCCAGTGGGACTTACTCTATCAGAGCAACTGTTTTCTTGTAACTCTGTGGTTCAATAGACAGAACAGGCATTTAAAGAACAATAAAGGAGTATATATGTAGCCCAAGGCTGAAATGAGAGTTCCTTGGTGTTTTCTGAGCTTGGTTGTTTTCTTGCATATATAACATTATCAGTGCACTGATTTTGTTGCGTAGTTTAGGTAATGAAATGTCTGCAAGAAAACAACCAACCTCAGAAAGCACAAAGGCAGAGACCTCTGGCATTTAAGTTGCAAGATACATTCACCTCAGGAATAGAGGTGTGCACTACGTTTCTAAAATGTATAGATTATATTCTGTGTACAAATCTAAACAATGAAATACAATGGTTTAAATTTAATGCTCACCGGTAGAAAAGTTTCACTATTTTTTTCCTAAGGTATAATATTGTCTTTATTTGTTCTTCCGTGGTCCCATTAACTTTTTTAGAGTGAATATTCACTTACTTTAGTAAATATTAAAACCACTAGTTCAGTCTAAGTAGACAAAAGACATTGAAATGTAAATCAATTTGCATTGTCAGTTGAATTTATGTTAACTCTCCTCTTGAGAGCCTCATGTTTCTTTCAGAAGTGGGTTATAATTTAAATCTAAATTGTTTAAGAATTTCAATGGGGCTATATTCTAGTAGTTAATGAGTAAGGTGGGATACAGTGAAATGCTACAACAAAATCCTTAGTAGGCAAACTAAAAAAGCTGCAATCCTATTTTTGCCAAGAAGGAAGGCATGTGATCCTTTCAGAAAGTCCTTTTTAGCACTGAACTGTGCTACAACTGTGGAACACTTTGCTGCAGGGGTGTCGAACTGCCGGCCTGCGAGTTTGATAACCCTGCTTTACTACAACATTATGATTACTCCCTCCCACATTTAAATATCATTAGACCTATACTCACTACTAGACCTATAGCTCTTATCAGGTTTTCTGTCAGATAGACCCCTGAGTTCAAAAAGGCACTTTTCCTGGAAGTATGCATAAGTGTTGCATTACATTCTGAGATGATTAATTGCAAAATCTAGTTTGATTTTCCATTCATACAATTATGCTGTGCCAAATTACTCTTCATTTTCATGCTTTGCTGAAATGGAAGGTGAATTGGAACTTTGGTGCTACAGACTTGTACTTCGCTTACTTTTCTGCTTGTTAAGATCATAAACATCTTAACCTGTGGATTATTCTTTGGCATTTCTTGGTGTGTTGACACAGGTACAAATGACCTTATGGAAATGTTTGCTTGATTTGCAATTTTTTTCTTCTTTCAGTTTATCTTAATGTTGCTTCAAGCCCTATATAAATAATGCAACATTGATATATCTTAAATAACTTCTACAAATATGGATAAATTCTTTGATTAGCCTGTACCAGAATTCTCCTAGTAGACAGCCCTCAATAGTTGCAGTTGTATGCCTAGATATACTATGTTTTAACCTTAATGTATATTTTCAGTGAAAGCTGGACCATAAAAAAGGCTGAGCGCCAAAGAATTGAGGCCTTTGAACTATGGTGCTGGAGAAGACTCCTGCGAGTCCCTTGGACTGCAAGGCGATCAAACCGGTCAGTCCTAGAGGAGATCAATCCTGACTGCTCTTTAGAAGGCCAGATCCTGAAGCTAAAACTCAAATACTTTGGCCACCTAATGAGAAGGAAGGACTCACTAGAGAAGAGCCTAATGCTGGGAAAGATTGAGGGCAATAGAAGAACGGGACGACAGAGAATGAGGTGGCTGGATGGAGTTACTGAAGCAGTAGGCGTGAGCTTAAATGGACTCCAGAAGATGGTAGAGGACAGGAAGGCCTGGAGGAACATTGTCCATAGGGTTGGATTAGTTGGACACGACTTCGCAGCTAACAACAACAAAATATTTTCAGTGACATTCATAAGAAGTGCAAATATATATGCACTCACATACAAAGCAGACATAGAATAAATAAAAGTACTTCAAATAATGAAGTACACATTTGTACACAAATGCCCCCATTAGTATTTTACTTCCATCAAAGAGCAAACAGTGTTTAAAGAATCAACAGGATTGTAATCTTAATAATGACACCAGTTTTGGGTTTTGGAATTCAAGGAAAACTTGTGCAGAGAAATTTATTGATGAAGGCATTTTTATGATCTATTAGTCAGGAATGAAGTAGAATAGCAGAAATTGTATCTGCCTGAATAATTGTTTGCCATGCTGGAGAACTTTGACAATAACATTGGCTACCCTATTTCAAAAAATCTGGTTAGTGAAAAGTAAAAGTAAAGTCCAAATTAAGAATATTTCATTCTTAAGAATTGTTTAATTTAAAGTGGTTTAGTTGTAATAGATGGTTATAGATTCAAAATAGTTTTCAAAAGTGTACAAAAGATACTATTTTTTTCTAGCATCAGCTAAATTAGACATATTACATTGAGAAAAATGTTTCTCATTTCTTTCCTGTTACCTTTATTGATTTCATTGCACAGATGTTAACGTAGGAAATAGATTATTGTGTTATCTAATTTTACCTTCCAAAAGATAGAAGCAGATGAAAAATGTGAGGTTCTTTCCTGTTGGCTTTTTTGAATTAGCTATTTTAGATTCTAAAAGTTTAGTTCCTAAAGAAGTAACCTTGTAAATAATTTTAATGTCCTCTTCTAGTGCAGGGTAGGCAACCTTGGCTCTTTTATGACTCAAGGACTTCAACTCCCAGAATTCCTGAGCAAGCATGGCTCAGCTTGGAAACCTCTCTCTTTCCCCTCAGCATGGCTGGTTCAGGATTTCTGGGAGTTGAAGTCCACGAGTCATAAAAAAGAGCCAAGATTGCCTACTCCTAAAGCCAATAGAGGGAGCTTCCCCCCCCCCCAAAAAAACAAAAACAAAATAGGTGCCGGAACACCATTCTATGAGAAAAAAAGTCCTGGTGAAAACACATGCTTTTCTTTTTCACGTAGGGAGAGATCAAATGAATCTTTGCTTTCCAGGGTTTTGTTTCTAAATCTCCAGATCTTTTTAATCTGCACACATAAACATTGAATCCATGACTAACAGTTTGCTATTGTCATGACCCTGGTTTATGGTTAGCCACATACTCAGTTACCTTTTGATAAATACCTTGTTGACAATTAGCTATTAATGAAAGTTGGCCCACATAGTAAGTATTCAGTATGTTGGTAGTATCTGTATATGTCTTTCCCTTTGTATTTTTGGATGCCTGATGATGCTTCATTTGCAAGGTGGCTTTAAATAATTTCAAATCCTTACTTTTTCTATTCAACTGTTTTTACTTCTCTCTGAAAACAATTTCTTGAATTTTTTGGTACCAGGGTTCTTGCATTCTTATGCAATCAAGGCAGCTCAGCACATATTAAAAAAGGATTACAGCTATTGCTAGAGGTGAAAAGCTGGCATTTTTATTTGTTTTAATCTGCAGGAGCCAGAAAGGAAAAGGTCTGAAGTTTCCCAAGGAGAAAAGTTCATAGTTTTGAAGTGATGTCTTGGATTCTACAAGGAGTTGCCACAGAGGCAGTGCAATATCTCAAGAGGCTACTTTGGTTCTGTCTTGCATGTAGTTCAGTGGTACATGTGAGGAGGGGTGGAAACGGTGGTGGGATTCAAATATGTGAACAACCGATTATCTGTATGGATGTCGCTTCCGGAAGTTCATTCTAGGCCTGGGCAACAAAAAATTAGCTGCCAGTTCTATCGAACTGGTGCAAACTGGCTGAATCCCACCACTGGATGGACAACAATTTGTCTGAAATGGTATAGGGTCCTCTGCTTGAGCAGGGGTTGGATTAGAAGACCTACAAAGTCCCTTCCAACTCTGTTATTCTGTAAATAAAAAGTCCAATTAAAAAGAAGTAGGGTTTCAATTGTATGGTCATAGTTGCTCCCTGCATAGTGTAATTTTTAGCTCTGCCCCTCCAAGGACAGAGGTCAACCAAAACAGTTCTCCTCACCAGACATACAACAGCTATGCAGAAGTCTCTGATAGAAACCAATGATGAATGTTATTTTATTCTGCACACTTGCATAGCTGAAAAAGCCACTGGATAACTCTGCTATTCCAAACTTTCAGCAGGCAGTAACTTTCTCTGTCAAAATAAGTAAATAAGTATTGTAATCATTATTTTATGCAATTGGTCTGCGGGCAAAAAATAGAAATGTCAGGCTGACAGCAGAAAACCTAAGCTATCCTAGGGTATTGTTACCAGATAGCTGAAAAGACAAAGGAGAACATGGACAACTGGAAATAAGGACAACCAGTGCTTTTTTTGTAAAAGAAAAAGGTGCCGGAACTCACACATGTCATACAACCCGCCTTGCCTACCCTACAAGATTCTATCCAAAAAAGGTGCCGGAACTCCGTTCTGAGCGTTCTATGAGAAAAAAACCCCTGAGGACAACTGTGGGGAAATATGTAGAGGATATGCTAACAGTTAACTTTTCTGGCATCTTCAACAAAACTACAACTAAAAGCTGCAAATAATATATGCTTGGGCTTACATGTATATAAAATTGCATATGCATAGTTTTTCAACTGCAATATTTTTTCAGCAATCCTTATTTTCAAGAATATATGCTAGCCATAAGGTAGAATCAACAATGATAGGTTTTTCAAATTTCACTATAGAAACATATAATGAGTCATATAATCTACAGAGTTTGGCAATCATAGATTTGAGCTGCATTTGAGATGATTGCTGGAATGAAGAAATATATTCAATAACATAAATCTAGGCTATCAAATCTCTTGGTGGATGAAGGAAAGAAAGAAGCAGAAAATTTACAAGGTCACAGTACATAAATATTTCATTTTTTAAAAATACCCAAGACGTTCAAAAAGCTGAATATTTGATTTTAAGGCTATGTCTATCTGATGAAGGACAGGAGGATGACTGGTAACCCTATGCCAGGGCAAAAGTATTTCATTTATGTGAAAGAAAAGGAACTGTTAATAACAAGTGAAATTTGCAATTACCCAACTGTATTGACTGCCAATTTAATTCAATTTACGATCTGTTAATCTTGTTTGGTTGGTGCTTAGCAACAGATTTACAAATGGAAGCCCAGATGACAGATTTATTTTTGTTTGTTTGCTTCTTGCACCAAAATGCTTTGTATGAGCATTTGATATTTACAAGAGCTGGTATATGTATCCCTTGTCTTCTGAGAATTAAAAACAAGCTACAAACAAGCACAAGCAATCATTTGACTATTAGAAATCATAAATGATCAGAAATTCCTTTTGTACTGATGCATTGATCGCACATACACAAAAAAGAATAATATAAAGCTGCAGATATAGGATCAGACATGTTGGGATCAGATATGACCAAACCAGATATTTGTTCTGATGTTTTAACATAAACAGATGTATGTTGGTTTTAGTTGTAGAAGGCAGACATACTTTTCCATCACTCTTCATCCTTCCCACCAATGCCTTTCAAAAAATAGAAGTGAAGCAGACACTGTTTTTTTTGCTCAAGCTCAACACTTGGGTTCAATCACATTTCTCGATAAGCACTCCTTACTACTAAGAGATGAAGCATCTCAAGAAGGAGAATTGTGGGCAAATTGTGCAGTCCTTTAACATTTAATATTATTTTTAATTATTAAATGAATCAAATAGTTTAATATTTCAACTGACAGATTTGATCTCTTTGTGCAGCTACTTTTTAAGTTTGAAGTCTCAAGACATTTTGCAAGGGTTAGTGTAAGATTCCCTATTTCTCATGAGATGGTATTTTCCCACCACTCCAATTTTAAAAGCCAGCCAGATTGGCTGTTGAATAATACTTCAATATCAGCAATAGAGGACAGCAGGCCACCTTTGAGCAGTGTTGGTGGCTGGGGAATTCTGGGAGTTGAAGTCCATATGTCTTATAGTTGGCATGGTTGAGAAACACTGTCTTAGAGGGTGCAGGACAGAAGACAGAACTCTGTCCTCTAATGTTACCTTACTCAAGTCCCCAACTATCTTCCACTTAAGACAAACACCTTTTACTTGGCTGAATTGTACTATAGAGCCAGGCCTAAATCTGCCTGTGTTTTTGCAGCGTGTTTTATTCATAAGAACTGCTTTGCAATTTATGGGAATGCAAATAAAGCACCTCTTTCTGAATGGTTTAAAGCAGGGCTTTTCAACCAGTGGTACGGGTACCACCTTGTGGTACATTGGCACCTGGCAGGTGGTATGCGACCATCCTAGAAAAGTGGTAGCAGGGGAGGGGAGCTGAACCGGTGGCAGCACCGCACAAGCCTAAGCGAGAGATGGCTGGAGCTAGGCAACTGGTGGTACTCGGATGTTGCCATATCCTAAAAGTGGTACAATGGGTGAAAAGGTTGAAAAGCCCTGCACAGCTTGAGTAGCTGCTTGAGAGGTTGCTTCAGTTTTCACTGAATGTGTTCACAACATACTTTCTTCCATTTTTCCCTGCCCAGCCAAGTGGTTATATTGTATGTGCCCTCACATGCAGAGAAACCTCCAGGTAACCATTGCAGATGTTCCAGTTGGTTTAATAATTTGAAAAGTGGTACTTCATACATTGCATAGCGTATCTTCCAAATACTTTGCATGATCCCTGACTGAAAGAACTCAAACTGGTTGAGATCCACACACTGTTTCACACTGTATAAATGAAAATACATTCTCAATTACCCTGCTCTATCTCAGGATCAGTGTCAGATTCAGACTTGGTGAGGTCATTGTTAAAAAGTTTGTTAAAAAGATTTCATTAAAGTGATTGCCAAAACAGGACATTGAGTCATCACACAAAAAATTGAAAACGTATGTATAGTTATTTAATTGCAAGATATTTAAAGAGAAAAATACAAATTATTTTCATATGAATGCATTTATGATTACAATATTATATATTATTTGGTTGTCTTTATCTCTCATAATATTTTATACACACACACACACACACACACGTATATGTAAAATTAGATATAGTATATCCTGGAATCAATACTTAAATGTAATTTTAAAAATAATTTATATATATGCTTATCAGGCATTAAGGAAGTGGGAGAAACAATGTAACAACTTACAACAAGTGCAACGAGCACTGCCAGTGCAAGATCTGAACTGTTGGCCCATGCTACAGCAAAGAACTATGACCGGTAAAGGGGAGAAATGCCCAATGTGTCCTTTGCAAGAATCAAAGGCGGGAGACTGGGCACATATACAATGGGAGGGGGGCGGCCATAGGACAAGAGACGCTAGGGGACCAACTTGCAGTAACGTGTATTCAGACACAAATGAGGCAGGCAGGGAGAGTGACAACGAGAGGGGCGACGATTCCCGAATCCAGAAGCACACGGACGGATGCGAGACAACTAGAAATAATCCGGTCAACCAGGTCGGGTAGACCGGTAACTCGCTCTATGAGCAGAGTGCAAAAACACAGCTGGTTTCATAAGCAAGCTCCCAAACCTCCAGCATTTTACTCTGATGACATCGGCAGTTAGCGGACAAAAGCTAAGTTTATTAAACAGTTTGTTTACATTCATCCTGGTGTTCGACTATTTTTCTCAACATATATATTTGTTGCACAATCAGAAAATTGATACCTGAAATTTTGAGAGGCCTTACAGATTGTGAGATCCTAATTGTAACTTGTTTAGTTTATGCCTAAATCTGGCACTCATCTGTTTTGTTATATGTAACTTTTTATGGCAGCTGCCATTTTTTTCCCTATCTTTGCAGCAGCCATTTGATTGCTAGAACAGAGGCAGCTCCTTTGAGACAGAGTTGCCAGATTGAAATTTTAATTTAAAGCCAAGCAGGACTTACAACTATAGTTGGGACCAGAATTGCTAAGCAAGATGTTTGTTAAATAAGTTAGGTTGAATTATGACTTTTTTTTTGCTGTGGTTGTTAAGTGAATCCAGCTTCTCCCATTGATTTTACCTGTTGGAGGTGGGCTGGGAAGATTGCAAAGAGTGGTCACATGACCTGGGATGCTACAACCGTAGTAAACATATGCTGTTGTCAGGTATCTTGAGTTTTGACCTTGTGACTGGGGGGATGCTGCGACAGTCATAAGTCCCTTTTTTTTCATTGCCATTGTAATTTCAAATGGTCACTAAATTGTAAAATGATTACTTGCACTAGAAAAAAGCCAAACAAATTTTAATATATTTTTCTTCCATTACATGAAAAACTATGGATCCAGGTTGTTACTATTCTACTCACTGAAATGAGTGAAGCGTATGATACCAACCTTGTCCAAATGTGACATTTTTAGTAGTTCTAGAGCTGCAGTGAAATTTTGGCATCATTTGCTTGAAAGCAATAGCTCTGCCCTAATTCTCAGAATAGCATCAAAAAGATTCAGCGGCAACATCTTTCTTGCCTTTCTTTTAAGAGAGGGTACAAGAGAAAAATATCCACTGCCAATCTTGTTTATTATGTAAGCAAAGGCAAAGGTTGCAATTCTGTACACAGAAAAGACAGGAAATCTGACTCTTAAAGGGGAAGCTCAGCATGGCCCCAGTTCTGCCCAAGGCTCCAACTTCTCTTCTTTACCCATTAAGAATAGTTGGTGGAACCAGGCAACTCTTGACCCTGGGATGACCTTTTTTGCAATACTTTCTTGCCCAGACTCTTGGGGCCAAAAAGCCAGGAAAAAAAATCCAAAAATCCAAATGAATTTTTGGAGATCAATCTAATTGACACCCCACCCCCACCCCAATTTCTGAAAATTTATGTTAAAAAAGCCAATTTGGCAACCTCTAATTTGAGATGAATTAATACATGTAATAGAATACAATATGTCCAATGCAATATGTGTTTTTCACACTCAATACTTAGTTTGCAAATTGCCGGTCTCCTTATTGGGAATCCTTATTACCTGCATTTCTCAGCTTATTTTATTTTCTGGCCTTTTCTTGTATACTTCTACCTTCAATTGTTATCTTATGAAAATATTTTATATGTTGGATGTAATGCACTTATAATCCATAAACATTTATGCCGGAGTGAATTTGTTTACTAAAATTAATGAGTTTAAATGATTCTGTTCAATGCTACCTCAGTCATAAGCGCAGCAATTCTTTTTGGATATATTGTAATATAAGCTTTCAGAGGCACAAAGTCTGAAATTCTATTTGCAAAGGCCTAAAGTCGGTATATTTTAACCTTAACACAAATGACCTTCCAGAGCAAATTCCAAATTTATGGTCAGTGAGTTAAAAGTAATTTGCAAATCTTAAACAGTGTCATAAGATAATCTGAAGCTAACATACAATAGAAAATAATGTTCATTTCTTAAGGATTTATATGGACCAAATAGGGAATGGGAGTTTGGGACTTGAGGAGTATATACGGTAATATATCTCATTAAGGTATAAAGCATCTTTCTTTTGGAACTCATCAACTCACCCTCCATTATTTTTCAAATGTCCTGATAGCTTTTTTGATGGTTATTTTGGACTTCTTTGTGCTGTTTGATATAATATGTTTCCAAATGGTTGAACTATCACTTTCATTTGTTTGCCAATTGTGCACATTTCACAGTTCTTGGAGGGCCACGGGCTGCAGTGGGTGAAGAAAATATATGGAGCCACATTCAGTTTTTTTTCTCTTTGGGTTTAGAGGGTTGCCATTTTTATTTTTTTTAGGCCCAGTTCATAGTTTTGGGGAACCTTGCAATCAATATTCAGCAGTCACTGACTGTGAAAATTCTGCAGGATAAAGACCACATGTAGTGCTGAGCTATGTATGCAGATTTCTTAGGAAGTAACAAAATGAAATCTCTTCCTTGTTGTGGACAATAAGAAAGGAGCAAAGGTAAAAAACAGTGTGCTGGGTCAGACAAAGCACACATCTATTTCTGTTTGTGTCAACAAGTAGCCTCATAGCTGCATTCAGAGAATTCATAAACAGAGATAAGGAAAGTCTATCCCTGGTTGCTGATTACTTCCCAGCGTCTGGCATTTAAGGTACCCTGCCTCTGATTCAGGAAATGTTAAACAGTTATCAGGATCAGCAGTTACTGATAGTACTATGCTCCATGAATTTCCCCAGACCTCCTTTAAAACTAAGTATACTGAGAGAATGACTGGCCCAAGGTCACCCAGCTGGCCTGGTGCCTAAAGTGGGATTAGAGTCCAGAGTTTCTTTGCTTCTAGTCTGATGCTTTAACTTCTACACCAAACTCCCAAAATTTAGTGGAACATCATCCTTGATAGGCTATTTGTGTGTGTGTGTGTGTATGTGTTCCATTGAGTCAGTATTGATTTCTGCTTGGACAAGTCCTTTCAGATTTCTTCGCAATATTGCAGAACTAGAGCTCATACCATAGTTCCAGCCTGGTTCTTTAACCATTACACCGAACTGTCTCTCTTCCAATATATTAGAGCAGGGGTCCCCAACGTACGGTCCGAGGCCTGGTACTGGGCTGCGACCTGTTGGCCATTGGGCCCCGGGAATAGCTGGTGAGTCCCGGCCCACTCACGGTAGCACCGTCGCACAGGCACTAACGGTCCCATGTGCGCATGCGTGGGGACACTAGCACCGCTGCATCACATTAGCACCAGTGGCATCTTTGTGCATGCCAGTGGTGTGAAATGGCCGTGTGCAGCCCATTTGTGCATGTGAGAGGGCATCAATGCATGCCATGGGAGCGTGCAGCCCACTTGCACATGCGTGTACCTCCAAGCGCCACTAATGGGCATGCGCCCATTTCCACATGCGCATGTCGGCTTCATGCATGCACATTTCCCTGCTGCTTCCTTTACTTCTGGGGCGCCAAGCTGGAAAGGTTGGGGAACTCTGTGTTAGACCACTGTGATACAATGTTTTAAAATATATAAGCAACAGTTTAAAATAGCCTGGCTTCAATATGTAGATACAGGTAGTCCTCAACATATGACCACAACTGAGTCCAAAATTTCTGTTGCTAAGCAAGACAGTTGTTAAGTGAGTTTTGCCCCATTTTATGACCTTTCTTGCCACAATTGTTAAGTGAATCACTGCAGTTGTTAATAACGTGGTTGTTAAGTGAATCTGGCTTTCCCATTGACTTTGCTTGTCAGATGGTCACAAAAGGGTATAACATGACCCCAGGAAAATGCAACCATCATAAATATGAACCAGCAGCCAAACATCCAAATTTTGATCATGTGACCATGGGGAGGTTGCAACAGTTGCAAGAAAAATGAAAAATGGTCATAAGTCACTTTTTCAGTGCTGTTGTAGCCTTGAACAGTCACTAAATGAATGATTCTAAGTCGAGGACTACCTGCTGGTTTCAGATGCCAGTTAAAAGCTTGGAGTTTTTTCAAGGAACTGTTGTTCTCTCTCCCTGACAAAGGTTGCTGAAAAAAAACAAGGTGTTAATTTAGTCCTTTAGTTTCTTTTCACATTTCTTACAGCTGTACACTGAAAGCTGAAATACAAGAGGCTTTCAAGTCAGCATGCGGTAACAATATTTTCATAAGTGTGATAATGGCTCCATCTAGTGGTGTAAAATAAGAAACACCAATGTGATCAGTATAAAGATTATGATTAGAATTATATAGGCAGTTTTCGATAAAACAGAATTCTGTGTTATAATTGATCTAGTGCAGACATGTCAAACTTGCAACATCATGTGACATCGCACAATGTATCAGAACCTTTTCCCCATTGCCGGCAATGGGGTGGGCATGGTTCCTCATGATGTGTCCAGCCTGCGGGCCGGCAGTTTGAAACCCGTGATCTAGTGGTTAAGGCACCAGCCTAGAAAGCAAGAAACCTTGAGTTCAAGTCCTGCTTTAGCCATGGATGCCAGCTGGGTGACTTTGGGCCAGTCATTCTCTCTTAAACCAACTCACCTCACAGGGTTGTTATTATGGGGAAAATAGGAGGAAGGTGTGTGGGATATGTTCACGACCTTGAGTATTTGTTAAAAATAATAAAGGTGGAATAGAAATAATTAAGTAAATAAAAATAATTTGTGCTTTCATCCACATCTCACTTTACTGTTTTGTTGGGTTTTGATGTGTGAGCATTAACAACTGTGACTGATATAAAAGGCTCAGGAGACGGTATTTCCAGTAAATCCTGATTTTGACGATTAATTAATACAAGGAACCTTTCAATTTATGATCTCCAGAGTTGAAAGCAATTGTAAATCAGTAAGCACAATACAAACTTCACTCACTGATTTCAGAAAACTAAGATGAGATCCAGTTGAAAGTTTGTAGCTACCTACAAAATGACTAAGATATGCAGATGATACCACT
Source organism: Vipera ursinii (assembly GCF_947247035.1). Taxonomy (NCBI): domain Eukaryota; kingdom Metazoa; phylum Chordata; class Lepidosauria; order Squamata; family Viperidae; genus Vipera; species Vipera ursinii. Next base: position 169,941,913 of record NC_139516.1, on the reverse strand, counting down.
CTAATGGCAGAAAGTGAAGAGGAACTAAAGAGCCTTTTGTTGTGGGTGAAGGAGAGTGCAAAGGTTGACTTGAAACTTAACATTAAGAAAACCAAGATCATGGCATCCGGCCCTTTCAATTCCTGGCAAATAAGGTAGTGACATATTTTATTTTCCTGGGCTCCAAGATCACCGCAGATGGGGATTGCAGCCAAGAAATTAAAAGACACTTGCTCCCGGGAAGGAAAGCCATGGCAAATCTAGACAGCACACTAAAAAACAGAGACATCACCCTGCCAACCAAAGTGCATATAGTCAAGGCTATGGTCTTCCCAGTTGCAATGTACTGTATGGCTGTGAAAGCTGGACCATAAGAAGGGCTGAGTGCCAAAGATTTGAGGACTTTGAACTATGCTGCTGGAGAAGACTCCTGCGAGTCCCTTGGACTGTGATCAAACCGGTCAGTCCTAGAGGAGATCAACCCTGACTGCTCTTTAGAAGGCCAGATCCTGAAGCTAAAACTCAAATACTTTGGCCACCTAATGAGAAGGAAGGACTCACTAGAGAAGAGCCTAATGCTGGGAAAGATTGAGGGCAAGAGAAGAATGGGACGACAGAGAATGAGGTGGCTGGATGGAGTCACTGAAGCAATAGGCGTGAGTCTAAACGGACTCCAGAAGATGGTAGAAGACAGGAAGGCCTGGAGGAACGTTGTCCATGGGGTCACGATGGGTCGGACACGACTTTGCAGCTAACAATAACACAAAATGACTGTGCCAACGACACAGCATATTTTTTAACCACAGAGTTGTGTGTAACTATTTCTATTTAAGTATATTCATAACTATGTTCCCCTCTGCATTTTTATCTACGATAGAAAAAAAATACGCCTTTCCCTGTCCCAATTCTGATTAACAGTCCTTTATCCTCTGATACAGAGCTTCTCCCTCTGTTATACTTCTAGATAATAGAGTATTTTTGAGTGATAGAACCAGAGAATCATAGGCCTGGAAGTGACCTTGAAAGTATTCTATTCCTACTCTGTGCTTAAGGCAGAGTCTTATACCATCCCAAATGGATGTCTACCTATTTTTTGAAAAACTCTAGTGACAGAGCACTCACAACTCCAGGAGGCAAGCTAATCTGTTGATTAATTGCTCTGTCAGGAAATTTCTCCTTACTTTTAGGTTGTACCTCTCTTTGACAAGCTTCCTCTCATTATTTCTTATCTTGTTCCCTGGTGCCTAGAGAATGTCAATCCCCTCTTCTTTGTGACAACCCCTCCAGTACTGAAAGACAGTTTTCGCCCGCCCACCCCAAATCCTTCTCTTCAATACACTAGATATACCTAGGTCCCTCAAGTGTTCATCATATAATTTAGTCTCCAGATCCTCAACATCTTTTGACCAGAACTGGACATAGTATTCCAAGTGTGGTCTCACTAGCACTGTGTAAAGTGGCACTGTCACTTCTCATTGTCTTGACACTATCCCTCTATTGATACACCCTTAGGACTGCATTGGCTTTTTTGGCAGCTGCAACACACTGCCGGCTCATATTTGCATGGTGGTCCACTAAAACACCTAGATCCCTCTCACAGTTACTACTGTTGAGCCAAGTACAAGTTATTCTATATTTATGTATTTTGTTTTTCCTGCCTAAGAACTTTACTTTTGTCACCACTGAACTGCATCTTGTTGCATAGGACCCAATGCCTTCTGGAACTTGAGCATATCTTTATGTATTGAATGGATATGTCCTTAATCTTCTGACTATTCCACCCTCATCGCGTCCGCAGATAATCGCCCGGCTGCCTTGTTCAGGGTGACTCGCTCCCTATTAAACCAAGAGGTGAGGGAGGAACCCTTGCAGGGTCGAGCCGAGGAATTTGGTCAATATCTGCTGGATAAAATTGCTCGGATTCGAACTGGCCTGGACTCCAACTGGGCTGAGATGGAAGAACAAGACATGGACAGTCTTGTCGACGTCATCTGGGAAGAATTTGATCCTGTAACTCCTAAGGAAGTGGACAGGATTATGAGAAGGTTGAGCTCCTCCACATGCTTACTGGACCCGTGCCCTTCCTGGCTGGCCTATGCAGCTCGAGAGGGGACACGAGGCTGGTTCCTAGCGGTCATCTCTGCTTCTCTGAGTGAGGGTCACTTCCCCACCGCCTTGAAGGAGGCGGTGGTGAGACCTCTCCTCAAGAAGCCCACCTTGGACCCATCCTCTTTGAATAACTTTTGTCCAGTCTCCAAACTTCGCTTCCTTGCGAAGGTTGTTGAGAGCGTGGTGGCGCACCAACTTCCTCAGATCCTGGATGAAGCGGTTTATCTAGACCCGTACCAATCGGGTTTCAGGCCGGGCTACAGCACGGAGACGGCATTGGTCGCTCTGATGAATGATCTCTGGAGAGCCCGGGACAGGGGCCATTCCTCTGTCCTAGTCTTATTAGACCTCTCGGCGGCTTTCGATACCATCGACCATGGTATCTTGCTGCGACGCCTCAGGGGACTGGGAGTGGGAGGCACGGTTCTGCGTTGGTTCTCCTCCTTTCTCCAGGGTCGCTCGCAGTCGGTGCTGACAGGGGGACAGAGGTCGACCCCGAGGCCTCTCGCTTGCGGAGTCCCTCAGGGGTCGGTCCTCTCGCCTCTCCTGTTCAACATCTACATGAAACCGCTGGGTGAGATCATTCGCAGTTTTGGAGTAGGGTACCATCAGTATGCTGATGACACCCAGCTTTTTATCTCAACTCCAAACAATATCAGTGATGCCCTAGACGTGATGTCCCGCTGCCTGAAAGCGGTCCGGGAATGGATGGGGAGAAACAGGCTTCAACTGAACCCGGACAAGACTGAATGGCTGTACGTACCGGCAAGCCAGGATATTCAGAACGTCCCATTGCTTAACATTGGGGACAAGTTACTACCCCCTGTTGATAGGGCCCGCAACCTGGGTGTCCTCCTAGACTCGCAGCTCTCCCTGGAAGACCACATAGGAGCTGTGACCAAGGGGGCCTTCTCCCGGGTTCGACTAGTTCGCCAACTACGGCCTTATCTGGACCTGGATTCCTTACGTACAGTCACCCATGCCCTTGTGACCTCTCGCCTAGACTATTGTAACGCTCTCTACATGGGGCTGCCCTTGAGATCCACTCGGAAGCTTCAACTGGTGCAAAGTGCGGCGGCACAGACACTCTTGGGAGCCTCCCGATACTCCCATATCACACCTCTCCTCCGTGCGCTGCACTGGCTTCCAGTTGCCTTCCGTGTGAAGTTCAAGGTGCTAACAATGACATACAAAGCCCTACATGGCATGGGTCCGGACTACCTACGGGAGCACCTTCTGCCAATGTCAGCACCCCACCGTCCTGTGCGCTCCCACAGAGAGGGCCTCCTCAGGGTGCCACCGCTCAAGGAATGTCGGCTGGTGGCCCCCAGGGGGAGGGCATTCTCAGTGGGTGCGCCAGCCCTCTGGAACAGCTTACCAACCGAAATCCGGATGGCCCCCGACCTCCGTACCTTCCGACGCGACTTGAAAACTTTCCTGTTACAGCAGTCCGGCCTGGCATGATAGCGTTAATTGGGGTCCCAGTTTGTTTTCACTATTGTTTCTTATTATTTTTATTGTTCAATCTGTATACATTCCTTCCTCTGTACACCGCCCCGAGTCCCTCGGGAGAAGGGCGGTTTATAAAAACTAATAAATAAATAAATAAATAAATAAATAAATAAATAAATAAATAAATATTTCTTGTTTTCTTTATTAGTTTCTAGGAATGTTACAAAAACCATGCCTGAAAGAAAAAAAAAACATGAGGACAATTCTAAAACAATCCTTTTCATATACTGTAACTAAGTTCATTGTATTTACTCCTCACTGTGGACCCCCAGTAGGGTTTAGGTTCAAGTAAATATGGATCACATCATACTATTCATGTGAGATTCTCCTGTCCCAGCACCCACTTTGTCATCATAAGTTTATCACTGTGAACTTAACTCCACGTCTCAACCCTTTCATTATTCATTAACCAGGTGTTCAATATAGTTTGTCTCTTATGAAAAAAAGTCTTCTTTCAATAACAGAACACAAATCTATGTGACAAAGGCATTTACTGTATGCCAGTGGTCCCCAACCTGTGTGGCTTGGAGGCCCGGCTGTGGGGGGGAGGAGAGGGGAAGTGGGCTATGTGAGCCCGTACACACCCATGTGCAAATGCAGCCCTTGCACAAGTGGCAGGCCAGTGCAAATGTGCACAGCTTGACTTATGTGAGTGCCCACTGGCCCACCACCCATGCAAGTTGAGTGTCATGGTTCTGATAGATAGAGACAAATAAAGCAGAACTCTTATTCTAGGTTGCCATTGAGTTGCGCACATGCATGCTCTGGACAGCCACTTCTGTGGCCCAATTCCAAATAGGCCAGAGCCCGGTAGTGGGCCATGGCCTGGGGGGTTGGGGACCCTTGCTTTATGCCAGTGGTGTCTGAATCATCACAATCTAGCATGTAGGTTATATCGCATTACAAAACTTTCATTGGCAGCTTACCACTGACGGTTACCAACTTACAAAGGTTACTAATAATTGGCAGCAATTTTGTCAGCAGGTTGAATTTAATGTGCATACTAACCCTATGAGTTAAAAGAATTGCAAAGCACATAGGTTTTTTTATTTTATTTCAAATTCCATTAAAAAAATTGCCAGCATATCCAGCCCATTCCTTAACTACAAAACTAGTATTTGAAGAGCAAAATCGTTATATAAAATGAAAGCTAAGAACCCTAAAATCATTACTACATTTTGAAATCAAGCAGACTGCATTCCCATACCAGATGAGAAAAATATGGCAAATAACTGTAAGTCCACTGTGGACTACTGAAGTGGCTTAAATTCACTATAACACGGGATCATATACAACAGCCATAGAGAAAACTATGGATTTAAAAAGGAAAGAGAAAATGTAAGATAAGCAGATGTCTAATTCCCTTTCCATGTATGCATTTTTCATTCCCAAAACATAAACATATGTATTATACTTCTTCTCATATTATTCAACACACATATGTACAAGAATAGCCAACTGAAATATGCTGTGGTCATTATTTAGATTAAGCCTTTACAAACAAAACAAAAAATATATCCATGGTACAAAAGTATCAAACAGACATCAAGGTTGAATTCTCTCCTTCTCTAAGACCTATAAGACCATCAGCCTACATTGGATACATTTTTTTTAATTTAACCAATCTCCAGTGGCTTATCTCTTATTGCGCAACACAGGAAGCCATTTCACATGCAAAGAAAGCAAAAGATGATTTCCATATCTTACAAGTGCATTCCACAGGCTGATTCTTATCTAATAAAAACCACATTTCCCAAGAGGGAGGGATCAGCAGACTTGAAGAAAACCCTTGGGAATCACCTTTAGGGAATCCTTTCACAAAACAGACTGCGCCTGTCCAGTGGGTTGTGGAACCCCAACAAGCTGTTCGGGCAGAAATAGCAACTCAGAGTGCAAAACCTTTTTTTTTTTAAAGTAAACATTTTTTTAAAACAGCAGAAATTTTTGAGATTGACAAATGTTAATTTTTTGATATTATGGTTGTGTGACATCTGGCATCTGATGAAAAAAACACACTGGGTGGAATTCTGCCTTCAGAAATGTGTTACCTTGTTCAAATACAGTATCTGAACCAGCCACACAGACAAACTAATTCATCTTGAAAAGGATGCATGAATACAAAAAACAAAACTCAGTTTCACTCAATTTCTATTGGTGAAGAATTTATACAAATCTATAAATTTTAATTTTTTTAAAAAATGAAATGAGATCCATTCTTTTAAAGAATAGGAATGTTCCCTACGTATATAATGAATAAAATATCAGTTAAAAATGTAGTTTTAAGGCTGCATCCTGATTGTACTGACTGAAGAATAAATCTCACTAAACTCAGTGGGAACTGATTGTGAACATTGCACTCTTTAAAAATACATAAATGCATTTCTGAAGTCAGTTTTACTAAACTGAAATATATTCAGATTTGTAGATATATGCATTTCAATATCAGCTATATTGTTGAAACGATAAATTCAGTGAATTCATTAGAAAAAAAAAATCTAAGTTCATGGTGCAGGCCAGTAGAATTTGCTGCACAATGAATACTGAGCTAACTTCAAGTGGACTATCGAACCAGACTAAAAAGATTTTGATTTTGGAGTCATACAGAAATTTATATTACTCTTTTGATAAACAATATTCTTTTCTAGCTGTGTAAGCTTGGGGAGTTTCTTGCAGGAACTTTTTAATAGAGCCATTTTACTGTGAGTAACTTCTCAGAAATAAATCCTATATTACACTGTGAGGCACTGCACCAAGTAAATGGTTTTAAGGTTGCATCCTTATGGATTGCTAAAAAGCATCATTAGGAAAGTGAAACAACATATTCAAGCTCTTGAGAAGACAATCAATCAATCCTAATAGTACATATGAAGTGATGGGTGGAAATCCACCACCTATGAACGTGTATATTGGACAGAGCTATATTTTTTTTTGACTGTTGAGGACTTGCTTAAGGTTGAACCTGTGGGAAGCACGTCCTGTGGGCTACTTTGGTTAAAGAAGGAGTCAGAGATTAAAATCTGTTCCTGCCTTTCATTGTTAGGAAAAGTGCCTGTTTCAGCTGTAGCCCGCCTAACAGGAGTTGGTGTCACTACTCTCTCTGTTATTAATATATTCTGTCCTTCTGACAGATTGGGGATGCTTACAGAAGCCTTTAAGTCAGAACTAGGCACCAGGACTCGCTCCCTTTCCCTCACAACAACGTATTTTGAATCTGGGAGGTCTGGGAAGACGCCAGCAGGCATTTCTAACATGTCCTGCAAACTGGAAGCAGGTGCAAGGACCCTTTCTGTCACTACCACGTTCTCCTTAAACTGAGGGTCAAGGATGACTGTTGATGGTACCGTCCCATATGATGTTTCTGTCACTACAACATTGCTACTGCTACTGCTAATCGCAGAGTCTGGGATTCGCTTCACTGGCTGCAGGTTAGACTTAGTTGTAACGTTTGACTCAGTCACTGTTTCCTCAGTCATTGTTTTTGAACCAAAGCCTTTCACAGGTTCAGATAAGTTGTAGGCAGCCCCTGATGAGTAGGTGTGTTCAGCATTCACTGCATTCTGCTGTTGGGAGTACTGCAGACCAGATTCATTCACTGCAGGACTGGTTGTATCTTTCTGGGTATGAGAGCTGAATTGCTCTGCTTTTAGGCCTGTGTGTTTGCTGCCCATGCAGATCTCGGCCAGAGTCTTAAATTTGTCTCCCAAGTCATCCAAGAAATGTTCATCAAAGTCACCATCAATAAAGCTACAGCAGCCAACTGAGCCATGAGGGGAATCGTGTTCTTCCTCCTGGGAATAAATGAGTAGGCAATCTTTGGCAAGCAGGCCTTCATCCTCATCAGCAAAAGCATCAGCTTTCTAAAATGTGGAAGGAAAAGAATAATGAGCACACACATTTCAGAAGTTACCATTTTGGTTACCTAAAGTGCCTAGACCAGATCAGACTAGAGTTACATAATATTTTCATATTACAAAGCTGAACACTTCAACCCAGAGCTATTCTATGCAGATAAAAAGAACAAGGATCCCCACATTCATATTTTGGCAGCAGAATTCCAGGACAGTAGATTTGAAAAGGTCAGCTTTAGTCCCTTGCATAGTTACCTCATAAGCTTCTCCTCTTTTTCCCCCTCAAGCAATCTTTTTAGATGTGTTAATGGTAAGACATATATTAGGTTGGTGATAGTGGCAACTTTAGGATTGAATTATACAGATAGTCCTAACTTACAACCACAATTGAGCCCAAAATTTCTGTTGTTAAGTGAGATATTTGTTAAGTGAGTCTTGCCCCATTTTACGATCTTTCTTGCCACAGTTGTTAAGTGAATCATTGCAGTTGATAAGTTAGTAACCTGGTTGTTAAGTGAATCTGGCTTCCCCATTGACTTTGCTTGTCAGAAGGTCGCAAAAGGTGATCACATGACCCTGGGACACAGCAATGGTCATAAGTATGAACCAATTGCCAAGCATTCTGAATTCTGATCACATGTTCATGGGGATGCTTCAAAGGTTGTAAGTCACTTTTCTCAGCGCCATTGTAACTTTGAATGGTCACTAAATGAACTGTTGTAAGTTGAGGACCAGCTGTTTTTAAAGTTGAATAAATCTATGTAATATCAAAATTTGATGAGTTAAAATATAACCAACAAAACATTAATTAGTAAGTCACCTTTATTTATATATGACTAAAAATATTGCTGGTAATCATTATAATCAGTGATTCATATTATTTGAAGGGGGTGGAGATAATGCTTTGAGAGGCTCCTTAAACTGGATTTTCTTCAAATGCTTTGGGCTACAACTCTGACCTGACCCAGATGGAAAGGTCAATGGGAGAGCACTAAGTACAGGATGTGTAGGATAAATAGGAAAAAGTGGCTGAAAAGATCCTGGAGTGGTTGTTGTAGAAACCTGAAGAACTGACAACTAGAAGAGTTGAGGAGAGAGTAGAACCAAGAAGAGTGGGATTCCCATGCCTACAGAAATCAAACATTTACCTTGGCCTCTATCCAGTGCTGGACAGTGTAAGAAGACTGAGAAAACCATGAATCTGGTTTTCATGTTTATGATGATTTTCTAACTGAACTCAAAATTATCAAAACAGTGGGCAATCAAAAACCGTTTAAAGAAACTGGAGGAAGTCATGGAGGAAGAGGAGAGGGCCAGATTCAACAATGAAGAATAGCAAAAACTTCATACCCACCTTAAGCCCTCTCAGAACTACTGTTACAGAAAATTAATTACTGGACCAAAGCTTTAGGATTTGAATGATAAGGAATTATGGTTGTAGCAAGCATGAAGGGAAAAAATTGGAAATTTGATAAGTCCTAAGAAGAGGCTTAATCAGCCTCTTTTTTAAATTTAACATAGGATAGTTATCCAGGACACTTTTTTGGTTGTATCTATGTCCCTTTTGATTATTTTGAAATCAACTGGTTTCTTTTATATGTCTAATATAGCATCTTTTTATATCATTTGAGTCGCTGTCACGTTTAAATCCACTTTCAGATAAGTCTGTCTTGCCAATAAAACTGTTCCTCTTCCATACATCTTTTAAATACAGTCTATCTATAAAGGTAAAGTTAAAGGTTCCCCCGCACATGCATGCTAGTCGTTTCCGACTCTAGGGGCCGGTGTTCATCTCTGTTTCAAAGCCGAACAGCCAGCGTTTGTCTGAGGACAACTCCGTGGTCATGTGGCTAGCATGACTAGATGCCAAAGGCGCACGGAACGCTGTTACCTTCCCACCGGAGTGGTCCCTATTTTTCTACTTGCATTTTTATGTGCTTTCGAACTGCTAGGTTGGCAGAAGCCGGGACAAGTAACAGGCGCTCACTCTGTTACGCGGCACTTGGGATTCGACCCACCAAACTGCCGACCATCTGATCGACAAGCTCAGTGTCCTAACCCACTGAGCCACCACGTCCCTAGTCTATCTATAGACATCCTTAAAAATTAACTTCAAATTAACTTTAACTTTTGCTAAATTAACTTGTGTTGTTCAAAAATGTCCTTCAATATATACAATGTTAAAATATTTTGCTTCATTCTGTATTAGTAAATCAAATTGAAATGATCCTCTCCTTTAATTGTAATCTTTAGTTTCTTCTGGTCCCTCTACTGTCCTATCATGTTTTGCTTTCTCAAATAATTCAAAACAAAAGCATTTTCCCACAGGCAATATTGTTATAATTAATCTCAAAGTCTTATTTTAAATCCAAAATTCTAATTATATGTTTTAAAACTTCTCAAACTTGTATTTAAAACATCTTTTCTAAAGATTTAAGGAAATATCTGGGTTTTTTTCAGACTTGTTTGTCTAAAAGCTGCTATTAGCTAAAAAAGCAGTTATCAAGCAATTTCCAAAAGTGATTAGAAAAGGAAGTACGTGAATCCAGTGTCCTTAATGGTGACCATGGGTTGAGCAAAATGGCTATTCAGCTGTAAACTCCCTGGAGACTACAGGTTTGCCGTCTTCTTGTGTGTAGCAACTGTCTGAGTCAGTTGTGGGTGATCTCATGTCCTCTCCTGTCTGGTGGGGAATAATGAAGTCCCACCCTATTTGCTGGGTCTTCAATATGCTGCAATCATTGGCTCCAGTTTTAGTGGAGCTGTTTTCAGGTCACCTTTTTTTTTGAGGTCCAGAAATCTGTGATCCATTTTGGAAAGGCAATACTAATCAAAAGATGCAGCAATACGTGTGATTTTGTGATAATCCACAATAACTTTTTGTTTTCTTTATATTATAGTAATAAGTTCATTAGTACCCCAGTGACTATTGGTAAATATATATAATGTAGATTTTTTCTTCTTTCTTCTTTTTCTCAGTTTGTATTTTTTTATTGGCTTTTAAATATTTATAGCTTAAATTTTTTTAAAAAAGATTTTAAAAATTTTTACGCATACACAATTAACAAAACAAAGTTCCACCATTTAATTTTAAAATCTGGATAATGCTTAACCACAGCAGAAGTTAGCTGATTTGGGAGAGAAAGAACATTTTCCTTATTTTCAGAAATAAAGGCGGAGGACATCTTTTCATCCATTCAACAACTCCTTTTCTCTTTAAAAGTGTGGTTGGATCTCCTCCTAACAGACTGCCCTGTTTCCCAATTGCATTGTGGAAAGCATCTTTCCAGAGTGGAACCTGTAATCGTGCTAGATCTGGGGCAGAGCACTGTTTGAAATATGGCAATATCGGAGAAATAGTGGACAACTGATATATCTTTAGGAGAAATACTGACAGTTGCAATTGCAACTAAAGTTACTGTTTTAAAGAAGAAATGAGACAAAGGGAACGGAGGCAGGATTTGTATATCAGAATTTATACATTTGTATATATCAGGATCTGTCTGTTATAGTTACGCTTATTGCTCTCTGGAGATACAAAGAACTGTGACTCTTTTGAAAATCCACGAAAATGCTCCCAACATATGCAAAAATTATGCAGAAAAAATATACTGCTCAAAAAAATAAAGGGAACAGAAATAAGACATCCTACTATTAAATACAGTACATTGTGTTGTTTAAGTGTTCCCTTTATTTTTTTGAGCAGTATAGTTAAACTACAATGGGGAATGCCCTTTCTAGCCCTAATTATTCCCCTGTCCCACACCTCCTCAAAAGCATGCAAAGCCATGCTGAATGTTTTCAGCCCCATTCCCTACCCTGCCCCATCCTCTCCCTATCTTCCCAAACAGATTTCTTAATGAAGCCAACTGACCTCCCTAAGGAATTGGTTTACAGTTCCCCAAATGGGAAGAGGATGCCCCTCCTTGCAACAATACCTACTCAAACTCTACAATGATAAATTCAACAAGATTAACAACACCCAGGTGAACATATATATCATCAAAGAGTAGAAAATGTTGATCGATAAAGTGAATTCAGAAAGTAGACTCTTACCTCACTGAAGTAACCCCGTAGGAATTCTTCATTCATGACCATGCCAGTATCCATGGCTAAAGTTCTGCCAGCTCCTAGCAGCATTGTCCCACCTGCTGTCAAGCCCGCCCGTGTGGCTGAGGCACCTGCAAATTCTGCCCCAGAAAGAAGAGCTTCTTGCTCTTGCTCTTCTTTCTGCCATCTTGTGATTGTGTTGCTGCTCATGTTCTGCTCCTTGGTCATAGAGAAGCCACTCCCTGCTGCTCCTGCTGCTGCTCCTGCTCCCACGATTCCTGCTCCACTGCCCACATACTTTTCCGATCCAGAGGAAGTAAGGAGGTTTAGGATTGCCTAACATCAAAGGCGACAATTAAAAAGTAAAGATGGGCCTGGAAGGAGTAGCACTGAAAACATGACAAGAATGGCTTTGCTAGATTGCCAAGTGAATTTGCTGTTGGCATGGTTTGGTACTTGTTGCTCAGAGAAAAAAGAAAGGTTTATAATACACCAGCAGGAGATCCAGGGTTCTCCACTATGGCTGCCATGTAGGACTGTATTAGTATTTTATTATTGTATTACTAATATGTAGCAGGATTATATTACCATTATCTTTCTCATATTTCCTATTAGCTACTCCTGTTCATATCTTACGACTATCACTTTGTTGGTTGTATCTTATGATTTATGATTGTATCTTACGATTTACAATTATCACTTTATTGCTTATATGTATACTGAGAGCTTATGCACCGGAGACAAATTCCTTATGTGTCCAATCACACCTGGCCAATAAAGAATATTCTATGTTGTGTGTTCCACTCAAGCCTGTCCTAAAAGCACATGGTTTGGAGAATAGCAGGTAGAAAGAAATCTGGAGAAGCACAGCTTTTTGAAGTTACACCAGGAAAAAAAAAAGGGAATCACTTTCTCGCATGCTGCTTATGTTGATCTGAAACCAATAGGACATTTTTATACTTCATGATTCAGTAGTTGATTTGACTTGATTATGTGTGATTATGGCTGCAGTCAAGATCCAGTGATTTAAATGGGACTTACTAAGTCATCACATTTATGACTGCAGGCTTGGGAAATTCACATTGCTCTAAATCAGTACGTTTTTCAGTCTTGGCAATCTTAAGATGCTGGCTGGGGAATTCTGGGAGTTGAAGTCCATACATCTTCAAGATGCCAGGTTTGAAAAACACTGCCCTGGATGAATTAATCCTTTAATTTCCTCTTCACGTTCCCAAGGAATGGGAAACTGCAGTAAGGGAAAGAAAAGGCAAAATACAATATACCTTATTCTCAGGTGCTGCTCCTTCACTGTTCCAGTTACGCAACATTTCTTCACTGTTGTCAGGTATAGCTACAAATCCTTTCCCACCGCCTGATCCAAAGCCACAGGCCAGCAGTAAGAGAGGCACGACTGCAAAAGGACACAGCACAACAGTGAGCAACAAAGATCAAATGCTAGGGGAAAAAATATTGAAAATATCTGCACGTACAATCTGATCCATCTCAAATGTTTCACAATCAGAACAAAATTATTAAAAATTTCCAGGAGAGATGAGTTCCTTACACAATGATAGACAGGCACTTTTCCAGTTCAGCTCTGATCTTTCTTTTTTTTACCAACTCAACAGTTTTTAACATTCCAATAAGGACAGAGCATCCACCACTATTGTCAGAAAGAAACCTCTCTCTCTCTTTTTATCTTCCTTGTTTTTTTTAGTCAGTTTTATACAGTATATTCAGGTTTGTGCACATCCCAGAATGGCAAAATACTGACACAGAATGTGTTGCTAGGTGTAAAAACAAGCACCTCGAAGCCCTAACTTTTCCAAAAAGCAAGCAAATATATCTATATTTGGTAGTAGCAAGATAAGGTCAGGCCTGAGTGTGTATATGCATCTATACGTACAAATATTCTGCTCTAATTGGACCTTTTTACTCCATGTTTGGAAGCTTCTTAGCTGCCAGTCAGGTTTTCTTAAAAAAGAAAGCTAAGGAGAATTTGACCAACAATCAAAGTGAAAGAGGAACACCAGCTCCTAAACAGACAGGAATAACAAGGAGAAAAAAAACACAACACTCTAACATTTTAATGCCTTTTTAAATGTTCCATTTCATGTTACATGCAACAAATAAAAAGATGGAATTCTTAAAATCTGTTTCAGTAGGAATTAATTATGGTTGGATAACTTTACAGTCTTTCTTTTCAAATGAAGCGAAATGTTTGCAAGCTCTCATATGAAGGGAGTCTTCGTATCAGAGTCCTGCATATGTTGATCAGAGGTCACCAACCTTTTCATGCTGGCAGCCCGGAGGGAAAGGGAGCGGGTGGGAAATTTGTGCGTCCATGCACGCACAAGCGTGTGCAAACAGGGCTGTGTGCACACGCACGGCGCTAGCAGCCCGTTTGCGAACACGTTCAGGTGCTAGCCTCTGCTAGCCCCGTATGCATGTGCAAATGGGCCACGCAACCCACATGGTGCAAGCGGCCCCATTTGCACATCCACACTGGTGCTAGCTGCTGCCTCTGCTAGCGCTGCACGCATGTGCAAATGGGCCATGCACCCTGCATGGTGCTAACAACTCACCCTGCATGGTGCTAACAACTCAACCGGTCAGAGAATGTCGATTGGTGGCCCCCAGGGGGAGATCTTTCTCTGTGGGCGCCCCGGAGCTATGGAACCAATTACCGGTTGAGCTCCGGACAGCGCCCGATCTTCGCTCCTTTCGCCGCGATCTGAAAACATACCTGTTCGAACAAGCCGGCCTGGCCTGAGGGGGGATTGGTGGGGTATTTTACTATTATTTTATTGGGGTTTTATTATGTATCAACTGTTTTTATGGGCATGTATTTAATTACCTTTTAATTTTTGTAACTCTGTGTTTTATTCTTGCCCTGTACACCGCCCTGAGTCCTTCAGGAGAAGGGCGGTATAGAAATATTAATAAATTAAATTAAATTAAATTAAATTTGTACAAGCATGCATGCGCTAGCCACTGCCTCTGCTAGTGCCACATGCATGTGCAAACAGACCGTGCAACCTGCACCCGCTAGCAGCCCTGTTTGTGCATGAGCGCAGGCACTAGCCACTGCTGCTGCTAGCCCCGTGCACATGTGCAAATGGGTCTGCAGGCTCTAGCATAAGTGGGGATGAGCGTATGCACACATGTGTGCATGCTGGCCAACCTGTCCCACAACCTGGTGGCTAGTAGCCCACGGCACAGCAGTGGGCTGCGGACCATAGATTGGAGACCCCTGCTCTAGATGAAGGTGTCCAACCTTGCCAACTTTACGGCCTGTGGACTTTAATTAACTTCCGGTTTTTGAAGATGGCGGACGTGTCAGGCTGAGCTCCGTGAGCTCCGGCTATGGGGGCGTCCTTTTGGAGTCCCTCAGGGGGTCTTTTTGGGCCCGCTGAGTAGGGGATGTGGATTTTGATCCACGAAATGAATTACGAGGCAAATGAGGAGGCAGTTCGGCTGTTGGCCTGTTCCATCTGCGCGTCGCTTTTCCCTCGCCTGTTTGTCTCCCGCGGCGCTGCTGGGTTCGGCTTTTTCGGCTAGCCGGTCCCTGCTGCCCTGGTGTCTCCGGACCTCTCCTAGGAGGCTGCGGTCGGCAGCGGGGGCGTTTACATCTGTCCTGGGCTGCCTGGGCTGTCGGGTCGGCGCTGCTGCTTCGGACAACTTTCGGCCGTTTTCGGCGGCGTTCTCGGCGTCCCTGGAGCTCGCGGCGTCTTCAGAGCCCCAGCTGATCGGCGCTTCCGTGAGAGGGGAGGAGAGCCTGTATGAGAAGCTCGCAGATTATTCTGGCGGCGGCGGCAGCAGCAGCAGTGGCAATGGCGGCGGCGGCGGTGGAGACATTTTATTGTTGGACCTGCTTGTGCCGTTTGTTGGTGGCTGCGGCGTCTTCGGGCCGTTTGGCGGCGGAGAAGACAGCTGCTTGTTATTTTACTGATAGGGCTGCCCTTTGTGCGGGTTCTGAGTTATTGCTGACGATGGAAGTGGCGATGGCGGCGGCGTCCTCGGGCTGCTTTGGGCGGTGGAGAGGACGACCATGGCGACAGCGATCCGTTGGTTTTTGGCTGCTTGAGATGATGGCAGCAGCAACGACTTTTGTGACAACGATGGCGATACAACGGACTGCCAACTTATTTATTCACTTATTTATTATCTTATTTATTAACTTTCCATTTGCCTCCTTCTTTCCCCTTTGGACTGGGACGGACCTGGGTACAGGCCACAGTGGGAGAGTGGCCTGTTTTACATCGGCAGCCCCATAGAGGTGGGAGCTCTGTGGGTGCTGCCCCACCCAGGGTGGGCATTTTGGACCATCCCCGGAGGCAGACTCGCGTCCCGTTGTGTGAGGACGGGTTGTGGTATGCCTCTGGGAGCATCCAATCAAGTGGCAGTGGTTGGTGGATGGCCCAAATGTCCCACTCCTTTCCTTTGATCCTCCTGTTGGTTTCAATCATTGGACTGCCCTCTCTGGACTTGCTGACTGGATGCATCAATATTCCGACACGGACTTGCTCGCCCTCAGGGGTGCCCCCCTCTCCTGGGTGCGTCCCGCCTTCTTTTCTTTCCCTAATCTCGATGAGGGGCCCAATTGTTGGGACCCTGAGAGATGGCCGGGAAAGGCCAGGGGCTCTCGATATAAACCTAATAAGAGGCCCCTGGTTAATTTTTTAGCTAAATTTTTTAGGGGGTTGGGGAGGGGGGTGGGGGGTAGTGGTTGTCTGGCGGTGGGGGGTAGCCAAACAACTTTGTTGCAGGCCAGGCCTGGGTCTGACGGCGTTCGGGGGGAGCGGGTTGTGGTTACATCTGGGGCTCTTGAGCGGGTCGTGGGACTACCAATTCCCACGACGGGGAAAGGCAGCAGGCGGATAGACAGGGGGCCATATCGTTACCGGGAGGGCCATCTCCGCTGTCTTCAAGCGGTGAGGCGCTCCGACCCTCTGGTTCTTCCCCGAGGTCCCGGGAGCGGGGATGTGCAGCCTCCTGAGCTCCGGCTGGTGTACCTGAATGCCAGGTCCGTGGTTAATAAAGCTCCCCTCGTTAGGGATTTAGTTGAGGGTGAGCATGCGGACCTGGCTTGCATCACGGAGACTTGGTTGGGCCCAGAGGGTGGGGTCCCTTTGGTTGACCTCTGCCCACCAGGTTTCCGGGTGCTACACCGGCCACGAGCTCAAGGTAGGGGTGGGGGAGTGGCGGTTACCATTAGGGAGACCTTATGTCCGCGGGAGGCCACCGTTTCTCAGATAGTCGGGTGTGAGTCTCTCTTCATGAGATTTGGTCCTGGGGCGCAGTTGGGCTTGCTGCTGGTGTACATTTCGCCTAGTCTCACAGCGGCAGCCCTGCCCGAGCTGCTCGATATCCTCTCGGGTTTGGTGGTTGAGTTTCCCAAACTTATAGTTTTGGGAGACTTCAATCTACCATCCCTGGGAGGTTCATCTGAGCTAGCTCGGGAGTTCATGGCTTCCATGGCGGCCATGGACCTGACGCAAGTAATTTCAGAGCCAACTCATGAGGGAGGCCACACCCTTGACCTGATTTTTTTATCTAGACGGTGGTTGGATGATCTAGGTGGGGGCTCTCCATTTATTATGCCCCTGTCATGGACCGATCATCATCTCCTGCGGCTGGTCTTCCGCTTTGCCACCCCCCGCCGTGGGGGTACGGAGCCAATTAGATGGTACCGCCCCAGACGCTTAATGGATCCTGATAGATTCCAAGCGGCGCTGGGGTCCCCACCTGCCTCCACTGCTCACAGCTCGGCTGATGCCTTAGTGGAAGCCTGGGGAAGGGCAGCCACTGAGGCACTTGACCGGGTTGTACCCTTGCGGCCCCTGACCCGGCGCAGATCCCAGCGAGCTCCATGGTTTTCCGCGGAGCTCCGGGAGATGAAGCGCCGGAAACGGGGCCTAGAGAGCTGCTGGAGGTCTAGCCGATCCGAACCCGACCGGTTGCGGTTAAGAACCTATATTAGGTCTTATCTCGCAGCGATGAGGGTGGCGAGGTGTAATTACTTCTCCACCCTCATCGCGTCCGCAGATAATCGCCCGGCCGCCTTGTTTAGGGTGACTCGCTCACTTCTCAATCAGGAGGTGAGGGAGGATCCCTTGCAAGGTCGTGCCGAGGAATTTAGTCATCATCTGTCGGATAAAATCGCTCGGATTCGGACCGGTTTGGACTCCAGCTGGGCAGAGTCAGGCGATCAGGACACGGGCGGTCTTGTCAATGTTATCTGGGAAGAGTTTGATTCTGTGACCCCTGATGAAGTGGACAGGATTATGGGGAGGCTGAGCTCCTCCACATGTTTGTTGGACCCGTGCCCTTCCTGGCTGGTTTATGCAGCTAGGGAGAGGACACGAGGCTGGCTCCAGGCGGTTATATCTGCTTCTTTGAGTGAGGGTTATTTCCCCACCGTCTTGAAGGAGGCGGTGGTGAGACCTCTCCTCAAGAAGCCTGCCCTGGACCCAGCCGTTTTGAACAACTTTCGTCCAGTCTCCAACCTTCGCTTTCTTGCGAAGGTTGTTGAGAGTGTGGTGGCGCATCAGCTCCCTCTGGTCCTGGATGAAGCGGATTATCTGGACCCCTACCAATCGGGTTTCAGGCCCGGGTACAGCACGGAGACGGCATTGGTCGCTCTGGTGAATGATCTCTGGAGGGCGCGGGATAGGGGACATTCCTCTGTCCTAGTCCTATTAGACCTCTCAGCGGCTTTCGATACCATCGACCATGGTATCTTGCTGCGGCGTCTCAGGGGATTGGGAGTGGGAGGCACAGTTCTTCAGTGGTTCTCCTCCTATCTCCTGGGACGCTCGGAGTCGGTGTTGGCAGGGGGGCAGAGATCGGCCCCTAGGTCTCTCGTTTGTGGAGTTCCTCAGGGGTCGGTTCTCTCGCCTCTCCTGTTCAACATCTATATGAAACCGCTGGGTGAGATCATTCGTGGTTTTGGAGTTGGGTATCATCAGTATGCCGATGATACCCAACTTTTCTTTTCGACCCCAAACCACCCCAGTGATGCCCTCGCCGTGATGTCCCGTTGCCTGGAGGCGGTTCGGGTCTGGATGGGGAGGAACAGACTTCAGCTCAACCCTGACAAGACTGAGTGGCTGTGCATTCCGGCATCCCGGGACATTCCAAATGTTCCATCTCTTTCTATGGGGGGTGAGCTCTTACCCCCCGTGGATAGGGCTCGCAACTTGGGAGTCCTTCTAGATTCACGGCTTACTTTGGAAGAGCATATAGTGGCCGTGACTAGGGGGGCTTTCGCCCAGGTTCGCCTGGTGCGCCAGTTGCGGCCCTATCTGAACCGGGATGCCCTGTGTACAGTCACTCATGCGCTCGTGACCTCTCGCCTTGACTACTGTAATGCTCTCTACATGGGGCTTCCCTTGAAGACCACTCGGAGGCTCCAACTGGTACAGAATGCGGCCGCGAGAGTTGTCTTGGGAGTTTCCCGGTACTCCCATGTTACACCTTTGCTCCGCGAGCTGCATTGGTTACCAGTTGTCTTTCGGGTGAGGTTCAAGGTGTTGGTTACGATCTTTAAGGCCCTACATGGCATGGGTCCGGGTTACCTCAGGGACCACCTGCTGCCGGCATCGACTCCCCTCCGCCCTGTGCGTTCCCACAGAGAGGGCCTCCTCAGGGTGCCGCCAGTCAGGGAATGTCGACTGGTGGCCCCCAGGGGGAGGGCCTTCTCTGTGGGGGCTCCGGCTTTATGGAATCAATTGCCGGTGGAGCTCCGGATGGCACCAGACCTTCGAACTTTCCGTCGGGGCCTGAAGACCCATCTGTTCGAATTAGCTGGTCTGGCCTGATGGGGGATTATGGGCTTTTAATTGTTTTTAATCTGTACTTCTGTTTTTAATTGGGCATGGATTTAATTCTTTTTAATTTTTGTATAGTGTTTCTTATGTATGCCCTGTGAACCGCCCTGAGTCCCACCAAGGAGAAGGGCGGTATATAAATCAAATAAACTATAACTATAACTATAATTCCCAGAATTCCCCAGCCAGCCCTATTGGCTGGGAAATTCTGGGAGTTAAAAGTCCGCAGGTCTTAAAGGTGCCAAAGTTGTACAACCCTGTTCTAGACATCATGAAATAACATCAAAAACTTACGGAGTAGCAGCAAAAATGCCAAGATCATCAGTGCAACTGCAGAAGGTCCCAGAAAGAGAGAGGAGCTGATAATTCTTTCTTGGCAACCAGTGCCATCCTTGCAATTACAAACGTCCACCTCCAGAACTTGTTGGTCAGGGCAGCTGAGGCCTTGGTTATCTTTCACTAAAATAGGAATTTTGTATATGCCAGGTGTCACATCCTGAAGTATAAGCTGAGCTGTGGACCCTTTGCAGGGAAGGAGAAAAACAAACATAAGTGTTCAGCAATGTAGCAGAGAAAGGAATGAAATCAGAAGTCTTGCTACTTTTGGGGTGACCAATCTGATAGCTAAAGCAGTCTTCCCCAACCTGTCATACTTTAATCCTCAGGTTTCCTAGTCATTAACAGGAACTCTGGAGCTGACCTGTGCTTCTAAAGCACACCCAAGTTAGGAGAGGCTACTCTAAAAGAAAGCATTCTTATTAGGAGACAACATTTCTAGATTCTGTAACTACTGCAGAGTGTTTTGGAAAACTGCACATTCTGTACAAAGCAACAATTTTCTGGATCATTGGCATGTTACTTGGTAATTCCACCTCTACAATATATTCAATCCATTCAAGGCAATTCAGTTAATCATGAATAGAAAACATTTCCTAGCTGTGGAGTTTGAAGGTTTTGAGCCGCCCTCCTAAACCTACTACCATTTTATTTTGCAACTGGTGCTAAACATGTTGCCCACTTTCATTCATATTTACCAGAAACAATCCCTCAACTTGGATGCAATTGAATCTAGTCTAATCTACAATGAAGCAGCACCATTAATATTTCTCCCCTGACTCTGACTGCCAATTCTTTGGAGCAGAAAGGAAATCAGAAACATTTCTTAGTCCACTTTTGTAGAAGAAAAGTTATACTGCAGAGGTACACCTCTGCTGCTCTTTGGCGTGAGATCTGGTTATCCAAATCAAAACAACAGATGGATTCACACATTGTATTTAGCTATGCTTTACTGAAGAAACCATACACGGCTATATTTAAACAATATGCTAAATCAAAAATGGTGGTTTATAAATCACAGTTGCTGGTTGTTTTTATATAATGTCTTAAATTGAAACTAAAGCAACCTTATTTAGGATTAGTACAATGCAAGCATCAGAATAAAAAGAGGTAGCAGTTTATCACTGGACAAATCTCTGTCTCAATTGTTCAATATAAGATGTTTTAGGCTCAGCAACATGGAAGTTCAATTTGCTAAAGTTACTTGCAACCACATTGGTTATGACAGCTCATACGATACTAACCGGATCACAACTGGTCAGATAGTTCTTTACTGAGCTAGAATTTTAATAGTGTTCTCTCTCTCTCTCACCTCAAAACGGTGAGGCAGCAAACTACCATCTATTAATGGAATGTTTGCCATGGATTATGTTCATGCACTGCTAATTTACCATCCTTCATGAGATTTACAAATTACAATAATTGGGTTCATGTGTGTCAGCTAAGCTAAAACCAATCTAACCACATGACTGCTCAGCATGATATGAAACCAAGCCACAAGCTCTGTTCTCTTAAAGTCTGTAGCTTCCGAGCTGCTCCAATCTCGATAAATGTGGCACGACTCACACTTACCATCTACCTGACCAATTTCCCATTTGTCTGACATTCTTTCAGGTTCATCAATGACCATGAAAGTGAAAGGACCAGCATTTGGATGTCTATCTCGATCTTCAACAGTGACATTAATATACTTTGCATCAGTACAGACAGTTGTTTTTGGAGTCACAAGAATTGGGCAGTGATCATTCTTGTCTTCAATCTGAATAACGATAGTACCAGTAGCTGTTTTTGGAGGGTAGTCTGTAAAGCACAGAAGGAACAAATATCTACTGTTATGCAAAGTTTTGATTAATTAGAAACTTGTTTGCATTTTAAAGCATATATAAGATTTTAAATGTGAACCAAGTGTTTGAATTATGAGTAGTTTATAATTCATTAGATTACATAGTTAAATTGAATGTAAAAAAAATTCATACCCATGAAAATTTTGGAGGTCACTGCTATGTAGGTAGTCATTGACCTATGACTTTAAAGGAGACTACAAGTGGTGACAACTATTAATGACCTTTGCTTAACATTCTTAATGGTGAATGACTGCTGGGTTGCTTCAGCCAGTTTGAAACAGGGTTGTAATGAGCTTTGATGGGGGGGTGTAACTTTGAATGGCCGTTAATGGCTAGGGTCTTTGTTAGTTAATCAGGCAATTATTCAAAAATCCAGAGCCTCATATTGGATTGTGGTTGGTGTTAAATTTGTAGCTCTCACTGTAACAATGCACCAGCTTTACTACAGCCTCTGCTCCCTGCATCCACTTAGTACTAAGAATGCGCCAGATATTACATATGACATAAAAGGTGTATGATTGCATTATGAATTTATTCAAAGGGAAAAGTAACTTGTGCTCTAATAAGCAGAATGTTGTGATTCTGATTCTGTGCATGATGTGATGGACTAGTCTGCTGTTGTTTTCAAGGAAGGTATTCAGATGATAATGCAGTGGCAGATGACCAATGGACTTCAAATCTGCTTTGGTTATAAGGCCCTAGTTATTCTTCCAGCATCCTTGCCTCTTTTGTGGAAATTGGACGGCTACCATGGGGTGGGGCTGGGACACAATTTAAGAAAAATAGAGTCAGATGCAGCACATATGGAGAATGAGATTTATACTTTTCAAAACCATTTTCTGTACCTATTTAAAATCTGCACATTCACCAAAAATGGAAAGAAAGCTCTTAAAAAGAAATGGAAAGCTTAAAGAAATCTCATACTGAAAATCACTCCAGGCACTGATTTCTCTACCGGTAGCTGGAAAAGAAAATTACCTTACATTAAATCTCTTCTCTGGTTTTGAGTCTAAGGTAACCAGGTTAAAGTAAATGACTCAAAACTAATTTGTTCTGAATTACTGGAACCTAATCTTGATGCAGAAATGATCAGTTTTCTGGTTCAGCACGACAAGATGTTTAGATGTTGTATAATCTCATTTGTTTATCTAAACAGGATACCAGATCATTAGTTTGGCTGTGGTTTGATGAAATTAAGACAAACACCAATTTCTTCAGAGTAGGAATATTGGTTCTCTCCCCCTGCTTTCTCTATTCCACTTCCTGGCATTTTGCCAAAACCTTTTGACACCCCCCCCCAAAAAAAGAGAAAGTAAGGCAGGGTACTATAGATCATTAAAAAGTATAGTCTCCACCAGATCTTACAACTCTTGGTAATTAACAACCATTATAATGTACAACGAAAATATTCACTACGTACCAGTAGTTATGGCCAAAATTGTTGCAGTGTAAGTACCATTGATGACATAGGGCGATTCATAGTCTGGGACTTTAAGTAGCCTGATTTCAGCTGTTTTAGCATTTACTATCAACCAGTTTGCAATATCATTTCCTTTGGCATACCTGTGTAAATTTTAAACATATGTGAAAATAAGCATACAAACCTGAGATTACGCATACATATGGAAAAATATACTTCTTAGGAGACATACAAACTTTTTAAACATCTACTTACCATAGTTAATAACACCCAAATAATTGTTAATAAATAGCAGTCAAATTTCAATACATTTATTCTTGTGTATTTCTAGTTGTGCCCTGTTCAAATTTCTAGCCAATCAACAAAGGGACATACTGTAGTGAGGACAGTTTAATGGGAAAAGCAATCAGAAGTTGGCCCAAGAAATAATTTCTGAGTTCTTTTGCATTAACTCTAGTTTATTCAACAATGTGAAAACTCATGCTTTAAGATGACATGTGAATAACTTTTTCAGTATTTATTAATCATATTTATATGGCTGCCTATCTCACAGGAAGGATGAGTAATGTTGGAACATGACAGTAGTGAAACTATGTCTGGCATATTGAAAGCATGTAGGCACAGAATGTTCTCCTTCTACGGTAACTGTTGATTGTTGTGGACCACCCAGAGTCATTGGAAGTTGAATGGCATATAGGTATACTTATAAATAAATAAATAAATAAATAAATCTTACGTGATGCGTTCTGCTATTTTTTGAGTGTCTTCATCATAAGCTTGAAAGCTTCCAATAATCTGGTTTATTTTCATTGTTTCACTTGTCTTAATCATTAAAGTGTGGGGCTTAAATATGGGGCCTTCCCTCACATTTTCCACATTAATTTTCACAGAAACTGGTTTTACTTGGGAAACTTGATTAATAATTGATTTGTGATATGCTGCTTTGTTAGAAACTGTTATCTTCAGGTCCATTGTCTGCAATTCTTCATAATTTATTTCCTGCAGAGAGAATAAAAAAAGACATAATTTAGAATGTAATTGCAATTAACCCACTTGTATATCCTTCTGGACCTTTGGTGGAAGTTTACTATTGCAACTTCAATATTATTTGATATGAAACACCCTTGCAAATCCATTCAAAGAGTATGGTCAATATAAAAAGTGCAGAAAAGATTCTTGAGTTTTCACGTCACTGTATCAAATGGAGATCAAGGCACAGAAGAGAACAAAGCATAACTAGACCTTATGTTAAAAAACAGACACATCAAGCAATTGATTTAGGAACCTCTGTTTACCTTTATTCATAGGCATAAATAAACTATGAAATCAGGGGATGAAACAGTTCCGGACTGCTTGTTAAATGGCTCAGCTTGACAATGGTTATAAAAAAACTGATGTTATGAATTGTAATGTAATTTGTGGAACAGAAAATGTACTATTTAAATTATTATGAAATATAGGAATCTGAACTAATAAATGCTCTTTGAGGATATGTGTTGTAGGTGGGCATACAGAATACAACTATTTTATGGGCAAAACATTCCTACCACACTATAAAATCTCATAATAATGGAAACAGGGGCAGAGATGTGGTTAAAATGAGATTACAGCAATCTATGCACAATACTCGTACAGAACACATTAGTTTGCCCATTGTGCTGTGTGCTCCCATTGTCCTCTTCTTTTGCTGGGTACCATCACTGGATTGCCTCTCCCCATCCACTAACCTTAATCAGAGTAAGAATTCCTTGGTTGGTTTGTGAATCTGTTTCTATATGGAAGTAGCCTCCATCATTGCCAGACACAATCACAAAGTTTGCCAGCCAGTTATCAGTAAATTGTTCATCTCCATCAAAGACGTCCAAGCGCATGATTTCCACATTAGCTATATTTTCTTTTACACTTCCTTCATACTGTAAATAAAGAAGCCTTTTTATAATAATACATCTTTCTGATCATAACTGAAAAAACCCACCCAAATAATAGCAAGCACACTTTTTACTCACCACAGGCTTGTTAAGTTTAGGGATATTGTCATTAACATCCAGAATCTTGATCTGTAGAGTGGTCACTTGACCATTCCCATGTTCTTTTCCATTAAGGTCTTTTGCTTCCACAACCAAGGAATAACTACTATGCAGCTGCGGAGCAGTCAAACAGCACGAAAGTTAGGATATAGAAAAACAGTGTCTAAGTGAAGGTCAAATGCCACCACCAATAACTGGAAAAGAATTGTGCCCCAACCTGGGGAACCTTAAAGAGAGAGTGGGGACCTAATACCACCCCAGAGATTGCTGAATTACAACTACCAGTATCTCTAACTTCTGGCCACATTTGCAGGCCACAGATTTGTTACTCTTTTTTTGAAAGTTCATGGTAGGAAGTGCAGAAACTTAACACCTCCTTCTTGCTGCCAGAAGACACAGAGAAAATCATGTGCCTGTGAGTGGAGGTAAGCAAAGTATTCTGAACTAGTGAAAAGCAGAAGACAGGAAAGCAGAAGGTCAGAGAAACAAAGAAGCAAAGGTGTAAGCCATTCACACATTGTGATCCTCATCAAAAGGACATTTTCTCTTTCTAACACTCTGAAATAATAAAAAAGGCTCACAACCATATCCAGACTTTGCAGTAGAGTCACCATATAAGCCCTACCATAAAGACTGCATCTCCACTATGTATATATATTTCATAAACATTCAGTATACTCATAACAGCCTAGGTCTAGCCAAAATGAAACAAGGTTTTGGAAAAATATATATTAGATTTTGCATATGTGTTTATGCATATATACCATAAATATGTATTTATTTGGTTTACACACTAATGACTTTCAGCCAACTCATAGCCTAGATATTCAGCTAAAATCTACTGCAGGTCTCATGGGGAAGAATCCTGTTTCAGATACTTATGCTGAGCTTCAAAGTTGACGTTCAAAGATCAATTGAATTTGGATCACTACATAAATATCAAAGAAATCCTCTTAAAATTGGTTTGACTAAGTGAATCCTATCCAACTTAGCTTTTTATTAATGATTATGTTTTACTAAGTTAACTACTTGCCAGTCTTTCATGAGCTGTTATTATGGCAATCCTTAACTTACGGCCATAGTTGAGCCCAAAATTTCCGTTGCTAAGCAGGCAGTTATTATGTGAGTGGTGCCCCATTTTTGCCACAATTGTTAAGTACCGTAAGTCACTGCAATTGTTAAGTGAATCATGCAGTCATTAAGTGAATCTGTCACAGCTTCACGTTAAGTGAATTGTCACAACTGTCACGATCACTTTTTAAAGCACTGTTGTAACTTGGAACGGTCACTTAACAAATGGTTGTAAGTTGAGGACTACCAGTAAATATGATGAATTGGCTTATTAACAGTTTCTATATCTTTTAATTATTTATTTGTAAACTGAAGGTAAGATAGTGAGTGACATTTAGCTTACTGAAAATGACCAAGAAAGCAGCTGCAATTTCTCCTTTTACATGCAGCATACTCAACCTCCTGAAAAACTGTTCCTTAGAACTGGAAGGTCATCTGGGCCAGCAAGAGGAGAAGAGGATTGACAGAGATTGGTTGCCCCTCTCTTGTTTCATAAAGGAATTTTCATGAAATCTTAGTATCTTCCATACTTCTACTAAATCAGAAAGAAACTAGATAAATAAGAAACCATTACAAGGATATTAAGAGAGAGAGAAAATACCTCTCTGTCAAGCTGGAATGATGCTGTCCGAACTTCACCTGTTGCTTTGTTAATGACAAATGCATTAGCATCATCAGGTTCTTGTGAAATAATCTTAAAAGCAATTTGGGAGTTGGGTGTATTGGGCTCATCTGCGTCAGTTGCATTTATCTTCAGCACAAGAGTACCTAAAAAAGAGTAAGCATTTTGCAAGGGTATATCAAATGGCAATGACCAAAAGCACACATTTTCTTCCTGACCGCTATAACTGTCCTGCTTTTAATACCATAGCCACACACCATTCTTGAAGGCACAGGGGAGCAAACTCATCCAATGTAATCTCAGCTTCTGAATACTGGAATTGTACAGGTAATAGAATAGAGCTGGAAGGGACCTTGGGGGTCTTCTAGTCCAGTCCCCCGCTCAAGCAGGAGAACCTATATCATCTCAGACAAGTGACTGTCCAGTCCCTTCTTAAAAACAAGCTGTTCCATTGGTTAATTGTCCTCACTGTTAGGAATTTCCTCAATTCCAGGTTGCTTCTCTCTTTGATTAGTTTCCAACCATTGTTTCTTGTCCTGCCCTCTGGTGCTTTGGTGAATAACGTGACCCCCTCTTCTTTGTGGCTGCCTCTCAAATACTGGAATACTGGTATCATGTCATCCCTATTTCTTCATTTCTTTAGACTAGCCAAACCCAAGTCCTGCAGCCGTTCTTCATATGTTTCAGTCTCCAGGCTTTTGATTATCTTACTTGCTCTTCTCTGAACTTTTTCCAAGGTCTCAACATCTTTTTTGTGGTATGGTGACCAAAACTGGTTGCAGTATTCCAGATGTGGTCTCACTAGGGTTTTATAAAGTGGTACTAATACTTTGTGTGATCTTGATTCTATGCCTCTGTTTATGCAACACAGGATTGTATTAGCTTTTTTGGCTGTTGCTGCACACTGCTGGCTCATAGTCAAGTGATCGTCCACTAGGACTCCAAGGTCCCTCTCAAAGTTACTGTTTTTGAGCCTGGTCTCACCTAATCTGTACTTATATCTTTGATTTTTCCTGCCTAAATGTAAAACTTTGCTTTTCTCCACATTAAAACTCATTTTGTTGTTCAAGTTTGTCAAGATCTTTTTGAATCCTGAGTTTGTCTTCTGCGGTGTTGGCTATCGCTGCCAATTTAGTGTCATCGGCAAATTTGATGAGTTCCCCCTCTATTCCCTCATCTAAGTCATTGATGAAGATATTGAAGAATACTGGGCCCAAGACGGAGCCTTGTGATACCCCACAGCTTACTTCTCTCCATGTGGTTGTAGTAGCATTGAGGACTACTCATTGAGTACAGTTTGCCAGCCAGCTACAGATTCATCTAGTGGTGATGTTGTCTATTTCACCTTTTTCTAGTTTTCCAAGCAGTAGATTGTGGTCTACTTTGTCAAATGCCCTACTGAAATCTAAGTATACTATGTCCACAGTATTTTGCTGGTCTACTAATTGGCCACTTTATCAAAGAATGAAATAAGATTGGTTTGGCATGATCTGTTTTTAAGAAACCTATCCTGGCTACCAGTTATAACTTTGTTTGCTTCTACTTGTTCGCAGATCTGTTTTTTGATTATATTTTCCAGGATCTTCCCAGGTATTGATCTTAGACTGATTGGTCTGTAATTCCCTGGGTCCGTTTTTTTTCCCTTTCTTGAAGATGGGAATCACATCAGCCCTTTTCTAATCCTTAGGTACTTCCCCGGTGCTCGAGGATTTTTGAAAGATATGGCGCAAAGGTTCTGAGATAACATGTGCCAGTTCCTTCAGAACTCTGGGATGTAATCTGTCGGTTCCTGGGGATTTATATTTGTCAAGGTTGGATAGGTGTTCTCTTACCATATTCTTGCTTATTTTACTTTTTGTTTCTAGTTTGTGTTTTGCAGTACTTTTTTGGTATGTTGTGGTATAATTTCTTTTTGCATAAAGACTGATGCAATCTTTGATTTATGACAATTGAGCCAAAAATTTCTGTTGCTAAGTGACACCCCCCTCATTTTACAACTTTTCTTGCCATAGGTATTAAGTGAATAAGTGCAGTTGTTAAGTTAGTGACATGATTGTTAATCTGGCTTCCCCATTGACTTTACTTGTCGAAGCCACAAAAGCGATTATATGAATCCAGGATATTGCAACCATCATAAATATGAGTCAGTTGCCAAGCATCTGATTTTTTTTTTTAATCCCATTTATATCCCACCCTTCTCCGAAGACTCAGGGTGGCTTACAATTTTAAAGCACAAATCAATGTGCTTAGCAATAG
This sequence comes from Vipera ursinii, assembly GCF_947247035.1. Lineage (NCBI taxonomy): Eukaryota > Metazoa > Chordata > Lepidosauria > Squamata > Viperidae > Vipera > Vipera ursinii. The sequence goes on along the minus strand of NC_139516.1, from coordinate 169,913,007 downwards.
CCTTCATTCTATGTATATGCCTGCTTATTAGGGCTTTCGCCCCCCCCCAAGCGGCATTATTACAAAGTCAGCTTAATTGCCCCCAACAATCTGGGTCCTCATTTTACCTACCTCGGAAGGATGGAAGGCTGACTCAACCTTGAGCCTGGTGGGATGCGAACCTGCACTAATTGCAGGCAGCTGGTGTTACTTAAGGAGGCATTAGCCCACTGCTCCACCAAGGCTCTTTTGATCATGTGACCATGGGCATAAGTGTGAAAAATGGTTATAAGTCACTAAATGATCTATTGTAAGTTGAGGAGTCCTGTATTGGTGTGATGCATGCCATTGCAAGTTCCTAAATGAAAAGCAGATTATATAAACCCAAACAAATATTCAGTGGTAGAATAGATACATGGAAAGGGAAGGTATATTTATGTCATCCCAATAATAGAGGAGGTGCTGCTAAAAGCATCACTATAAAAACTTATTCTAAGCAGCAATTTATCTCACCCCTATCTTTAGTCTGTTATGGTTCTACCCAAATGCACCACAAGATTTTGCCTTTTTAATTACTACATAGTAAGGAAAACAAGGGTAAAGGGTAAAGTACATGTAGTCTCTATTCTGTACTATTTTGAAATTATCATAATACTAAAAATAAGATTTTTTGGTTCCTAGACCTTATATTTTGGCTTTTAATAAAGCACTTTCTCAACTATTTAATTATGTTTTCTAATGCCTCACCCGAATAATACTATAAAATAAAAGTCTGTGATATTTCTGCAATACTGTAATCAATAAAATACATGTTTGTGACAAGGGCACGAGAGGCAATAGGAAGGAAGGAATGGATTCAAAATAATTGTACAGGGAAAAGAGTATGAATGCTGAGTCAGATTGAAAATGTAAATAAAAGTCTAGAACGTACCCACTTCACACAATTCTTCAACAGAACCCATGAAAACTGTTTGTGAAAACACTGGGCTATTGTCATTTACATCCATAACTTGAATCCGCAGATCCAGTGGCCTTTCCAGATTTTCACCTTTTTGATTCAGTGCATAGCCTCTCAGCTGAAATAATAGTAACGTGAAGTCCAGATGATTAATTTCATTCAATTGATTCAATTAACAGGAAAATAAAAATAACAATTATCACTGAATTATAGTACTCACTCTTTCCCATTGGCACCTTTAGAAAAATAAATTCCTATAGATACAGTAAAAATCAAGAGCCGATAACTGATATGAATCTATGTACCAAAAAGAGACAGAGTTTCATCTGCTTACATGTAACATTGGTGTTTGTTCCCGATCAACTATTCCAGTTATGTTCAATTCTCCAGTTTTCCCATTAATCACAAACAAATGATACGGTGGTTCTGTGACTCCTTGGCCAGAAATGGTGTAAGTAATAATTACTCCTGGCTCAACATCTTTGTCAGACCGAATCTATATGGAATAGGAGAAAAGAAAAAATATTTTTGTGTGTCTCTGAAATTTAAAACAAATATGTTTTAATGCATGGGTTTTCAAACTCGGCCCTTTTATGACTCATGGACTTCAACTCCCAGAATTTCTCAGCCAGGCATGCTGGCTGAGGAATTCTGGGAGTTGAAGTCCATGAGTCATAAAAGGGCTGAGTTTGAAGACCCCTGTTTTAATGTTTAAAAAAGATGAAGTTTTATGTTATTTTAGTTTTCTTAATAATTAAGTAAAGATGTGCAAAACTTTTTAGTCTGGGACTATAACATTCTGAGAAACTCTAGAAAAACTCTGTTTTTTCTCTGGACCATTCCAATCTATCTGCTTCAAGGTTGGTCCAGCAATTTCCTGAATGTAAATCTCCTGGAAGAACTGGTTTGCATTGTTCTGGATGTGGCCTGTTTAAGTTACTGAATCAATGAATCATACAAATCACAAAAATGACTTAATTCTGTAACCAAGTCAAGTGTTTGTATGAACCAGCCTTTATAAACTTAAAAGTAGACAAAGTTTTAAGTGGTAGGCAGAAATTTTAAACCATATTAAATAGATCTAATCAGCAAAGTCGCAACTCATCCTCCAGCAGATGGATCACTGTTTGCCGACAAAACTAAATGGAGAAAGGAAAGAATCTCATGGAACCATCTTTGTGCATGTGCAGAACGGTGTCACAAATGAAACAAAATAGTATAAATTTGTCTGTGTACTGATGTTCTCTTCTGTCCACTGTCCAGGATCTAGCTAATTATAATTACATTTCTGATTCTTATTGGGGTAGGAAAAAGTCTTTTTAGTTAATCCTCAATTTTGTCTAGTAGGTATGAGTAAGGCGAATATATTAAATCCTTTTCATAAGATCACTGTATTATAATTTAGCTCTACTAAATAATAATTGTGGCCATTTCATTTTCCCCCCAGTAATAAATCAGAATTATATAACTGATAGTATGATTGTTTTACTCAATCTGACACCTTCTATCCTTGATAGGATTGCAACTCCAGCTCAAGTTGAGGAAAGCTATTAAGGACAAAATAAAAGACATATTTGTTTCCAAGCCTGACTTACCTTAGCAATTGGGTTCTTATTGGAATTATCACGTTCTTCCCAGATCCTGGCAGGTGGAACAATCCATTCTCGCTTTTGCCTGATTAGGCTTTTCTGATGGAATACTTGCTCATGCCTTCCGCCAAGAATCTATGAGGAAATCCAGTTTTATTTGCAGCATTGCAAGTTTTCTAATTGCCATACTGTCAAATCAAAATCGTGAAGCCTGCTATTTTTAAATGCACATTCTTATTTTTCATACAAATAATGGGATTCATAACAGAAAACACATGGTATACTTCAATATAAGCAACAACACAATATTTGCATTATAACAATTGACATTGTTTCTAATACAGTATGTATATTCTGAAAAACCATAAGCACTTACAGGAAGGAAAAAAATATTATCGATCCTATGCGCTATTCATCTTTCAACAAGGAAATTGTAAAATTTTTTGTTCTATTCTATGGTTTCTACATTTTACAATACTTTCTATATATCATATATGCACTTTACAAGTGTTGGAAATGAATTATTTATAAAAGTTTCTTTAAACCTTTAAAAACCTCCTTAGTAATGTACATAAGATGTGCAGAAAACCCCTTAAAATTGATAGTCACTTACCTCTAAATGAAGTCCATTTCCAAAGACTACATAACTCTGCAATAAAAAGATATAGAAATTAAAAATATAACTAATCTTCCAATATAAACCACTAGGAAAATTAACACTGAGCAATCTTTTAGCATCAGTGAAATTCAGTTAAAATAGTACACATTACTCCACCCAGAAAATATTAAGCATATTTAAGCTATTTTTTAAAATAATAAAATGGATGCACATTTAAAACCAAATCAACAGTAGGTTTTCACATTTAATATGGTCAGAAAATGAAAGTAGACTGTGAAATTTCATAGATGCGAATACAAATGAAACCTGAAAACAGTGAAATCAGCATTAATGGGTTAGGATAGTTTTGCATTTTAGATAAGCGCTGACAGAAGAGAGAAAGCAAATATAACTTTTCAAACATGTTCCAGGGATGTAGTAATGCCCTTTCCTCTTGAAACAAACCCTGAAATTGATTAATTACAATACCTAAGAAAATTTCGCCACCTCTATTATTTAAATCGTGGCTTACCTCATGTAGTCAAGGACCATGTAGCCTTGAACTTCCCATGGTAGTCTTATAAGTCAAATAACCACAATTAAGCTATCATTAACAGAAGATGATCCAGAAATTACAGTATGGTATATACTCAGCATACCTTTAAAAAAACAATTTGGTTTAATTTTTTAGTTAAGATCTAAGCTTTTTATTAAAAAAATACTGGTTTTTTCCCCTTCTGATACGCCCATCTTATGTAGACTTAATATTTCAGATATTGGCAAACAAGAATGCATTTGGATTTTCAATTTGAGAAACCACATGGTTTTATAAATTGTGAACAGAAAACAGTATTGTGCTAAATAAAGTGTGCACAATGATAATCTGGCAAATTGCCTGCCATTAATATGAAATGTAATTATTGTAATGTAAAGTTAATTATTGTCTTTCAAGTCTTGGGAAATTCTCCAAAAAGTTTCTAGTCTAGGGAAGGTTTCTATTTTAGGGTGGATTTCTTTGGTTTTAGTGATAAATGCATGTTCTTTTCCCATGTCAAAGCCTGTCCTACCCTGACATGATTCATATCTCTGTCAGAAGGATGAAGTTATAAATCAAAGTTTCCTCAAGAAACTTTGTAGTGACATGGAACTGCTCTGTATGTGTGGCACAGTTGTTATACATAAATAGAACATTATGAATTTCTTTACAATCTCTCAGATATTGAAACACATTAATTAGACTTAGGATCTAAATCTATAGCTGTTTTTCTCAATCTTAGTGGTTTTAAGATATACTGACTTCAATTCCCCAAAATTGCTATCTGGAGAATTCTGGGACTTGAAGCTGTCCATCTTGAAGTTGTTCAGAAACTCTAGAGCAAGCAAGTTATTTCATGCTATCAAACATGAGACTCTGTATTAAAATCAGTATTTATCACCTGAATCAATTTTCCTTGATAATGTCCAGTTTAAAATATATTGGAACAAGGCCAGCTGTTAAATATCAAATTCTCCTTCAGCCATCACAACTCCCTCTCTCTAGAATGTTCAGACCGACACCCAAATCCTCTTTGCTTTTACAGTCAAGTTCTGAACAAGGGAAAAATACTTAAGTAGACGCAGTGGACATGTATTTCTTTGTGAGTATTAAAGTGAATAACTTCAGGCCAATAAGAAACTGTCATTTGTTTTGTCCTGCCTCTTAAACCAGCAGTCCCCATCCCTTCTGGCTCCATGGACCGGCAGTGGTGGGGGGCAGCAGGGGAGAGATGGTTTCACGTGCGCATATGCTGATTGTACAAATGGGGCTTTGCACGCTCATGCGCTTACCTGCAGCTTTGGCAGCCTGGTTCCCAACAGACCGCAGACTGGTGCTGGGCCACGGACTGGGGGTTGGGGACCCCTGCTTTTAACTGTTATTGGCTTTCAGAAGATAGACCCCCCTACTTAACAGCAATACAAGGATTGTTGCAGGAAAAAAAGCTAAAGTTCCTCACATCCAAATGTATTACGGTAATATTCTGCATGCCCTCAGCTGGTATTATTTGCTTAGAAAGATATAGGGGTCAATATAGTTTCAGTCATGCCAACCAAGAACCACGACTTCAGGCTCCTTCAAAACAACCAGCAAGGTGGAGGCCATTTTGAACTGGGGATACTTCATTCCAGGGTACAGCTGAATGATAGAGAAGGTTTTCTTCTGGGGTCCTGATAGATGGCATTGCTTAAATGAAGGAACCTGGAACACACCCTGCCAAATAAATTGGCTAGGCAGATACTGCAGGAAAGATGCTCTCGAAAATGAATACATTATTTAGGCTTTCCAATCAAATAAAAAACAGCAATGTATATAAGCACTCATTCTCCTAATACTTCAGGTTCTTCTACTTAGGGTTTGATGTGCATTTAGCTAAGCATTCACCCAGCTTGTGCCTTTTGGACTTATAGAAGTCCGGTTTTGTCCACTATTTCCAGGGCTTCCATACATGATTTTTCTGACCACTGCCATGCTTTGGAGGTTATTAGCATGCCAATTATAAAACTATGGATTTATTTTGAGCTCTGTGTTGATTACACCAAGTCCAGATTTTGATATTGGAATAAGAAGAGCAGAAATAACTTTCTCTGTGTTGTAAATATAGTTCTAATCCTCTATGAGAATAGCATCCTCCTATTTGAAGATGTGATCCTCCCATTTAAGGGAAAGTAGAGATAGGAATGTACTTTCCTCTTGTTAATACACCTTAGTTATATTCAATTCTGAACCTTAAGTATGTAATGAATCATGTAGCAATCCATCGCTGAACCCAATGAACTCCCTATAGTTGATGTTGCAACTAAAATTCCTTTGGGCATGCAGACTATTACATTGGGACTGAACACTCAATATTTCTATAAGCCACCAGGTTGGAAAAGGGTGATATCATTACTTTTGCAATGCATGAAAGTCACAGACCTTACTTAACTCGGTCAACTGATTCACCACAAATTCCTTTTAAACTAACTTTCTTCAGTGTGGTTTTCTTCAAACAGTGTGTGAGAACTCAGTTTTCATTGGTTAGAAGCCATCAGGTTGAGGAAGTTTGTCTAGAATGTAGACCTGAAAAGCCGCATTTTATCAAAGAATAGTGGGAAAGATTCAGGTTTCTGTATCTGCTGCTGTTACCTAGTGGCCATTCAGAGTTCTGCCAACAATTTAGAGACCACCTGCCTTAAGTGGCTTACAAATAAAGTAAATACTTTATGGAGGTACATTTAAAAAACATGGGATGACTGTAAAAAAAATCAATAAATTGCATAGATGAACAAATATAAGGAACTCCACAACCAAATACAGTATGCTTTACAGCACGAGTATGAACACTATTTAAAAAAATATAACAAGCAGAAATACCCATCACTCCTTTGAAGCTTAGGGAGAATTCTAACCCTTCACCAAGGCAACATATATTACCATAATTAAAAATAAGGAAAATGATCACGTATGTAAGACAGCCTCTTTCAAAAGAAAGGTAAGAAGAACAACATCAAATTGTATTGGTGTATCTCTGCAAATACATTCATTGGCTAGAAGTTACGCCTAAAAACAATAGAATGAAAATTTAAGTTGATTCAATTAATGACTAAAATTAATTTCCTGAAATAGCCTATTCTGAAAACTGATGCCACATCTACTTACAGACACAAACCATTTTCTTTTCACAAAATATTTACTTATGTGTGTCTCAAACACACTTACATAGAGAAAACTATGATCCAGAAATCCAGGCCAATGATCCATCAACCTATGCATGGTTTCTCTGTGGCAAGGCCCTTGAACTCAATGGTTCTTACTTTGAAGTAGCATGCTTATGCTGCTGAAATGGTGTTCTGATCTGTTTAGCCCAATTTCCTTTATGTAAGGTGGGATACTTGAAGTCCTTGTTATGCTTGGTAACTTCCTCTTCAGTTTGAAGCAAGGCAACACACTGCAAGGTGCAATCATTTTTATTCTGCGGTCATCTTGTTTATCTCTCTAGATGTGTCTGCATAAAGACTGTTTTTATGTCTCTTCCAGAGTGTGTATTTCCACGAACAGCCTCCAATGAACAGTGGAAGCTGTTCAGTGCAGATACTCATTCTGAGGGTCTCCTCAGGGTGCCGCCGGTTAAAGACTGCCGGCGGGTAACACCCAGGGGTAGGGCCTTCTCAGTTGGGTGCGCCTGCCCTGTGGAACCAGCTGCCTGCGGAGCTTAGGACTGCCCCCAACCTCCGTTCATTCCGCCGGGACCTGAAGACCTGGCTCTTCGAGCTCTCTGGCCCAGGCTAAGAATATTTTTTAATTTTAATTGGGTTTTAATTTTCTCAGGGTTCTATTTAATCTCTTTTAATTTGTTTTAACGTTTGTATTGACTGTTTTTTAAATGCCCTGTAAACTGCCCTGAGTCCTTCGGGAAAGGGCGGTATATAAATCTAAATAAAATAAAATAAATAAATAAATTCTATATTATCCGCTGCGACAAAAAGCAGGCAAAATAAAAATAAACTGGTAAGCTTCTGAGACTGGTAGAACTTGTTTGACCATCGTTCCTAAGTGAACAGGATTTCAGGAAACTAATTCATGTTTGCAGGTGTTTTCATTTAAGTCTGAATAGATCTTTACAATGGGCAGTCATTACCATTAAAAGATTCAAAATATCTCCAAGCATTCCCCAAGATAGGAATATCTCTGTAATTCTAGATAATTACTCCTGTACTGTAGTTCTGAATTTGAAAAAATTGCTTAAGCTGCATTCCTCCATATGCTTGTTTTGGAAATAGGAAAGTCCTGTTTAAGTCAAAGAGAATAAGCATGTAGATCAGTTTGTAAACTGCCTATGGCAACTATATACATTATTTAATAGCAGTGAAAAGATGTCACGAATGGAAAACAGAATACCAAAAAAAGCAAAACAAAACAAAATTAAAATAGGGAAACGGAGACCAAAAGGAAATCATACATTTGCACCCTCAGTTTAAAATTTTCTACTCGTGACACCATTTGTTTTTTTTCTAATTCAGTTGATTCTGAAGACAGTTTGTAATAAAAGGGGAAAAAACATGCTTTGCTTATTTATATGCAGTGATAAGCTTTAGTGTGGATTTTACAAGAAAAATCTGGGGCTCAAGCATGAGCCGAAGATGTATATTTAATTTAAGGTGGAGTCCCATTCCTTCAGGAGTATTACGGAAAAGTGTTCTTTATCCAAAACAAAATTACCGGTAATCATCCTCAGATCTAACAAGGCTGGCAGGACAACATAATGAAACTGGCAACCTTTTGAACTCAGGGAAGAAAAACTAGACTTTTTTGTTTTCCAATTTCTAACATGCAAAAAAGAAGTTAAAATGCTTCAAAATTCCCAACCAAGAGTTTCTTTATTATATTGGGTGTTGAAAAGTAGCAACCAGGCAGGGCCTCAAATCCTGAGATATTCTAGAAATTTTTATTTTTTTATTTATTTTAATCCCATTTATATCCCGCCCTTCTCCGAAGACTCAGGGCGGCTTACAAGCTTAGCAGTAGCCTTCATTCTATGTATATGCCTGCTTATTAGGGCTTTCACACACACCCCAGCGGCATTATTACAAAGTCAGCTTAATTGCCCCCAACAATCTGGGTCCTCATGAAAGATGAAAGATGTTGATCAGCAATCAATGTATGAAGAATTGGTGAATCTAAAAGAAGTTTTCTACTAGCCTCTCTACCTATTCAGGAATGAAAAAAAAATGCTTGATAAAGGCATTGGGGCAAATGAATTTTGTACCAGAGAAATAATGGGCTTAACACTTATGCCATTTTCCCATTAAAATCCTACTCATTCTCTTTTTTCTCCTATTTTTTTTTACCCTTTTAGGAAAAAAAATAAAGTTAGCTCTAGATTTTCCCCCCAGCAAGATTAAAAGCAGCTTATAAAGAGGAAGGATTTTCAATGACAAAAAGCTACAATGGAGAAATACATAGTTTATCTTTTAAGTAAAAACCCTCCATAGATATTACATTTGCTTATAAAAAACATGCAAGGAAGACAAGAATTAACGAGATCTTTCTATCCTCCCATCACCATTTCCACGGCTCTTGCATCTCAAGATGAAGAAAGAAGCCTCTTCTATATGTAGAAGGCTCCCTGTGTTAACGCTCAGTCTAGATTTCAACATTATCCAAAATACTTTCACAGCTGGTTTCTCATTTCAGATATTACTCTAAATTAAAAAGAATAAGGAAACCAAGATGGGAGTATATGTGCACGATGATCACTCTACCTCTTCACACATTAATGCTGAAGTTGGACTGAAAATATCTGAATAGGGCTCAAATCAGTTGCATTTCGAGACTTTCAGAGGTCTTCTGAAACTTAGCATCCATCTGGTCTAATATTTATTTTATGAAGGTAGCTAGTTAGATGCTTTGAGTTAGTCCACTAATGCTTTTGTTGCCTCTCACATACCCTTCAGAAATACTGCTAATGCATTTATTTAGCTGCCATGACCAAAATCCCCAATAGAGCTGATTCTCCATTAATTCAACTGATTCACTTTAAATTCCTTTTAAGGGAAAAGTTGACATCATACCCCATAGTAGTGCATTCCAAAAATTCTGTGTTGTCTAGAGAAGCATTCCTTTCTGTTGCTCCTGACTTTACTACCAGTCAGTTTCATGGAAAGAGTGAAAATTCTAGTAATAAGCGATAGTAATGGTAAGAAGCCATCTTTCTCCATATTGTTCTCCATGATTTTATATACGCCTTCCAGAGTTACTGAGAATTAGGTGGCATGCAAATTGAATCAATTATTAGCTTCCTTGATCTGCTTGATTCACTGTATTGGATTATATCCTATTATTTTCAGTATACCTCTGCTAACATACTAAGAATTTTGTAGACTGTCTTGAAGGATATCAGAATTAGGCAAGCACTTTACTACGAGGTTCTTCTCAGACTTTTTTCTTAGTACATTGAATCTCTCCTCACAAAGGAGGAGGTTTCCAACTGCCTTTTTCTAAATCTTTTGTTGTTCCTGTTGTTTTGGGACTCTCTGGAAATAATTTTTTGAATTTTATTTGTAATCCTCTTAACTTCTCCATTAAATTTGCTTATTTTGCTCACAAACAGTGCAATTCTAAATTCTATGTATTTAGTTAAGTTATAGGTAAAGGTAAAGGTTCCCCTGCACATGCGTGCTAGTCGTTTCCGACTCTAGGGGCCGGTGCTCATCTCCGTTTCAAAGCCGAAGAGCCAGTGTTTGTCCAAGGATGTATCCATGGTCATGTGGCCGGCATGACTAGTGCTCCCTATTTTTCTACTTGCATTTTTACGTGCTTTCAAACTGCTAGGTTGGCAGTAGCTGGGACGAGTAACAGGCGCTCACTCTGCTACGTGGCACTCGGGATTCGACCCGCCAAACTGCCGACCTTCTGATCAACAAGCTCAGCGTCCTAACCCACTGAGCTGTCTAATTCATCATTGTGACTTTGAGTATCTTACAAGTTAAAAACAGAACAATGGGAAAAAAAGCCTCATAACTAGTAATCAAGTATTCACAATGAAATCTCAGTGGGAAATCCTCATAAGCTAAGTGGATATAAGATTGGATGCTTTCAGTGAGCTAACTGAAAATTTACTTGACTCCTTTCAGAGTCTGAAACAATAAACAATAATATTCCTTTGGTCAAATTTTGGTCTTTATATTTAAATTTAAAGTGTTCACTTTTCAACTTGGCAACTTTACATTTTAGAAATTAAATTTCTGCAGTAGAATTTAACAAAGAATTATTCTTTTTTCATTGCTGTTTCATAAACTGTTGTAATTGCAGATCTTCATGGTGGCATTACAATATAAGGAAGGAAGGAAAATGATGGTTGATAAAATTTTTCTTCAAGGCTCTCCTGTGCAGTGCCCATGAGTAAAAGTAAGCCTGCAATAGCTTTCTTTGATCTTTCCCAACTTTTTTTTTTAAAAAAAAGAAAGATAATTTTGGCTAGAAGGGCAGGCAGAAAGGGTCAGAGAGAGAAAACAATCATTCCCAGAGAAAAATCATCCAGATGTCCTAAGCTCTATGGTCTGCCCAAGATACACAAAGAAGGAACTCCACTCAGACCCATAGTCAGCTCCATAGGCTCACCTCTACAAAATCTAGCCAAATTTCTTGCCAAACAACTACAGCCTTACGCAAATTCCATCACCTCACACGTACAAGATTCATTCCAATTCATAGAGATCATAAGTAAACTAAACTTACAGCCCTGGGACCTACTTGTGAGCTTCGATGTCGTATCCCTCTTCACCCAAGTGCCAATCAAAGAAGCCTTGACAGCTATCCTAAATAAATACAACCCCCCAAAACACATCCTAGATCTGACCAACCACTGCCTATCTAACACATACTTCATCTACAATGGACAAAGATACAAACAAATGGAAGGAGCACCCATGGGATCACCCCTCTCACCTGTCATCGCAAACCTCTACATGGAACACTTTGAAACCCTCGCTCTAGAAAAATCCAACCACAAACCCAAACTCTGGCTCAGATACGTAGATGACACCTTCGTAATCTGGCCACACGGCAAAGAAAAACTGGATGACTTCCTCATACACCTCAATAGCCTACACCCCAAAATACAATTCACCATGGAAACAGAAGCTAACAATCAACTTCCCTTCCTTGATGTCTTAGTCTACAAGAAATCCAACGGCTCCCTAGGACACACTATCTACCATAAAAAAACACACACAAACCGCTATCTGAACGCACTCTCACACCACCACCCAGCACAGATCAACTCCGTAGCCAAGACACTCATCTCCAGAACAAAACACCTAGCTGACGAACAACACCTAAAAACCGAACTACACACTCTCACTAATGTACTAACAGCCAATGGATTCCAAAGAAATACGATTACCAACTTAATCCGAAGAGAGACACCCACAAAAACCCAAGACAGAGAACAAGAAAATGGCAAAGCCCTCCTCCCATACTTAAAAGGGACCACAGACAGAATCAGCAAGGTCCTCCAAAAACACAACATCAAAACAGCATTCTACACAGACAGAAAAATATCCACCATCCTAAGAAACCCCAAGGACATAATTGGGTTAGAAAACCAAGGAGTATACGAAATCCCATGCACCACCTGCCCCACCACATACATCGGACAGACCAACAGAAGAATAAGTGCACGCATTGAAGAGCACAAAAACTCACTCAGAAAGGGAGAACAAACTTCATCCCTGGTCCAACACTTTGAAGCCACGGGACATGAAATTGATTTTAAAAAAACCAAAACTATTGCCAAAATTGAACATTTTAACAACAGAATAATCAGAGAAGCCATTGAGATAGAAAAACGCCCCCACAGCATGAATAAACGAGATGATACCTCTCGTCTACCAGCCATTTGGAAACCCGCCTTGATTGACAGACGAAGCCCAACCACCAAGAATGATACCAGACCCAAACTCATGATAACATCACATGACATCACCACCACACAACCATTCAAAAAGCAAATCCGAACCCACAACGATAAAGACACACAACCACAAAACAGAAACCTAACTACAGCTGCAACATCAGCCACTTTAAACCCCTCCAAACCACACAATAAGCAAACTGACACCCACTATAAAAACATGGCACCACCACAAACACGAAGCCGAACAAAAGCAGCACAACTCACCAGCTCAGGTCTGGAGCTGGCAGCTGAGACCAGCCCATCCACTCAGAACACACCCCCACCCAATCAGAACACCCCCACCATTCAAAACACACTCCCACCCAATCAGAACACACTTGGTCCCCTACCCAATCAGAGCACACCTCCACAGAACACACCCCCTCTGGCAGTTTAAAAAAGAGGAACAAACAGCCACATGCTTCTCCCAGAAGAAGGAAACAGAAGCCTGATGATGATGGATGGGATTCCATCGAAACGTTGCGCCTACACCTTTAATTCTACGCGGGGAAAAACCCGAAAAACCAAGGATCCACATACAGGCACCCGCGAAAACCTCAGAAAACATATATATATATATATATATATATATATATATATATATATATATATATATATATATATATATATATATATATATATATATATATATATATATATATATATATATATATAAAATTAATTAACTAATTAACTCAAGGTCCATTCAAAAAACCTTGACAAATACTTAAACATACATTTGCCTTGCCTTCCAGCTAATAAAAGAGAGAAAGAACCCGTGGCTCAGGAAGTTAAAACACCGCCTGATATATAATCAGCCCAGGTTCGAATCTCAGATAAAGGGTATGACTAACTGATGAGAACATAAAGAGTTCGAAATGATCATCTTAGCCTCCCAAATTCTTTATTAGCAATTTGAATAATTTGCACACACACACACACACACACACACACACACACACACACACACACACACACACACACACACACACACATATATATATATATATATATATATATATATATATATATATATATATATATATATATAAAAAATGGCAGCCTAAACAAGTTTCTCGCAATACCAAATACCTCCAGATCTTCGCCAGAGTTTCTTTCTCCCCCGAAAGGCACTTAAAAAAAAAAACATTGCTCTTTCCACACCGCCCTAAGCGTGAGTAGCATCTCGAGTGAACCTCCTGAGGTTCCGGCGCTGGGTTGGCAGGGCGTGGCGCGGCTGTTCGGCTGAAAGAGGAGCCTCTGTTCCGGCCGGCGCCCCATTCGCCCGCAGCGGAGAGAGCGCCCTGGTTCCGGCGGTTCCGTTCCCCAAAGCAGGCTCTCCCTACCGACCCCTTTTTCTTTCCTTGGCGGGCATCTCGGCCATCGCCCCTTCCCAAGAGCCCCAACGAGTCGAACCGTCGGGAGCAACAGGTGGCCTTCCAAACTCACCAAGAGTATCCAGAGGCCGGGCCCTGCCATGCTGAAGTATCCAGCCATGATCCAGCCCCCCACTCCGTCCTGAACTTTCGCGCGTCCTGAACTCCGGATCGGCGGCAGCAGCAGCAGCAGCCCTTTCCGCTCACCTCTCCGGAAGGGAAATAGGGACTCCGCTTGGAGCGCCTGGACTCTTGGTGGCGGCTTAACCCAACCCCTTTCCCGCTGGTGGGGAGTAATGAAAACAGGGCTGGCTATCAGCGGCGCGGTGGGGGGGGGGAGGAGGAGGAGGAGGAGGAGGAGGAGGAGGAGGAACGGCCTAAGGGCGGAGAATACCCGTCTGGAAAGGCACACCAGGTGGGTGCGGGAGCCCCGCCCGCCCTTTGACTCGGGTTTCTGCGCGACTGGGGGAAGGACGGAGAAAGGTGGTGGTGGTGGTGAGGGAGGGAAGGAGAGGGAGTAGCTGTTGACATTTGCCTTTTAGGATGAAGGGCTGCATTTGGAGTAAGGCAGCGTTTTCCAACCTTAGGAACTTGAAGATGCGTGGACTTCAACTCCCAGAATTCCCCAGCCAGCATAGCTGGCTGGGGAATTCTGGGAGTTGAAGTCCACGCATCTTCAAGTTCCTAAGGTTGGAAAACGCTGGAGTAAGGCGCCCCTTTTCTGGAGGCAAAGTGCGAGGCTGCTCCTACTACCAGCTTCGACGCAAGCCGAGTTCCTTTTGCCTCTTTGCTGCCTGGAGGCGGCCAACTCACCCTCTTCCTCGCTTGATCCGGCTCTACTCTTGCTTGTCCCGGCGGAATTCCTGATCGCTTTCCAGTTCGATAGGGAGTTTGGAGCCGTCTTATTGCTTGACCTAGCTTTTATCCGCTTTCCATGAAGAAGTGACTCTCCTACTCGTCTCTTATCACTGGAGGTTTTTTTAAGAAGGGACTGGACAGTCGCTTGTCTGGAATGGTATAGGATCGCCTGCTTGAGCAGGGGGCTGGACTAGAAGACCCCCCCCCCCAAGGTCCCTTCCAGCTCTATCCTGAGTCTGAGTCTGTTGTCGGTCGATCCCATCGAAAGCAATGTGCCCCGAGGGTTCTGACCCGGACACGCAGCTCGCTCCTCTGACTTCTGTCCTGAACCCAAACAGTCTAACGCAAACCGGGAAAGCGGAGAGAGGAAAGAGAATTATAAAAGAGTTTTTACAACTCGGCAGCTTCTTTTTTCAGATTATAGACGTCCTCTTGGTAAACTATGGTTTGTAGTATCGGTCGCGGCTTGCAAAGATTAACACTTGTAGGCAACAGCCAAATTGTTTACTTTCCCTTAGTGGGTTGATACTTCATAAGAGCAAGAACGATTAGTTTACCTCCAATCCTTTAAAAATTCCATTTAAGCTTGTGGTTGTCATAAACTCAGGGCTGGATTAAGATGCTTCCGCGGGTCACAAGAGAGGCACTTTCGACAGTGATAGGAGAACGGCAGACGCTTGTGGAAGTAATTTCTTTTAACGGCAAAGTGTAAGGACCCCGTCGCTGCTTTGGATTTGCTGTTAATAAATTCCCTCGAATGAATTGTGAGTGGAAGATGCTTCTCTTTTCCTTAATGTTAAAGTTTTCCTTCCGTAATTGCTTTTTATCTCTTGATAGTGACACTTCCTTTGCTAAATGGTGTTTTCTCTGCTTAGTTAATGGCTTTCCCCCAAGGTGTAACTCAGACCAGTTTCTGTAGGAAAGCCGTTTCAGCCTATTGACCAAGGTTAACGCCTGCCTAGTTTCAACACAATCATGTATTCCTAATAGATCTTAGGTTCATCCAGTAAGGCATGTTTTGAGAAGTGAGAACATAACAGAGTAACAGAATTGGAAGGGACATTGGTGGTCTTCTAGTCCAACCCCCTGCTCAACAGGAGACTGTAGTGTATACCATTCCAGACAAGTTGCTGTCCAGTCTCTTCTTAAAAGCCTCCAGTGATGGAGCACTCACGACTTCTGAAGGCAAGCTATTCCACCGTTTAATTGTTCTCATTGTTAGGAAATTTCTCTTTAGTTCTAGGTTGCTTCTTTCCTTGATTAGTTGATCAAGTGATCATGATCAAAGTAGATCTAAAAACAAGGGAGAGATTTACAAAGATACAGTTTTTTAAAAAAATGCAGTCTAGACTATGACTTTTGTTCCTTTTTGCCTGACACTAAAATCTCAGGTCCAAAAAGGTTTTGCCCATCATACAAATCAAAGAGTACATTCAAAATATATACATTGATGACCATTATATTGATGGCAAATAAATTTGTACATGCAGGTTTTGCAAACTTTTATTAATCAACAATTCAAAAAAACCTTGAAGTTTACATTCTATACTAAGTCACAAAGGGCTAGAGTATCTGAGGTGCAAAAATTCAGTTGATGGATCATGGCGCAAAGGGATACAAATAATGTGAAGTCTATTGCCATCTAGAAATTATTTGGGATTATATAGCCTAGATATAGTAATCCTAGTTAACCCTAGGTTTAGAACATATATTACATTAAGCCAAAACCATGCAAATCACAATGGTGTAATGGAATTTTTCAACCCATTTGTAAACCACATAATTATTTTATAAACACAGGGTATGTGGGTGGATTTTAAACTGGGAATTTTGTGCAAATCTAGCCATTTGTGATTAACCATGATTATATAAACTGTGTTTGACTGGTTAAAACCCTGAAGTGAGACACTGCTTTTCAGTAGTGGTGCTAAATTTTTTATATTTTGTTACAGATTGTACTACACACACACACACATTTTGAACAACTGTACAAAGTTTTTCTTTGCAGCATCCATCCTTAAAACTTAGAAACAATATATATGTTGGATGAAAAATCAGAAACAAGCTGTAACCTGCCAAGCAATTATTTCTGTCAACAGGACTTGCTTAGACTTGCTATGATGTTTCCAATGTGGATTCTTTTTAAGGGTGTAGCAGTACCCTGGTTCTTGGACAAGAGGTTTTAAATGAGAGAGAAAGAAAAAACAGTGGTGCTAGTTCTTCCAACTGGAAACATACAAAAACATAATTTTTGTTCTTATGAATGGAAAGGTTTGGATCAGTTTGTTTTATTATGGATACTGTGCTTCTAAATTCCTGCTCCCAGATCAGTATCCAGCTTCTGTCTCTGCTGTCTTCCTCACTATGACTCAAGACTATGGATGATGAAAAAGATTTAGAAAGAGAACCAGGTGGTGTTGCAATTTAATGAAGTGGGTAGAATCTTTCAGAGAATTGGGACCAAGGGTTCTAAGTGTGAAGTGGAGAGCTGATCAAATGCCTTTTGGGGAACACTGTCTTCCACCAGGGAACACTGCTTACTAACATGACCATGAATGAATGTATATTAAAGTCATTGCGGCAAAATTACGATGTCATCTACTGTAGATCAGGTTGCCCAATATTCTTGGAGAGATGGAATGAAATATTATTTTGACAAGAGAGTGGGAGTCATATTTGACTGACAGGCCTTTGGTGGGGCTCCATTTGTTATCTGCGGATGACAAATTGCAATATCATCCTGGTAGTCTAGACAGAACCACTAGACAAGAGAAATACAAATAGCTATTGGCCTGCTCTTTGTAGATATAATATATCTATGTACATACTTACCTATATGTCTTTAAAGTCAAGCTTAGTTCCTAATAATTAAGATTTATTTGATAATGGCTATGGGCTCATGGCAGTGTATATGGAACTACCCTCTACTTTTTTTCCCCTATAACAACTTATATTGGGCTGAAAAAAACTGCTCCAAAATCACCCAGTGGGCTTTCAGGGCTGAAAGTAGACTCAAACCTCATTTCCCCAATTTTAGTCAAACTCTTGGCTGTTAGATGTGATTGATGCCAATATTTCAGCCCACTTCTTGGATTGGTGGAAGTTCAAGGGAATTTAAGGAAACATCATCTGATCCTGTAAATTTCCCTATGTGAAAAAAATTGCTCCAATATGTAGGTTTCAGGGAAGTCTAGTTTTACTTCTGAAAACCAATCCAAATCATCCCAGAACTACTGTAAGTCTAATTCACGGATTTGTCAACTCCAGAAATTGTCTGTAGATTCAAAGGCCACTGAGGAGGGAGGTGTCCCCTACCTTGATCTATGCATTTCATTTTACATCTTGCCTGTATCTCATCTTGAAACTGTGCCATATGAGGACATGTAACACCAGGATTGCTTCTACATTTCATTTGCTTTTGTTCTTTTCAAATGTTTGTTGATGCTTTCTAAAAAATGCATTCTAAAATGTATTTAAAAATAAGTGTAAACATATCTACTGTATGTCCTTGCACTTTAATGATTCAGTGATAAGAATCATTTGCACAATGATTGAGCCTAATTTTCCAGTATCTATTGCCTCTCAACTAAAGGCTTGATGGTGATGTCATGCAGCTGAATATTGAAGTAGCAATTCTTGTGAAACTTTCTCAGACTTCATTCACAAATTCCATTCCCAGGTTGAGCTGACTAAGCCAAAGAAAACACATTAATCATGCACAGGCCTGTATATACAATTAACTCGTTTACAAGTTTGGGAAGACTCTACCTTGACTGAGTCATTTATTATTTAATTCTGCTCAGTTTGAAATCAGGGATTACTTTGGGATAAAGTTCTAACCGACTATATTTTGAAAGTTCTGCCTTCCTAGCTGATTAAATATTTTTGGTCATTTTATATTGTTCCTCTTTTAACTACACTTAAATACATTTAATTCTGCTTGCATTGTTTTTACTGTTTCTTTGAGTCCTGAAAGCATATGCACATGTCTTTATTTTCTCTGCAAAACAATGAAAATATTCATACCATGATCGACTGACAGTATTATAATAACAATAAAGCATGGAGAAAAAACATTTTTGGAGGTGAGGACGCCACATATATTTGCCATTAAAGGACATATACAATAATGCCACTCAAGAGGGAAGATCTAAAGTTTTTGACCCATATGGATCCACTGGAGAAAACATTGAAAGGCAGTTTCAAAGGTAAAAATAGTGTTGTCTTTTAAATAGTACACAGGAAAGATATCTAATGAATAACAAAACAAAGTTGAAAAGCACCCTAAAATAAAACTAAGAATATTAACAAAATGATATATAATCCATTCCTCTGCTCAGTTCTAATACTGAAGACACCAAAATTAAGCTAATGGCCCTTGAATTTTGGAGGCACAGTTTTCTTGAGTGGTGGGGATAGGTTTGGGATGCCACAGTAATGTGAGTCAGGCCTTATAGGAGGTCTGCAGATTGCCTGGTCCTGTAAAAAAGTGAAGCTTGAAAGCTTGCTACTATATATGAATCCCTTAATGAAAATAATGCAGCTATAAAGCATGCATAAAATATTGACATTATTTGGACTGGTGATGCTTCATTATTTCTATAAAGTTATGATATATATAATTTGTGAATGCTACATGTGCATGATAAATTACAATGAAGAACCCAGGTGGCGTAGTGGTTAGAATGTAGTATTGCAGGCAAATTCTTGTCTGCAGCCTGCAGTTCAATCCTAATGAGGCTCAAGGTTGACTCAGCCTTCCACCCTTCTGAAGTTGATAAAATGAGGACCAGATAGTTGGGGGCAATATTCTGACATTGTCAACCACCCAGAGAGTACTGTAAAGTGCTATGGGGTGGTATATAAGTCTAAGTGCTATTACTACTGCTAGGATGAATCATCAACCAAACAATTCCAATTCAGTGTATTTCAGTTGGGCTGGATCTAGTTACCATCTGAAGTTGGAAGATAGTTCAGCAAATTTGGAGAGCCCTAGGGAAAAGCTGTCATTACGTTTTAATAGAATAGGTTTATATGGATTAGCAAATACTATTCCATCAGAATCCTAGGTCGGCTGAAATCACTAAATATGCAAATTTATTTCATCATATTATTTCCTAATTCCTCTGTGTGTAATCAGTGAATTCATTAATTTATTACTGGAAATTACAGCTAAAATTTACTCAAGAAAAATGTCTATCTCTGTTGCTACAGAGCCCTATGCAAATCCTGAATGTAAGTAGTAAAGGTTAGGTGCCTTCTTTATCCATACTTTTAGTTAATCTTCTCCCACTTTAAAGAGATCAATACTGAAGTAGGAAAGTTCGATCTTGAAGTAACTTTTTTTTTTGGCAGGATCAGTCAGTATTTGGAGACTTCCTGGGAGGTATCCGTTGCTTGGTGATATGGTAGAGTGCTAGCACTATTTTGACTAATCCTTCATGTAAGTCTTTTGTGTATGGTTTGAACTGGGTGCTTGACTGGATGGTAGATTGAATCATTTGCACTGATTTCTTGATAACTCCTTTATTTGAGTGCCAGAATTCCAGGAATTCTCTGGCTCTTCTGATGTTTCTCTGGTCAACACTTTGTATATTTTCCCAGTCAAATGTGTGATTCATTCTGTGGAGGCGAGTGACTTTAGGCCCTTGTGATTTTGGATTGTTGTTGCAGGTGTGTATTCTGTGATTTTTCAGTATAAATGGTGCCCTGCAACCCAGACAGTTGAACCTCTGTGTGATGTTGGCAATTTATGATGAGATTGTAGTCTCTGGCTTATACAGGATTCTTTCTAGAGTTTTTCAGGGTGTGACGCCTGGTGGCTTGGAAAGTCTTTTAGTCTTGTTTTGTTTCCTGGTGTATTTTTTTGATGAATTGCTGAGGTGGAGATGGACTTGTTCTTACTGGATGTGCTGTGATGGTAGTTGAGTTCTATTTTTATAAGAACTGGTGAGCTGCAAAGTGTTTTTGCTCGGTTGATGATGGTTCTTACACAGCTGATCTCTTGTATTTGTGTATTAGTTGCTGTAGAAGTTTAAGATTCAGTCTGGGTGGGTGGACTTCTGTAAACTTGAGTTTGCAACTTACCATCATTTAATTTAATGATGAGCTTATCTAGAAATGAATGTTTGTTCCCTTTCTACATCTCTATGGGAAATATGATTCCCGAACAGGTATTGAATATTTGAAATACACTTTTTTTGTTTTCTTTTTAGGATGAAAAATAGTAATTAACTGATTTGTGCTTGGGATTAGATCTTAGGAAGAGCAAAGGTTTCTGGGTGTTGCATAATAAGGCCGGCATCATTTCCATCCACTAGTTAGCTGATTCTTTCCCAGAAGCTGTATTCAAATTCCACACAATCTATAAATGCTGCAAATAAATCCTCATTTCTGAGAAAGCTTCCCTGGAATAGGGACAAAACATCTGCAAAAAGACACAATTTTGGTATATCTTTTTATGCCCAGAGGATCCCTACTAAAAGTATGTACAATGAAATACAATAAAGTTTGGCTATTTTTACCCCAGGAGGTCCTGGTTCTCTGTGAAGATCATCTCTTCAGTTTCATAGGAATGAATGTCACAGTACATAATTTCCAAATCCATGAAATTATTGTCATATTTATATCCTGCCCTTCCTCTAATGTGCTCCAGACAGTATACACAGCATTTTAAAATACTCTGGAAAATTATGGATTGCATCTTAGGGACAATATATATTGGGTTGTGTTCACTGGCAACTGGCATCAAGTAGCGAAAGAAAGTGGGATGGAATCCCAACTTCCTTCACATACAGAATACATAAATAAGATTGCTATGCAAGAGGAAGCAAGAGGGTCACCCATCCCATTCTGTCTATGGAAGCTGAACAGATTGGCAGTTAGATGCTGTTGCATGTCTTTGAATATCTGAGATATCTGCTTTTATTTTGCTGAGCGATTGGGCCAATGCTGGACACACATAACATTTATGGAGGGTTTCATCTGGCTTTTTTCCTGTATAAGAATGATTCTGAAATGTTGTTAGCTCAGCTCAGTTTTGAGTCACATAAATAGCCACGCCCTACCTAGCTGCGGTGCGGTGTCATTGAAGCAAGGACTGAGAGTTATATTTTTTTAAAAAAAGAGAGACCATTATCTGATATTTAGGATTGAACCACTTAGCTTTTTGTAGCAGGCATGTGAGATAAAAGATTGACATTTCACATTGAAATCCTTACCAGTCTTCCTTGTTCATTGCTGCTAAAGACTGATGGCAGATGCTTCCTTCTAGATGACCTATGTTCCTTCAGAGGGAACATGCTTGCAATTGTAACCTATTTTAGTGGATTTTCCAACGGATTGTATTGTTAGTTTCGTTTAAGAAATATTTATGCAACACTATTTTGAAAAACAACAACAAAGGAATTAGGATCTTTTGCTTAATTGTTAATAGAAAATCAAGAAGGTCAGTATGACTCAACGGCATATTTTTTTAAAAAAATGCTATTTAGCTAGACTGGACTGACTATCAAGTGATTGGCATGAAGATTAAGTACTGTAAAAGCAACCTTCTTGTCTCTTATGGCCTTCAGATTTCAGACACATCATGTTCAGTAGTAAATAAACATTTAAAGAGTAAAGAGAAATTTGCCCAGACATTTTATTCATATTATATTACATCTTCAAATTTAAGCTTGTGTGCAAATTTATTGTAAATCCCACAACTGTGACATTTCATTCCCAGAGAAAACATTCTTTCTTAAAGGCAATCACACCCAAAACCAGCGATGGGAGGTTATGGTTAGAAAGGATTTAGACATCTTTACTTGAAAGACAGATTTGTTTGTTTTGGAAAACAAAAAAGCCTACATTTTTTTTCAATATTAAATTTGTAAAGAGAGTCAGGGCCGTTAAAGACAATTATTTCCTAGAAGGATGCTCGTTAAAAAATGTTTTAATTGGAGTTATTTGCATCCAACATGAATTCAAACATAAAATTTGCTTTCAGAAGAATAAAAATAATAAAAAAATGACTGCAAATACAGCCTTGTAATATTATGATGTCGTAATATTTTAACTCATTAGACATGTTATAAGAAGTACACCTATAAGGCTTGTGTTGATGCCTTTTATAAAATATAAATGTGAAATATATTTGTAAAAGGCCATTTATCAATAGACTTTGTGATTCCTCCTGTGGAGGAACATTTGCGATGATTTTAGTTTACAAGGTCAAATAATACAGTTTTCTTTTTTCAGCCCCCAGCGTTGCAGCAGTTCTTTATATTGTTCAACATATTGTCATGGGTACAGTTAAATAATATTCCCTTTAACGGAGGAATTCAAATGACTACTTAATAGCATTGGCTTTACCCTTTATTCAGTAGTGGGATTCAGCTGGTTTGCACCACTTTGGCAGAACAGGTAGCTAATTTTTTGTTGCCCAGGCCCAGAATGGACTTCTGGAAGTGACATCCACATAGAGAACCGGTTGTTCACGTATTTGAATCCCACCACTGCCTGTATTACAATAATCGAATCAAATTTGAACAGCAAAGTTCGTAAGGGGAGCAAGGGGTGGCTTAGACAACATAAACAGCGTTATAGCATTGCAACACCAGCTCTGTCCCTTTTCTCCACACATGGAAGTGTCATGCTTGGCTGCCTGAGCTCAAGAATGAAACAGGGATTTTAATTAAAAGATGGGTGTTAATTTTCTACAGGCATAAAACTTTTCATACTTGAACTATGCAAAAATACAGTAGTGACTGGGGTGATTTCTGCATATAGCAAAATAGGTGTGGCATTAAATACATAATGGGCAGTGTTTCATTAAATGATTACAAGACATGATCGGTTTAGTAATTAGGGGAAGTACCGCAAGTGACAGTTATCTTGTATTTGAAACTATGATTTCCAGGATCATTTGGGAAAGAATTACAATATAAACATGCACAATTGGAATATTTTGCAAGGTTTCAAGTTGCTTTGGGCAGATTTTAAAAAAAGACATAAAGACAAATTAAAGGTACAGATCCATTGTCATATTTTTGTATGTAGGAAAAAGAGCTGAAGGGGAAGTTTTCTGCAAAAGAAAAATCAAGTGTGGATACTAATAAAGCTGCTAGATACATTAAAAATTGCTATTGTATTTACATCTTATTTAGTATCTTTGGGAAGATCAACATGCATGTTAAATTGGGAAGAAAATTAAACACCAGGAATAGAGACAAAACCCCATATCCTTACTTTTCTATAGAATTCTATACCAAAACTAACAGTGTACATAAAAGGTAAAAGGGATAGTTTACCATAATCTGGTGGGGAAAAATTCCCTGTATTTACATTGTAGTGTATTCTCTATATTGGAGCTATTTTTAGTTTACATATGGTACATAACTAAAATGTAAAGGTCAGGTTCTAAAGAACTGTGTTATTTTTTCATGCCAAACATGATTATGAGTTTTATTAGAATTAAATTATTAAAAAATGATGGGAAGTCATCTGAAGTCTTTTATTTGAGAATGGAATCATCATTTGTTTTAAAATTTTCATAATCGTGTATTAATAGAGAATGACTAGCAATAGTGCATAGTGATTTTTTATTGAAAAATGAATAGATCTATATTTCTACCACTTGTTTGTCAATTCTAAGTCTAAAATAGCTTTTTGGATTCTGAATAATGAAGCAATATTTTATTTTAATAGCTTAGCATTTGGGATTTAAACATGTAGAGATCTTGTGTCTTTATTTTCTTGGGAGAAAAATATTTTGGTATTCAAATTTCTGTTTACACATATAGCACCTTTATCTCTGTATAATCAGAGAAAGGTGGTTGTTGCTGTTTTTTGCTATATGATTGAAATGGAAATTTAAATGAAATTTCACAAATACTTTCACAATACATGATACACTGCCTAAATCTGTTAACAACCTGTATATTTCTATTGTTACAGCAGAATATTAGGACTGCTATACTGATTGTAATTCACACAGGATCTTATTCAGAGATAAAGAATTAATATATGCCATTTTTTTTCTGATGACACTTTTTTGTCTGGTTGCTTATGTTGACTAACTGCTTTAAGATGAAACTAAACTATGCTGAATTTGGAACAGTTTCTGTGCAACTGCTTTAAAATACAGTAAGGAATTCCAGAATATTACAGTTCCTAATCACTTTGTGCACAGTTGCATTCCCTTACCATGATGTTAATAAGTACAAAGAGGAAGTGACATGTTGGTCCAAATATTGCTCAACAGATATATACAAAAGGCCCTGTTAGTGATTCCTCCATTATGTACACTATCATGTCTCCAAAGGCAATATATCAGCATTTTCTTAAGTTGGCAGCGCTCCTATATTTTGGCTTATGACATTAGGAGATTCTGTTTCAGACAAGAATCAATTTTCTCTGATTTTTTGATTTGCTACTTATAAATAATAAAAACATTATTTAGCAGCAAATCTAAAAAACAAAAAGGGGTGGGGGAAACATGTAATCGCAAGTGATCTTTACTAATTAGAATACTGTATAGTGCTGTATTTTGTTACTCTTCTTCGAGTTGTACCAGGAGAAGCTGTTCCAATTGTTTGACTAAGAAGATTATCAGAAGCCAACAATGAATTAGGACCACCACTTAGATTCCCAAGGCCACCACTCGCTCCTGTTCCAGACACAACTCTTTCAGTTACAAACACATTACGGGCATTTGATATGTCAGAAGGGAGGGTCATATTGCCATGTACGCTAGCAGCAGGTCGAATTACTCTTTCGGTCACAACTACATTTGATCCTTCGGTCAGATTGGGAATGCTCAAAGAAGCTGGTAACCTTGAATTAGGAGCAATTACTCTTTCTGTGACCACAACATTTGACCCACTTGGTAGGTCGGGAATATCTATCATGCCATGAATGTCGGTGACCGGAGCAGGAGCCAGCACTCTTTCTCTGACCACAACATTTGATCCACTCAGAGAATCAACATTAAGTGTGGGGGGTTTCATTGTTGAGCCTGAAGTATATGTTTCTGTTACAACTACGTTACCATGGAGCATAGGATCAGGTATTGGCCTTGGAGGTTGTACTTTGGAAGTGGTTGTGTAAGTATTTTCTGTAACAACGGTGGTACCACCAACAGCAGTAGGTTGAGGCATAGATGAAGATGTGTTAACAACAATCGTGGTTCCAGGTGGTGGCAGATTTACCTCAATATCAGGATTGGGCAGAGACATATTGGGATCTGGGAAGGGCTCAATCTCTCTTCCCAAGCAGATCTCTGCCAAGGTCTTAAACTTAGGACCCAGTGTATCCAAATAGGAATTGTCCAGATCATCCCCAATAAAACTGCAACAGCCAATGGAACCAGCAGGAGTGCCTATGCCTTCATGATCATATATTAGGAGACAATCATTTGCAGGTCTGCCTTCATCTTCATCAGCATAGGCAAATGCTTTCTAAAAACGAATAAGCAAGAGAAAATTAGCATTGTTTATCATTAACATGAGAAAAAATATCAAAATATTCTCCAAAAAGGTAAGTACTTAAAAGCTGGGTGATTAACTTGAATTTCAGTTTACCAGCTGCTTCAAATTGAATCCAAACTGCTGCATAGTCCCATTCCACAACATGAATAATTTATATTTATTCCATACATAATTTATTCCATACTGTGGGGAGGCAGTTCAAATTTTGCACCAAGGAATATCAAATACTCTAAGTTATGAACACTTTGCACCATTACTTGGCATAATATACTTTAGGTTTGTGTTCATAAATATGAACATAACCCTAAGCAAATATTCCTAATAATGACTTATTACCATTCTCCATATTTTGCTAGGTAAAGTATAATGGTTTACCTCAGAGAAGTAGCTGTCTAGGAAAGCCATATTCACACCACTTTCTCGGTATTCTTTTATTCCTCCATATGTATCTTTCCGTCCCATTGTCCCATAGCCAGTTGTCCCATAACCAAGTGTAGTTCCATAGCCTTTTGCTGCTCCAAGTCCTGTTGTTTCTTCAACTCCTGAACTCACCATTCCTCCATCACCATATTTAGTTGCATAGATATCTGATAATGATTATTTATTTATTTATTTATTTATTTTATTCAAAACAAAATAAAAGAACAATACAATCACCTGTTCTCAAAGTCTGGGAAAATAACTAGTTTTTCAGTAGCTTATTGAATAATGTAAGGGTGGTAGCCAAACAACTCACTGAGGGGAGATCATTCTAAATGGCAGGAATTGAAACAGAATAGGTACAATTCCTGGGTCTTGCAAGATGATATTGTTTAATTGAGGGGACTTGCAGCATGCCTACTCTGCTGGACCCAATCACATGGGAAAAGATGATAGAGATACACAGTTTCTCAGGTAGCCTGGCCATATGCCTTGGAAAGTTGTAAAGGCTATAACCAGCAGCTTGAATTGTTTTCTGAAGCCTAGTAGTAACTAGTGCAACTTGCAAAGCAGCAAAGTGATGCACACATAATACTGCCTCATTGCCTGTGTTGTCGCATTCTAGACTGGTTGTAGCTTCTGGATGGTCTTCAATAACAACCCCAAAAGTTCTTATTAATCACAGCTTTCACCTGTTCTTTGAGAACTGAGAGTTCAAGAGGATTGCACACATCTTAAATGGATAATTAGGGTTAGGGTTAGGAACATCTGGAACATCAGAAACGGAGAGTCAGCAATGGGGGCACAAATGGACATAAAAACTCAGCCTTGGTAGGATTGAGCCTGAGGCTGTTCTTCCCCATCCAGGTTTAAAGCCTCCAAAAATGGGGTCACTAACTCAACCAACCAAGGGTCAAGATATACAACATCATCTGCATGCATGTTACATATTGATGATGATGGAAGATGATCTCATCTAGCATTTTCATGTGAACAGAAGGGGAAGTGTCAAGCTCTGTGGCATCCAACATGTAAGGGCCTGTAAGCAAGTTTTCTTTCTACCTGTCAATACCGGTTGAAATCAACCACAGAAAATAGAGGAGAACCATCATAAAACAATGGCTATGGTGATATTTATAATGTTGATGATGACACATAATAGATTCAAAGAACAGCAGTGATCAATTCACTAATCAATTAATTAATGCAAAGCTGAACGTAAAACAATTGAGGCCCAATTTCTATTGATATGGTGGGAATATTACAGTCACTCTTATGCTCTTATACAGATACTCTTTGTGTAACAATTTTTGTAACTATGTGGATTTTTCATGGGCCCATAGAGATGCCATTTCCATAAATGATAAGAATTAGATGTAGAATAATAAGAACACATTCACTCCTCCACAATTTGCCAGTTAAATGTTACTTTATTTACCTGAAGAATCTGCAAACTCCCCTTTACTTGCAGCAGTTACTGGTGCACAGATATTTGACACATCCTGGAAAGAAAGCCCAAGCTAAGTTATTAAATATACTTTTTAATAAGTAACATAAATGTAAGATAGAGATTATTTTGCTATGATTAGGGGAACTGTTAATGTAATGGAAAGTAATAGTGCAATTGGTAGAAACAAGGCCTTAGATTTGTGTGGAAGTATAGATTATAGAATCTATTATAGTTCCTTGTGACAGTACTGTCAATGGATCCATCTGGTTTGGTATCAGCACATAAATGATCTTGGCTTGTTTTGGAAGCAATCAGTGTTTGGACCTGATTAGTTACTGGGATGGGAGGCCATTGCGACAAAACATCCTGGAATAAGGTAACACCAAACCACTACTGTAGACTTACCAACATCCCCCTCTCCCCCTCGGATGGTTGTGTTCACAGAGTCACGTTGGGGAAGTAGAAAATAAAATAAATGCCATTGACAGAGATACAGAATCTGTTACCTAAGGCAAAAGGGACTAAATATTTTTCAGGTCCAGAATGAGATAACATTCAGAAGAAGCTTAGTCAGATGCTTCCCTAATTCACTGGACTATAAGAAGGAAGTACAGCAGAATCGGACTTTCAAAATTCTGTTATTTATACTAATCTCAACAAAAGTAATGTCACTCTTCTTGTGGGGTTGATTTCCTGTTCTGAACTTCCTAGCACAGTTGAACTCAATGGCAACTTTTCCTTTGGCTGAAAAAATTGGGTACCTGCTGAGGTCCATTGCTAATAATCTCTTCTAGGCTTCTTTTGTTGCTGATTCTGCCTATTCATCTGTCTTTTCTGAGAGTATGTCAATGATTAAGCAATGGGAAGCAAAGGCAGCCTGTGCTTTTCTTTCCTAACAAGGTACAGATTGGCCTCCTAGGTCATGAAGAAAATGGAGAACTACTGATGGATAGTGGCAAAGAGGCTCCCTAATCTAAGATGGGATAAAGATTTTCTGTAGTCAACTCCTAGCCCTTGGTCTTGGTGGTTGGGAATCTGGTGGGAACTCGGCCTAATGCATCTGGAGGGAACCAGTTGGTTGATGCTGAAATAATATGTATCTGCATGCAGACATTTGAGAATATGCACATGTTTCTGTGTGTTTCAGTGAATTACTAACCCGGTCTTCAGGCTGTGCTCCTTCAATTCCCCAGGAATGGATAGCTCCTTCTGTGCATTCAGGCACAGGCTCAAATCCAGATCCCACTCCACCAGCCTGTCTGGATCCCAGATAACCAGAACAATCACACTGTGACATCAGAATTGGTACCACTGATAAACCAAAACAAAACAAAAAGTTATCAGTAGACTAAATATTTGATTTATATCTAAATAGAGGCACACAATAATATGGGGCCAGTCTATTTCTAGTCTACAGTGTCTACTAAAGCCATATACCGTAATCATTTCTGGAGATTTTTGTTCCAGGTACCTTTACAGGTTGAACTGTGCTGAGTGAATGTTGGGCACAGTTATCAAAGCTGTCCCCCCACCCCACCCCCACAACATTGGAAACCTTTTCCTGGACAGGCACACCTGGCATCTACATTACTGCTTTTTGGTGCTAGACACACACTTCTTAAATTTTAATTGCTTCAGTGCCATGTATTAATCTTTCTATATCTGTTATCTAAAGCTTTTAAAGTCCTTTTTAGTGATCATTGTCATTATTTAATGTGGTATTTGGGTAGTTTAACAGACATATTCTTGGGGAAAATTTGCTTTGAAAATCAAAATAAATAAACGAACAAACATTTTTCAGGATACTAGCAAACACTTTTGAAACCTAATATTATCAGCATGTGTATTTCCATTCAGCAGATGATGCATCTCAAGATGGACATCACGAGCAGAATACTTTTTAACTGAGGGGGTTTTTTGCACGCAGAAATTGAGACCAAGTTCATAGCAACTTTCTAGTGTTGCCAATGTACTTTACTATTCAATCTTTAAGGCAAAATTTGAGGATGCAAAAAGAATTGTTTTCAATTATTCCTTCTCAATTAATGGGAATCAAAAGGCATATTTCACAGAACCATTATATACTGACCAAAATGTTTTATAGAAGTCAAAAATCATATTATATAGAAAACATTTTTAAAAAGGAATAAATCTATCCTTATAGAATACTTACACACAAATATTAATCCTCCAAGAAGCATCAGGCCAATGGCAGCAGCACTAAGAGAAGTTTCTCCACCATTTTGCCTTGCTCCTCCTACGTCAATAGCATGTCCACTAATTCCATGTGTGTCATCAATGCCACCTCCCCCACCACCACCTCCCCCACCATCAATACTACCTCCACCTGTTCCCCAGCCAGTGCCACCTGTTCCCCAGCCAGTGCCACTTGTTCCTCCTCCACCTGCTCCTCCACCACCCGCTCCTCCTCCACCTGCTCCTCCTCCACCTGCTCCTCCACCACCTGCTCCTCCACCACCTGCTCCACCACCACCTGCTCCACCACCACCTGCTCCACCACCACCTGCTCCTCCGCCACCCGCTCCTCCACTGGCTCCACCACCACCAATAATTATAACTTTGACTCTCTTGGTAGCCATTTTGACACACATTCCATTTTGATCACAGTGACAGGCCTGCAAAGGAATTACCAGTGGCCTTTGACAGCTTTTGCCACTGTTGTCAATCACTTTGACTTGGACCTCATAAATTATGAACTCTATGTTGTTAGTGAACAGAGCTGCTGAAGTACCTGGAGGGAGAAATAAGGGAAAGGACTACATTAAGAACTCTGCTTTGAAATCCCTATAATCAAAGTTCATTCTCTTAAATAATTATTATGAATTTGACTATGAAAATTCAATGAACAAAAAGTCTCTAACAGGATAGGCATAATATATATGTATATGTGTGTGTGTGTGTGTTCATGTATGTATACACACACACATACAAGTATTTCTCGATTTACAACCAAAATTGAGACCAGAATTTCTGTTGTAAATCATGATGGTAAGTTGAGTCATACTTAGTTTTATAACAATTTACATGGTCATTAAGCGAATCCAAGTTCTCCAATGGGAATTTTTTTGCAGAAATTAGCAAAAAAAGGTCACAAATCATTATTATGTAACTGCAGGAAGCTGCAACTGATTGTAAATGCAAGCCAATTGTCAAATGCCTGAATCGCAATCATGTGACTGCAAGGGTGGTGCAACAGCCTTGGTGGAGCAGTGGGCTAATGCCTCCTTAAGTAACACCAGCTGCCTGCAATTAATGCAGGTTCGAGTCCCACCAGGCTCAAGGTTGACTCAGCCTTCCATCCTTCCGAGGTAGGTAAAATGAGGACCCAGATTGTTGGGGGCAATTAAGCTGACTTTGTAATAATGCCACTTGGGGTGTGTGTGAAAGCCCTAATAAGCAGGCATATACATAGAATGAAGGCTACTGCTAAGCTTGTAAGCCGCCCTGAGTCTTTGGAGAAGGGCGGGATATAAATGGAATTAAAATAAAAAAAATAAAAACAGTTATACAGTAGGTGTGAGTACAGATCACAAATCATTTTCCCAAGGCTGTCATAACTTTGACCATCATTAAACCATGAGCCATACATCGAGGACTCTGTGTTATAAGTTTGTATCTGTTTGATCACAGTGATGGCCTTCAACTTTATACATTTTTCTCTTCTTCTTCTCCCCTTTTCAGCCCTGCAAGGTGGGTAAAGGCAGGCTTACAAGCTCAAGGTTGAGTCAGCCTTCCCTCTTTCCAATGTTGGTAAAATGAGGACCTAGATTGTTGGAGGCTATATGCTGACTCTGTAAACCGCTTAGAGAGGGCTGTAAATCACTGTGAAGTGATATATAAGTCAGAATGATATTGCTATTTGATAAAACCTACTTTGTTTCTCCTCCTCCTCCTCCTCATTTTCATACTGCTGACTTTTTCCCTTCCTTCCTAAAAATAACTCTAGACTAAGAGAAATGGTATGCCACTGCCCTGTAGTGCTGGGATTTGTATATGATTGGTGGATTAATCTTTGAAATTCAGATAGATCAGACATGTCAAACACAAGGCCTGGGGCCGGATCCGGCCTGCGAAGTGGTTTCATGTGGCCCGCAAAGCCATCCTGGAAACAGTGAGGGAACAGCCCCCACTGCCTTGGCCCTGGCCCAGAGACCCTCCTTCTGCCAGAGACCCTCAGATCTGTCCCATTCCTGCCCGGGCCCCCATAGGCACCCTTGATGCGAACGATGTAGAGCTGGCCATGCCCACCCAGTAGGCCATACACACTCTAGCCACACCCACCCAGTAGGCCACACCCACCCTGGCCATACCCACCCGGCCCCCTGAGGGCAATCGCAATGCTGATGCGGCCCTCAATGAAATTGAGTTTGACACCCCTGAGATAGATCAATAATTCAAGGCAATAAACTGTATCAGTTAAAATATCCCCAAAGTTATTTCTTTCTTTGGGTTTATTTACATATTGCATATTGGAAAAAATATAGTTTGACAAAAAATTCAGAAAGAAGAAAGGGGAGGGGGACTGTAGTGCAGTTGTCTGAAATGAACATTTGACCACAGGACTTCTTTAAAAAGCCCAAGCCGCCACCAACAGATTCTTGTGTGCAACCATCGGTTGCACATATAGTATTCCACATTTGAGAAGAATGTTAGACACTCCTCAGCAAGAACAGATATAAAGGGAGGGTTGAGTGGGGAAGAAGAGCATATTTATTAAGATGAAAAAACCCTGAACATGTAATTTCACTCACCATTCACTACTTTGATATCCCATGAGCTGTCTTGAGGCTGAGTGACAATACTAAATTTAAAGGGTGGTCCATATGGAGAATCATCTGGATCTTTAGCTGTGATCACCACGTTTGGATTGTCCATACATACTCTCCTGATCTCCTCAGTCACAATGGGACAGTTATCATTAACATCTTGAATAGTAAGCATAATAGTGCCAGTGGCTGTCGTGTAAGGGCTGTCTGCAATAAATAATACCCATGAAGGAGAATAAAATCAAATAAATGTCATCACACAACAATTTATGTTGCACAAGTACAATTAACTGAATGCATAAATAAGATCCCAAGGATCATCTGGAAAAGTTAATTTGAGCAGATAAGGAAACGATGGGAAGAAAAGAGACAGTTTTTAATAGCTGAATGGCATGTATAATTTTAAATGCATCTTGCAAAATGAAGGCTAATTTAAAAGATTCTCAATTCAGTTACAACATCTGTGGATAACACTAAAAGCATGTAAGAGTAGTATCCAGAGTTTGTCAGATCTCTAAATACATAGCAAAGACAAGATTAAAAAGTGTGGGCAGAAGTGGTGGTTCTCAGTACAAATTTTGTTTGCATCCCTGTGCAGCTGAACAGCAAATTGTTAGCAATGCAGTTTCATGGCTGGCTGAGGAATTCTGGAGTTGAAGTCCACACATCTGAAAGTTGCCAAGTTTGATCAACATTGCTATAGAGATTTAAAACAACCAGCAAAATGTTTGTTCATGATGTTTACTTTATTTTATTTAAAAGTTACATAGAGCACTTTCCCACTTAGTCAAAACAGCTAGGGTTATAAATATTTGGAATAATAATTCCATATTTCTAAGTGTGTACTGCTTATGAGCAATAATGAATATTAAAAAAATTCCATGTTCTTACCTCTCATAATAGCAAGCACCTCTGCTGTGTATACCCCTTTGACTACATAATTTGATTCTCGATCAATAGTTTTCTTAAAAGTGATGACAGCTGTTTGAGGATTGATCTGAAACCAGGCAGCAGGATCACGGCCCATCTCATATCTGTGTTTTGAACAATGGAAATGCTTAGAATGAATTATGAATGGTAAAATAGTGACAGATACTAAACTTTTGCTAATGCACACTGTCCAATTTGATTGACTCATTCATTTGTACATAAAAGATTTCTGACATTTGCAGATCTAATAATTTCTAAGGTTGCTAGCCATTTTTTTTCTTGAAATAGCATAGGAATAAAATGTATCCCCTTTTTCCCTCTGTCAAAGTACCAGCTAATAATCACACTGAAGCATTTCACACTCGACTATTGCAAGCAGTTTTTGGAAATACAGAATATTCTAATGTACACTATTTTTTTTTGGTCACAAAGTCTGGAGAGGTTTGCAACCCTTGTCAAGGCTGAATATCAGTTCTGGATTCACTGGCTGAATTTTGCCATGAGACTTTGAGCCCCATATTAGTCAGGTATGATTTAGCTTAGAATCTTTAATGAAATATAATACTTGAGGTTGATTTATGGTGAATATCCTGTTTTGGGGATTTGAGAAATAAAAGTTCTAAATATATACAATACATTTAAACCAAAACCATATGAAAGCACAATTTATTGAGGGAAGACAAAATTGAAGTAGAGAAAAGTCTGCTTAAGGGGATGACTTTCGGTATTCTAAGCAATTAGTTATCCCTTCCAATTTGATTTAGCTGAATACATAAGTTTCAGGCCAAAAGCTATCTTACCGAATATTTTTAGCAACTTTTCCAGTATCCTGATCAATGGCTTGGAATGTCCCAACAGTATAAGTGAGTATAGTTTCACTTGTTAAGCTCTCAGATGCAGTGACAGTCAGTGTAGATGGACGAAAAGCTGGTCCTTCAATTACATTAGTTATCTGTACCACAATTGGGGTTCCAATAGGTTGATAAAGAGAAGCCACTGAAGAGTGGAAAGGGGCAACATTTCGCACACCAATATTAATGTTTATGGTTGAAAATTGTTCATAATCAAATTCCTAAAATAAAGAAATGGCATACATCAACTTTTTATTTGAATTATATTTGTGTGTGTGTGTGTGTGTTTGTGTGTGTGTGTGTGTGTTTGCGCACAAACACATAAAACCTATCTCTTAATAGTATATCCAGATATATAGAACATAGTCTTTAATCATGACAGATCTTCCAAGAATAGGAAGAAATCATTTCTGAAATAGAGCCAGCCATTCAAAAACTTCTAACTACAAATAAAGAGGAAATCAGATTGGAGATTCTGCTGAATATTAAAAAAAATGATGTTAATAAAATCAAACACCACCAAGAAACAAATTAACTCCATTAGGAATATGAAGCCAAATAAATATATATATATTGTTGGTTGATTTAGTTATTTCCTCAGCCTGAGCAGAATTGCCTTAAGCCATTTTAGAAACAAAGCATGAGTATAGGACAATAGCAGCTTAAATGATAAGTATTATAAATGTGTATATTTACAGAATTTAATATGTAAATAAAGTCATTAGAAATCTTGATCATTCTTAACACCTTCCTCTTCCATTGTGATGTCTATGCCTTGTTGCCAACTTGCAAACAGCTGATTGCTGTGCTGGCTGCAGTGACCCAACTCTATAACTGCTGCTAGCCTTTTTCTCATCTTCAATAGTCTCCCCCCCCCTCAATTGACTGCATCTAGGGCAGACCTCCACTACCTCTGCCTCATCCTGCCCTTGGTAAGTTATACATACTTGTATCACATAAATAAGATTTAACAACCAATTTAGCTGCTTTTGGTTTATATACGAGGCATACAATGATATAGTTCAGGAAAGACTGCAGAAGTAGGCTAAATAATTTCCTTTTAATAACAAAAAATCTCTACGGAGACATTCTTATGGGCACTACTATCATAAACAAAATGCTAGGGAAGATGACTGATTATCACACACTCATAATCAAAATGTAAGTTTAAAAAATAGTAAAAGAAAATTTGAAATTCATACCTTTACAACGCTCAGGATACCTTCGTTAGTTGTTCTGTCTATTGTGATCTCAAAGTTGTGGTTTTCATTTCCAGAGATAAAGAAAAATTCTGCAAACCAGTTATCTGTAAATTCTTGATCTGCATCAAATACCTGTATCCTCAGCAGCTCCTGACTCAGTGAATTTTCTAGAATGGATACTGAAAACTAGAAGAGAAAGAACATCCCAGTTGGCAGTGAAGACATGCATTAGATTCCCGTCAGTTT
Organism: Vipera ursinii; assembly: GCF_947247035.1. Taxonomy (NCBI): domain Eukaryota; kingdom Metazoa; phylum Chordata; class Lepidosauria; order Squamata; family Viperidae; genus Vipera; species Vipera ursinii. Next base: position 169,876,819 of record NC_139516.1, on the reverse strand, counting down.
GAAAGAAATTTGGCATACTACTGTCACTGTGATTTCAAATGCTACAAATAGTATCCACTCCTTTTATTATAAGATTATGATATTAAAGGTAGTTGTACCTCATGCTTACTTATTGGGTAATGTACAAAAATTGTGGATAAACCTGGAAAAAGTGTTTTTAATCTGGAGAAAGGAAAACTTTTTAAAAATTTTTAATCCTGAGGATAGCTTGACCCTATTCAAACATAAACTTAAACATAGGAGCTTAATGCTGGGTCAGACTACAGAGTGTCACCTTGCCACTGCAAAAATTACATATAATTTATTTTAGATGTTTGCTCATGTTGCCTACATTGGATGGAATGAGCCTCCAAGATCATACAACTTCATACATGAAGGGTTACTCAGTGTAGAAGTCTATACTGTAGACTCAAAACAGAGTTAGCAGCATGACCTCATTCATGGCATCTGTATTCGAATAGAGTGAATAAGTGCAATGAACTCAAAGATCATCCTTAGTTTACTATAACAATCCTACCTGCTCACTTTTCTATTTCCATCATACCTGGCAGAGCATAGTAATTTCCTCTCTTCATTTTTCTCTTTGCTTTTAGTGGGCAGTAGCTATATTATCACTCATGATGACAACACAACTTCCCAAGCTACACTGTAATTCTTATCTAGTTCGTATGAATTGCTAAATGAATTGCTAAAACTATGGGCTATACTATTTCAATATTTGGAGAAATAAATTGGATGCTCTTCAGTTTGTAAGAGCAATATGTTGTTATGAAAAAGCAACTTCAATGTCAGGAAGAGGAATCTAGCCTTCAATTGTATGTTTTGTGTTCTCTGAATAATTTATTTTAGTGAAAAAGTTCATTCATTATATGGTGATGTGGAAATAGCACTGCAGGCCTAGGTATACTTGTGACCAAATTACTTGTCCTATGTATTTTTTCATCAGAACATCATTTTACACATGGTTGCACAACAATGAAAATAGATTTTCAATGGGTGTTAATTCACCAATGAGATGTAGTCAATCCCATTTGTTTTAGAGGTCAGATCATATTTTATATAATTTATGACTCTTTTAAAAATTATTTTCATGCCATTAACACTGATTTATGTTAGCCTCATTTTTTTTAAAAAAAAATATCTTTAATGCATGAAGAAATCCTAAAATTTTAAGCCACAGACTTTGGTCTATGAGGTTGTTGGCTTACCTGGTTTGTTTCTGAAACCTTAGCCAATACTGCATTATTAAATATTTTACCTTTAGGAAAATTTGAATCAAGTTCTTAAATTATTCTCTCTCCTTTGGAAAGAAAAGATTAACTATGTGGATCAAATATATATCCATTTCTTCCTGGAGTTCCAAAGGCATAAAAATCCATCTCTATATTGATCTTATTTCTAATTCTCAAAGATGATTAGAGAATGTAGAAATAATTTCTATCTTGATGATTATTCAATCATAATATCTCCTACTATTGCTTATGGAAGGAACTAGGATGACATAATGGCCCTGAAAGTGGTTAGGAAGTAATGGATAGAAAAGTGTTGCCAAGTGGTAGCTGGGAGAAAGATTGAAAGATTGAAACATAATATTGCATAAGAAGGATATGGAGGAACTGGCTTTTGGTTCCAATGAATCTAAAACTACTCCTTTTCCGAAATGGATATGTTGATATCTACTGCAGTGAGTGAGTGAGTGAGTAAGAATAATTGTAAAATCAAGAATTACCAGACTGAAACAAAACTAATGATGGATCATATTAGCTATCAGTAAGCTTACCGAGTTCTGTGAAAGAGTAGGAAAATTGTCATTCACATCCTGAACTTTAACCTGACACAAACATTCTGATGATATTCCATCTGGCCCTCCATTTCTATCTGAGGCTTTGACAACAAGAGTATATTGACTTTGTTCCTAGAGAAAATATGGAGGAGAAGAAACAGAAGAGGGAATAATATGACAAATGCTTTAAAATCACTTAAGTAATAAAGAACACTGGTCTGATCTAGAGCTTTTTAATTTTATGAAATATGGATTTTATTTTATATTTTGGAATATGCATATTTCACATGTACTGTACATATATATCATCTTCTTTGCTCTTTGAGTGAAATAATTGTTTAGAATAAATGCAGTGCACTAATAAGATTTACTACTAAATTAGCAAGCACTGGATTACTGCTTTAGAAATAATCAGTGTCTCCCCCACTTTGTTTATTCAGTTTATGTGGTTGCCCATCTCACATACATGACTCTGGGTAGCTCACACAATGAAATAAAAAAAATAATTAAAATAAAAAAAACATTAAAACAAATTAAAACCATAAACCATAATCTGGGAGATACAATGCATACAATTACTAGTGGTATAATATAGGGTCCATGCAGCCATCAGATTTCCCCAGGCATAACGATAAAAATGTATTTTAAAAGCCTTCTGAAAAGCCAGTAGGACAGGGACTGATGTAATTTTAGGGGGAACAATGTTCCAAATGAGGGATGCTGTGGCAGAAAAGGCCATCCTCCAGTGTGCTGTCAGATGATGTTCCTTAGTACACAGGACCCATTTCATGTCTCTCCTGCCAGTTCTGATGGGATGGAAGGAGAGGTGGCCTCTTAAATAACCTGGCCTATGCCATGTAGAGGTTTAAAGTTTAAAACCTTGAACTGAATGCAGAAACAAATTGGCAACCAATACAGCTAGTGGAGCCAAGGAGTAACAAATACTGTCCACTCTGCTGCATTTTACATCAGCTATAGCTTCTGAATTGTTTCCCATCCAAACACCTATTGCCTCCAGACACCAGGGCAGGAAATCAACAGTATCTCTTAGTTTGCCAGAGCTGAACATGCATACTGATGATACCCTCACCATGTAGCTATGCATGATTTTGCTCTGTGGCTTCATGTATGTTACACAGGAGTGGAAATAGTACCAAGTCCCGTGGGAATCCACAGAGTGGGGGCCAAGGGCTGGACCTCTTTCAACCCTGACTAAAACTAGCTGGATCAGCGCAATACAGTGCCACCCACTCCCAACCCCTGGAATCTGTCTAGAAAGATACCATGGTCAGTGGTCCTGAAGATCACTGAGAAGCTGAGAAGAGCAAATCTGTTTTTTTCTTAGTCATTTTCATGGCATACATATTGCTTGCAGCTGTTACTGGGTTTCCAGAAATCTCGCTTCTTTTCAACACAAGTATTTATTTTGAATGAATACTTACTGTATTTATTTTATGAATGATTTTATTTTTAACATATTTTGAAAGCATTTATTTAACAAACTTATATAGCTGCCTAGCCATCAGAAGAAACTCTGGGTAGTGAATAGAACAAAAATACAGAAACCTAAAGAAAACAATAAATACTACTGAGGCCCTGATGAAAATCATATTCATCGATCTACCACCACCCCATGCCAGTTCCATCAATATCCCAGCCACAAAATATTCTGTTTTCCCAACAATAGTTCTCTGTAAAAGGCATTTCTGTTTTGTGTTTACCTCTCTATCAAGAGCTTTTGCAATGTGAAGTTCTCCATTCTCTGTGTTCAAGATAAACAGTAATGGGCCTGAAGGACTCTGGCTTTCAATCTTGTAGGCAATTTTGGAATTTAAATTATTTGGCTCATCAGCATCTGTAGCAGTTATTTTCATTACAAATGTATCTGGAAGGAAGGAAAAGACGAAAGGGGGGAAAAGCTTCAGATATTAAGATATTAAAACCATAGAGCGCCATCATTTGTGAAATCTCTAATTTAAGATGCTTATAAAGAAGAAAAAGGAGTGCACTTTTTCATACTAGGAAGGCACGTTTATGGAAGTTTATGAATCATTTTCTACTGATCTGCTACCAAGGATGTACCCCAAGATTTTTTCCAAACTATTTAAACAAACAGCTTGAGTTAATTGTAATGTAATGCTTTGCTTTTTAGATTATACAGGTCTTTTACCTAGCAATTATTTCAATTATCTCGGAACAAATATTGCATTTTTTGTTTGCCCGGTGTTTGCCTATACAGCAATATTAAGTGATAATGATCATAGGTGGGTGGTGGGTGGGCAGCTAAGTAAGGAAACAGATACCAACAAAGGAGAATATTTGTAGCTCAGGGTTGAAACGAAGGGTCCTTGGTGCTCTCTGAGTGGTTGTTTTCTTGCAGACATTTAATTACCCAAACTATAATAAATGGTATACATATTATTATACAAAACCTGTGAATTACACCCCAATGTCAGACACTGGGTGCAACATCTCGTTACATATGATTATTCTGACATAATCTCAATTTGCTGCTGACAGATGCCATAGCAGGTTAGGCTCTCTTAGGCCCTAAATGTTTTGGTGGATAAGTGGAGCGCTGACTATACTAGTTGTATAGTCAGTGCTCCACCTGTCTACCAAAACCTTATAATAGTTCATTTAGTGATCGTTTAAAGTTACAACATCACTGAAAAAATTGACTTATGACCATTTTTCACCCTTATGACCATTGCAGTATCCTCATGGTCATGTGACCAAAATTTGGATGCTTGGCAATTGGTTCATATTTATGACAATTGCAGTGTCCCCAGACCTTTTGCGACTTTCTGACAAGTAAAGTCAATGGGGAAGCCAGATTCACTTAACAACCGGTTTATTAACAACAATTGCAATGATTCATTTAACAACTGTGGCAAGAAAAGTTGTAAAAATGGAGCAAAACTCACTTAAAAATGTCTCGATTAGCAACATAAATTTTGGGCTCAATTATGGTTGTACGTTGAGGACTATCTCTATATTCCACTGTGGATTAATAAAAAAAATTGATAAATATATCAAATGTGATCAAGAATAAGCCAGGGAACCATAAACAGGCCACACTGATGTGTGTATTAATCACAGTGGAAAAATGTGACTTACTGTTATCAACCCAATTGTTATTTATTCCCTGACCAGGATAGCATATCTTGATATCGTGCTTTATTATTTATTTATCTTCAAGATATATCCTTAGCAGAAAAAGAAAGCCTCCATTTTTCAGTTTTCAAAGTGAAACATTTAAGAGCAGTGGCACAAATGCCAATGTGTTCAATATGGGAGAATTAAACTCCAATTAATTTCTCTCTTGACAAAAATGGAACCCATGGCACAATCCGGTGCAACTTCCTAAGTGCCATTAAATTAATGAAGACTTTACTCTCAAGGAAGATACTGCTGCATTCATATACATGTTTTCCAGAAATTAGTAATTATACAGGTGTCAAATGATACATGTAACCATACATACTGGCTACTATTCTGGGCAGGGAGCAACAATAACAATAACAACAACAACAACAACAACAACAACAACAACAACAATAATAATAATAATAATAATAATAATAATAATAATAATAAGTTGGAAGGGACCTTGGAGGTCATCTAGTCCAACCCCCTGCTCAGGCAGGAAACCCTATACCATTTCAGGCAAATGAAGGTACTTACTCTCCATGCTGCTTTCTATTATTGACCCTGAGAACATGTGTTGTGTAAATATTGGTGGATTGTCATTTATATCCAGAACGCGAACACGAAGATCAAGAGGTGTTTCTACTGATTTTCCAGTCATAACATTTATAGCATGACAGTGAATCTGAATTAAGGTATTAAAAAAAGATCAACAGCTTTATTCAAAAGGACAATAAAGTAGTGAAATACTTTCAATAGTGAGCTAAAGAAACTTCATTACACATTGCAAGAATTCAGGTCATCTTTGACCTAATTACAAAATGATTTCTGACTTTTCTCATAGCTAAGAGTGATAAATATAACCATAGCAACTCATATAAAAATAGAAGCAAGAGAATATTTTTTTAAAATTATACCAACCATCCAAGAAAAGCACCCCAATTTTATATTAAAAACCATCAACATTCTAGAAAGATGTATAATTTTAATTTTAATTCTAAAACTGAAAGTGGAACCTCATTAAAAAGGCTAATTTTTAGAAGTTGTTACGAGCTGCTGTAAAGGCATATTTACATGTTTTTAATATTTTATCACTGGGGCTTGTTAGTTTAATCTTTTTTTTAACATTTGTATCATTGTGTTTTATTGTTGTTAGCCGCCCTGAGTCCTTCGGGAGATAGGGTGGCATATAAGTCCCAATAATAAATAAATAAATAAATAAATATTTTTTGGAGTCTTAACAAACATGCTTAAAATGTCAAGGGGTCTCAGGAGATCACCTTCTATACGGGAGGTGAGCGACCATCGTTTAGATACTGTAATCATAAACCATAACAGGTAAAGATCTGTTTTGCCACTATTACTTACCACAAACATTGGAGTCTCCTCTCGATCTACTATTTTTGTTATATTAATTTCACCAGTCTTCTGGTTAATGACAAATACTCCCACAGGATGTTGATCAATGCCTACTCCACTTATTTTATATATAATTGGCTGCGTGCTTTCACAATCTGATCGGATCTGTTTTAGAAAGAAAAATTTAAAAATATTGCAGTCTTTTATTATTATTTTTTACTTTAAATAATGTGATAAACTAGGTTTGGTATGGCTCAGTAGGAACCATACTTAAGATGTCTGATAACTGACACCATCTGAGAGGCCTGGATAGGTGCAATTCATTAGGTGGTAGCTTTAATTTAATTTAAATAACTTCTGATTTGTTTAGTTGACCCAGATCAAAAAATGAGTGTTGTCCTTGATAGGGCAAAGTAACAGTTTTCCTCTTCCTTATGGACTTGGAAAGAGTGATCCCCTGATTGGAAAAAAATTCCTAAGTAAAGACCCCAGAAAGACTAGGGGAGAAGGGAGTTAAAAGTGGCGAGAAACTACAAGAGGGGGAAGGAATTTAAGGAATATAAAAGAATACCTAAAAATGGAACTCAGACTGACTTAAAGAAAAACTGCTTAACCCCCAGGACATGGAAAATCTTTTTAGATTCAATTTTCAGGGGAAATAACCTAAAGAGAACTTTTAAAAAAAAATTGGAAAAACTTTTTAAACCCAGATACAGACATTTCTGTCCCACTTTCTTTTCAGGGATAAACATCAAAGTCCTCTTTGATTAAGCCACAAAGTAGCTAGAGTAATTAGACTGAGTATATTGATTTTATCTGGAATTCTTGTGTGTGATTATTGGGTCCATTTGTTTTTGTAACATGCCCCTTTCCTCAACTCCTTTTTATAATTATGCATTTGTCTTCCTTAGTAGTTCTAAATAGAAATGAAAACCTTCCCAATATGCAAAACTACATGGTTCCATATTTAGCCCTTATGCTTGGGATTGTAACAAATTTAGTTCTATATCCCTGGCCTTTGGGCAGGAAAATCCAAAGCACCTTTTTCCATTTTTTAGACTTGGGAGAAGCCCCAAGTATAAAGACTAAGAACTCCTCAGCTGGATAGATTAAGGTGGGATATATGTGTTAGAAAAGTTTAGTGGCAACCTGTTGTAATTATCTCATATTGTAGAAGTCTTGGGAGAAAACTTTTGTTAAGGTAGTTTTAAATGGTTGTTTCTCACTGATTTAGAGTTTTTTCAGATTTCAGTTTTTATGTGAAAACAGTAAATAAAAATCGGGGGAATGGTATGCTTTAGCATAACTTAATTAATATAATAATACATATTCCAGTGCTGAGTCTAGCTAGTACTACCAATTTGGTATTGACTAAGGAAAAAATATTGACGAGTAAAGAAAATAAATTCTGTGCCCAGCAGGATCTATGGAAGAATCTTTTTTACATAATATTTTATTTCTAAAAAAGTTACAGTAAATATAAACAGTGCAATAAAATTCAGTGCATACATGTAAGGATTGGAAAGGAAAACAAGAAAAACTATTCATAAAATCAGATATTAATAATTCTTTTATATTCCTCCCATACATTAATATATTCATCTGGCTCCCCTGCTTAACATAACACGTAAAATCAGACCAAATATCTGAGAAACCTGTAACTTTAGTTTGACAGCATGCAAGTGAAAAATGTAGCTTAATTTTTAGCTAGGGCAATATGCAGAATCTTTTTATACACATATTCCTAGTACTCCAAAATGATTGTGTATTTTATCTCTTCCCTCATTTTTGCGGGGGAAGCACAGAAAGAGAAGACAGTATAGTAAAATTGGTAGGGATAACAGCCAGTTTAATATTTGAACTCTACATAAAACTCCATTGATGAGACAGAATAATTGCATAATAAAAACCTGGTCTGGAAATTCCCTTAGCCAAGTTGTTGCTTTTGTTTTTTGCAACTGCTTGAATTTTACCTATATAAAATGCTTGGAACTTACTCTTGCAATTGGGTTTCGTTTTGAATTATCTTCTCCTTCCCTACAGGCAGCAGCAAATTTAATCCATTCTCGTTTCTGCCTCCGATGGGATTTCCATCTCTCCACTCCTTTTTCATTCCATTCTTTTACCTTGAATAAAGGACACACCAATATTATTAGACCAACTAAATGGCATCACAGGGATGTAATAGTACATTTAAAATCCGAAATAGAATAGATTAGCTGCACATTATCTGTTGCTTTTTGCTTAAGAAGAAGCTCTTCACCAGTTTTCTAACTTCACAGAATATTTCCAGATATTCAGCTGTTTTAAGTGGAATGGCCTAATCCTAGGAAGCTGTAAACTGGGAAAGAAATACCACCAGAATAGGTTCTCTGTTAATGTGAGAATTTGATTCAGAGGGCCATATTATCTCAAGAGACAGAGCAGTGGGTCACTGGGAAGACTGATGGCTCCAGGCCAGGACCCTGAAGGAGGCAGAGGAAGAACATGTGTGAAAATAAGAACGTATGCTGGGAATGCTTTTCCTATGGTTATCAAAGGCTCAAGCGATAAGGAGGGCTGAGTCTCGCGTACTGATTTACAATAAATAGTGTTTTTCTAGCAAATCTCAATTAGATTTGTATTGTACACATTACTAGCAAATGAACTGAAATGATTATTACCTTAACATGAAAAGTACCGATGCTGAAATCCAGGGAGACCTGGAAAAGAAACAAGGACAAAGTAAGCACAATGGTCTCATTAACTCTGACTCTTTAGATAGTTGAAATACATGGAGAAGAAGAAAAAAAGAATCCTATTGCACAAGATCATAATGTAGAAACTAGTTTCATGTATATTTCTTTCCTTGCAACGCTGTTTTTTCTTTGAATTAGAGGTTCCTTCAGTTTAAATTAACACATATCTCACTTTTGGGGGGGCCAAATGACCCACATTTAAGTTTACTTCCACTCATCTCTGATTATTGGCAATATTGGTTGAGGCTGGTTCCATAACATTCAGAGCATCATGAGTATCCCACTCTTAGTTTCAACAAATCTGATGGAAAAAAACCCCAAACTGATAAAACAAAGTTTGATTTTATTTTAAAATATAATAAATCCTAAAACTCAAAAGTGACAGTATGTCAATAATTTTAGATAGAACACAAGGAAGTTATGCCTCTTATAAATAGATAGCTTCAATTACACGCATGATTAAAATGTCTGATAAAAATCCCTACCTTGTAGGGTTAAGTCTAGCAACTTAAAGACAAAGAAGAAAAAAAAAGCAAGTGTACAAGTTCTATAAATTTTGGTATGAATGTTGCTCCTTCACCAAATGATTGTTGACACTAAGGTTTAGACATTTGCTTTAAAAAATTGAAATCCATGATTCTTGGGATAGTAAGCTATATGGTTTATACTACTCTATTTTCAACAAATATTGCAATTATGCCTTTGCAAAAAATATTCAATTGTAATTTTGTTCCATATGTAAAGGAGAACATGGGCACTTTCTATGTCTTAAGGCTTCTGGAATGACAAGCCACTCCCAAGATATGAGGATTTTCAAGATGATTTTTCCCATAGCACCAAAAATCTGGGTGTGTCTGTAGAAGCATAAGATATGTGTGAACTTCATTTTGGTTCAGGTGAAGACTGAAATTTTGATTCATGATGCACTATTCCAATATTTCTGGCTTCTGGCTTGTTTTATATATTTTAATATTTGTATTACCTATTTGTTTTACAGTATTTTAAGTTATAGAATATATATAGGTTGAGCGTTGTCTGTAGATGGAGAGCTTGTCAAATGATGTAGATATGTTTTAAAAGAAAAATAAAAGACAAAGCAGTTTGGGTATATATGTATGGAGACTTCTCTAGAGCTACACCTTCCCCATGAAATTTGCATTCAGATTATAAACACACACACAATTATACAATACATAATATAATATAGGACAATTATATTACTCTACAACACAACATGAAGTTCATACAGTGAAGCTTACTGACAGTCTTGTCAAAAAGCCTGATGCTAAGAGGGAATAGTTAGGGGGAGATATCTTTGTGCTAGGGAGCATTAGAACTTGGATCTCTCTATTTTTAATCTAGCACTTTAACTATTAAACAATACTGGTTCTCCAATGGACCATAAGGGACTCCAAAAAGAAAAAGAAAGAGGAATTGCACATGAGAATCAAGCAAAATTATTTTCTATCAGTTACATAATATTTATTTTAGCATAATGACAGCATAGTTATTTGAGCATTGATGTGAACAGAGAGGCTACAGCATATGAAATGGTTTTAACTGTTTTAAATCTTAAATTTGTACACAATCCAAAGTGTGCTTGAATTGCAGTGGCAAACAAAACTTATATTCATGCATCTGGTTGTGCTTATGATTTTTTTAAAAAAAGTAATTGGAATATATTGTCCAATTAAATTAAATTAGCAGCTGTGAAGTAATATTTAAATATTTAAATTTAAATAGCAAAAAATTGATTTATTAAAATTTCTTTTGATGTTGTAGTTTCTCCTATAATAAATTTTAGATGGACAGGAATCTGTCTTGCATCTTGAACTTGTTATATCAAAAGCCATGTATTTGATAGAATCAGTTCTTCCTACTGGGGAGCAAACCCTGCCAGAGAAAATAGCCATTTTAGCTAGAAATTAAAGAAAGAAGTCCATTCCTGGTGTCCTAGAGTTGACACTAAACCCAGTTCTAAACATAGGTACCATCAATGGGAGAGAACATTTGTAATTCAAGGTTAAACTGTGGAGTCCTTGGTGCTCTCTGAGTTTGGTTGGTTTCTTGTAGACATTTCATTACCAAACTAGATAACATCATCAGTGCTAAAAGGGAAAGTCCATGCTATAAGTCCCTTTTAGCATTGTTGTTATTTGGTGATGAAATGTCTGCAGGAAACCAACCAAACTCAGAGAGCACCAAGGCCCTCACATATGGTACAATTTGGGACCTAGCTGTAACTAGGAATGCAGGGTTGATAAGTCAGTTTGACCAAACCGAGTTGAAAGCATCACATTCCTTAAGGATACAAATCTTTAATTGTATAATAATGCTGTCCTCACAAACTTAGAGAAGTGCAAGGGGGTATTGGCCATCACTTGTCCAAAAATATTTTAAAACAGGAGATTTAACTTCCAATCTCTACTTGTTATTTAAATCTTTCAGGTCCTTTTGCGAAAAATCATAATGTTAATTATTTATTATGTATTAATAGTTTTTTTCAGCTAATAGCAAAGAAAAGATTATAAAGCCCCTCCCATACTATTTGAAGAGATGGAAAGGCCTGGTGGTTGGCAAGTACTAAAGATAATGGTTTTCAAAAACAGCAGCACCAAAGAAATTTTTTCACACTCAGGCATGTTTTATGAGAGAAGAAAGAAAAAAGGAAGAGTGTAACTAATGCTAAAGAAGCACTTGTTTTTTTCAATGTGCTTATTATGGCTTTGCCTCACCTCCCCATGATAAAGTTATTGATTATAAATCCATAGCACTTTTTTTTGGTCCAATGATATGGGTGGTTCCTAGAACTGCAAACTTAGATACTGTATGTGCATACTGAGTAGGGTTTTCCCCCCGAACCAGTTTAAAACCATTTTGTGTTCCCATGAGATCAGCAGTATTGAAGAGCTGAGATTATTTATTTCTGGCTCAACAGCTGTGTAATTAAAATTACTGCCGAGCTAAGAATTTTTTTTTAATGCTCTGCCTTCCTTTGCCTAGTGGAAGGAACTGTTGCCTTACTCCTTTTCCCACCTTTTAATGTTCAACTCCTGTAAGGAAACTCTTCCTTTGATGGTTTTTGCCCAATTCATGACAAGAGTTTTGCTGGTTTTCCCCTTACCTGCAGAATTTAGGAGCTAACATGTAAAATTTCGGGCTGTTTTCTGTTCTTTTCTTTCTTTTGGCCATCTTGCAGGAATGGTGGGATTTTTGTTGCTGTAGGAACTCAGGGTGAAGTAGTTATGGTCTTGTTGTCAGTATATCAAGTGGGCAGCAGGAAAAGCAATTATGGGTGGTCTTTATATTGCTGCTGAAGGTTTGGGGAGATGAAATAGTGGATGCATGATATTACCCCTGGATAGGTCAAACATCAAGTTCCAGTCTGCTTACCGTATTCAGTTGCAAACAGGAAAATTCTATCCCTCACTTCCCAATAGCAAGTTTCAATTCAATGAAAGTCACTTTGCTTTATAAAGTATTTCAAAGCAGAAGACAATTTGGGACAAATTCAAATAGGAAATTTTGATGTACTTTTTTAGTTCCAGGATAGACAAGAGCAGGTGTGTGTCTATATTGTGTCTTTCCCTGGACAGTTCTTCCTCTATCTACTCCACAATCTTTCTGATTTCCTATATTTCAACTAAACCCAGAAGAAGATTTCACAAGAGAACTTCTTCCACTGGACTTTTAAAATTTATTTATTTATCCAATTTATTGGCTGCCCATTTCACCATGGGGTAAATAGAAGGCCTTATTCAATTTTTACAGGGAAATCTTGATTTTGAGAAATCACTGATGAATTTCTCCTTCAGAAGAAATTCAGAGAATATATATTCAACCAATTTCTCTGCTAAAACATTTGGGAGACAAGAAAACCATCTGGGCAGTGGTGGGATTCAGCCAGTTCGCACCACTTCGGCAGAACCGGTAGCTAATTTTTTTGTTGCCTAGGCCCAGAATGGAGTTCCAGAAGCGGCATCCATACAGAGAACCGGTTGCTCACATATTTGAATCCCACCACTGCATCTGGGCCTATCCTAGTTGCATTATGCTGACTTCTCCTTTGAAAAGTAAGGATATTGTTACTGATTATTTCATACCAGTTTGACTTCAATTGCTAAGGCTACAGTGGATTCCCCAAAGCCTGCTCCTCTGGGAATTCGTCACAGCTTAATTCAGGGTGTGGTGGGTGGTGAATGTTTATGTAGGACATGCTTACATACCTCCTAATGACAGGTATACGTCCTGACTTTCATTCTATATCAGCTGCAGGGAAAAAACCCTCAATCCTAGATACCCTATTGTATGACTCATAATAAGATATGTCTGACTTTTCTCCCCTGCAGTTGCTATGGAATCAAGATCTTGTTATACTTCATTAAGAGACATGCAAACAGGGCTTCAAATGCAGTGATGCCATATGGGGATATCTTTTGTGTCTGGTATACATCAAACTATATTCTCAATCTCTGCCATAATAAATAGTTTGTAGGCTATTCATTGATGGTTTTCCTTAAGAGAATAGGAGAATTGGCTGAGGATCTGTTAGAACTGCAAATCCTCAGATAATTCTCTTATTCTCTTAATACTTGCTAAAAAATTCTATCATGTCCTTTCATATAAAAATAGAGTGACAAAGCATTCTATGGCAGTAGATATTAATAACTACAGTATAACATTTATCATTGTGAATGGAACATTCCTAGGAAGCCTGTAGAGAATAACTTTTGAATTGAAAGGTTTTAGGACACAGTAATTGTATAAATTTTTGTACTGAGAAATTTTGCCATTATTTACTACAATAAATAGCAACAGCATCAGAACACAAGAGTGTTCATGAAGGGCCTTCAGATAGGTTTAAATAAGGTTTGTACGAAAGAACTTAATGATGCCTTCTGCTCTTCATTAGAAGAGAAGCACTAAGTACAATAGATATGTTTTGTGTTTGTTATGTGATACCTGCTAAGAAACTATTTACCTGAAGGAAAAAAAATATAAGAACCCCCCCTTTACCTCTTAAGAAGAGACAAGCAGATACATGGGTCCTTCTCAGCTATAATTTTTTGTTAAAGAAAAGAGAAGATGTGTCATTCCCAAATTAAAAGATGTTAATATTGCTTCTTGCCATTAGAAAACTGTTAGCGTGAGGTGAATGTATGTGTATTTTTGTCTTTCTGTCTTTCTGTAAGCAATATATAGCTACACATTCCACATATTGTATGGAAGCATGTATAATTCACCCTTTGTTTTATTGGATAAGTTGTTTTATTGGAGAGTTGATTCTTAATTAAGCAGTCTGAAACCAAAAACCATAATTTCTGAGCACTGACTGAAAGCATATATGACGCAATCTGTGATTGATTTTTTCTAATAACAAATAATAAATGTTGCTTGATAAATTATACTCTGATCTTAATATTTGATATTTTCATTTGTTCCAGTAATGGTTTAAAGTATGCATTTTATACAGTGCTTTTTTTCCTAAAAAAAGGGTGCCGGAACTCAGAGGTGCTGTCACTGGGAGTAATGCCTGTGTCTTGCTATGGCATTGCTGCCCGTCCTTTGCACCCCTGCCCCTGCGGCTCAGAGCCACATGCCGTGGGGATTCCTCTCCCCACGGCTGCTGTCAGGATTCCCCTCCCCGCAGTTGCCACGCCATGGCCCGTGCTGAGCCCCCACCCAGAGCTGCTCCAACTCCCGACCCAGAGCTGTGTTCCTTGTGGCAGTGGTCTCCAGCGCCAAACAGCCTCTTTCCAACCACATCCAGAAAAATTTGTAACAAACATTGGAATTCTCAAGGCGATGTTTGGTATTTCCCAGCAATCTGTTACTGGAAGGAAAAAGCAATCTCTGCTGCGTTACTGATCCCAGAGAAGCATTTGCATGTATGCAGGTATCCTTAGAGTGCCATAGTTATGGATGAGAAATATTGGTTTCAAAGTTGGCATTTCTGGATGTAATACTGATATTTTGGACTTATTTTTGTTTTTTTGCATGTTTGATATTTTTAAAAAGGCATATGCTACTGACTACACTTATGCACATATGTAACATCTTTTGCTAGGATACATGACCACTGCTTGTCCAGAATGGGAAAAGTGAAAGATTGTGACTAAACAAAATTTTAATGTACAGATAATACCACCAGAAATTATTTTAGCCTTTTTAATAAATGTTGTTATTGATGTTAAGCTCACCATGGAAAACATTATATATTGTTATGTATATACTAGGTTAATTATTTAAAGACTGAAGTGCAACATAACTAGATTATAATCTATTTTTCAAAACACAGAACAGTCCAAACAGTAAAAGTAAAGTCCAAATTAAGAATATTTCATTCTTAAGAATTGTTTAATTTAAAGTGGTTTAGTTGTAATAGATGGTTATAGATTCAAAATAGTTTTCAAGAGTGTACAAAAGATACTATTTTTTTCGAGCATCAGCTAAATTAGACATATTACATTGAGAAAAATGTTTCTCATTTCTTTCCTGTTACCTTTATTGATTTCATTGCAGAGATGTTAACATAGGAAATAGATTATTTTGTTATCTAATTTTATCTTTCAAAAGACAGAAGCAGATGAAAAATGTGAGGTTCTTTCCTGTTGGCTTTTTTGAATTAGCTATTTTAGATTCTAAAAGTTTAGTTCCTAAAGAAGTAACCTTGTAAATAATTTTAATGTCCTCCTCTAGTGCAGGGTAGGCAAACTTGGCTCTTTTATGACTCAAGGACTTCAACTCTCAGAATTCCTGAGCCAGCATGGCTCAGCTTGGAAACCTCTCTCTTTCCCCTCAGCGTGGCTGGCTCAGGATTTCTGGGAGTTGAAGTCCACGAGTCATAAAAAAGAGCCAAGATTGCCTACTCCTAAAGCCAATAGAGGGAGCCTTTTTTTTGCAAAAAAAGGTGCCGGAACGCCATTCTGAGCGTTCTATGAGAAAAAAAGCCCTGATTTTATATACGACAAAACTAATAGCTATGTATAGCTTTATCACAGTTCTGATGAGGCACAATCAATTGCTCAAGCTTTTGTCAACAACAGTATAATTCATTCAATGAAATGCTGTAAAAGATAGCTGGGAATACAGCATAAAATAACTGGGAAAGAAATTCTCTAGAAACCAACTGCTGTTTGCAGTGAGAGGTCGAAGGTCCTCTTCCAAAGTCCAAGCATGCAGACTATTGTTTCTTATAGTTAAAAAATAGAAAGCCAATTAACACAGATATTTCCTTGGGCTGCTCACCTCTTCTGGGTATAGTGATTTCTTTAAGATGTCTATGGCATAGGGTTAAGAAGAATACACAATCAAAATGATAAGTCGGTTGACAAAATTCTCAAGAGTAATTCAATGATTGATCTAAGTCAGTATATGAAATTAAAGTTAGTAGCCTTATTAGTAGCAAATGTTAATAACTTTTGCCAGCTGAAACAGATAGTTTGGGACAAATGAATCCAGCCTTAGAAAGGAATATTGCAGCTATCAAATATCACCTTTAATTGTCGAACTAGCTGCTGTGTCTGCAGGAGCCCCCCAAAAATCAAGCTGGCAGGGTGACTATGCCTTCCAAGCCCCATCACTTCTTTACATGTGGCAACACGTATAGAGAAAGGGAGGGGCCTTGATTCCTGCCTTACCTTTTTTGAGAGCCTCTCCTGGAACTGAGAAGGAATGGTTAATCTCTCTGATCCTTTTTTAAAACAGAAAATCTGACTGTAATTCAGTTTTTACTCTGGTGCTAGACAGAACATGTTTGTTTTTGGGTAATCAGAAAAGATGTACGTAAAACATTTTACATTAGCAAAATCAAAGATTAATTCTCCATGATACACCAAGAAAAAAAACCTGAAGGTAAATTGTATTGCATTCCTTAATGCCAACAGTGGTCGTCTGAAGTTATTGAGGTTTAAAATTCCATTCTTTATCTGATCTTATTTGGGCTACATGTGTAAAAACAGAATAAGAAGTGGCCTTCAGCTTTGACTTCTTTGTGCAGTAAGTATGGGTATATTTGTTTATAAATATCAGGACCAAATCATGAGCATTTGTTCAAGATGAAAATATTGTAAATGAGAGTTGCCTCAGTTCTCTAACTTTAGCAAGCTGCTTTGCAATTTCAGCTTCAAAGCCAACTGCAAACAGGAATTAATTCACTGTGGTTCTTGCCAAAGCAATATTATATGCAATTATGAAATACTCCCTACTCCACCTACTTGCAACCAAATGACTGAACATGCCCTTAATTCCAGATCTGTTCCCTTTCCCAGTGCTGTTCATTCTAGGAGTTGGGTCTGCTCCCTTTGAAGATAAGCAGAATGTTGCTGTGAACAAAGCTGGATATTTGAGCACATTATGCTATTAGTCATCATTGTGTCATTGTAGTATGCAGTTGTATCAGCAGTTTGGACTAGGTATTTGATTCCTGAGCCAACACTCCAACTGTACAAGATTAGATCTTTCTTTCTTTTATTAAATTATCTCCAGAATTCTATAATTCTGCCATCAACTACCAGGCAGTAATGTCTTCAAACATAAATACTATTAAATATTCAAATTCCCACCAAAAAGAACCTCAGCTTGCATCACTGTCTTTGACTTATTTACTTAGAAATAAGGCCCTTAAAGTTTATTCCCAGATAAGTAGGATTGTATCAAAAGCTAATCAAAGTAGGGCAGTTGGCTACATTGAAAAAATGGCAGTGTTAAAACACTTCTAATATTGTGACCAAAACCCAATGGGAATGTCTCTATAAAATCACCAAGAATTAAGGTTGCCTTCAGTTCCTTTATCTTTAATTTTTAAATTTATCTTTAAGTAGGATTACAACATCAGTGTGTGTGTGTGTGTGTGTGTGTGTGTGAGAGAGAGAGAGAGAGAGAGAGAGAGAGGGGAGAGAGAGAGAGAGAGAGAGAGAGAGAGAGAGGGGAGAGAGGGGAGAGAGAGAGAGAGAGAGGGGAGAGAGAGAGAGAATTTTGATAGTATACTGTACTATATTGCTAATTTGATAATAAACTGATTGAATGTGATCCAAGTTAGGAGCTCTCTGAATGAATGCAGGGCTTTGTGCATACCTGTATCCTAATTTAGATGCACACCTGGAGATGTCTTTCCATCACCCTTGTAATTATTCTCCTGAGACCCATTCAACTGGTTAAACATGTATTTTACAATGGGCGGGGATGCTCATTCTTATGAGCATTTATGAGCTTCATACAAGTGGCAGTACTTGGGAGGACCTTTGCCTTTTCTTTATGTTAGAGACTATAAAGAATACAAAAACGGTTTAGCTCTGTTGCATAGAAATTGGCTTGTTCTTTGCTGGTGAGAGAATTTAGGCTCTTTATTTTACATATTGAATATGCATGAATCAGGTGTGGGCTGTGCATTAAAATCATAGTATCAATAATTTTCAAATATCTCTTCTGGTGACAGCAGCATGGTAGATAAAGTAATTCTGTGCTTTAGTTAGAGACTCAGATGCTGGCAAGCTTTCTTGTTTTAATACTTTGCAGGTTGCAACTCATCAAAAATACTTTTTAAAGGAAGATAGAGAAACGGTTCTCTTTTTATCAGGCCCTTTCCCCCCTAAATTGTTGTCTTCCATTGCTTGTAATACAAGAACAAAATTGCTAATCTTAATCTACCCATCAGCTACTCAGGTTAGATTTGGGGAAAAGATCTGGAAGCAGTTTAGCATTCTTTGATTCTGGAGCATTTTCCATTTTCCTAACCCTAGCCAAAATTTCATGTGAGTGCCCTGTAGAATTTGATATTTCTCTGATGTAAACCCTACATTTTTAAGTGAATGGATACAACCAGTGTTCACTTTTGGAAATCAATGGTGTTTTCCCTTTGGGCCAACAGCTTATTATTATTAATGGATACTAATTTTTTTGGGAGGGGTTGTTGAAAAAAAGGTAAGCATTCCTAAAACTCTTAAGAATCTGGAGACAAACCAGTGATCTTGCTACAAGAGTTTGATAACAAGCTATTACCTGTTTTGTATTTAGGTTTACATGAAAACAGTTCACTTTTCTTAAGATTGTTAATCTTTACTGAAAAAATAATCCACCCACAGATCACATGCTCTTGCAGATGGACTGTAACTTCCAATAAATGAAACTTCTGTCATCTGATGCCCTCCAGATGTCTTGGACTACAACCTTGATCATGCCATCTAGTAGTATAAGGCAATAGGTTGGAGGATAGTGAATTAGCCAAGATTTGTATTCCAAATCTTTAAATGAATTGTGTACTAATGATGATTGCAGAAAGACAAAAAACTTGGAGAAAAAATATTTAGATCTCTGAAATTGGCTGAAACTTAAATTTATATTATTGAACCAATCCAAACTCATTTTTAATTAAGAAAAAGAGAGTGTTTAGCTGCTACAAACTACAAATCATTTTGTGTGAAGTATGAATGGTAGCAATAAACCAGTTTTTATTAGGTGGCAAAAGTAGGTGGCAGGTGGCAAAAGTATTATGCTACTTTGCCTTCTTAAAACAAGTCAATACATATACTCTAAACCCAACCCAACTGTATAATTTGGTCTCTTGAAATAAACATTTGGAGATGGGAAATATCATATCATCTCCCTTTTAAATATAATTTGTTATGAATAAGACTAATAGTTGAATCTTCCATGCATATAACTGTTTGGATTTCACATGTTCAGCAGTGCATATTCCTTCCTTCCAAGGACAATCAATCATAAATAGGTTTCAATGTATTTTATATTGTGATCTATGTAATTATCTATGATATTGCAAAGGCCTATATTCTACTTCTTCATATAAAACCTCCAAAGTTATTCTGAATTATTTGTTGGTTCTGCTTTTGATAATCACAGCACTTCACCAGTAAGGTATGTTAAAGAGATTCAGCATATCTAATAAATTTATCCATTTTCTCTTTGAAAAATGAGGACCAGCTTCCCTCTCAATACAATATTAAGAGCATACTGAAAGTCCTCCCAAAGTAGGCCCCAAAAGAAAATTTGTTGGCAAATACCTAGGACCCGAAACTAGTGGGATTCATGATATGAGTTGCAAGTAGCTTAGATTGAGGCCTGTAGGTCTAACTCTTTTAAAGAAAGTTTGAAAAATGGATCTGGATTTTGTGCTAAAAGACACGATGCTGCAAGTAAAACTGACTGAGGCTGCAGTTGGTATGCTAGCTGATCAGAGAAGTGTGGATTGTTAGGTGAACAGCCTAATTCCATTCCATTTCCACATTGTAAGCAACACTCCAGATTTAAAGAAGCCTGTTTGTTATACCAAATATTTTTGTTAGTTTTTGAACAGCTGTCTCTCCAGATGAGCTTGATTTTACTGAAGTAAAAACAGCAGAGCTGGCTTCATTTGTTGTAGAAATGAATTACAGAATTTCACATCAAAACACACACACACACACACACACATGCAGCATAGAGGTTTTGTTTACTTAAAACTTAGAATTAATTGTTAAAATTGTGAATACCAGAAAAGCTATGAAATAATGAATGGGGGGAATATCGGTGATGAACGTACACCCTCAGCCTCTCCATGGTTCTCAGTATTGAATTCTTGAGCATTAAGATGAATTCTACACCTGTGAGGTCTTAACATCAACTCTATTTCCCTTAGTTAGGAAATTAGAGCTAAAAGCATTAGAGCCAAAAGCATTAATATGATGGAGGTCCATGCTAATTCCACATGCACATGTTTTTGAAATCAACATTCAATCTAGAGTGGACAATATAATGATATTTGTATATCATTCCATTTTAATCTTTTAATTCAAATTAAAACCCAAATCTTGATTCCATTTAGACTATCTGCAACACTGTGTTACCATGCTTATACATACAGAAATATGTCCTGAATGTGAAGGATTTACACTTTCGTAAGAAAGAGGATTGCACTCAGAATCTTTTCTAGTATCTCCAACTTCATCTTAAATAAAATAAAACTAGATTTCCAATAAACAGTTTAAGAATATCCATTAATTAAGTTAAGAAATTCCTGCACCATCAGCATTAACTTAAACAAAATGGAAACCCAGAAATCACCTCCACACAAAAGATCCTTTGCAAGAAATCAATATTTGGATTTTTATATTAAAAAAAGTTTTGAAAATCCATCTTACCATTAAAATAAACAGCACAGCAGCTGCTCTGCAAGGAAGCCAGTCCATTTCATCTGTAGTTTCTTAAATCCAAGGAAGGGGCAATAATGCTCCAGGTGTCTGTACCTTTCCCTCCCCCCCAGTGGCAATGCCTGTAAAAAGACACTGCACAGATGTTCTTCCACCCAGGCTTTGGAGCAACCTCTGGCTTCCTCACAAGGGAGCACTGAAGATGCTGTATAACACAGAATATCTCTCCACCCAAACTTCTGGGCAGGTCTGACTCGAAATGCTTGACAACATCATTGTTGCTCCAAGCGAAAAAAGATTCTGACACACCTTGATAGTTGTTGAAATAAAATATTTTTTTGGCATCCAGAACAGAAAGATCAGAAACCACCCAAACTACCCATCATTATTTTTTTCTTCTTCTTTGTGTGCACCCATCAAAACCAATAGCTCAATGAACAGGAGTGTGTGGGAGTCCTGAAACACTGGAATAACTCTTGGGATTCTATTACAATGGATCATTAGCTGTACAGACTGAATCTGGTGTGGTTTGGTGCATCTGCTTCTTTCAGATAATTTGAGAAGGATTGTCTCCATGTGAAGGTCTTGGCCCAGTTGTCCCATTGATAAATAAATAAATAAATAAATAAATAAATAAATAAATAAATAAATAAATAAATAAATAAATAAATGACTATACTTCTGAAAGGAGCTTAAAAACTTGACTTCTCCCCTCATAAAAAGAGCCTCTGCATGGAGAATACTCCATTGACTAGGATGGTTGAGAGCATGCTAGGTGAAATGCCAAATGTATGCTGTGTTAGAGTGAATGGGGCTGCTTGTGAAGCTTCTGAGTCTTGCAGTATATATATACAGTATAAATATATAATATATATAATAAATAACTGAGTTAAGGTACCTTTATTTAATTTCTAAGAGTTCAAAGTTTCTTACATTAGAAATGTCCAGGATTTAAAAAAAACAACCACCAGACTTTTTAAACTTTGTTAAAAAAATATATCTAACTGATTTTTCCCGCACAAACCATTTGGAGAGCTGTAAAGACCTGCCTCTTCTCCAAAGCACTGAGGTAGGATGGGGGGTGAACTGGGAGCATATTTGGTTTGGCACCTGGGGGGAAGGATACATTTATTTCTAACCATGTTTTTAATGGATTTTGGTGAGCTGATTAGAGTTAGACAGCCATATAGGTCCTGGAAATTTAAATAAAGTAAAATTCACAGATACATCCTTCAGGGGATGCCTATCTGTTGGTGTCTTCTATAAGGAGTAATGCAACTACTACTATCCTTAACAGATAATTGAAAGTTATCTGGATGGATAGAGGGAAAAGGGAATAGCCTTGAAGGACAAGAGGAAGAGCTGCTACCAAGTCAGTAGTAAGATAAAAGGGGCCAAAGCCCAGGCCAAAAAAACTAACATGAGAAAATGTTACTTTTCTTCTTTTGTATCAGGCAAGCCCTTCCCTTTTCCACACAATGATAAAAGAAGGGAGGGGAGAAGTGCATTCAGACTTGCAAGACATCAATAAAGAATAGTGAAAAATGATGACCAGCATCTCAGAATCTGGGTATACAGAAGCCATAGGAAAAGTTTATGTTGAGAATCAATGACAAGATTACTATGTGTAACTCTGAGGGAATTCAAAGTATAAAAATAGAGATTTCCCCCCCACACACACACAGACTTGCATCAACTGAGATTTTATTCCACCAGTGGAGATATCCATCACTGAATCTTCTGTTGCAAAGCACTGAGTTATTCCCTATTTTGCCTTCCCAAAATTTGCTCTCAAGACCGTTTGTAAAACAAAAGTTACACACGCAGAGAGATATTCAAATACACATACAATTAGCAAATTCATAGTAGAGGATTTCCTGTATAGGCAGATGGTTGAATGAGATGACCTTTAGGGCACCTTCCCAACTCTATGACTCTATAGTTCTAAGTAATAATCAAACAAAAACAACACGTTGAAAGCAACAACAGCAACAGACCAAGCTGAGCCCTAGACTGGGAAGCTGAAAATCATCTGTTTATCAACCTGCGCTTGACCAGGGTGATGGATGTCAGTCCATAACTTTTAGGGAAAAGTCATTTCTCCTGTAATTGATTGGTTTAGGCTAATAATAATAATAATAATAATAATAATAATAATAATAATAATAATAATAATAATAATAATAATAATACATATTAATTACATATTCTATTACTTCCTTTTCCTTTCCTCTTTCCTTTCCCCTTCATTATTTTTTCATTATTCTGCTTTATTAAATACATTTTTTTTAAAAAATATACAGATTCCGGGATGGGTGTTTCATCTCCAATTGTCCTACACTGAGTCATAAAATAAAAGCTCCTTCATGAGCAAATTAGATGCCCATAGAATTCCCTTTCCATAGAAGGCAGTTAGATCCTTCTTGGAGAGTATCTGTACTCATATACATGCTTTTACGGACATGCTTATTGTTTCAGGGCAGTTGTTTCATACTTGCTGTTTCAATGACAATTGTGAAATATTTGCATAGGGCCATTAATTGGGAAAAATATATATTTCACTGTTCATAATAGTGCACCTTGAACTGCTATTGTTTTAGCTTTTTTTTTTAAAGGCAATTTATTACACTCTTCCAGAGACGCCAAAGATGCTGTTGTAAGAATTCGTTGCCTGGTTGTTCAGTTCAATTCACACTTTCATACTTTAATATATCAACAGTAGAAAACAGCCTAAAAAAAGAATTTTCTGTAAGGAAACTGATAACATCCCAACAGAGTTAATGTTTGACTTTGCTTCAGTTCTTCTTTTAGAATATAACTCTCTGTTTCTCTGGTTCTGAGTCCAGCGGATGAAATAATTTATTTGCTTTTCCTGTATTTTTTTTCCTTAGCTGACCTTCATCCCCATATAGGCAAGCAATCTCTGTCTCTCTGTTTATCCAAAAAAGGCACTTTGAATCTTTTGTGATGATAAATAAATACTATTCCCACCAGTCAATGTATGGATTCTCAAAGACTGAAGTACACTTCACTCTGTAATGCTCAGGAGTTGTCTTTGAAACGACTGCAAAAGCAGTGGGGTGTGTGAGGACGGAATGCTGGGAGAAAAGATGGGTGTGCGATATGTGCCTGAGAAATGACCCAGATAAGATCAGTTGGCTCTAGAAAGTCCTCAAGGTAGCTTTGAAGTCAATTTTCTTTCCTGTTGTTGTTTTCCAGCAAGCACTATATTCTGTGGCTAACTGCTTCTGAGTGGAGATTCATTTGATTCTCGTGGGAATGGTGCTCAGAAAATAGCTTCTGGTTTCTGCCATTCTTATATCCTCTGATAGTAAATTTTGTAAATTTATATTGATGGACAAAATCATTTTTAATTTCTCCGTGACCCCCTCAAATCTATTGCTCATGATCAACAGGATAACTGCAATATGGCTACTAGGACTGGATTAAATGAACCTTCAGATTTGCAAAGATGCCCATTATGATAACAAAAACATTTTAACGCATAGGCGGACAAGAAAAAGAAACCCTTCCACTTAACTTTAAAAAAAGCATTGTGGCTGGACTTAAGTGTCAGTAAAGGATTTGACATGAGTCTGGAGTATGTCATGCTTAAATGCAAAGCTTATGAGGTATAAACCAGATGAGCAAACAGGATCTTGTATACAGTGAAATGCCTCTGGATAGAAATCACCAGCACTTAACTAGAAACTTTATCAGCAATTGTAAATAATAACAAAGTTGTGTCTATACAGTAGTGTTATAAATCTTCAAAGCATCCATTTAAACATTAGATAAACTTTTGACTTGACTTGTAAGCTTTAGAAGACTATAATTATGTGCAAACATTAAATAGAAAAAAGGGAAAGAGCATTAAAATAGTATCATGAGTTTGTTAATTTTGTTAATTTTTTACATGCAAATACTTTTATCTTCCAATTAGATTCAAATCTAGCAAAAATACTGCATTTTTCTTCCTATTGTACTGTGCAGGTTATCATCATCATCATCATCATCCAAAATCAGTTCACTGCATGATGAAGGTCGCTCAACAGCAAAACACTGGTGAAGCGGGCACAGTAGGGCTTGCATTTTCTGCATCACATGAGAAAAGTACATCTTCCTTCCCCTGTCCTTACCATTTTCTATAGAGGGATGATGGAGAGCATCCTGTCATATTGCATTACGGTCTGGTTTGGAAGCATCACTGTTTCAGACAGGAAGGCGTTGCAGAGAATGGTGAGGATGGCAGAAAAGATTATTGGCAGTTCACTCCCTTCTATCCAGGACACAGCATATAAGCACTGCTTGAACAGTGTCCTTTTTAACCAGTGCTTTTTTTGTAAAAGAAAAAGGTGCCGGAACTCACACACGTCATACAACCCGCCTTGCCTACCCTACACGGTTCTGTCCAAAAAAGGTGCCGGAACTCCGTTCTGAGCGTTCTATGAGAAAAAAAGCCCTGATTTTAACTATTAAAACCCCAGTCGGTTTCATTTGTAGGTTCTTTATAACATCTTTGCCAATATTGTTCTTGTATCCTAACAATTTTAAATCCTTATCCAAAACAGTCTGATCCCGAGAGGAATTTGGGAGCCAGTTCCTTCACTGGCTACACTTTCCATTGTGATCATCAGGTCTTCTAAAAGCAAAGCCTTTGTAGGCTGCCATTGCTTGCCCAAAAGTCCTGGGCACTAAAGCTTTTCTGCTGACAGTTGTTATTGATTGATAACTCAGCTGCACCTGAATCATGTGAACTGGTCATTAAGTATATATAATACAGGTAGTTCTTGGGTTACAATGACAATTGGAATTGGAGTTTCTATTGCTAGGCAATGTGGTCATAAAGCATGGTATCCTGAAAGTCCCAGTTGTCCCCCATAACTTCAGAATTCTGCAGGTTGCTAAGTGAGAACCTCATGTGACCATGACATGGGAATAGGTGGGAGTTCCAGCAAGCAAGCCAGCAGGCAAGAGCTATGATTAGGCAGGGGTTGCAAGTGGGTGCTACAGACTATGGGTAGGTGTGCTGGTGGAACATGAGCAGGTGCTGCAGGTGGCTCTATGGAAGGGGGAGGTGTGTGGGTGGGCAATTGCTGCAGGTAGGCACTATAGAGTACAGGATGGTGAAGAAGTGATGGGAGTGGAAGTGACTTCCAGGAGTGATTTACAACCTCCTGCTAGCTTCCCCACTGTCTTTGCTTCTGCTAATCTGGCAGGGAAGGTTACAAATGGTGATCACGTGACTGTGGACACTGTAACCATTGTAAGTGCAAGCTGATTGTGATCATGGGGATCCTGCAATTGGCATTACTTTGGGAACCAGTCATAAGTCACCAGTGTCCATTGCCGTTTTAACTTTGAATCGTAACTGAATGAGTGGTTATAAGCCAAAGACTTATAAATTAGCTGTAAAAATTGCTATTTAACAAGTACTGCCATACAATTTGATAATGTATGCCCAATAATGTATTCAGTTATTACACTGGCTAGGAATGGTTGAATTTATAGTTCAAGATATCCCCAAAACAGCAAATTTTGGACAGAGATTCAGTATGTTCAGATCATACTGTAACAATTCCAAAACTATCTAATTAACCTACTTTTCCCTTATTACAGGGGTGTCAAACTGCTGGCCTGCGGGCCGGACGCGTCATCCAGAAGCCGCGCCCACCCCATTGCCGGCAATAGGAAAACTGTCCCGATATGTTGTGCGACGTCACATGACGTTGTGAGTTTGACATGTCTGCTTTATGACTTTTTTATATGATTTTACTAATATATGCATTTTGGTACAGGCTTTTCTGTAATGCACACTTGTTAAAAATACAAAATCAGATATCTACATTAACATGAACATTTAAATTGACGTAACCATCTCTATAGTTTCTTTTTCAAGGAGGTCTTCTGAAATTATCAGTAAAAGTACATTTAATGAGAATAGCTTGGTCTTTCTGATCAGGTACTCGCATGGGCAATCTCGGATCCTGCAGCTATTGCTGAAAACCATTTTGAGATTTCTGGTCATGCAGACTACAACTTTGGAAACTCATGGGAACCTAGCAAAAATGGGAAACATCCAGTTCTCTATTACTCTTTTACAAACAAAAACATTCTTACGTTTTTAGGACTTCCCATCTTCTTCTATATCAACATGGATGGTTACAACTGCTTTCATTTTGCATGATCCTGGTTTAAACCAGCTGCTCCAACGTATGTTCAGAGAGAGTACTGATGCTACTGGCAAAGCATGCAAGAAATATGTTTTGAACTGGCTTCTGCAAATTACAGGGGGTCCATCTTTGTCTCAATGTTATCCAGCTTGAGCCAAGTAAACAACTGCAGGGCAAACTTGCTAATAAACCCATCCCAGAGAAACCTTGCCTAACTTGATTTAGAATAAGGGAGTGGTATGTGTATTGAATATTTCCATAGAAACCTCTGGCAGTACTTTGAAACTTAGAGTGAATGTAGACAAAGGGCTTATTTTTCTCACAGAAGTAAAAAGAAACAACTGTGCGTATTTTCAGTGAATGTTTATGCATCGTAGAAAGTAAACCTAAGGTGCCCTTTCAGTCTTTGTGGAGGAAGGCAAAGAATGCAGCAAGAGAGCAATAACAACTTATATTCATGTAAAACTGTCAAAGTTATAACCAGAGTCCCTCCTCCAGGTGTGTCCCTGAAAAGTTTAGTAACAGGCAAGAGTATCTGCAGGTTAAAAAAAAGAAAAAAGATCAAGACATGATCAGAGCTCTGTTTGTCACGTGTGCCACAAATATGACTCATATAAAAGATGGGTGGAGCTTTGTTTGCAGTGTCCTAGCCGCCCTCTTGACTTCTTTGACCACACCCTGTGAACACCCCTGGTAACAGGCATCTAAAGAAAAGGTGTCTCCATTCCCACTTTATGATAGCATCTTAGTTGTGGAATGCTGTCCCAGAAAGCCTTTTAGCATCAAGTGAACCTTTTTTTTTAAATGTACTCTTTTCTATTTTCTATGGTATACACTGAATTTGATTTGAAATGTTAAATCAAGCTCGAAGTGCCATAAAGAGGCAGGACCATTCCTGTGGTCTGTTGAGAATGATAATTAGATTAAATACTGACTTCCTCCTCTTACTCAGTGCTTTCTCCTGCATTTGTTGCACCTAGTGAGTTGTAGCTTAGTTCCAGGGCTTTTTTTTCTCATAGAACGCTCAGAATGGAGTTCCGGCACCTTTTTTGGATGGAACCTTGTAGGGTAGGCAAGGTGGTTTGTATGACATGTGTGAGTTCTGGCACCTTTTTCTTTTACAAAAAAAGCACTGCTTAGTTCATTTGCCAGCATAGCTACAGTGACTGCAGGACTTTTTTTCTGTTAATTTATATGGGTGAAGTTCATGATGATATGGTGAATAGGTATCAGGAGCAAACCTTGGCTGTATACTGACGCTGGGTGGAGTTCCTGCTGCAAGCTCAGTAGTCAAAGCAATAATTAATGTTTAACTTTATGAAATGAAGTTTGAAAAATGAAAAGCTGTAGAAGCATCTAATGAATTTGTTGCAAATAAAATATTTTCTGTCCTTTGAAATAATTTTTTGTCCTGGATTTCTGTCAACAGTACAGACTCATTACATTCATTGTAAGTTTGAATGTAGAATAGTGATGGCTATCTAGTGAAAACAAGAAAAAGGAAGTTGAAGCCAATTTTGCAGAAGCAGAATAAGTGTTTGTGTGTGTGTGTGTGTGTGTGTGTGTGTGTGTGTGTGTGAGAGAGAGAGAGAGAGAGAGAGAGAGAGAGAGAGAGAGAGAGAGAGAGAGAGAGAGAGAGAAACCCTTCATCTCTGAATAATCCAATGATGACAAAGTATTCTCAGTTGTCACATTAACTACAGTGGGACTTTGTTATGTAAATATGGATTTTTTGTTATACAAAGGGCATTTTAAGTTTCTTCCTTAACTACTACTAATAAGAAATTATTGCATTTTGTTTAATGCTAAATCTATTCTCTCTTAACTAGTATTGAAGCTTGTTACAACTTGGTAGTTTGCTAGATTTATTGAGTTAGTTTCCTCCCATTTTAGTTTCTAAACCCTATCTAAGACATCTTGTATTTGCTCCAAAAAGAAAAGAAACTCATTCCATTATTCCCAGCATTTAAAGAAATGTGGAGGGATCTAGTGTTATAGTTATTCATTCCCAAATTATTAACATGTCTTATTGCTTTGAAAACCATTTACACAACATATAATTTTTCTTTTCTTTAGTTTTCAAGTAATCTTGAAATAGATACTGAAAGGAAGAATTCTTAAGTCTACTTGGAAACTATTTGAGTGGGGTTACTTTCCAGTGCAGTCCCTACATTACAGAGTAGAGCAGGGGTCTTCAAACTCGGCCCTTTTATGACTCATGGACTTCAACTCCCAGAATTCCTCAGCCAGGTAAGCTGGCTGAGGAATTCTGGGAGTTGAAGTCCATGAGTCATAAAAGCGCCGAGTTTGAAGACCCCTGGAGTAGAGGTTCAGTGTCATAGCAAATGCAATATGTGTAACTG
Organism: Vipera ursinii; assembly: GCF_947247035.1. NCBI lineage: Eukaryota > Metazoa > Chordata > Lepidosauria > Squamata > Viperidae > Vipera > Vipera ursinii. The sequence goes on along the minus strand of NC_139516.1, from coordinate 169,847,110 downwards.
TTATGCCAATCAATAGGACTGGATGTGAATTTAATAAGAATGCTGTTCATGCCCATATTATGTCTTGAAATGGAATGTTCTGGGTGAGGCAAAATTCAGCTGGATCTTCTTTCTCTGGAGGTAAGCCAACTCATATCTTCTGCTTTGATCATCTGAATTACAAAGAAGAGGTTATTTTCACAGGATATGAAATAATATACTTGTTTAATATAAAATATACAAAATATATTAAAATAATATAAAAATTCTTATAAAATAAGACCTTTGGAACCGTTTACCGGTTGAGCTCCGGATGGCTCCCGACCTTTGCTCCTTCCGACGTGACCTAAAAACATACTTATTTGAACAAGCCGGCCTGGTCTGATGGGTTTGGGGTATTTTAAATATTTTGTACTAATTTATTGGATTTGGGCTGCAGTATTTATTTATTTTTTAACTTTTGTATATTCTATTTTTTTTGTATTGCCCTGTACACCGCCCTGAGTCCTTTGGGAGAAGGGCGGTATAGAAATTAAATTAAATAAATAAAATAAAATAAATTTAATTCCTATCAAAGTAATCATACACAATGTTGCTACTTGAATGGTGGAATAATGAAAAATTATCTATGTTAAATCTGTTTAATTCTAGCAGATTTATTTGTGCCTAACTGAATGAAGATGCATGAAGGGATGCACGAAGACTATAGAATCACCAAGGATATTAATGGGATCATCAGCAAGTTCATAGATATGCCATATTCATCTGGAAGTAACTTTTCTGAGGGAATGCATCCCCACTGCTTGAACAGATTGAATGGTCAATATTTGTGGATGGAATCCCCATAACAGCAATGTTAGTGGCTTCATTCATTGCACTTGCAAAAAAAAATAACGTGAGCATAGCCTGCCCAGAAATTTCAAAATAACCTACAATTTCTCCAATAAAAAGGTGTAAAAGAGTCTAGTAGCTCCATTTCAGATTAATAAGCTTATGCCTTAGAAAAAGTGTTACCAGGTTCTTTCTGATTTTTTATTAAACATGTGGAAGCTTCAATTATTGTTTTAGTCCTACCTGGAAATTGATGTTCCTTTCACAGAACGTTGAAGACAAGTACACTTTTCCTGAAGCTTTTTTATTTGTATTAGTGGTTATATGGGGGTGGTTTTAGTTTATATTGACTGGTGGTTAACACTGTAAGCCTCTTTGAGTAAGAGTTAGCAGTGTGCTGCAGCTGCCAAAAAGACCAATCTAGGCTGTATCAGTAGAGGGATAGCATCAAGATCATGGGAGGTGATAGTACTGCTCTATCAATGAGGTCAATTTAGAATACTGTGTCCATTTCTGGTCACTACAATACAGAAAAGATGCTTGGGCGCTAATACGAGTGCAGAGAAGAGCACCAAAATGATAACAGGTCTGGAGGCTAAATAATATGATGAATGGCTAAAGGAACTAAGTATGTTTAGCATAAGAAAGAGAAGGCTTAGGGGAAACATGATAGCAGTCTTATTATACTTGAAGAGTGTCACAGAGAAAATTCACTCTTCATAGCACCTGAGGGCAGGAGAAGAAGCAATGGGTGGAAGCTTGTCAGAGGGAGATCCAGCCTCAAAGTAAGGAGGAATTTCCTGACAGTGAGAATGATTAATATATATCTTTAAGTAATTTGCACACAAAGGCTTGGAAGATTTGCAAATGCAAATCATTTTAATTCTTCTGCTGGACTAGAACAATGAACACATATCATAACAAATAAATTGGCCCTGTGCCTTGTTAAAGCATATGAAATGAACTTTTATTGATCTGGATATCCCTGATCAATGGTTATTAAGTCAAGATTTTATTTGGAGCCATTTTATGCTAGAGAATTCTATCCTTATACATAAAATAATACTATCATAGCAACAGATTATTTATAAACTATTACACATGATCAATAAATAACATATTGGCTACTGCTAAGCTTGTAAGCCACCCTGAGTCTTCGGAGAAGGGCGGGATATAAATGGAATAAAAATAAATAAATAAATAAATAAAAATATAGGTAGTCTCAATTTACAACCATTCATTTAGTGGCCATTTGAAGTTACAATGACACTGAAAAAAGTTATTTAAGACCAATCCTCCCGCTTAGGTGTCATGGTTCCAACAGATGAAACTCTTCAAAAGAACTTCAAGGCATTGTTATCTTAAAGAATCTTTTATTCGAGAAACCAAGTATCGGCACTACATAGTTGAAACCAAAACTAAATTCCCCTACCCTGGATACAAAGTAACAAAGCATAATTCCCTCATCCAATAAACAGTCATAAATCACATTCCCCAATTAGCTTGAAGCATGGGCTTTCTCCCCAGCTCTCTAGCCCGCCAAAACTCTATCAACTCTGGGCCAATGACCTTGGTTATTATTGTTATGACTAGCTGGATTTACATCTCCATTCCCCCTCCTAGCATTAACTAACTCTAAAAGCAATAGAGAAAATGGCTGCATTTCCATCTGTTGTCAAAGCAAGAACATCCGATGTTAGCAGCATTGACCTTAGGACTGTTACAGCTTCACCATAGTCACATTTGGTCATTTTGCAACTGGCATGCATTTATGACCGTTCCAGTGTCCAGGGGGTTATTTGCAATCTTCCCAGCAGGTTTCTGATTACAAAGACAATGAGGGAAGCTAGATTTGGTTAACAACCACACGATTCACTCAATAACTACAGTGATTCGCTTAACAACCATGGCAAAAGTTGTAAAATTGTGCATGACTCACTTAACAATAAGCTTGCTTACCACAGAAACTCTGGTCCCAATTGCAGTTGTAAGATAAGGATTATCTGTATATCTTTCCTCAATAATCAAAAGGGCTTATGAATGAAAATGTCATTAGATGTCATTTGATTAATGCTATTTGAAATCTAAGTTGAATATTCCTTATCCTAGGTAACTATCTGGCTTCCTTTTACTGAGTTTCCTCCTGTCCACCTAGTTTCAGTGAGTATTTAGGATCCAGGCTTTTCATGAAAATGTTATATTCAGGTAAACCCAAGTATATACATTGCATTCTGAAAGTATTCGGACTCCTTTCACTTTTGTCAATTTTGTTATGCTGCAGCCTGATTCTACAATTGTTTAAATTATTTTTTTCTCATTAATCTACACTCAGTACCCCATAATAACTAAGCAAAAACAGACATTTATTAAAAAGAAAAAAACTGAAATATCACATTGGCATAAATATTCAGACCCTTTGCAACAACACATGAAATTTAGCTCCGGTACCTCCCATTTCTCTTGATCTTTGCTGACATGTTTCTACATCTTGATTGGACTCCACCTGTGGTAAATTGATTGGAAAGGCACACACCTCTCTATAGAAGGTCTCACAGCTGACAATGCATACTGTAGCAGAGAAAAAGCCATGAGGTCCCAGGAACTGCCTGCAGAGTTCAGAGACAGGATTATTACAAGACACAGATCTGAGGAAGGCTACAATACAATTACTGTTGCACTGAATGAATGAATGAACCTTTATTGTCAAGGTACAACCATGTATACATTGAGATTGGCTGAGCCTCCCTTCATGCCCTCACCCCCAACTTACAGTGACACAAACCCTCCATCTTATTACACCATGTGAGCTAATTGCACAACGCACCGGCCTCGCAAGTCAATCATGCATAAAGTTTATAAAATTATTTCCCGTTCAAAAGCCTAACAGCCCATGGATAAAAGCTGTTCTTCAGCCTGTTGGTATGGCTGGCTATACTCTTATATCTCCTACCTAATGGTAGGAGAGTAAAGAGATACCGTCCAGGGTGTGAGTCATCCCTGAGAATTTTCCTCTCTTCCAAGGCAATAAGCCCTGGTGATGTCATCCAGCGGTGTCAGGGGACATCCCACAATGTCTTGTGCTGTGCTCACCACCCTCTGTAATGCTTTCCTATTCACGGCTGTCAGACCAGCATACCAAACCACAATATCGTACGAGAGGACGCTCTCTATAGTAGACTGGTAAAAGAGGGTCATAAGCCGTTGTTCTACCCTGTTCTTCTGCAAGACCCTGAGAAAGTGAAGTCTCTGTTGGGCTTTTCTGGCCTCCTGGGTTGTATTAACTTTCCAGGTAAGATCTTCACAGAGGTTGATTCCCAGAAATTTAAAGGAGGAAACTGTCTCCACACAGTCCTCCCCAATGTAAAGTGGGGCAGTTTCCTCCTTTTTCCTCCGGAAGTCTAGCACCATCTCTTTCATCTTGCCGATGTTCAGGTGCAAGTTGTTGTTACAACACCATATGGATAGTTTTTGTACCTCCGCCCTGTATGCTGTCTCATCCCCACCTGTAATAAGACTCACCATGGTAGTATCATCTGCGAACTTAATTATCGCAGTAGATGGGTTGGATGATACACAGTCATATGTGTACAAAGAGTACAGGTAGGGGCTAAGCCCGCATTCCTGTGGTGAGCCAGTGCAAAGCTTCAGGGGGGTGGACAAAGCAGACCTGACTCTCACTCTTTGTAACTGGTCCCTAAGGAAGTCTTGAATCCAATTGCAGATGGAGGGGGAAAATTTCAAGTCAGTCAGCTTCTCGATGAGAATGCTCGGCAAAATGGTGTTGAAAGCCGAGCTATAATCAACAAAGAACATTCTAACATAGCTTCCAGGTTTCTCAAGATGACTTGCTACAGAGTGTAAAGCAGTAGCTATGGCATCATTCCTAAGAGCACAGTGGAATCCATAATTCTCAAATGGAAAAAGTTTGGCACAACCAGGGATCTTCCAAGAACTGGTCACCCAGTCAAACTGAGCAATCAGGGGAGAAGGGCCTTAATAAGAAAGGTGACCAAGAACCCGATGGTCACTCTGACTGAGCTCTAGGGATCCTGTGTGAAGATGGGACAGAGTTCCAGAAGGACCACCATCATGGCAGCCCTCCATCAATCTGGGCTTTATGGCAGAGTGGCTAGAAGAGAGCCTCTCCTCAGTGCAAAACACATGAAAGCCTGCTTGGGGTTTTCAAAAAAGCAGTTGAAGGACTCTCAGACTGTGAGGAACAAGATTCTCTGGTCTGATGAAACCAAGATTGAATTGTTTGGCCTCAATTCTAAATGTTATGTCTGGAGGAAACCAGGCATTGCTCATCACCTGCCCAATACTATCCCAACAGTGAAGCATGATGGTGGCAGTATCATGCTGTGGGGAGGTTTTCAGCAGCAGAGACTGGAAAACTGGTCAGGATTGAGGGAAAGCTGAATGCAGCAAAGTACAGGGATATTTTCAATGAAAATTTGTCCCATTTCCATAGCATTCAGGACCTCAAACTGGTCTAAAAGTTCACTTTCCAACATAACAACAATCCTAAGCACACAGCCAAGACAACACAGGAATGGCTTAGGGACAGCTCTGTAAATGTCCTAGAGTGGCCCAGCCAGAGTTCTGATGTGAACCCTATTGAATATCTCTGGAGGAACTTGAAAGTGGCTGTCTACTGACAGTCACCATCCAACTTGCTTAAGATTGAGAGGATTTGCAAGGAAGAATGGCAGAAAATCTCCCAATCCAGGTGTGCAAAGCTTGTCACATTATACCCCAAAAGACTTGAGGCTGTAATTGCTACCAAAGATTGTTCAACAAAGTACTGAGTGAAGGATCTGAATACTTATGCCAATGTGATATTTTAGTTTTTTTTCTTTTTAATAAATTTACAGACATTTCTAAAATTCTATTTTCACTTTTTGATTATGGGGTACCAAGTGTAGATTAATGAGGCAAAAATGAATTTCAATAACACTAGAATCAGGTGCAGCATAACTAAATTGACAAAAATGAAGGTCTGAATATTTTCTGAATGCATAGTACGTTATGTACTGAATTTACATCTACTTACATAAAAAGGTCTGTCATCTACTTAGTGCAATCCCTCTATCTATTTTGGATAACAGCTCCTGGAATAGAGGGCACTAATTTGAGGGCCTCTGATCTAACTACTGCTGTCTTTTTAACTTCTTTTTAACAAAATTGGACACATTTTTTTAAAGTGATTCAATTCAATGTATGATTCTCTAAGTAAAGTGCTTTTTCTGTGGATGCTTCAAAAAAAAGAAAGGGTGGGAGGGACACAGAAAAGGAAAGAAAATTCCATCATTTCTACTTCCTGGCTTTCTGAAATCAGGCAAATGAAACCTCTGAAAATTAATTACATTTATACTTCCACTGGATTTTATTTTTATAGTATGGCTTGTTGTTATAACAAATATTGCTACTCTAATGTATCCGTTTTTTAATCATGTAAATTATAATGACATTTTACTGATGTGAAAATATTTTAATGCAAATATAATTAATAAAAATGAACACAAATTAGTATGATTGGGGTTGGATGAAGACCAACAGTTGGTAATGAGATATTACCTGGAAATTAAAATATTGTTTTTTTTTCAAATTTGTGGATGATTTTGAGCAAAATGTTTCTTTTGTGAACTTACAGGTAACAAACAGTCCTTTTATATGATTTACTTTAAATTCAGTCTGAAATATCTACATGCATGATTTAATTTAAGATTACTTTGCATGGTATTTTTATCATTCATAATACAAGATGCTCTTGAAATGCAGGAAAGCCAGTCTTAAGTTCTATGTCTTCCTTTGAACTACTAACTCTTGCTTGAAGAATACATTGCATACTTGGTCACCTTCTCCCATGTGAATTTTTAGAGGTGAGAGTCATTTGGGGGAGCACCCCCATGCTGTCATACAGTTCATATGAAAAGCAGTCTTTAGATGTCCCATGAGTCAACTTGCAATGGGACGTTTTAAGGCTTAAACGGAGGTGTGGCCCACCTGAGTCAAAACTTTATTGGAACTTCCCTGGTGAGACAGCAAGAACCATTTGTGCACCTGCCAGCAAGACTCAGCATTTTGAGTTGGTGATGAGTGAACTTCAATATCATTCCGTCATGTGTGTGTTAGATACAGATCCATTAAAGGTCCATCATGATCTTTGCAATATCTCTCTGAACTTCTTCACTGGAAAGAAAGATATAGGCTACAATTAATTTGTTGAAATATGCTGCTACTACAGTTTAAATTTTTTTTATCTGTCTAGCACTTGTCCCTCACTTTTCAATTAATGAAAGAAGCGAATCAGTTATAACTAAGATGAGAGGCAAGAATTCTAAAATTTTGTTACTGAATAGTTTTCATGTGGATTGTATAATGCTTCAGATTCAGTTCCAAAAAGATGTAGACCACATGGAGCTGCTTGCAACATTCTAAAACAGCCACTTTTTTGAGAATTATAAAGCAACCAGATGATCTCAGGAAAAGATGTGACTGCTTTAAAGAGCTGCAGACAAGTCCTAAATTTCTGTTCCTTTATGCTCTGAAACATTTTTAGAACTGACTGAAGTATTACACAGCCTTACTAGCTACTACTAAACCACAGCATTTTAAAACTTTTTACATAGGCAATGAGTACACCACCTGGCTTTTCAGAGGTATGTTGGGGACGGTCCTGCAAAAACTAGTCAGTGGGGCAACAATCAAAATTCAATTTATTTCATTTTCTTTACATTTAAGTTTAATTAAAATTAAATATAATAAATATGATTACTCTCCAGTCATGTATTCAAAAACTTTTTCCTAACGTCACTTTCATTTTACAATTTGGCAAAAGGTTTGGAACTTCTTCAGGACAGCATGAGACTCTGAGCCCAGGGTATCCTCCGGGGATTCAGTGACATCAGAATACTAAGTGCAGATGAATGATCAAAGCTCTGCTCCTTTTTATCAGGCATGTGATACCTGTATCCTTGATTACAGGTACTAGGTAGGTCATGCCTGCTATTTTAGTGTCATTGACCCCACTCCCTCATAAACAGCATTCTTTGGATATCAAGTTATCAACCATTGAGGTAGAGCAGGGGTAGGCAACCTTGGCTCTTTTATGACTCATGGACTTCAACTCCCAGAATTCCTGAGTCAGTTATGCTGACTCAGGAATTCTGGGAGTTGAAGTCCATGAGTCATAAAAGAGCCGAGTTTGCCTACCCCTGAGGTAGAGTCTATTTTGTTGAAAAGATTTTGTAAACTTTTTCCTTGAAATATGATGGATCACAAATTCCACTGTCTCTTGCTGGCATCTTTTGGAATTGCAGTATAACTAGAGTGCACTAGTTTGAGGAAGATAGTTGTAGAGTATCAGGAACATTAAATACAGTAAAAGCCAGGGTCTTTTTCTACTTTAACAGTAGCTCAAAGGTTTTCCCCACCCTAATGTTATACAACTATAAAATGGTGCGGGGCAGGCAGGCAAGGATAAAAGCTAGGCTAACTACTGTATCCTGGAGTTTGAGGGATGTCCTCTTTTCTTTTTGGCAACCACATGATTGTATTGTCATTAAGGGTAGCATCTGGAAGACAGGCAGATGGTGATGAAAGCTAGCTGGCTAGCCTCCTAGAACAGTAGAAGATAGCCATTAGAAGAAGTGAGATGGAATTTAGTCTTTTTTTTTTGCTTGTTTTTGAGAATATAGACTAAAATAACCCAAGCTTATTTGAAGTTTAATAAGCAAGATACACCTATTAGAAACTTAATATGCTTATTATGCTACCTATTAAAAATAATAAACAAGTCAGCAGTTTGTTACTGAATTTTTTAAAATATAATATAATGTTCAGAAAGGGGGATGTGTATATAAATAAAAAACCAAACTGGCAGAATTGGCCTTGTGAGGCAAACTCCAGCCCTTTTGTTAAGGACACATGGAAAAAGATGGGACTTGTATCACAATATGATTTCTACTATTTTATCTTTCTCTCTCCACCCCCCTCTTGTGGATGCTACAAGGTTTCTGGGAGCTTTAGAAAGAAAGGAATAAGGCTACACACTGGCAATTGTTTGCCCATGGTTACCTTCATTATTTTGCAAAATGGAATGTATAAATGAAATATTTTGCTATCCCATCATTCCTTTAAAAGTAAATATTTGATTCCCCCCCCCAATCAAGTTTCAAATTTTCTGGTCTTCAAGCATGTTAGCCACACCTCTGCCTAATTCAGAGATTGTTCCACAGGACAAGCTACAACAATGACTAATTTCGCCTCTCAGTTCATGTCAAGAAATTCTCATATACCCTACTAGTGACAGTCCCTCCCTGTTGTAGGAATAAAGGATCTATGGAAATTCTTACCATATTAAAGAAAAGGATATAAAAGCATCATTCATTCAGTTTTCCCTAAACCCTAGAACCTGGAATGATTTTTGGCTTTTGAAGCAATGTCAAATAATAAAATGAGTGGTAGGAAGACTAAAGCAGGGATTTTCAAACTTTTTAGACTCTGGAATCTGTTACAGTTTTTGTTTAAGAAAAAAATCCAGAACTCCTGGCCAAAAGCAAAGCTTTAGTAACAGAAAATTTGCTATAATAGAGCTAACTCCTCCCTCGATAAGCTCATTGGGTATTGTGTCAAATGTGTGGCTGTGAGGAAACCCCCTTCCACCCATCTCAAGAAATGATAGTTCTTCTATCTTCAGCCATCGACTGGTGTATTTACTAAGCCCTTTGAGAAGAATGCCACTCAAAATTCTGTGTGGAATTTGACGCCCTTATAGCAACGACTGATAAATCCTTAAACTCTGATTTTGTATCTTTTCAATCATCTCAGTACAACAGATAGTAGTTCCGTGTCTTAAACTAGGCATGTTCTAAAGATAGTAGCCCTCCGTTTGGAAGCTTTTTTACTTGTTATATAATTGATCATTGTATCACTTCTAGCAACAGAATAGCAGGTTGTGTTTTTTAGTGATTCCATTCCTGTTTCCAAGGATACTCCACATTATGTCCAACCAACCTCTACTCAGTTCTCTTATTGTTAGGCTAAGAGGCTCCCGTTCTGTTGTTTAATAACTACATGAAACTCTAGACAACATTATAGATAGATTTGGTCTTTGGCCAGCAATATACTGCTCTCTATTTCTCTATAATTGAGGTCAGATATTGTAGTCCAGTCACTAGCTGGACATGTCACCAAGGTGCTTTCTTTTTTTTATTTTTTTAAAAAAGGACCTTTGGGACATAGACAACAGCTGGACATTGCAATGGATATGATGCACAGAGATAAAGGGAAATGATGAACTGAGACAACAGTATTGTCTATTGGCAGCTTATAGCACTGGAAAGTGCATAGGTCTTTGACTCTGGATTGGATTCTATTCCCTGTGGAGGAGCAGGCACAAAGCTTTCATGTATTCCTGAGACAAATAAACTCATTTCTGTTCACAACTGCTGCTCCTACTCTGTTGATCTAGGTTGCTACCCAAGATGTTCCAAATATTGTTCCCTTTCCCATATAGCTAGCAGAGTTGCTTTTACCCACTAAAATGGTTTGATTCAGCCTACTAAAGCACTATATAGTATGTGTACTGCCAACATTGGTTAATAGTTTTAGGCAAGTACCTATTTGTATTCAGAAATGGGATTATATCAATTATTGCTTGAGTCAGTCAGTTCCTTTGGGTGGTGAAACTCTTCTTTCAAGAGGGCTTGACTGATCTGTCAGTTGCTTGAATCAAGTGGCAATTAGTCACATAAATATATACAGCAAGAATCAAAGGCAATATATGCCAGTGCTTATGCCAGTACTTATGACCAGGAATGGATGCTTTCTCTTTAGAGTCTGGATCTGCTTTCAGGAACTGAGGAAGCTTAATCTTCAGGGAATCTGGAGCCTCATTGGTCAAGGAATGAGACCTGGAGGAATTTGGTGGGTTGAAAGCAACTCTACCTCAGCAGATCCTACAGCAAAAAAGCTAGAGAAATCATTTGGAAATAAATCTATAATTAATCCATGGCAGGAAACTCCTATGGCAATAGGAGCTGCTTGCCTCAATAGCCTTTTTGTTGCATGGAGATTATAAAGACTTTAAAATGCCTTTTAGATTTATAAGATTAAGGGCTGAAGCTGGCAAGACAGGAACCAATGAAGCTCAGTTCAGACAGAATTGTTGTGGAAATAGTGAGTAGGTGCCTTTCAGGGAAGGGAAAAGAACAGTCAAAAGTCTGTTGGCTCAAAAAGGCAGAAGAAAAAGGTGTAGGATTTAAATACAGGGCTGTCATATCTAACAACGGAAGAGTAGGTTGTGTTTTTTAGTGATTCCGTTCCTCTTTTGCAAATAAATAAATAATTTATATTTTTGCATTCCTAATCCAGTTCTTGTTATGAACCACTGTTCTCTTTGGCAATATTAACTTGCTTATAAATTGTTTGCAATTGTAAAATATTATTAACTGAAATAAATTCCAAACATATTGGAAAATCTTATTTGTATTTGCATGAAAAAGAAAACACAGAGGTATCCAATGAATAAATGAATGAATTTTGACTTTCTTAGGAATAAATCTACTTACTATTTAATTGTCATCACTATTTTTATGATTACCTTTCATATTAAATTACAAGGTACTGAAAACATAAAGTTGGAATAACAGTAGCGGTCATGTAGTCAAACCTTCTGCTCATTGCAGGATCTACTACAGCATTTCTTACAGATGATCATCTATGCTCTGTTTGAAGACTTTTGGCTAGGAAGAGCTATCACATGATTTAAAAAAAATTGCTCTTTCATTTAGTTTTATAACTTTTGTTATAAAAATATAAGTATATATTTTTTTACTTCTCTAAACTATTAAAAACACAAAAACATGTTTATTTTAACCAGGCAAAACATTAAATATATTACATATTTTAAACTTTTTTTATGAAGGATTAATGGAACTTCTAAAAACAGAATGAGAATATATAGATTGAATACCAACTAATAACAAAAACCAATTCAACCTTAAGAGGTCTGCATTAAATAATTATTTTAGAACTCTGGTTCCGGTCCCACAGTTCAGAATTCCTCATCACTTCCCCAGAAAGAGAAATAGAGAAATGAGGACAAAAATACTTGAGAAAACACAGCTAGGAGATACTTTCATAAAACTAAAACATTTCTACATTTACACCTTCTAAATTGGTAATTGAACCTCATTAGATTTATTTAATTAGCATCAAACCAGGTAACTTGTAATGTCAGTTTGATGTCTAAATTAAATTTGGTGATCTCCAAGTCAGTGAAATCTTGAACTGCTAAGAGAGATTATAATGAATAATGGAAGGAAATATTTACAGCTGCATTCCTGTGGGCTCTCCTATAGTTAGTCAACCTTCTAGATTTCTCTGCCTGTGGATGAACAGAAATGACCACCCAAGGAGTGAGAGACCTGACCTGAGAGTTTATCCTCAAGCATGCAGCCTGCAGACTGTTTCTCCAGCCATGAATAGAGATATGGTTGGCTACCTTTAGAGATCAGATGCCCACATTTAACATTATCATGGAGGTGAACATCACAAAAGGTAGTCATGATGTAAAATGGATATGAGATTTTTCTAGTTCTTTGCCCAGTTTTTTGAAGAAAGGAGAGTGTTTCCTTTTTAAACTAGGTAAATCCTTGAAGTTACACTACAGGTTTGGCTGATCTCATGAATATTACACTGAATGTTCTACTGAATCTTGGAGGAGCCCTACAGCCACATCTACTTTAGTATTTTGCCTGAAGAGTAATATAAATATGTAACAGATAAACCATCATTTCTCCTTGTAATGATATTATAAGCTGCTTTTCTTTTCTGGCATGTACGGTGGTTGCAAGAGTAAGTCATCCAATACCAATACCATCCAAAACTATCCCTACCATTGAGAAAGAAAAACAAGAAATCCAGGAAGAAACCAGCATGGCTTCACAAAGATCTCTCTAACAAACTAAAAGACAAAAAGGACAACCACAAACAATGGAAAGAGGGGCACATAACAGCCAGCCAGAACACGCAAAGATGAAGAAAGCAAAGCAAAGGCTCAGAAAGAACAAAGACTTGCAACAGAAATCAAGGACAATAAAGTTTCTTCCAACATATTAACAACAAGAAAAAAGTCAAGGAAACTGTAGGCCCACTAAAGAGAAAAGATGGCAAGGAGAAAGCAGAGCTGCTTAACTCATACTTTGCATCAGTCTTCACACAAAAAGAAACCATAGCCCAACATACCAAAAAAAAAACCACTGCAAAAGATACTAGAAACAAAAATTAAAATAAGCAAGAATATGGTAAGAGAGCACCTATCCAACCTTGACAAATATAAATCACTGGTACCCGACAGATTACATCCCAGAGTACTGAAAGAGCTGGCAGATGTTATCTCAGAATCATTGTACCACATCTTTCATAAATCCAGGAGCACCAGGGAAGTATCTGAGGATTGGAAAAGGTCTGATGTGGTCCCCATCTTCAAGAAAGGGGGGGAAAACGGACCCAGGAAACTACAGACCAATCAGTTTAACATCAATACCTGGGAAGATCTTAAAGAAGATAATCAAAAAACAGATCTGCGAACAACTATAAGCAAACAAAGTCATAATAATAGCCAGCACGGGTTTGTTAAAAACAAATCATGCCAAACCAATCTTATCTCATTATTCGATAAAGTGACTAAACTAGTAGACCAGCAAAACACAGTGGATGTAGTATACTTAAATTTCAGTAAGGCATTTGACAAGGTAGACCACAACCTATTCCTTGGTAAACTAGGAAAAGGTGGAATAGATAACATCACCACTAGATGGATCTGTAGGTGGCTGACAAACCATACTAATGAGTAGTCCTCAATGGGACTACATCCACATGGAGAGAAGTAAGCAGTGGGGTCTTAGGCCCAGTACTCTTCAATATCTTCATAAATTACTTAGATGAGGGAATTGAAGGGGAACTCATCAAATTTGCAGATGACATCAAACTGACAGGAGTAGCCAACACCCCAGAAGACACACTCAGGATTCAAAAAGATCTTGACAAACTGGAACAATGGTCCCTATCCAACAAAATGATTTTCAATGTGGAGAAAAGCAAAGTCTTATATTTAGGCAGGAAAAACCAAAGGTACAAATACAGATTGGGTGAGACCTGGCTTAAAAACAGTAACAGTGAAAGGGACCTTGGAGTCCTAGTGGATGATCACTTGACTATGAGCCAGCAGTATGTAGGAGCAACCAAAAATGCTAATGCAATCCTGGGTTGTATAAATAGAGGCATAGAATCAAAATCACACAAAGTATTAGTACCGCTTTATGAAACCCTAGTGAGACCACACCTGGAATACTGCAACCAATTTTGGTCACCATACTACAAAAAAGATGTTAAGATATTGGAAAAAGTTCAGAGAAGAGCAGCTAAGATGATCCAAGGCCTGGAGACTAAAACATATGAAAAATGGCTGCAGGATGTGGTTTGGCTAGTCTAAAGAAAAGAAAAAATACTGGTGACATGAAAGCAGTATTACGGTATTTGAGAGGCTGTCACAAAGAAGAGGGGGTCAAATTATTCTCCAAAGCACCAGAGGGCAGGACAAGAAACAATGGTTGGAAACTGACCAAAGAACTGACCAACCTGGAATTAAGCAGAAAGTTCCTAACATCAAGGACAAATAACCAGTAAAAAAGCTTACTTTCAGAAATCCTGGGTGCTCCATCACTGGAGGTTTTTTTTTAAAAAAAGACTGGAAAGTCACTTGTCTGAGATGGTATAGGTTCTCCTGCTTGAGTGGGGACCTGGACTAGAAGATCTCCAAGGTCCCTTCCAGATTCTATTCTATTCTATTCTATTCTATTCTATTCTATTCTATTCTATTCTATTCTATTCTATTCTATTCTATTCTATTCTATTCTATTCTATTCTATTCTATTCTACAATTTTAGGACCAACTACCTATCCCTCACTTCAAACTGCAGTTTCTCAATCCTCATTAATGATAATTGCATAGGTAGTGTTTGCTACCTATATTGTACACACCGTACACTTGGTTGACTTTGCAAGATATTAGAGAATTATTTGTATATCTAGATGCTTCTGTTTGTGGAGCTCTTGTTGCTCTTTCAGCTTGGTTGAGCTTTAAGAATGCTCCAGTTCAACTCTGAACTACAGTTACTCTCTTCTATTGAAAAGTAGATTGTAACAATAATAAATTCAAAAATAGTAAATGATGATTATATCCAGTGCTTTTTTTGTAAAACAAAAAGGTGCCGGAACTCACACATGTCATACAACCCGCCTTGCCTACCCTACAAGGTTCCATCCAAAAAAGGTGCCGTAACTCCGTTCTGAGCGTTCTATGACAAAAAAAGCCCTGATTATATCTGTCTCTCTTAAAGGATGTGATTGTTGTAGGACATAATAACATTATGCTGCGTTCTTTTCTAGTGTACTAATATTATGTATTGCCACAAGAATCTCATTATATGTACATAGTTTTTATCTCATTCTTTGATTGTTTGTTAGATTTTTATCCTGCCTTTATTATTTTATAAATGTCTCAAGGTGGTGAACATATCTAATACTCCTTCCTTCTCCTCTTTTCCCCACAACAACAACCCTCTGAGGTGTGTTGGGCTGAGAAAGAGTGGGTGCCCAAAGCCACCCAGCTGACTTCATACCTAAGTTGGGATTAGAACTCATAACCTCCTGGATTCTAGGCTAGTACTTAATGACTACATTAAACTGTTTATATCTGGATTAGAACCAAAAGTTAAAGATAGATATATAAATACTGATTTCTTGTTGAAAGGGATTTGCAACCTGACCACTATAATCTTATCTCAGGAATTGTCTGATTCCTTATACACCTGTCTAGACTTCGTGATCTATTTCAGAATCCCTTTTTCCTATGTTTTATTCTTGTTCCTCAGATATTCAGCATGAGAGATAGGTGTTTTTTTCCCAGTGGTGGTATCAGGGATTTAATTCAGTATTTTTTTATTTCATGTTTTTATTTCAAAATACGAGAGGTGACTAATGAATGATCATGAATGATCAGTCTAGGCATGGGTGTGATTGGTGCACAAGATGGGCTTGTGTAAAGGTCTTGTTGACCAAGACTGCCACTTGTTCTTTATTTATTTATTTATTTATTTATTTTTGGGACTTATATGCCGCCCTATCTCCCAAGGGACTCAGGGCGGCTTACAACAATAAAAACAACAATACAAAAATTAAAAAACGAATTAAATAGCCCCAAAATAAATTAACTACAATTAAAAATTAAACATTTAAAAACCCATCATCAATCCAGGTCAGCCTGATGGAAGAGAAAAGTTTTGAGGTCGCGGTGAAAGGACCGGAGGTCCGGGGCCATCCGAAGCTCAAGGGGAAGCTGGTTCCAAAGGGCTGGTGCTCCCACAGAGAAGGCCCTCCCCCTGGGGGTCGCCAGCCGACATTGTCTGGCCGACGGCACCCTGAGGAGGCCCTCTCTGTGTGAGCGCACTGGGCGATGGGAAGTCGTCCCCGGTAGCAGACGGTCCTGCAAATATCCCGGGCCTAAGCCATGTAGGGCTTTAAAGGTAAGTACCAGCACCTTAAATCTTTGAGAAGGAGCCACAAGTTCAAGAGGACTCCCAAATCGCACACCAACTCTGTTTGAGTTTATCCCATTCAGAGCAAAAGATGGAAAATCTCTGGATTTGGGAGTACTGAAACTAACACATGCTTGATTTTGCCGGTATTGAGATGAAAACATATTGTTTTGCACCTTACGTCTTTCAGACTCTGGGAAGCAAACTTGACGGTATCACCCAGACAGAAATATACAATTAGGTATGATCTGCACTTTGATGATACCTCAGTTCATGTTGATAGATTACCTCATCCAGCAGCTACATCTAAAAGTTGAAAAGGATCAAAGAAAGAATGGAACCTGACACACCCTGTAAATGATAATGAAAAGATGGATTAAAATTCTTTATTTTTGTGGATTGAAACAAGATTGAGCACTTAGACTTTTTTTCAAGTTTCTTTTAATATTTTCCAGAAATAATTCTATAAATAGTCTGTTTTAATGGGACATACATTTGCTACAAAAATTGCATATGAAATAACAGATCAGAATGATTAAAAATATTTCCCTTTTATCTGTTTCTCACTCTCACTGAGGATTTTGTACAATCCTGGAAATAAGTAATGGCATTTATTCTTTGATATTTTATTAGGCTTATGTAGTATTCCAATTGCCGAGCAGTGAGGTTGCCTAGAGGTGAAGACACTCACCTCACACTCGGGAGCTTGAGAGCTCAGTCCTAGGTAGCGACAGATGTTTCTCTATCAGAGCACAAAGAGAAAATATATGTTCTGAATTCCATGTAGGTGTCAGGAAGGGCATCTGGCTAGTAAATGCTCAGCACCATTCAGTTGCTCCGACTCCACCCTGATAAAAGGGATTACAGGATCATTAAAAAAAGTGGTATTCCAATTATCAATAGGTTATAATTATACCATAGGTAAACAAAATGAAAATAATATAAAAAAATCAATAATATTGAGATATAAATGTGATAAATAAGTAAATAAATAATAAAGAATTGGACAATAAAGTATTCCTATGCAAAGGAAACAAATCCTCATGTCCCCATATAAGATTTAAGATTAAGATTTATTGAGATTTTTATACCGCCCTTCTCCCAAAGGGACTCAGGGCGGTTCACAGGGCATAAATATAAACAACAGTACAAACATTAAAAGATAATTAAATTAATGCCCAAGTTAAAACCAGAATAATAAAACAAACCTATAAAAAACCCAAGTACCCCCATCAGGCCAGACCCGCTAGTTCAAATAAATGGGTCTTCAACCCGCGACGGAAGGATCGGAGGTCTGATGCCATCCGGAGCTCAACCGGCAGTTGGTTCCATAACGCCGGAGCACCCACAGAGAAGGCCCTCCCCCTGGGGGCCACCAGTCGACATTCCTTGACAGGAGGCACCCTGAGGAGGCCCTCTCTGTGGGCGCGCACAGGGCGGAGGGGAGTCGACGCCGGCAGCAGGTGGTCCTCGAGGTATCGCGGACCCATGCCATGTAGGGACTTAAAGATCATAACCAAAACCTTGAACCTTACCCGGAAGACAACTGGTAACCAATGCAGCTCACGGAGCAAAGGTGTAACATGGGAGTACCGGGAAACTCCCAAGACAACTCTCGCGGCCGCATTCTGTACCAGTTGGAGCCTCCGAGTAGTCTTCAAGGGAAGTCCCATGTAGAGAGCGTTACAGTAGTCTAGGCGAGAGGTCACGAGCGCATGAGTGACCATACACAAGGCCTCCCGGTCCAGATAGGGCCGCAACTGGCGCACCAGGCGAACCTGGGCAAAAGCCCCCCTAGTCACGGCCACTATGTGATCCTCCAAAGTGAGTCGTGAATCTAGGAGGACTCCCAAGTTGCGAGCCCTATCCACAGGGGGTAAAAGCTCACCCCCCATAGAAAGAGGTGGAACATCCCAGGTGTCTCGGGAAGCCGGAATGTACAGCCACTCAGTCTTGCGTATTTTATAGTTATATAGTTGCGTATTTTACCCTTTAAATTAAATCTGTGCATTTAAGAGAATAGTATTTTTTTTCCAAAAAATGTGGAATTAGCACTGATTGGAACAAATTTGATAGGTTTAAAAATTTCTTGAGAACTGAAAATCACCCCAAATCCCATGGATATGCGAAAATCATATTAAGAGAAGCACCTGCTTTTATGTCTTAAATTATGTATTTTATGTTCCATTTAAAGTATGTATTTTATTTATACCTCTCTCTACAATAGCAATAGCACTTGGGCTTATATACTGCTCCATAGTACTTTACAGTGTCTTTACTTTACAGTTTACAGTGTCAGCATATTGCCCCCAACAATCTGGATCCTTGTTTTACCAATCTTGGAAGGATGGAAGGCTGAGTCAACACTCAACCCCATCAGATCGAACTCCAGGCTGGTGGACACAGTTAGCATGCAATACTGCATTCTAACCATTGCACCACCATGGCACAATCCAAGATTCATTACAAAAAAGAGGCCAAGCAAATAAATACTTAGGTATACTTTTAAATGTTACAAATGCTTCACCTGAACCACAATATGGGCGGCAAATAAATTTGATAAAAAAATAAAGGATAAAATAAAAAGGCAACTCATGTCTAAGATTATTAAAAATAATGGTTTATTAATAAACTTCTCAACTGGTCCTTCCCAGATGCTATAATTAGTATGGGTCATTGTTTATTATTATTATTATTTTAAATGGTGTGAGAATGGAGTCCCATGGACTCATAAGCAGCTCATTTTGGAAGGATTTAAATTGAATATTTGGGTGGGCTGCAAAAATATCCAAGGGTTGCATGAAATCTTAGTTTTCCAACTTGATGTAGGGCATGCTAAAATGCAATATATGATATTTTACTGAGCCTAAAGGATTTTTACTTGTAAATCACTCATAGTCACTTAGACGATGATATGGGTGGTGTATAGATTTGATAAATAAATAAAGCTACAGTAATGATAGTAGACAGACAGAACTTTATTATGATCATTGACCAATAAAAATTGAAATCAATAAAATGAGCAATATAAAACTAATCCTTAACAAGAATTATTAGCAATCATTTGTGAGTGAAGTTTACACACATAATGTAGCAAAATTTTGTTACTTTTAGAGAAATAAATTTATCCTGATTATTTAACAGACAGTCCAGATAAAGCTATCAGGGTGTCATGCTGCATAATTGTTCTTGATTATGTTACCTTATGGGGATATTGTCAAGGTATAGCAAAATATGCTTGAATTTTGATCAGGAAAATTGATATATTTTTTAGCTAAGTTCCTTGAAAAAATTACTGGAGGTAGTGGCCCGAACACTAATTATATTCATTAGGAGAGAAAGAAGGCTGAATTTGCACTATACTGTATACTGTTGGACTGACTAATCCAACATTTTCATGCTGCCACCAATGTTTTATACATCTGAATTCAATTTAGATATTTGATCAGTGATCATGTTAGGAAATTCAAGGATTGGTCTCCAAATTAGTCAATTAAAAGTTCTAGACTGCGGTAAACTGTAACATCCATGAGGTCTTAAGATGAAATACAATCTTGCTGAGATAAATCTTTATTCCTACTTTCATATCTGATTATATAGATAGGGATATGGTGAGAACCAAATCAATTTCTTTCAGATACAATAAAAACAGGACCAGAGTTTAAAATAAGATTGCAACATGAGGTTTATGTAGAATTGACTTCTGATTTTGCTATGATGCAGAGTACAGATCAGGTCACTGGACAGCCCAATTGCTGGTGAGTTAGCCTGTATGTTGACTTAGATTTGGGAGTGGCAGGAATTTTGACCTTACAAAAATATGAGCATTTGCAACATGGAGGTGTGGCAGGTAAGGCTACCTGCAATTAGGCTGCAACAGGCTAAAGCTCCTGTCCCTTATAGATCTGGTTCAGTACTTTCTGTCCTTCAATTATGAAGAAGTAACTTACAATACAAGTAACTATTCAGGAGACAATATTCAAGAAAAGTTCTATTCCTGTAAATGCCCTCCCCTAAGTGAACATTGGTTTACTAATTGACAATTAACTTCTATACAGTGGTGAAAAAATGAAGATGAAATGTAGGTTGAAAGGGGCTAAAAGCCACATGATGGTATCCAATAAACAGTATGATCTAAGAGACGAATAGAGGAAACTTTCCCTTTCAGATACTTTTTCAAGCTCTATCCTAACAATCTGTCTATTGGCAGATATGTCAAATTCGTGATGTCACATGACATCACACAATGTATCAGGATGGTTTTGCCATTGCTGGCAATGGGGTGGGCGCAGCTTCTGGATGACGTGTCCAGCACGTGGGCTGGCAGTTTTACACCCCTGGTCTATGGAGATCCTCAATCATCCAGGTCATAGTGGTCCCAAAGGTGCTTTTCAAAAGGCAACTGGACTTTCTTAGCAACATAATTAAAACAGGTGAAGATAAGTGCTTCTTCAGTTTCCCTCTTCAAGTAGATTAATGCCTTGAAGACATACAATAGCATACAGTAGTACTATGAGTTGCATAATTACAAGATTTCTCTATTATTTTTAACACTTTTTTTTATCCCATTTATATCCCGCCCTTCTCCGAAGACTCAGGGCGGCTTACAATCTAAGCACAAATCAATGTGCTTAGCAATAGCCTTCATTCTATGTATATGCCTGCTTTAGAACTAGGGTGCTTCTCAAATAAATACATTTTCTACATCAGCATTCTTGATTGTCACAGACGTATACGTCACAGAAGTCTAAATTGTTCAGATGGTCTAAAAACAATGAAGAAGTATTTGAAAAAAAGAAAAAAAAACATGCCAAAGGTAAGTGTCATTTTCAACATACTGTATGGTAGTATTGTTACTAGTCATATGATACTTCTACCAAAGAATGTTTAAAACTTTCAGCTGAAATGCAGGGCAGTAAATTGCGCATGAACAATGGTAAAGATTTTATCATGAGAATGATCAGAACTGCTCTATCCTAGTCTTCATGTGGTTCCAGATACAAGAAGAGAAGTCAGGTTCAAATCAGGTGTGTCTCTATAGTTTCACAGCCGAAGGCTAATTATTCACAAAATTCTCCACCCAAGAAAAGTTGTACGACTGGTTTAACTTTGCCAACAGCCTTGAAAGCATGCTAATCAAGCCAAATGATTTTTGAGAGCATATTGCTCTCTACAAATCATCTTCACACTTTTTGAGGATGGGCAAGTCTCATGACAAGTATAAAACAAGATGCCTTTTATTAGGGAAAAACTCAGCTAAACTATAAGGCACAATGTATGTATAAGGTAGTTTTTCTTTCTCCATTCTCCACCTCTGATCTGCTTTGAAGCTATTGCATGAGTGTAATCCTTTTTTAAATTCATAACTCTGTGCAGGCACCTATAAGATCACCTATAAATCACCTATTGGTGATTTTTCCCCCCTTAAAAAAAAGGGCTTCGGAAAGACATTACCACTAGTATTTTGCATTGCCCTACAAAGCAACTTCATGATACTTTTATGTAGTTTAGGCTTCATTCTTCCTCATTAAATATGTTTGTGTATGTATCCCTTTGGGTCAGAGACTGTCTAGAAAAGTCATTGCAGTTTTCTTGGCAAGATTTTGATAATGGTTTGCCATTGTTTGCTTCCTGGACTGAGTGAGTGGCCCACGGAGATCCAGTTGGCTTTGTGCCTGAGGCAGGATTAGAAGTAATGGAATGTGGGGGAAAAAACCTTGAGGGGTGGGGAGCTGGGCAAAGAGATGTTGTCAAGGGAATAGTCAGATAAGAGGGATAGTGGAAAGGGCAAAAGGATCAGGAGAGATCACCCCTAATTTCTCAGGTGGTAAAGAAGACAGAGGGAGAAATGTACTTTCAGACTTGCAAGATTCTGTGAATATAGCATTACAATAAAGAAGAATGAACTCATTTGGTTGAAATACTACCTGGTTTACTCTGCAAGGTTGACATCAATCTTGCAAGTCTGGAAGTACAATTCTCCTCCCCCCCCATCTACATTATCACCTGAGAAACTAGGGAGGGTATCTCCTGAGTGAGCCCCTGTCCCACCCACTATTCCTCTGAGCTACGCTGTCTTATCTGACTATTCCCTTGGCAGCATCTCATTGCCCAATCTCCCAAGGTCTTTCCCACATTCCATTACCCTAAAACTCATGGTTTCCTAATTACTAGCCTTAACCACTACACCAGCTGGAATTCTTTCACTAAACATACAGTAAATTTATTTTCACAACTCTTAAAATGCATTTGACTTTAGCATTTTATCAGAATTTCCCTCTCAAAATCTGGCAGAAATCTTCTAACTGAAGTAACTCTCCCATCTGAAATCTCTCTCTTTTCTTCTTTCTGGAAAGATTTTTAATTATTCATTTTGTTAAGGTAATGCAAAGGAATACGATTGTGGCATTTGATGACATCCAGTGGTGGGATTCAAATATGTGAACAACTGGTTCTATGTGTGGATGCTGCTTCCAGAAATCCATTCTAGGCCCGGGCAACGAAAAATTAGCTACTGGTTCTTCTGAACTGGTGCGAACTGGCTGAATCCCACCACTGATGACATCCGATTTAGAGAATTTTGGATTGTTGTATCCAGTACAAAAGAATGAATTGAAGGGATGTCAAGTAAGAATTGTGCCTCATATTCTTACACATGGAGTACTTAAAGGTCACAAGAACTCTTTGATGTCTTATTTCTTAAGAGCTATGCAAAACTATTTTCACATTCCTGTTGCAGTACCTTTGCTACTGAACTATGGCAGAAGCTGTTGATATAAATTCCCAACATACAACTCCCTTTGAGGCTTAGGAATGCAGTTGATGTGGATGTTAATACGATTATGCTTGGAATGTTTGGGAGATTAGCCCCAATCTGACATCCTTTGAGATGAATAAGTAATTCATTCCTAAAATACAAAGAGTATACTACTATGAAACATGCAATATCATATAAAATAAGAAAAGGAGGACTGAGAAAGTATTTTCTAATATTTGCTTCATAGCTGATTGCTCTTACTGTATGCATTTTTATATTCTCTCAACAAATTAAATGCCATTGATGGTGTCTGCTTTATAAATAAAAAATACCTCACATGGCAAACATTTTTAAAGTAGCATTTTTGTAGCATCCATGCTGGAAGAATTCAACCTACCAAAATAGCAGTATTCCAGTACTGTATTTGAGGGGCTACCACAAATAAGGGTTTGTGTGTGTCAACTTATTTTCCAAAGCATCAGAAGCCAAGACAAGAAACAATGGATGGAAACTAATCAAGGAGAGAAGCAACCTGGAATTAAGGAGAAACTTCCTAACAGTGAAGACAATTAACCAGTGGAACTGCTTGCAATCAGAGGTTGTGGGTGCTTCATCACTGTTTTTTTTTTTAAGACTGGACAGCCACCTATCTAAAATGGTATAGAGCAGGGGTGTCAAACTGCCGGCCCGCGGGCTGGAGCGTCACGGATAAACCGCGCCCATCCTATTTTCGGCAATGGGAAAAGTTCTGATACGTCACGCGACGTCACGTGACGTTGTGAGTTTGACATGCCTGGTATAGAGTCTCCTGCTTGAGCAGGGGGTTGGACTAGAAGACCTCCAGGGTCCCTTCCAACTCTATTCTGATTGATTGAAAAAGTCACTAGCAAAGAGCACAAAATGAAAGCCAAGCACTTCAATGAATTCATGAGCTTCTGTAGCAGGTACACCCCTTTTAAACTAGTCATTACACAAATAAGTAGCTACAGAAATAATTACTTCCTTGGCTAAATGACAATGGCACTCTTATTTCCAAAATACAAACAGTTGAATCCCTGAGGCACTGAACATGTCAAAACTGATACTTGCATTTAATAGCTACGTTCTGATTAATAATCTTAAGATCTACTTTGGGTTAACTAAAGGAGGGAGTGTTCCTTGGTACAAAAATCCAGTGATGATAGCTCATTGCTTTATTTTTCTTTATCTGATGTCCCCCTCCCCATGTCAAAGATATTCAGAGATAAATGCATATTGGAATGAATACATTTCAAGCATTGTATCTGTTGAGATAAACGCTGCCCATTGAGTTCCGAGACTGCAAATCTAGAGGTAACTTGATAGAGGAAACAAGGATGGAGGTGGAGTAGAAGGTGCTTTCTCTGTTAGCCTCCCCACTATAAAGAATAGATCTGCTAACAGTAAAGAGTTCTCCACCCCTCCCAGGTGCTGTCTCCATTTAGGAAATTCCAAAGGAACAAAACTGCCATTACTTACAATCCTACTGGTGAAAGCCTTGGAAGTTCTCTATAATGGCATAATTGAGAAACACAATAATAAGGATGTAAAGCCCACAGTATTTCCTAATGGGGGTCTCACAGTAAATAATTACTTCTCAGCTTCTGCCCTGAACAAAGCAAGTCAGTAGGCCTGAGATGTAGCAGAGACTGCCATTTCACTCTGACTCTGTTTGTTTTTCCACAGAGCATTCCACTGCTGGCTTACTAGTTGTAAGTCCCACTGAACCTAGTTTGTGATATGCTCAGAAGTAGTGATTAATACATTGGTCTTCATATGACTTCTTGACAGGATGAGTGGTCACCCATGCGCTCGTGACCTCCCGGCTAGACTACTGCAATGCTTTTTACATGGGGCTGCCCTTGAGGACCACGTGGAGGCTTCAGCTGGTGTAGAATGCAGCCGCGCGAGTTGTGATGGGAGTTTCCCGATATTCCCATGTAACGCCTCTTCTCCACGAGCTGCATTGGCTTCCAGTTGCCCTCCGGGTGAGATTCAAGGTGCTGATCATGACCTATAAAGCCCTAAATGGCATGAGCCTGGATTATCTGAGGGAGCACCTGCTCCCAGCATCAATTTCCCATCGTCCTGTGCACTCCCACAGGGAGGGCCTCCTCAGGGTACTGCCGGTCAAGGATTGTCGGCTGGTGGTCCCCAGGGGGAGGACATTCTCTGTGGGCGCGCCTGCCCTATGGAACCAATTGCCAACGGAACTCCAGATTCCCCCTGACCTTTGTTCGTTTCGCCGGGACCTAAAAACCTGGCTCTTTGAGCTATCAGGCCTGGACTGAGGGATTTTTAATGATTTTAAATTGGGATTTTAATTCTTGGGAACCTATTTAATTTAATTTAATTTAAACTTAATTTTATACTGTATTGTTTTTAAATTTTGCCCTGTAAACCGCCCTGAGTCTTTTGGGAATAGGGCAGTATACAAATTGAATTAATAAATAATAATAAATAAATAAATTTTGTAAAGGGGCCTCTTCAATTCGCCAGCAAAAGTAAACTTGGGGGTGGGATTTTCCTTTGTAGAGTTTTGGCAGTTTGATTAGTTGTTCCAGTTAAGGGTGGGCAGCTAAGCTCCTTTGTGTGGCTTTTGCATTACTCGTCCCAGCTTCTGCCAACCTAGCAGTTTGAAAGCATGTAAAATGCAAGTAGAAAAATAGGGACCACTATGGTGGGAAGGTAACAGCGTTCTGTGAGCCTTTGGTGTCTAGTCATGCCAGCCACATGACCACGGAGATGTCCTCAGACAAGCGCTGGCTCTTTGGCTTTGAAACGGAGATGAGCACTGGCCCCTAGAGTCAGAAACGACTAGCACGCATGTGCGGGGGAACCTTTACCTTTACCTTACCAGTCCCAACAATGACTGAAAATGAGTATGATTTTCTGTTGCTTTGAGATGGGGAACACATAAAAAAGTACTAAACTAAACTTTAAAAAGGAAGCTGCATCCCTCGAACTTTCTCTAAAACCTTAGGGATAAAACAAAAACCAAAACAAAATATTTTAAAAGCAGGCATGTATGCTATTTGGGAAATTCAAGTTGAAAGTCTCCTGGAGATGGGGGAAACTGGTGACATAGTTCTTTGACTCTTGGTTTTTCCATGTGTAGTGCTGCAATAGTCCCTATTTATTCTTTCTGTCTGGTTATAATACTAGGTTGGGGACACTAAATCTTCATCAGGTTCTTTTATGAAGCTTATCTCTTAAGTGAACAAATGTGTGGGTGTGCACAGGTATGGCCTCTGGACTTCCTTTAGGAACAAAGCAAATGAAAATACAAATCTTATCAGTTTTACTCCTCTCCTACCTAAATAAGCCTAATGAGGTATTATTAGACTAGTCTGCCTATTCCACTTAAGTATGACCTTTCATCCTGGCTAAGAGCTACTTCCCCAAACAAGTGCTCCAGAATAACCTCAGTGAATGCCAATACTTCCCCCCCCCCCTTCCTGGGTCTTTGTTCTTCTCTGATCTCTTAGATTTCAGATTCATGTGGTTTTTTTACATGTTGGGTTTCTCTATGGGTTGTTGCTCTTCTGTTTTCTAGAAATCAGTTGATGATTATATTAAAGAGCATTAGTCGTAGATTGTCCCCTCCCCTGCCCTCTCTGTGTGTCTCGATTTGTTGTTGTTGTTAGCTGCGAAGTCGTGTCTGACCCATTGTGACCCCATGGACAACGTTCCTCCAGGCCTTCCTGTCCTCTACCAACTTCTGGAGTCCATTTAAGCTCACGCCTACTGCTTCAGTGACTCCATATAGCCACCTCATTCTCTGTCGTCCCCTTCTTCTCTTGCCCTCAACCTTTCCCAACATTAGGCTCTTTTCCAGTGAGTCCTTCCTTCTCATTAGGTGGCCAAAATATTTGAATTTTGGCTTCAGGATCTGGCCTTCTAAAGAGCAGTCAGGGTTGATCTCCTCTAGGACTGACCGGTTTGATCGCCTTGCAGTCCAAGGGACTCGCAGGAGTCTTCTCCAGCACCATAGTTCAAAGGCCTCAATTGTTTGGCGCTCAGCCTTTTTTATGGTCCAACTTTCACTGCCATACATTGCAACTGGGAAGACCATAGCCTTGACTATACGCACTTTTGTTGACAGGGAGATGTCTCTGCTTTTTAGTGTGCTGTCTAGATTTGCCATGGCTTTCCTCCCGAGGAGCAAGTGTCTTTTCATTTCTTTGTGTCTCGATAGGAAGAACTATTATTTCTTTGGGTAACTGTTTTGATCTGCAGAGCAAAAGGCTGAAATAAGATCTGCTTTGGATTGAGTTCATTTCCTGATGATTTTACTGATACATCCTTGCAGCTTTCTTGGGGCCTGCCAGTGGTTTCTTCTGGATTTTTTTTCTGACTGCTCAAAAAAAAAAAGACACTGGAATTCCTTGAAAGTTTGAAATTCATGAACTAATTGATGATATACTTTTTCCCATCCAGAGATTGCAACTAAGGGATAGTCCTCCCCAGAGATCTGAGCTGATCGCTTGTTATTTATATGGATAGATATATAGTCATTGGAATGTGTAGAAGGAAATTGTAAGATTTAGGAGCAGAATTCTTGTACATTTATTTGACGTTAGGTGAAATTAAATAACGATTGGTATTCAATATATTAGGTACATACAGTAGATCTGTTACTGAGAAGGGGTAGGCAAGACATTAATCAGGGTTCCTCCCACCATTTTTATCCTTCTTGAAATAAAAGGCAAAATTCTATTCACCTTAAATGAAGAACTCGTTGTGTGCTAACTTTTGCAAAATGCCCAGTTTTTAAAGGGGATATATGGGACTCATTTCTGGAGTCATGGGATATTAGGAACTGACCTTCTAAAGAAGCCTGAACAAAATACCTATGTTAAAAAAACCATATATCCATCTTTCATCCCAGCTCAAAAAAATAATAATAAAAATCTGAGATGAACAGAAAGATGCATTCAACTCTGAAAAATAGGGATGCTCACAGAGGGCCTTCTGTATCATTAACCAGTGACCTACTGCTAATGTGACAAGTGGTATCTTTGTAAACAACTTACAAAGATTGGTATGGTTCTGATGCAACAGTATATAAATTACCTGTATAGAAAGTAAAGAACCTTGAGTTCAACAGGTATTTGTCAATACATTTGTCAACGCACATGACAATTAGACTTATTGATTGCACAGTCATCCAGATGTTTAGACTGGATTTGATACTTGATAGTGTGATCTTCTTCAATTCTTTACCTTCTATTCTATTATCCCCTGCTATTGTCATATCAATTATCCACCTTTTCAACCACATTTAAATTTGGTATGGTATGAGTCAAGATTTTATCACTATGTATTCAGAAATCTCACAGTATTTTAACTTGCTCATTTTCAACTACCTTTTCAACTCTAAGTTCCCACCAATTTTTTATTACTGGCATATGGCAATTTTTACAGATGAATCATTCTGACAATTGTGTTATGGCATTGTTTATAAACAATTTATGCAATCTTCTTGCATGAATTGAGTATATGATTTAGTGTTTCTTCTGCTTTCTCTGTGCTTTGAATCATTTGATTGGCCTTGATTGTATTCATTCAAATAACTTGCTCTCACAGAGCCAAAATCAACTTTTTTACTTCTTTTTTTAAATGCTCCATTTATAAGCCATTGCTAGTTTTTTCTTTATCACTCTTCCCTCAGTCTTTTGTAGAAATTGACCAATAATGATTTTCCTTGCCAGCATTTGTATTTTTATTACATTATTTCAAAATTCACTTTTTGTTTCCTGTACATTTAGTAAGTTCCAATTTTTAACTTGAATCAATAGTTGCTCTTGGCTGTCTTTTACACAATCAGCCAATGAACACTTTTCTTCTTTATTTGACTTGAAGTAAACTGCTGCTTCCATTTCTGTGGGGCAGAGATAATCTATCAATATCACTATGAGGATGTAATGTAGAGTGAACGGTCATTAGTTTCATTGTTTTTTGGTTCGAACTGTCCAGTTAAGCTTGTGTCCAGTTAATAATTCCAACAGTGTAATGTACTCCAAGTATGATCCAGGTATTGATAGTTTGATGGTGTTTCTTCTTTTCAATTTTGTCTTCAGCAATTTTCTCACTCTTTGGATGTATTCTTTGCTGATCACATTTTTAATGTGTCCATGCTTGATATTATCCAACCATAAAATTCCTAGATACTTGTAGGCTTCATCCTGATGGTGCATCATTCAGCATTTCAATTCCAGCACTGTTTGTGATTTCACTCCACTTTATTGCTATTGTTCCACATCTCTGTAGACGAAACTCTATTGCTATATATGTGACAAGCAGTCTTTCAGTGTTTGTCAATGACTGGATTTTGATTTCTGATTTTCCATAAAGCTTCAGATCACATAGTAAATGAAAATTTATATTAGCATTTTTTTGCTGTTTGATAGCCAAGATTATTTTCCCCAAAATCACTAAAATGGGATTGTAGCAATGATGATGATAATGAAATTTATTCCCTTTTAATATATAATTCAAGGAAGAAAACATGTTTAATAATCCTGGCTCCTATTTACCCACAACAATAGTATGGGGTGGATTGGGCTGAGACAGTGTGACTGGTCCAAAGTTACCCAGCTGGCTTTCATGCCCAAGGGAGGCCTAGATCTCATAGTCTCCTGGTTTCTGGGCCAGCATTTTTACCACTATACCAAAATGGTTCTCTATGTATCACATTTAGGACCAATGTGGAAGGAAGTTTTTTTATCTTAACTTCTGTATTTATTATATGTTACTGTTGTTAGCCGCCCTGAGTCCTTCGGGAGATAGGGCGGCATATAAGTCCCAATAATAAATAAATAAATAAATAAATAAAATAAGTTGATCTGATCAAGGACAATATGCATAAAAGTCAATGAGAAAGAATCCAGAAACCTGTTGAATGCACTCTCTCTCAGACCAACCCACTTCACTGGATTGTTTTCATAGGGAAAATAGGATAATGAAGGAGTATTAGATATATTAACACCTTGAATTATTTATAAATAAGCAAGCAAACAAGCAAGCAACATGGTTTTGCATTTTTCAGAAAATATAACATTGTTTATTGAATAATAGATCGGCAGGAATGGTCATTTTTTGTCCATGAATCTATAGCAAGTTAAATTCAAATCAACAATGAATCACGTTGGAGATTACTGGCTCTGTAGAAACCAGATTTCTTAACTGGACAGATTTATTTTGGGGAACTTGTGCAAAGACAGACATAAAAGAAAAAAGGGAGGGAATGTGATAAGCCTCTGCTATTAGTTGCCTTTAACCATTCATTCATCTTTTAGATAGAATGTAAATATTTTAATGGGTGGTAGGAGTCTTTGGCAATCATAAAGTGTTCATTCAAGATGAAGAATGAAAGAATGAAAAAGAATATCAGCAAACCATATTTTAAAACAATTGCCTGTATTAAAAATTATTATGACCTGCATTCCATTGTACTACTGAAAATGGAATGCCATTACAGAAAATGCAAGATGGTTTCTAGAAAAGTACTTGCATTATTCTTTAGCAGAAGAAGCAAGAGAATCACGTGCTTTAATTCGTTTATTGGTTGAAGACTAACACATTTATTACCGCATCATCTTTCATGGACCACGCACTACTTCATCATTTGCATTGAAGGTAATCTTGACAAAAGAGAATTAGATAGAACAGGAGCTCTGACATAATCTATTTTCTTCAAATTTCTATTGATAAATATATTTATGATTTGACCGTGAAACTCAATTTATTATTTAGTGTTAGAGAGATCCAGAAGTAGAATGAATTTGGTGAAGAAAAATTACTAAATTTTGTTTTACAGAGTGGAACCATCCAAGCCCTTTCCTAAAACCTAGAGTAAGCCCATACTTAGTGCTATTTTTTAGACATGTACACACCCTGATGATCATATAAAAGATTTGATTTCTCATGCCTGTTCAAGAGGAAAAACTTCTGATCTGTACAATATTACAATACTGCGATGTACAGTAGTAAATCTCTCTTAATCAGAGATTCCATCTTAGTCATTCCAGTCAGTCTTACAATCCCTCTAAAAAGGTTGATTAGAATTTCTCTGCTTACCTAAGCAATTTACATTTCTCTTTTGCTTTACCTCAACTTCCAGGCTCTTCCTACCAGAGGTTCTGCAAACTTTATTCCAATTGTTATGAAAAGTGCTTAACATAAAAAAATACTCATGCCAACATTGTTTAATGGGAATGTATATATTTTAATGGCTAGCCAGATTTTGCCTTACATCATGAGCTTGTAAATTTGAGGAAATGATCAGTCAAATAAACTGCATGTAAGCATCTGTCACTTTTCCCTTTTCTTTTTTTGAGCATGTATGAAAGTTTGTTACTTCAGGGATTATTATCCCTGTTACTGGAGAAGAGCCTAATGCTGGGAAAGGTTGAGGGCAAGAGAAAAAGGGGACGATAGAGAATGAGGTGGCTGGATGGATTCACTGAAGCAGTAGGTGTAAGCTTAAATGGATTCCAGAAGATGGTAGAGGACAGGAAGGCCTGGAGGAACGTTGTCCATGCGGTTGCGATGGGTCGGACACGACTATGCAACTAACAACAACAACAAAGCAGCAATGCAAACCAGCCAAAAGAAGCCCCTCCCCCCAGAGTAGAGAAAGTTGGTTAATACCATTTATTTTGCAATTGAAAAATCAAGCCGAATAAAACCAAATGGATCAGATTTGGATAGAATTTCTTCTACAGGATTTTTTTGTGAGGAACAGTGCAGCATCATTGATATCACAAAGAGCAACAGAGCAAAGAAGTCATGCTTCTTTCTATATATTCAGAGACTTTTGAAAAGTTAGTGGGAAGTGTTGACACACAGTGGCTTTTCTCTGCTGTTTCTTTGTGTCATTTGGGTGGAACAGGTGCTTTTCTAAATCCTGTCAGATTATTAATAACAAGCAAGTGTAATTAGTATAATTATTTGAAATAACAGCACTGCTTTGTCAAAAAGACTTTATTTTTCCTAATAGAGGGAAAAGTAAAACTGGCAGTTAATGCCAAATATATTTTATATGTTAATTACCTTTTAAAAATATATAAAGGAGATTATATGGCTGATTAGTAGTGTGAGAGTAACTAAGCCATGATAATTTCTTCTAGCCAAATGGACATGTCAAGAAGACAACATATTCACACACACACACACACACACACACACACACACACACACACACACAGAGAGAGAGAGAGAGAGAGAGAGAGAGAGAGAGAGAGAGAGAGAGAGAGAGAGAGAGAGATGTACCTTTTTAATTCAGATACAAATATCTTTCCATGTGATTAAATTGTTAAAGAAAATTCTGATAATGACAGTAATCTGTAGGTTTTCAATACTGGTGAATAAGAGGCACAACATTTTGGATTTCTGAAAATTTAGGAGTTGCTTCTGACTCCACCCTAAATTGAACTGAGCAGCTTCTTATTAATCCAATAGTTGACTCATTTGTTGAATTAATCCAATTGTTAAATTGTTGAAACTGAACCTTATTGTTCTTGCACTGTAATCAGGACAGTAGCAACAATTCACAGAAGACAACTAGATAAGCACTTTCTCAGATGCCTTCTCTATTCTATTGCTTTTCATGTTGCAATAAAGATAACTCATATACGATTGCTCAAAATTAAGGTACCAAATCCCTTGGCTGCATTCTCGCAATCCCTTCCCCTGCTCATTCATTCCACTTCTTATGCAGGAATAGGTTTAAGAGAGATCTAGAAAGTATGAGGCTTTTTAAAACAAATAAATATAGAATGAATGAATGAATGAATGAATGGTATTGAAGAAACTAGTAGACAAAGTTGTTTCAAGGACATCCTTTCATGCAATGTAAGTCTGGTATCTTTATTGTTTAATCATGAGCCTGGGATAGAATAGACGGAAACCAAACTCTAGTCCCAGGGCCAACTAATGGATGAATCACAGCGTCTTAGCCAAACAGGTGTGACATCTGGTACAAAATAAGTACCTGCCCCACCCTCCCCAGAAGCATTACTTTACCCGAAGGAGGAGTATTTATATTAACTTGCAGACTCAGTACCAAGCCCTTTTTTAATTGGCAGGGCAACTGTGTGAAAATGCTGACTGAGCTCCCTTCATAAATACTGGCTGTCACAAAGAAATATTTGTGGGTGGGCCGTATGGAGAAAGGGACAAAAAACACCTCTCAGTAATATAATTTTTCTACATATTTAGGATTGGGTGAAAAACTAAGCTCTGTTGCTTATTTTATTTGTGTGGCTTTTTAATGTAAGCTTTCAGAAAGTAAATAATAAATCTTGGAAAAGTTTCATTGAAAGTAACTGAATGAAAGTTTTCTCTCAGCATGGCAGTCTCAAATGACTCAGCATTTCAGGGCTGCTTCTTGCAAATCTCACTGTATGAAAGATTTCTCAGAAGTATCCTTGTTGCTAAATAACAAAAAAAATGTGGGAGTCTGCAGGGAGGCGTGAAGCTGAGTATGACAGCTAGGAATAGCCTAGCAGCAATAGTTCTGAGACAGGAAACTCCACATCAGATTTAAGGTGGCTTCAACTTTCTCTCTCTTACAGGGTGTCCTTGTCTTTCAACTGTAATTGAGCTGAGAATTATGGGCGTAGATCATGTCAGTCTTAAGTGGAGTATCACATGCCCATGCCTGATTTTATGACCTTTTTTGCAGTGGTCATTAAGTAAACAAAGTGAATGTGGCGGTCATAAAGCAAACATAAGTGATAATTCAGCAGATCTATTTTCCACAATGAGCATTTTTGCTGGAAACCAGAAATAAAAGCCAGTTTCCAGCAAAAAAAACAAAAAAAACATGGTCACATGACCGTGGGACATTGTAAACGGTCATAAATGCAGGCTAATTGCCATGATCATCCACCTTTAAATAGACGCTAAGCGACCAGTTGTAAGTTAAGGACTACTTGTACTCACTTATTCCCATGCTTAATACTTGCCTTACAAATTGCAGTTTTTGAAGTTAGCTATATATTTAAATATTGGTATCCCAATTTTCAAGATAAGCAATTAAAAATATAACCTAAATTTCATAAGCCTTTGTTTAGAAGCAATATGAAATATAAAATACATCTAAATTAAATATTAAAATTACATTAAAACCCAAACCAGTAAAGCGAAAATATTGACAGTAAATGCTGAACAAAGGATTGGGTTTATTGGCATTTAGCACTTTAGCAAGGCATGTTCAAAGTGAATTGGCCTGGTGCCAGAGCTTTACATATGCTTTGGTGCTTTGTAAGACAGGCACAGGCAACGAAATGCCCGTAGGCATCAATGTGCCTAGAGATATCTTTCTTGGCACTCATGGCTTTATTGAAAATGTTACATTAATTAAAAATAAATAAATGGGAGGATGGCATGTTGCAATGCAAAGTAGTAGCCTCTAACATTTTCTTCATTACAAGAATGATCTAAGCATGCATAGGTTTTGAAAGCATCCTTAGGAAATAAAAAGTTACTGCTTTGTTTGGACGTGCCATCTGCTGCAAAAGAGAGAAATTGATGATAGAGATCATACTTAGGCACTTGTATGTGAGGGAGAGTAATTTCATCCATGACAACTATTTTGCGAATTAGTTTTGTCTGTGAACAGATTGCTAGGCTATTGCGATAATTGTCAGGTATGAGCCGAAGGCATATAGCTGGATAGTGAAAGAGAAAACTTAACAGGGTGATGGGGAATCTTGCTTCCATTGTCATTCCAATACCCCTGCTGTGACCTGGACTTTCTTCTCTCTTTTTAAAGGAAAAAAGGACATTTTTATACGTATGTTTATGGTAAATCAGATATTTTCAGCCACATTAAAATGGTTTACTATCTGTTCCACTGGAATAATTTCTTGAACATCCTTTTGTCAATTAGGGTCTATGCATGTATTTTGAATCTTGCTGTGTTCCAGGCCAGAAAAAACAAGAAGTCTCCCAGTGTGCTGCTAGCCAAAAATATAGCTGCTACTGTTAGACACAGCTGTGTTACAGGACTTTTGCCATGATGTGAGGTTACACAGGAAAAGACAGACGCAGGAGATTAGGAAAGGGCACTTTAGCCACAAATGTCTTGGCTTCTGATACTGTTCCTTCTCCTGAAAGAGCACATTTTTACATAAAACAAAGGACTCTTAGCGGACATTGACTGCTTGAATAACACATCCCCTGTCAGGGATCCCCCTGGAAATATACATCAAGATTTTGGCTCAGGGCGTTGCAATTTCACATATTCTGTGTCTTTTTCTGTAGAATACTAGTAAGTGGTACAACTATTTTGAATATTTAGTCAATCAATCAATCAATCTATCAAACAGAGCTGGAAGGGACCTTGGAGGTCTTCCAGTCCAACCCCCTGCTCAAGCATAAGACCCTATATCCTTTCAGATAGGCGGATGTCCAGTCTTTCCTTAAAAACCTCCAATGATGAAATACCCACAACTTCTGGTGGCAAGCTGTTCCACTGGTTTACTGTTTCACTGTTAAGAAGTTTCTCCTTAATTCCAGGTTGCTTTTCTCCTTGATTAGTTTCCATCCATTGTTTCTCATCTTGCCTTCTGGTGCTATGGAAAATAAGTTGATTCCCCCCCCCCCACTTCTTTGTGGCAGTCCTTCAAAAATATAGTCCTTGACTTATGACCACCATTGAGCCCAAAATGTCTTTTGGCAAGATGTTTGTTAAGTGAATTTTGCTCCATTTTGTGACCTTTCTATTTCCCAAGTACTTAGCATTCAGATGAAATAGAAGTGCTTAAAATCTGGCTAATAAGGTACACTTGTATAATCCTGTTGAAAGATGAGAAGACGTAACCCATGTTCACCATTTCCCGTCTCTGTAAATCAGTCTACGAGGGAGGTCTTATTTTGCCCTAGAAAAATAAATCAAGAAAGATGCACAGTAGGTCTTGTTATGTCTTCTTCCATTTCTAGTACTCTGCATTCAGATAAATGGAAATAGCCAAAATTATAATATGCTGTCATCTGAAACAGTTTTGTTGGAGATCAATCAATAAAAATATAAACAATATTAAATCTTTATATGTGTTTAATTGTAAATTGACTTTTTTCCTCTCTTCTGTTTATGGGTTTTAGCTTTGGGCTTGGTATTTGAGTACTGTTTAACCAAAGATTGGTCACCACATCGACCAGGAGAAATATGAGAAAAATATCAACATTATTTCATTGCAAAACAACATATTTCCAGTGGTGTTTGCTTCTTAGACTCTTCAGTTCTACAGCCAAATGCAACAGTATAGGTTATATGCAGAAACACATTTTTTTAATATATATATATATATATATATATATATATATATATATATATATATATATATATATATATATATATATATATATATATATATATATATATATATATATATATATATATATATATATATATAAAGAATAAAACTGCAACAATTAATAAACAAGCTTTTTTGTTTAGTTTTTGTTTGGCAAATATTTCCTTCAAGTATTCAGGCCAACATTCACACTACTAATCAGAGAAATATTTTAGCACAGCCTGTTCAAATACAAAACACACCTAAAATTGTACTTTTGTGTTTTTATTACTTTAGACAGCAATGAAACCTAAGGAATCTCTGAGACTACTTTCCTGTTTTCAGGAAAGAAAGGGAGGCATTTTGTCTTTACTGCAAAGCTGGGTATCTATAGGTCTGTCTTCCTCTGGACTGCTCCCAAATTCAGAATGTCTCATTCTTTCTGCAGTCCCTATGCTCTGCCAGATTATTTTCAGATTAGAGTCAGAATTTTTAGAAAAAACTTGAAAAAGGCTGGGATTAGCTCAGAAAATTGATTGACATTTTTATATACTATACAACCTATGATAATATATCTTTTCATTGGTGTCTGTAGAATCTCTCTAAATCTTGTTTATGGAGGATTAGGACAGGAGAAAATAAGAGTTCTGGACCACACCTGTAAAAGAAATACTGTTAGATGCAGTTATGCTGGTTCTGGTATCTTTTTGGGAGATAGTGGTAAGAACAAATTGTATTTGTTACTAATACCTTGGCTAGACATGTTTGTATACATTTGTTCTGCAAATTTTAAAATTTACATTAAAAATACTGAGTTGATGAGATTTAGTTTTCACATTCAGTGGCCACCACTCAGCTTTATGGAATCCCATCACTCACAAAACACTCTTTCAGATAAACACATTTAGCTAGTGGTAGGAACAGGGCTTTTTTCCTCATAAAACGCTCAGAATGGAGTTCTGGCACCTTTTTTGGATGGAACCTTATAGGGTAGGCAAGGCAGGTTGTATAACGTGTGTGAGTTCCGGCACCTTTTTCCTTTTACAAAAAAAGCACTGGGTAGGAATGTTGCTTCTTTGGTATGATTATTTGGTATGATTATTTTTCCCCCTAGGAAGGGAACATTTTTCACCAATAAGGATAGAATGTGGTATTGGTTCATATTACACAAGTGGTACTTGTAACAAAATGTTGAAGAAAGGAAGGTTCCAATTCTATGTTCTAGTCTTTATCCTTTTTCAGTTTATTCCAATCTTCCCAACAGTAAGCATTCCAAATCCAAAGGGTGTGTTTATCTTCATAATCTATTCCTGTCCCACCTCACCCCATTCCTTGTTCAGGGAAGGGGAATACTTACGGAATTGAGATTTGTAGGAGATGAATCTTGGG
Organism: Vipera ursinii; assembly: GCF_947247035.1. NCBI lineage: Eukaryota > Metazoa > Chordata > Lepidosauria > Squamata > Viperidae > Vipera > Vipera ursinii. The sequence goes on along the minus strand of NC_139516.1, from coordinate 169,809,227 downwards.
ATATGAAGTATATGGATTGTTTTTTGTATGGTTTTGGAAAGCCTGAATGCTTCAATGATCCAAGTTTAAGGAGCTCACCCATTTGACTTCATGTAAAAAGGAGGGATCATCTATATTGTACATACATTAAGATGGTTAAATATGAGGATAAAAATTAAAATGAAACAAAGCTAACTTGTCTTTGCCTATTGTTGTTGTGAATTGCTTGCAATGGTTTTATTTTGCTCCATTAGTCAAAAATCATATAACATCCAGGAAAACATCAGAGTCTTCACCAAACTTTATTATGATAAACAAGAAATCTATCTATGAGGTCCACCTGTCATTTTTTTCAGGACTCTAGCATTCCTGTGGAAAGAGGAAATTAAACATGATTAAGGTGAAAGAGCAATTGTCATTTTTATGAATATGAATTTGGTAGAGATGGAGTTTGGGTTTAGCAGAGCCTTTGCTTAGCATAAATCAATCACAGTATCTTTGGCATTTTAACATATCCTTTCTCTGACCACCTGGAAGTCTGAGCTTGGTGATACATGGAAATCATTCATTTGTAATTGGCTATAATTTTGACCGCTTGAGTGGCTTCTGTATGAATTGGCCTAATCCAAACGGTAGACAACTGTACGTTGCTCCTATATGTGAATGAATATGCACATTTTGCAGCATTAAGTAATAATAACAATGTCTTAACTTTTGCCTGAATCTCAGTAACTGAGTGGTTTGCAAACTGAGTGGTTTACAAAGTTTTATACATTTTTTTTAACCTGCTGGCCTTGATCAGCTTTATCTGTTCTGTCAGTACATATTTACAGTTATGTTTGGTTGATGTTAGCACATCTGTACTGTGTTTCTCTCTTTTTTGAACTTGACAGGGCTTCATCTCAATTAGAGGGTTGCACCTTCTGAAGCTTTGGTATGCATTAGATCATAGGTATCAAGCTTGCCATGTCACCTGACATGTCGCAATGTTTTTTGCATTGCTGGAGCTGCGGTGGGCGTGGTCTTCATATGCTGCAACTGGCCCGCGGGCCGGCAGTTTAACACCCTGCATTAGACTATGAGGCAGTAATGTAACTTAATTAGTTGCCCTAATATCTTCTTTTACGAAGATAAGCATGCTTGTCAGCATATCTATTACAGATGTGGTAAAAGAATTGGCACCTCTCTGCTGTTTCCCCAAGAATGCCAGTTCATCATGAAATGACTTGCAACAGACAGAAGTAAATGGCATCCATGATTCTTTATTTCACCATATATAATAGTTGGTGGAGATATTGTATGACACAGATCTACCAAACAGAAGAAAGTCACTGTAAGTGGTTTCTCTGCCACTTATTTTTACAGTTTCTGTTTAATGTAGTTTCTGCAATCTCTGCATAAGACGTGTTCCAAATACATAAAGGTAAAGGTAAAGGTAAAGGTTCCCCCGCACATGCGTGCTAGTCGTTTCCGACTCTAGGGGCCGGTGCTCATCTCCGTTTCAAAGCCGAAGAGCCAGCGCTTGTCCGAGGACATCTCTGTGGTCATGTGGCCGGCATGACTAGACGCCAAAGACGCACAGAACGCTGTTACCTTCCCACCGTAGTGGTCCCTATTTTTCTACTTGCATTTTTACGTGCTTTCGAACTGCTAGGTTGGCAGAAGCTGGGACGAGTAACAGGCGCTCACTCTGTTCCGCGGCACTCGGGATTCGACCCGCCAAACTGCCGACCTTCTGATCGACAAGCTCAGCGTCCTAACCCACTGAGCCACCGCCTCCCTTTTCCAAATACATAAACACCTTATATTATTTCACAAATCACTTGATGAATGAATTTCAATTAAAACCTTGGTCACATTAAGCTGAAGCTGCTGCCACTTGACTCCAGAGAGCACAGGGTGTGTTAAAAGCTCTGCAAGTCTCAAAGAAATCTTTATTTTTCTCGTTACCTAGCCAAAATACTGTGAATGTCCTTTTCTTAGACATAGTTTTCTGACTCACGAAGCTTGCTGCCTCTAAGGTTTATCATACGAAGTTGAAAATGAACAGCACCCCTTTGGATCTTACTAATGATGATGCTTAGTATGTTGGAGATGTTTCTACAGGATGAAATGAGGCACACTCAAGGGCTGAGCATTCAGATACCAAACATGCCCGACATAAGAAACAACTCATGATTAGGACAAAAAGCAATAATGCTGAGCAGGCCTAACCTGCTCTTCTAGTCTTTGCTAAAGGTGGAAATATATTCCTTTTTTGGTTGGGTTTCTTGCTAATCTGACATTCCTCTTCCTCTTATTCTTAGGGATGACTTGGCACCATATTCATGAACTAGAACAAGCCCGAGCACAGCTTCAAAACCTGCACTCCTTTTTGGGAGAAGGACTTTATTCTCACTGAATTACACTTTCAAAGAACTCTGGCTTGTTTTTATAATAGTGATCCTTTCTTAACTGTGAGCTAACTGCTACTGTAAGAGAAAGAGAATATGAATATTATGCTTATATAGCATTTTATCCTACTGTTTAATAGGTCCTAACTTTAACCTAGAGTTCTTTATTTATTTTTAGCCTGCCTGTATTTATACAAATAACTCAAGGCGATGAACATACCCAACATAAAAGGTAAAGGTTCCCCCGCACATGCATGCTAGTCGTTTCCGACTCTAGGGGCTGGTGCTCATCTCCGTTTCAAAGCCGAAGAGCCAGGGCTTGTCCGAGGACATCTCCGTGGTCATGACTAGATGCCAAAGGCGCACGGAACGCTGTTACCTTCCCACTGTAGTGGTCCCTATTTTTCTACTTGCATTTTTACATGCTTTCGAACTGCTAGGCTGGCAGAAGCTGGGACGAGTAACAGGCGCTCACTCTGTTACGCGGCACTCAGGATTCAACCCGCCAAACTGCTGACCTTCTGATCGACAAGCTCAGCATCCTAACCCACTGAGCCACTGCGTCCCTTTTATATGCAACATGCCTTCCTCCTATTTTCCCACAACAAGCCTATGAGATGGATTGGGCTGAGAGGGAATGATTGGCTGAAAGTCACCCAGTTGGCTTTCATGGCTTTCATGCTGAGGCCTTTCTAGCCTGGAGTCTTAACTTCTAGACCAAACTGGCTTTCCTTGCATAAATGGAAACTAGAGATGTGCTTGTTTTTTCCATTCCTGCTAAGCTGCATCATATCACATTATATCCCATCACCACCATGCGCTTAGGCTGCATTATATGCAATTCTTGGTATCTGTTCACTTCTGAAGAATGGTTTTATAGAGACATTAAGAAGAAAGAAAAGGGAGAAAACTCAAGCAATGTACAGAGCAGCTTCTGAATTCAGAATTGAATGATGTTGATTCAGAAAGATTTGTGAAATTCAACTGAAATAGAAGAAAACAAATACATATTGAAATTCAAAATTGTCTAGCCTCCATCTACTGATTTGGAACTTACTTCATAATATGCCTACATATTTAATCAAATTAGTGGAATGAAAAGAGGATCTTTTGCCATTTGATAGTTCCTTATAATGATTAGTATGACAGTCCAGATTTACATACTGTGATTTGGATTTTCACCACTGAGTCAAACAGGGTAACCTCCAAATCAATCCAGGATGAATTATATAGTTTTAAAAATACTAAATCAAGATCTAAACTAAATCTTATTGCTAAGGCATACTGTTGGGCTAAAATAACTCCTATCTTTAAAGAATATTGTTGTGGTTTGTGGGATTTAACTTTCCACATACTCTCCCTCATTCCAGAGTATAAAACCTGGAATAATGGATTCAAGTTACAGGAAGGCAGATTTTACTCAAATGTTACAACAACCTTTCAATAATAAGAGCAGTTCAATAATGGAACCAATTACCCATAGTAGTTATGGGTTTTCTTTCATGTAGGTATGGAAGTGGGGGATAGAGAGACATCTGCGGGATGTTTTAATTTGTATTTGTATTCCTAGCTTAACCAGAAAGCTGGATTCAATGAACTGCCTCCTTCCAATATTGCAATTCTAAGAGTTTCTTTAAAATGACCAAATAGTCTGTATAAAATTAGTGTGTATTTTATTTAACAAGACTAGGTGGCTTGGTTTCCATAAAACTTTGTAAAGTATGAGTCTGAATAAAAACATTCACCATAAAAGGTGGATCTTGTAAGCTGCTCAGAATCAAATATGGGGGATGGCATGTCAATTTATACAAAGGAATAATTACACAAAATGAGAAAAAAATCAATTACATTATGATTTAGTCATATCAATGAATCATTTTGCTAGTTAACTGGCCAATTATAAAAATCAAGAATGTCAGATCAATAAAGCAAAACATATGTGAAGACATGAAGTATTTGAAATAAGAGAAAGTTAAGCGCCTATCAAAAGCAGAGCCAAGAAATTCAGGAAATACATTGTACTTAACACCAATTCATACTGTGTATAAGTTCCTTCTCTGTAATTTACATATTATCCAAATATTCTGTATGTATGCATGGATTCTAGGATGTTATGGATACCGGAGGAAATTTGTGAAATTGATTCAGCTGCTCCATAATGGAATGATAGGACAGGTCCTTCGCAGTGGTGACATGTTCAAGGAATGAAGGAGGGAGTATACCTCAGGTATTGATTGGATGGTTAGTTGCTTGAACTACTGGATGAAGTGCCTCCACACAGTCTTTAAGAAATATTCTTTGCTGATAATTTTGCACTTCTGCCAGGAGTTGATGCTGAACAGTCTCAGATGCTGCTATACTCTTCAGCATATCAACCTAAACTACAGTAAAGTACTTTACCAGATTGTGCCAAATACCAAGCCTATAGAACCAAAACTCATTTTTGATAGCACCCTGCTGACAAATTTAAATAGTTTCAAATACTTGGGAAGAATAATCTCAAGACATGGGTGTTTGGAAAAAGAAATTAACTCAGGGGTTAGCAAAACTCTGGGGTGGTTGCATGTTAGAGTGCTCAATCAACCCAACATTTACATCTCCATAAAATTGAAAGCTTATAGAGCTGTGGTTATCCGTTGTATCTTATATGTATTTGAGTCCTGGACTCTGTATTAATGACTGGAAAAATTTCATATGAGCACCTTCCACTCCACCCTTGACATTTGTTATATTTGTTGGTAAGACTATGTCTTCAATCAGGGGGTGTCTTGGATCATGTGAAATCCACCAGTATTGGATCCCTGGTGATCAGAACTCAGATGTGGTGAGCGAGACATATAATTGTGTGGACAAATGGACAAACATTGTGTGCCTCACTTGGTCTATAATTAGTCTTCCATTTACCAACACAATTGGGCCTTGAATTTTGATCACTGAACGAAGCAGTTAAGCAAGATGCCAGGTGACTGCAATGCCAACTCTTCCAGTTATGGTTGTTACTCAACCATGCATGTTGCTAAATGGAGTGCTGTGAAAAGGGCCTAGGTCTCCCAAGCATAGAGGAAGAAGGCCTTTGCTTTCTCTCTGCTCCACTGGGAGAATGATGGTAAGAATGATGTATTTGCTATCATTTTTGCCAAATTTGAGGTTTGTTACACTGTGTGATTGATGGGAAATCCCTTGGAGCACTGGAGGACCAGATCTCAAATTTGGTACAAAGTAAGTGAACCCTATCACTCTGGAAGGGTATGCTAGTGTTTGCTAGCTTTTTCTCCACCGGAGGGGTAGAAACATTAGCAGTCTCTGGAAGGGAAAAAGCTAGCAAATGCCAGTGTTCTGAACCTTTCAGAATGCTAGGGTTTGCGGACATTTTTGGGGACATCATAGAAAGAGTGACATATGAAAACGTAACTGAAAGTTTCTACCTCCCTGGATCCACAAGGGCAAATCTCTGCAAATAAAGAGTCCCATGAAATCTTCCTGCCAGTAGAGCTGATGGAAGTGTATCTAAGTGGGGTCTGTAAGAGGGCCATCTATATTTCCTTAGGATTAAATTGTATAGCTACCCGAGAGTAGAGAGCTTGCAACCGTCTAGCATTTGGCAATAGAATTCAGGAACACTGAAGATATCATTTTGGCAATCAATGCCCCTAATTTTCTCTTTTACCTTCTCCAAGGTTAATTTTGCCTTCTCTAGGTTAATTAAAGCCTAATTGTTCAGGAGAGAGGCCAAGACTGCAATTTCTGCTGTACAGATGCAGTGTTAATGAGACTGATAAATGTTTGACAGTAGCAAAGGCATCAGGCCTTCATGGTCAAACATGATTCTAAATCCTGAGATTAGAATCCTAATCCAGGGCTGATTTTAATAGTTGGCACATTAGCTTTAAGCTTCAAATCTGCATTAGGGATGCACTTTGGGGAACCAAATAATCTATGAGAATATGATTATTTATTTATTTATTTATTTATTTATTAATTACATTTTTATACCGCCCTTCTCCCGAAGGACTCAGGGCGGTGTACAGGGCAATAAACATTAAAAAACAAAGTACAAAAGTTAAAAAAACAATTAAATAATTTATGCCCCATATATACAACAGTTAAAACCATATTAAAAGCCAACCCCAAACCCATCAGACCAGGCCGGCTTGCTCAAATAAATAGGTTTTTAGATCCCGCCGGAAGGAGCGAAGGTCGGGGGCCATCCGGAGCTCAACCGGCAAGCTTGAATGGCTTCATAAGCTACCGATTTGTCTATGGACCAACTTGTATTCCATATAATAATTGAACAACTGTTTCAGCAATAAATGATTTAACTGCTGTTGGAATGTAATTTGTCCCCTGTTGCTATGAAATTTAATTATTGCTTGTGTGCTCTTTTGGGCAGTAGAAATGGCATAATTTACCTGGAGTATTAATTTCCTGGAAGCCTGAAATACTATGACCAAGTATTTAAAAATGATTAATCTGTCCCAGTTCATGGGAATCAATCATCCATTGGTGCTTTTGTCTTTTGCTAGAAACCCCACCCTACAACTTTAGATTTGTCATAATAGATTAATTGTTCCTTATTACAGTAGAATGCTGGGATTCTCAGTGCACACTTCATGTCTGAAGAGAGAAGAACAGCATCATCAAAATAGAGTAAAATTGGGAGATACCTGTCAATTAAATTAGGAGCATGGACACCATCTCTCTGGAGAGTTTTAATCAGAGAGTTGAGATATATGTTAAAAAGCAATGGTGCTTGGATGCATTCTTGTTCTACCTTTAAATAAATTTGGACTGCTCCCCTCCCTGGTTACATCTTATTCTAAGGCCAGTTTTATCATATAGTTTATGAATTAGCAACAAAAGTCTTTTATCTGTAGAGGATCTGCTCAGAATGCCTCAACATTTTACCCCTGGGATATTATCAAAATCATCCTTGAAATCAATAAAGACTGCATATAAATTCAAATCAAATTGGTTTGTATATTTATATGCCAAATGTTGAAGCACTAGGCAATCGTCTGTAGTAGACCTGCCTAGTTGAATAATTGACTGCTGTGGGTCAATTATTCCCAGGTTTGAAGTGTGGTAAATGTGTACTTGGCATATAGTTTACTAATGATGTTCAATAAATTACATTACCTTATGGTTAGCTGGATCTTTCCTGTCCCTCTTTTTATATAAGGAAACAATTCTAGTCCTCTAGAACAGACATGTCAAACACAAGGCCTGGGGGCCGGATCTGGCCTGCGAAGTGGTTTCATGTGGCCCGCGAAGCCATCCTGGAAACGGTGAGGGAACAGCCCCCACTGCCTTGGCCCTGGCCCAGAGACCCTCCTTCTGCCAGAGACCCTCAGATCTGTCCCACTCCTGCCCAGGCCCCCATAGGCACCCTTGATGCTAACAATGTAGAGCTGGCCACGCCCAACCAGTAGGCCATACGCACTCTAGCCACACCCACCCAGTAGGCCACACCCACCCAGGCCATACCCACCCGGCCCCCTGAGGGCAACCGCAATGCTGATGCGGCCCTCAATGAAATTGAGTTTGACACCCCTGCTCTAGAATCTTAGTGTGTGGCCTATGCAAGAGAATAAAAATGTTGATACAAGGGTCCACCAATTTGAATTGGATTGCATTTCATTAGCTCAGGGGGGAAAACTGTCACTACCAGGGGCTTTATTACACTTAAGCTGGTTAATATTTTTTACTTCTTTGCATGTGACTATGGTAGTGAGGATAATTGTACATCCATCGCATAAGGGTTAGCATGAGGGTCACAGTAAAAGGCTTGGAAGTGGTGTAACCAAATACCTGAGGGGACACTACAAGGGAGTTGTGCAATGTTGATTTCTCTTCAGATCATATCTTTTACTGTTTCAGTACCTTTCCAGCTCATGGAAAAGGCCTGGAAAGGGACCTCTCTCCCCAAATACTTAGAATCAGTGCAGTGGTGGGATTCAAATATGTGAACAACCAGTTCTCTGTGTGGATGCTGCTTCCAGAAGTCCATTCTGGGCCTGGGCAACAAAAAATTAGCTACTGGTTCTCCTGAAGTGGTGCGAACCCGTTGAATCCAACCACTGAATCAGAGTCTACACAAATGATGTTGGCAGGACAATTTTGACTTATCAGATCATTGTCTGTCCTCTGCATGATGGGGCAGTTCAGAAGGACTGCTAAACATTTGATAAATCTCTAGAAGTAAGGAACACAGATAAAGGCAGAAATCTTACAAAAATCAGGGATGTTCCTGAAATGAGGTTTCTTAAACCATTCCAAGAAAAATCAGAAAGAACCCTGACTCCTGAAGTTCATGGCCTTCAAGCTCTTATACAGATTTGACTGAAATAGAACAATTGGAAGATTTTTTTGTATTCATTCAAATGAAACAGAAGCAATGAAAAGAGACCAAGAGTTGCACTGTATGTTAAAACATTGATTCCTGTTTTGAAATCAATATATATGTTACTGGCAATGTATGAATTGCTGGCATAGTGTAAAATGCTTAGGAAATCTATAGAATGTGAGATATGTTTAGGCAAAATATGAAACGTCTGTGTTATTTTAATATATTACATACCTTCCCTAGGCATTTTATTTAATACCTAGCCATTATGCAGAATGATAAGAACTATTTAGGCAAAGTATGAAAATAGAGTCATGAAAAGAGTTAGGGTAAGGGTAAACCCTAACTCTAACACTTTATTGAAAAACATATATGAAAATGAAAAAAGAAATACTACTAGTATTTACCTACTTGTTGCAACAAGGAAAGCTACAATGGCATTTTAGAGAGTGTTTTATACTTTACTAGTTTGCCTTTTGGCATTGCGTAGAATGCCTAGGAAATGTGTGAAACAGTAAGCGTTTCATACTTCGATGTCCCATTTGTGGCATTATATAGATTTCCTAAATATTCTATAAAATGTCTAATTTTACATATTGACGATAATGCATACAAACTTGACAATGCAATGAAAGCATTTGTGTTAAAGAGGGATAAACAACAACAGGTCATATATAAGAAATGGAAAGACAGCCACATCACAGAGAAACAGTACAGATATCTTGAAAGTGTAGAGTTAGGTGTTAGATAAAAGCTCAAAATGAGATGAAATAATAATAATAATAATAATAATAATAATAATAATAATAATAATAATAATAATAATAATAATAATAATAATAAAGTTGGAAGGGACCTTGGAGGTCATCTAGTCCAACCCCCTGCTCAGGCAGGAAACCTTATACCATTTCAGGCAAATGGCTGTCCAGTCTCTTCTTAAAAACCTCCAGTGTTGGAGCATTCACCACCTCTGGAGGCAGGTTGTTCCACTGGTTAATTGTTGTAACTGTCAGGAAGTTTCTCCTTAGTTCTAGGTTGCTTCTCTCCTTGACTAGTTTCCATCCGTTGCTTCTTGTCCTGCTTTCAGGTGCTTTGGAGAATAGCTTGACTCCCTCTTCTTTGTGGTAGCCCCTGAGATATTGGAACACTGCTATCATGTCACCCCTCACCCTTCTCTTCGTTAAACTACACATACCCAATTCCAGCAACCGTTCCCTATATGTTTTGGCCTCCAGCCCCAAGTTAGTAAATGAAGGCAATAATAATTAACCGGTCAACCCATGCTCCATTGGATCATTGTTTCAGAGATATTTCCTTACCTAAACAAAGGAACACAATGAAGAGTAAGCAAAAAAGTAGTGGGAACAGGAGCAATATATACAAAATTGTGAAAATTTGATGAAATAATTAATTTCTACAAACTAAAATGAACTGGATATAGAAATCAAGGACAAACTGAGAATACCCAGTTAAGAAATCTGCAGTAGAGCATAAAGTGCTGTCCTCATATTGTTTGCAGCATCCTAGCTAACTGAAATTAGTGGCAAGCCATAGCAGTTCTGAAAAAACCCTGAAACAAGATTTTTATTCTTATGTTTATAAAGAATTATTATAAGGCAGATGTTTAAAATAAAGATGAGTGTTTCATAAGGAACATTCAAAAACCTTAGGCAAAAAGGAGAGAATATGAAGGAAAGCTGTTGTGTCTATTCTACAGGGTAGAGTTATATTATATTCAGCTAATAGGTAGAGAAGAAACAAATGGCATTAATCATGGAGGGGACCGAGGACTTCATTGGTAAGCAAAACTGTTTCACCTGGAGGCTCATTCCAGCACTCATAACTTAGATTGGTGGAATTCTATGAAATGTAGAACAATCTCCTTCTAGCAGTTGAGGAGGGAAGGGCAATTTCTAGTCCCAATTCACCCTACTTTTTCCTCCCTCCAGGATTTTAGAACAGGATGAGAACTGTGAAATGAAACTGAGCACGTTCCACAAGTTTCTTTTAGGACAAGCCCTCTTCAAATTTAGCAGGAGAGCTGAGTTAATGACTAGTACTTTACCTTATGGTAGATACTCAAAGCTTGAATTAGGAAAAAAGCAGTCCCATTCACTTTCTATATAATAAACCTGTTGCTTCCTGTTGTTCATTTATTAGTCTGGTTGACTTTTTCATTTCACTCTCTCTTCCCAGTGAAACATCACTGGGCTTGACAGATCTCTAGTTCAATAGACTTGAAAGCTACATTGCTTAGTGCTGAAAATGGTACTTCCAGCTGAAGTGATGGATAAAAGCAACATCTTTCATAGACGTATCTGGCTGCAAATTTTTTTAAGCCTATTGGTGAGTAGAAAAGAATTTGGAATGATGTAGCAATAGCATTACTAATTATCGTCCAGTTTGCAATGCAACTGAAATAGGATATACTAAAATGAATATTACCTTTTGTACTCCATGGAGAATGAAGTGTCTGTGCGTGCGTGCATGTGTGTGTACGTGTATGTATGTATGTATGTATGTATGTATGTATGTATGTATGTATAATTGTCTTTGTATCAGAAGAGTCCTTCTGTGTGCATGTGCATGTATGCATTTTAGATAGATAAATAGATAATGCTCCATTTGTTATAAGACAAAGATGCAAGTTGTGATGTCCAGGGCTACAGGTACCTACCATGATCATTTTGTGGCATCCAAAGTCTGCAACGTCTGTGGGGCCAGAATATTGGAATATTTTGTGTTTAAGGGACCTTGGGAGATTAAAGGACAAAATGAGAGCCTTAAACCTTGTGGATGCTTACAACTCTCAGTTCATTGCTTAAAACTTCTGCAATTTCCTCAGATGTGTCTGATCCTGAAGTGCAGTGGTGCAGCCCTGATTTGCCATACAAAGCTTATGTGGTTCTTAAGAAACAAAAATTGTATATTTCTGCATTCAGATAATGATTATGTAGATCATGTTTTCTAATACAAAAACAGTGTATAGTCCCAACTCTTTGGGTCAGTTCTAGGAAGGCATGGTTTTCTAGAACCAGGTATCCATTAACATTTTCAAAAATCTCTAATTTTAAGCAATTCAATGAACTTTGGGAACTTTGGAAAAGGTTGGTTCATCTATTTTTGAACTGTGAATATTGTATATTGTTTCTATTCCATGTAACAGTACAAGTGAATCAGGGAAGTGTAAAAGCAGATAATATATGTTGTATTTTGATGAAACAAATTAATATCTGCTTTTTGGGGGAAGGGAATATTAAATAGAAACTGTATTCATCTCTCTTGCTTCTGTTTGATTTTGTATATGAATTTGTTATCAGTGACTAGCTGTTGATATTCCATTCTGACAAATTGTTGGAATTTGTATATCTTTTTAAAAACTTATTAGAACTATAGAGAAATTTTCTATTATAATTTTACAGCATGTTGATTTTAGGACTGTTTTACAGTATTGAAATAGCACTCAGTATTTATGCAAAAGGGAAATTCTAGAGAAACAAAAGAATGATGAACAGAAGTGAAATCTAATCCTTTGACAATTAGGAAAAAAAATGAGATTGTGAACAAGTCATGAAGGGAATGAAGCCTGGCTGGATTTTGGAATAACAAAGCATACATCTTTCCCTCAAACTCACTGACCTAAAAATATTTTAAGACATCATATGATAAGGTTATAAATCAGTAACAATAAAATATTATAAAAAGTCATATGATGAATTCATTGTACTTCATATTTCTATACTTAGGTATTTCCAGAAAAACTTTCCAGTTAATTAGGTTAGTTAAAATAGCAGATTTGTAGTTTCAGCTGAAGCCTTCAAGGTAGGGCAAATCCTTGCATCTCAGCTAGGCTAAAAACAAAAACAAATGTGACATCATCACCTGCTTTAACAATAAAATATTATCAATTGTGTGAGGTTTACTTTACACTTTAATTCAAGTTTAATATGTTTTCTGTCATCAAATGTGGCCAGTTAGTGTTTCCAGCATGAACTTAAAAGTAAAAACAAACCACTATTTGACTTTTGTTGTCTTATTGTAAAATATAAGTACAGTATTTGAATAATATATTTCCACAGTAGGAAATTTTGAATAGTATGCATTACAATCTATTTTTATTGAGCTATCAATGCTTCTTAGAACTTGACGATATGGTCAATAGCATTCAAAATAATCTGAATTGACTTCATGAGCAGTAAAGAGACAGAATCCATTTTCATAGTCCATAGACCATAATGTTTCTTGGCCAAAATAGAAGGACTAAGTTTAGTATGGGACAGGAAGTATAGTATGTGAAGATCCAGGCTCATTTAATTGAGAGGCTAAATACTGATCCTCTTGTTAGGACTTTGGTTCTGTAGGAAATTATCCAAAATACAGCACACAAACTCCCTTTCTTCCTTTGTTTATTAACAGAAATAAACCAGTTTCTTAGTTAGAGGCATTAAAGCAATTTATGCAGTATACTGTTAAGCCAGATAACCATACTTGCTTTTCTTCCACATTCTCTTCCTCTTGAGAAGGATTATGACAATGATGTATTGCTAATTATCTGCTAACATTTATTTATAAAATTTATGTGAGGCTCAACTCGCTCATATATATATATATATATATATATATATATATATATATATATATATATATATATATATATGTTTGTTTATATATATTTGTTTGTTTTCGTAGATTCTCGCGGGTGTCTGTATGTGTAGGTCTAGAGTCTCGGGTTTCTTCCCGCGTTCCTTTCATCTTCAGAAAGTTGTGGCGACGTTTCGACGAAATCCCATCCGTCATCATCAGGCCGGAGTGTTCCTCCTGCTGCTTTCAGGAGCAATGCAGACAGACCACGCATTGCTCCTGAAAGCAGCAGGAGGAACACTCCGGCCTGATGATGACGGATGGGATTTCGTCGAAACGGCGCCACAACTTTCTGAAGATGAAAGGAACGCGGGAAGAAACCCGAGACTCTAGACCTACATATATATATATATATATATATATATATATATATATATATATATATATATATATATTTGTTTTCGTATATATATCTTTTTTAAAAATAGAATTGTACTGAAGAACATTCTAACATAAAAAATACAAATATTAGAAAAGAAACAAAATGAAAAATAGCAAATAAGAAATTAGAAAAATAAAAATATTTTGACAGCAGTTATAAATATATTTATATTTTACTCTCTGTAAGATTATAATTTTCTTCTTTCCATAAATTACCCTAATTTTCTATCCCATCAATCACAAGTTTTTTTTAAAAAAAACACATTTAATTTGACATCTTTGCTAGTTCTGTCATTTTCACCAATCATTCCTCTGTTGTGGTATTTCAGAGTATTTACATTTTTGACATATAATAGTCTCACAACAGTATATACAAAAATAATTGATGATTCTTGATTCTTTTCTAATTGATTGTCCATTAATACCAGTAAGAAAAGTTCTGGCTTCAGCTGAATATTGATCTTCAAAATTCTTTTATCATTGTATGTATCTGAACCCAGAAATTAGTGGCTTTTTTACAAGTCCACCAGGCATGATAAAATGATCATTCATGTCATCCACATTTCCAACATAAATTTGAAGTAACTTATACAATCTAGACAATTTTTCTGGAGTTATATATCAACGGTACATCATTTTATAAAAAATCTCTTTTATAATGTATGTAATGTAATGTAATGATACAATATAATAAAATAAATATTTGATCCTTAACCACATATTTTCTACTGTTCTTATCAGAACATTGCGTCCAAAGGTTTAGCGCATTTTATCATATATTCTTTCACTACATCTTCCATTTTAAATTTCAGTATAAATTTATACATTTTAGCAATTATATGTTCATCACTTGTACATAATTCAACTTCAAATTCTGTCTTCTGCTGCTAAATTCCTATGTCCTAAAAGCATTGAAAACAAAATTTATCTGCAGCCAATTGCTCTCCTGATTTCATCTTATATTCTCCATGTCCCTGCTTAACAATACTTTAGTTAACCATTTTTCTTTAGTTACTTTTTCTCTCCTGCAAAATGCTTGTTGTGCTGAGACACTAATTTAACTATTTCTGTATATGTAATCAAAAGGGACGCGGTGGCTCAGTGGGCTAGGACGCTGAGCTTGTCGATCAGAAGGTCGGCAGTTTGGCGGGTCAAATCCCGAGTGCCGCATAACAGAGTGAGTGCCATCCCCCATATTTGATTCTGAGCAGCTTACAAGATCCACCTTTTATGGTGAATGTTTTTATTCAGACTCATCCTTTACAAAGTTTTATGGAAACCAAGCCACCTTGTCTTGTTAAATAAAATACACACTAATTTTATACAGACTATTTGGTCATTTTAAAGAAACTCTTAGAATTACAATATTGGAAGGAGGCAGTTCATTGAATCCAGCTTTCTGGTTAAGCTAGGAATACAAATACAAATTAAAACATCCCTCAGATGTCTCTCTATCCCCCACTTCCATACCTACATGAAAGAAAACCGATAACTACTATGGGTAATTGGTTCCATTATTGAACTGCTCTTATTATTGAAAGGTTGTTGTAACATTTGAGTAAAATCTGCCTTCCTGTAACTTGAATCCATTATTCCAGGTTTTATACTCTGGAATGAGGGAGAGTGTGAGGAAAGTTAAATCCCACAAACCACAACAATATTCTTTAAAGATAGGAGTTATTTTAGCCCAACAGTATGCATTAGCAATAAGATTTAGTTTAGATCTTGATTTAGTATTTTTAAAACTATATAATTCATCCTGGATTGATTTGGAGGTTACCCTGTTTGACTCAGTGGTGAAAATCCAAATCACAGTATGTAAATCTGGACTGTCATACTAATCATCATAAGGAACTATCAAATGGCAAAAGATCCTCTTTTCATTCCACTAATTTGATTAAATGTGTAGGCATATTATGAAGTAAGTTCCAAATCAGCAGATGGAGGCTAGACAATTTTGAATTTCAATATGTATTTATTTTCTTCTATTTCAGTTGAATTTCACAAATCTTTCTGAATCAACATCATTCAATTCTGAATTCAGAAGCTGCTCTGTACATTGCTTGAGTTTTCTCCCTTTTCTTTCTTCCTAATGTCTCTATAAAACCATTCTTCAGAAGTGAACAGATACCAAGAATTGCATATAATGCAGCCTAAGCGCATGGTGGTGATGGGATATAATATGATATGATGCAGCTTAGCAGGAATGGAAAAAACAAGCACATCTCTAGTTTCCATTTATGCAAGGAAAGCCAGTTTGGTCTAGAAGTTAAGACTCCAGGCTAGAAAGGCCTCAGCATGAAAGCCATGAAAGCCAACTGGGTGACTTTCAGCCAATCATTCCCTCTCAGCCCAATCCATCTCATAGGCTTGTTGTGGGAAAATAGGAGGAAGGCATGTTGGATATAAAAGGGACGCAGTGGCTCAGTGGGTTAGGATGCTGAGCTTGTCGATCAGAAGGTCAGCAGTTTGGCGGGTTGAATCCTGAGTGCCGTGTAACAGAGTGAGCGCCTGTTACTCATCCCAGCTTCTGCCAACCTAGCAGTTCGAAAGCACGTGAAAATGCAAGTAGAAAAATAGGGACCACTACGGTGGGAAGGTAACAGCGTTCCGTGTGCCTTTGGCGTCTAGTCATGCCACCCACATGACCATGGAGACGTCCTCGGACAAGCGCTGGCTCTTCAGCTTTGAAACAGAGATGAGCACCGGCCCCTAGAGTCGGAAACGACTAGCACGCATGTGCGGGGGAACCTTTACCTTTTTACTAATGTAGTTATCATAAGCATGTGCTTCCCTACAATCCTGTTTCTACTTAGAGATGAGCAAGGATATTAATTATGGTGCTGATATTATTTCTTGAACTAAAAGATATGGTCTTTTTTGTTAAGGCTTCCTTGAGGTTTTATTGAAGACAGGCCCCACTTCTTCTCTGGATTACTTAAGCCTCTAGGATCAGTTATCACCTCTTTCCCTAAATTCTTTCGTGAGTTCTAGCCAGCCCCTCCTTTTTGGGGGCCAGACTATCATTCCTCTTTCCTGTGAGAAAGTTTCTGCCTCTGAGAAACAATTTTTCCCCCAACTTTAGCCTTTCTATAGCTTTAAAAGAATCTCCTTTACTAGTCTCATCGGTAGCCAGAAGCCTTTATCCGCAGCAAATAATGAAAGACAAGTACTGATAAAAAAACTTAAATATTTACTTCAACCATTGAGGATGCAAGTTAAGGATGGAACTTACAACATGATGTTATTAAATAATAAAAGTAATAATTTTGCACAATTCATTTTGCACAGAGGCCTTATAGCAGCAGATGGACAAGTGCATCAGAGAAACTGAAAACCTAATAGGTGGTGGTGCACGGATCTGATTAGACTGGAATTTCCAAATTTTAAATTAAAATGTAAGGGATATGTCTGCCTTGGAAGACTATTTGGAAACAGCACCAAGTCCAGCAGAATGCAGCACACCCACACACACAATGTCTGGCACTCATTGTCATGAACATATTATACCCATTCTGCAAACTACCACAGTGCCTGCCAGTGGGTTTCTTGATGCAATGCAAAGTATTGGTTTTAAACTATAAAGTCCTCCATAGCTTGGCTCCTAGGTGCTCTGGTTTTTTCCAGCTATAGACAACACAATCAAGATATTCGTTCTTATAAAAGCTGCTTGCAGTGCCCCATTTTTAGGAGGTGAATGCTGCCTTTCTATGCCTCAGTTCTCTAGGATATCTTCCTTCGACTTGCTGATTGTGCCAATAGTAGCCTTTATATTTTGGTTGTGGTTTTAATTACGATTCAACTTATATGTTCATATACACATTATAAAACAGATTTTAGCCAATGTATTCTTTTTTAATTGTTGTATTGTGATGCATCAGTATAGGAATAAAAAAAACATACACTGAATAAGCAAACATTTTAAGCCTGGTATTCAAGCATAGCTTGATTGGACTAAAGAAATACAACACATTCCCCCCTCTCCCTGCTCCACATGCATAGGAACAGGCACATTTTTAGTATTTTACATGAATGTATTACACATACGTTTTAATGAATTCTTGTATTAAGAGGGAAAGAAATGAAATAATGTCCAAGAAATAACAAAATCAATGGATAGTCTGCTTTTGCATCCTGCCACTTATCATTGGCAAATCTTTCTAATTTGGATGAACAAACACATTTGCTGGAAAAAAAGATAACACTGAGAACCATCTCTTTCTATATTTTGTAAAGATTTTGCCTTCCTAATAAAATAATTATACCTGAATTGCCGAATGTATGTTTAAGTTACATTATTTGAAAAGAAGGCAACTCTCAATGCACGATCACCTTGAAATGGAATATGAAACAGAAAAAAGTGTGCTGCCACATTTAGTGAATTTAAGGTGACTCTTAAATCAAATTATTTGGAGAAAGCTACTGTTGTCTTTTCGGTTAAATATATTGTTAGTCAATAAATAGTGTGTGTTAGAAAACCTGTGTTTTAATGCAATGCTTTGTATATTTTCTTTGTCTCCTTTAGACGTGGGACTTATTTTGTAAAGCTTGCAAAGAAGTATCTTTTAATGTACCTCATAAACTGAAGATGGGGATGTTTATTGGCAGAGGTGAGATAACAACCTCCCTCCCATGTTTTGTAGACACTGGTATTTCAATCTGGGTTTTGTAAAAGTCTTTTACAGCAACAGCAACTTGCTAGAGGCTGACAATGTCATCACTTTAAGTGATAGCTAGAAAAGTTCTAACTGCTATGACTTAATATAAGCATATATTTATTTTAAATTATTTATACCTTAAGAGGACTACATCTTCTCTCTCTCTCTCTCTCTCTCTCTCTCTCTCTCTCTCTCTCTCACACACACACACACACACACACAAATTATACAATTGAGCCAAGCAATGTAGTTGTTTAGAATGGGAGGGTTAGAGTTTAAGTCCTTCCCAAATATACTTATTGGGTGATTTTGGATTATTCTCTATGTTTTTTCTTTTTTCAACTGGTTTTAACATTTCTTTCTTTTTTCTTACAGTAAACATGGAACATTGTCTTAATGATACTGGAATTATTGGCATAAACAATCCCAATTTTATAATTCTGGAAGATGGTTCACTGTATACCAAAAATGCGATTTCTTTGACTACTCATGAAAACATAATTACTGTATTTTTAAAAAATGCTTATACACATGAGCAAAAGTGGATATATGTTACCTTGCTAACATACCCTGAAAAGGTAGATATAATTACAATAATATATTATATACGTACAATTCCTTTCATTCTTGAGTCTATCATTCACTGTCACACGCATCTTATCATCCTCTCTGCATTCATGTTACTTTATTTGAGAGTAATATAAAAGTAAGTTTAATACAGTGAGAATGGGACCTTTAACTGTGTTGATAAAAGAAAAAGACATATGCTCAAGAATGAATAGGTGATGAATACACATGGATGTTCAGGAAGAAAAACCTATGTTTAGTAGGCTTAGTGATGAAGAGAGAATGAATGAGGACTGATTTTCATAACAAATAGAACAAGGAAAAGTGAATGGGTTGAAGGCAAAAGATGTGGTTGGGTGGAGTTAATAACTTTCTCAAAAATGGAAAGGTGAGAAGTTTAAAGAACAAAAGGCAATATATGAAACAGTTTAAAATCATAAGGAAAGCAAGATGGTTTGTAAGGATAAAGAAGTGTTGGTATAAACTAAATTATTAAATTATGAGGGAAAGCCATAGATCAAAACAAATAAAAAAACAAAGCATCCAATATAATTCCCTTTTACATAACAGAAAGTAATCTTAACTGTATTGCTTACCATTTCTTACTTGTTTTCTGTACTTTGCATAATGATGCTTACTCCTCAAGAATATTAGTCATATGTATATATTTTATTTTCATGTTTGTATTGCATCTTTTAGCATTACTGTTTTATTACATATTGTTTATATGACGGTATAAAAATCAGAAATTTATGTACTGTTACCATTTTTCTTAATTTATGGATAAACATTCCTATGAAATAAAAAATGGTTTATCAAATAAACTTGATCAGCGGCATTAGTGTTTTAATAATCAATTTAATCATGAAATGGAAAAAAACAATTTAATTGCATAATCTGAGATACAAAGTATTAAAATTGTTTTAAAAAGCAAAATAATTATATTTTTCCCACGCTACAATTATGTTAGGAATTAATATTACCCGTTACACTGTTTACAATAACAGAGATTAAAAGATGTAACTAAAAACAAAAGCATGATTGCTATGGATATTTGTTTAGGTTTCTCTCTTTTCTCTCTTCTAGGCCTCAAAAACTAAAAGAAGGCATGACCGAGCAACTGTTGTGGGACGAACAAAACGAAGATGGGCTCCAGTACCAACTACTATAATGGAAAACTCACTAGGGCCTTTTCCTATGCAAATTCAACAGGCATGTTTTTAATGTAGTCTTCATTTGACATTTCAAATGATCTCCGCAACTAAATTAACCATAGTCATAAAGTAGAATTCCTCTCAGAATGTAATTTTTTTCTCCTCCTAATTTTCCTGTAGTAGCTTGCTTAAATAGTGTTCTAGAGCATTGGAAGGCTCTTGTTTGAGGAGGAACAAAGTCCCTCTGCAAAATCCTTTGCAGTGCTGAAGCAAGGCAAGGTATCTCCATGAAGCAAAGTGCCTCACTAAGGCATATCACTTGCAAAACTGCAGATGCAAAATAAACCTATTGTTGTGAGGAATATTTTCTTCGTTGTAATCTGAAGAGGTCCATACAGGACTTACAATAAAGCAGATATATGAAATGTATTCTATTTAATTTCAGAAATGAAATTAAATAGCTACTGTCCATCTAGAAATAACATGCATACAGTAACATCTGATGGAACTCCATATAAGACTCTACCAATTATAATTGACCATTAAATTTTTTAATGACTTTGTCTTTAAAAATGTAATGGGCAATTATAATTGGCAGAGTCTTATGTAGAGTTCTGTCAGATGTTTAGAATTAAAATTAGGAGGAGAAAAAATTACATTCGGAGAGGTAGTCTACTTCTATGACTACGTTTCATTCATTGACTGGTGTAATTTAGAGTTGACTGACAGTCCACTGCTAACATTTTTTGAAATTAAGATTGTGTAGATGCATATACCATATGCTAACTCATTTGGATAGCAGGTTACAACTATTACCCACTTTATACGGTGCCCATTGTTCACTGAAGTGTACTGTGATCTTAAAGACCTGCAAAGAAGTCCTTTGCAATAATCCTTGGCTGTTCCAATGCACAAAAGATTCTTAATAAATTTTGAATAAATTCAGTTCAAATGAAGTGAATTATGTAGGCAAGAAGTAAAGAATTATATTTGTGAATTAATTTAATTTCACATCTTTATTTTCATGCAGCTGTCTTCTGACATGACACAAAAATACGATATTAGATATTACATCACTGGCCCTGGTGTTGACAAACCACCACTGAGTTACTTTTACATTGAGCAAGAAACTGGAAATCTCTTTGTTACTTGCCCAATAGATCGGGAAGTATTCCCAGAATTTCAGGTATGTGATTCTATACATAGACATAGACATATATACACACTACTCAAATAATTATATGACTTTGTATGCACTGCATGGATTTTAGAAGTGCAGACATATGCCCTTATGAATTTATTCTTTGAATTTATATTTAAGCATCAGCTCCATAATAGACAGCTATTTTGAAATTAATTAAATTGTGTTAATACAATTGTTGTTGTTAGTTGCGAAGTCGTGTCCGACCCATCGCGACCCTATGGACAATGTTCCTCCAGGCCTGTCCTCTACCATCTTCTGGAGTCCATTTAAGCTCACACCTACTGCTTCAGTGACTCCATCCAGCCACCTCATTCTCTGTCGTCCCCTTCTTCTCTTGCCCTCAATCTTTCCCAGCATTAGGCTCTTCTCCAGTGAGTCCTTCCTTCTCATTAGATGGCCAAAGTATTTGAGTTTGAGCTTCAGGATCTGGCCTTCTAAAGAGCAGTCAGGGTTGATCTCCTCTAGGACTGACCGGTTTGATCACCTTGCAGTCCAAGGGACTCGCAGGAGTCTTCTCCAGCACCATAGTTCAAAGGCTTCAATTCTTTGGCGCTCAGCCTTTCTTATGGTCCAGCTTTCACTGCCATACATTGCAACTGGGAAGACCATAGCCTTGACTATATGCACTTTTGTTGACAGGGTGATGTCTCTGCTTTTTAGTGTGCTGTCTAGATTTGCCATGGCTTTCCTCCCCAGGAGCAAGCGTCTTTTAATTTCTTTATTTAACAATATTTACTTCCTATTACATTAAAAATTATTACTTGGGACAATTTTTAGAGGATTCTTGTGGTTATATTCAAAAAGCATACATAAACAATGAGAACAATTTGATTGTAAGATCTGTTTTTATCTGAGATATAGGATAAGCAGCATTAACTTGTTAGTCAGTCACAAAGTTTCCTGGGCAAACAACCTTTGCCTCACGTTCCTTTAAAAAACTCCAACTTTTTCCCCTATCATCCGATCATGCCAGGGAAAATAGACAGTTGACAAATACACAAAGTACATGTCAGTGAGAGGCTATCCTGGTCCACCAATAATCTTATGGCTATAATAATGGGTTGTAGAAAAGGGCAAACTTATAGTTCTTTCTCAGTTCCCATTTGAACTTTCATTTTTTTTATCTCACCCTTTATTTTTCCTGGCTTTAGCATCTTATCAGTCTTCTTCCATCAAGTCTCTCTGCTTATACAAAGACATCCTTTCTATGATATTTGCATCTTCTTTCCTTGGTTATTTAATGGGTATTATTATTATTATTATTATTATTATTATTATTATTATTATTATTATTATTATTATTATTATTATTATTATTATTATTATTATTATTATCCTGTCTTTTTATGTTTGGTCAGTTCAAGGCAGGGAACATACCTAATATTTTCTGCTGATTTTTTCTTCTTCTACCAACTTTCCCATGTCTCGTTTATGTCTATGGTTATCTTATATCATTTTATGTTAAAATAGCTTCCTTTGCCTTGTGACCTTCATCTATTATGTATGATAGTTGTATGCTTGTTACATATTTTGAACATCTCTAGGACTTAATACTATACCTTGCTATAAGGAAGGTGTTTACTAATGCAGGAGGATTCTCCCTGTGCACATACAAATACTGTTAACAGCTATTCAGCATACAAAAAATTCTGTATGATACATGGATTAAATAATTGTGACCTGATTTATCAGAAACGTTTCATTTGCTACAGAGGAGTAAGTGTTTCTTTTATTCAATTTTCTGCAGCTCATTTGCTATGCAATGACACCGGATGGATATACCCCAGAAATCCCACTTATTCACATCATCAAAATAGAGGATGATAATGATAATGCTCCAGAGTTTGAGTATGATATGTATACTTTTCATGTACCTGAAAACAGTATAATTGGTAATTGAATTTTTAAATAAATATTTGTAATACAATACATATATATTTGTAACATAGTACTATAGTATAGTAGCCACAGGGCATTGAACGCCAGCATAAGGACACTGCACAAGTTGTTTCAGATGACAGGTTTGTGAGGATGTCATTGAGGGAACCTAGTGAAGTACAGTTGCAAGAATCAACCTGATGTGAGGCCAGAACTGCTACTAAACTGAATCTCTTTCTTCCTTAATTCATGTGCAAATAGCAAGAAGCGCACATTTTTACACAGACAGTGGCTGCATAGCTACTTTTTCTAGCGCAAAAGAGCTCTAGAGAAACATAGTGAAGGTAGAGTTGCATACAGGGAAAAAGTTAGGATCTGTCTAGTCTCCTTTGTGGAATATGTTCTGAATGATCCCATTTGGAATTTAATTAATAATAATTTCTAAATAAGTTGTTTGTTGGAATTGTTAATCCCTAATTCTTGATTCCCCAGTGCAATTTCATTTATATTCATTTCAGAAATATTGTCATACCAGTTGATGCTAGACACGTTTCAGGTTCTAACTTGTTAGGGTAGAAAGAAATTCAGAGGTTAGAAAGATTAAATTCAGAACATTTTTTTCTGCTTTTAATTTGGAGCTTATTTCTCAATTTGGAAGAGGTGTTCAAATTTATACATCTGAAATGTGTGGCGTTCACCGATTTATTAACATTATTATAATCCATGTTATATTTGCACTGGAAAATCTCTACCTTCAGTGTTCAAAAAAATATATTAACACACTATTTTCTTTTGAGAATATGCTAAGTTATGCAAAGTAAGCGTAAGAAATAATAAGATAAAGTTTTAAGTTTTAAGGTAGAAAAGGTAACTTTGTATAATCTGCAAATTTGATAACCCTTCCCTCAAAGCCCTCATTCGTATCATTTATAAAAACATTGAACACCACTGGTGTCAAGACTATAGCTTTGTTCAATTGAGTTTTTCACACGTTTTTAATACGATAGTGGTAGAGATTAAATTACAAGCTTTAGTCATATGCAAGCAAGATACAGCATTTCTAGTTTATGATAAGAAAAGTACCAGTCACTCTTGCAAGTCGAATTTGGGTCAGTCACTAGAGATTGAGTCTTCCGAGTTTTTGGACTCACAATGGATCCCACCTTTAGGGAACTTCTCTCTACTGGAATAGGTGCTTTGGGCTATTCTGTGAGTTGTGTTTATGTGTTGCCTTTCTCTTGTCTGATTGGTGTGTTGATGGCTGGCGACTGGCTGTTGTTCCCTTCTGCTGCCAAGCCCTTGGCTCCTACGTACCTGATAAGTTGGTGGTACATCAGCACTCCTGTTAACTGACAAGGGGCCTGTTTTCCAGGCTTCAATCATTTATCTGGCTATCTTTGTACCTACATGGCTAACAGTTGCTGTGAAATTAAATTGTGTCCTTGTTAATTGCAATGTGAGGCTACCAATGAGTTTAGGTCTCCTTGTCTGATTGCTCGCTTGTGTAATCTAGTGGTTAGCTTCCTCCCCATTTGTCCTACAAAGTCACAGGGGCAGTCCATGCAGGGGATCCAATGGATTACATTGGAAGTATCTTCCACCTCCAAGCGATCCTTACAATGCATTATTTGTCCTTGTGTAGTAAAACTCCTCAAAGTTTTTGCCCAGGATGCCACAAGCAAAATAAAAGCCTACTGTTATCCTTGCATAGGAATACTTGATGCAAGCTAGGATTTCTAATCTGGAGACTGTCGTGTCTGCATTCTAGCATCTATTAATACAATGTACTGAACTATCAGGTCCCAAAACCACAAATAAAATGTGGTGATTCTTTCAATTTGAATTCTTTATTGTTTCCACACCTAAAGAGAGCACCTTGCCAGACTAAGCACCCTGAGTCCTTCGGGAGAAGGGCGGTATAGAAATCAAATTATTATTATATGAATCTATCATACATTTTGAAATTATTAGAGAGGGAATATCTTTACCCACTTTCTTTCACACAAAATACCTGGACTGAATTGTTATTCTTTGGGGATACACCCCCTCCCTCTTGGGAATCCAGTCTACTACATTATATCACAGAACCATGCCTACCCGGGTGTATGTTCAGATATAAACATTTCATATTTTGTTATCAAATTTACAACTGTTTTTTAAGATCCCAATTTAAATAGATATTTATAGAGGTAAGATGCAGGACACTAAAGTTATTGTGTATGCGTGCCTTCTAGTCAAGTTTTTGACTGCTGATGACTATCTGGATGAGTTCCTGCAGTTTTCTTGGCAAAGTTTTTCAGTCGTGGCTTGTCTTTCCAATGGCTGAGAAAGAATGACTGGCTCAAAGGTGCTTTGTGCCTAAGGTAGGACTAAAACTCAGTTTCTCCTGGCTTCTAGCTTGCTGCCTTAACCCCCAGGCTGGCTCTTCTTTAAAGTGATATTAGGTGGGAAAATTGATTTAATTTACTTTGATATTTGAATAATATGGCCATAGCTTTTTTTTTCTAAAGGAGGATGACCTGAGTATTATGGAAACCTAAAGTTGATACCTTCTTTATACAGGAACATTAGTTGGACAAGTGACTGCAACAGACAAAGATGAGCCCAATACACTGCATAGCAAAGTGAAATACAGAATTATATCCCAGAGTCATCAGAAACCTCAGGAATTTGTTGTAGATCCAGATTCAGGCTGTATTACAGTAGCATTACATCTGGACAGAGAGGTAATTTTCAATTTAGTTCTATATCAAAAATGGTGAAATCATAAATGAAATAGCATAAAGCTAACAAATGATAAAATTGGTCTTAGATAAGAGTAGCTACAATATAGCTGAAGTCAAAAGTCCTTTCGGTAGTTAGGAATTACATAGATATTGTGAAGCCAAGTTCAAATAATTTAGTGGGTAACTTTGGAACAATGTCTCAGTCTGTCTGACCTATTTCATAAGATATGAAGATATGATGTGGAATAGTGGAAGGAAAGAAGCAAATAAATTGCCTCCAGTTTCTGAAAATTAAACAGTGCCAAGCTATTTTTTTTGCAGAGTAATCTTTGGATAAAATGGCAATGCTGAATAAATTCTTAACTAAGTGAATAATCCCATGGTCTTTGCTTTTGCTTTTAAAATATTACAGTATTTTTAATCAACCCAGGAAAATTATGGCTATATTTTTTTCTAATGTTCTTCAGATGGTATCAGCATACACACTACATATAGAAGCAAGAGACATGGGAGGTGAGGAGTTTGGTTTGTACACTACAGCAGCAGTACATATTGAGATTAGAGATGTAAATGATAATCTCCCTCAAATAGCACAAAGTATGGTAAGTCTATCATAGTAAAACTAAATGATGTTATGTTTTTATGATATTTTATGTTATGAACCCAGTTACAGTGAATATTAAATTTAAGAAAAATAATTTGGGCAATTCCAGTTTCTGTTACACTGATAATGCTTATTTCATCATCCATGTTCCAAATTTAATAATAGATAATAGAAATAGTATCAGGAAGGCTGAAAGTCAGAATGAGCAGGAGTTGGGGAACAAAAAAGCATAAAGGATGCTTAACAACTAGATATTTTTTTAAAAAAACCCTCAACATGGTAAAAAGCAGCTCAGTATCATGACAACACCCTAGAAGGTGACAAAGAAATAGAACATTGTATTTTGACTCAGTCTTCTTTAAAAAGAAGGTAATGGGTAAAAATGGAGGTTAAAGTGGAAAGATTAGACTTTGAGATAGTCAGAAAATATTTATTAACTAGGCAAGAATTTTCAGAGAGAGGGAGAGATGAATCCTATCTTATACTACTGAAGGAACTTGTTCATCTCTAATGATTAGCTATTACCTTTGGGAAATACTTAAGGGTGGATAAACAGCCAAATGATTGGAGAGCGAATGCTGTCCTTGCTTTTTAGAAAAAAGTGGCAAAGGATCTGAGCAATAGGCTAATAAGCCAGGTAAATCTGGGCAGGACCATGATTATTAGATGAATCTTATCTGGCATTAGAACTATTCATAAACTAATATTTAATTTTTTTTAGTATGTAGTGGAAGTATATGAAAACACAGAACATGCAGAAATATTATGCATTCCTGTTGAAGATAAAGATGAACCCAGAACATCATCATGGATGGGTATATTTGCTATTACTAAAGGAAATGAAGATAACAGTTTTGATATTAGAGTAGATCAACAGCAGAATATTGGGTGTTTAAGCAATTTAAAGGTAACTATGGATAATAAAAAGAGTTACTGAAATAATATGAATGGAATTTTACTTAATTTTAAGGGGTGAATTACTTGTTGAAATATATTTTTCACAACTTTCTAAAGATGTGTTTTACATTTTTAAAATGTAATACTATTTCCCATTAAAATATGTTGGGGTAGAGGAAGGAGAGAAAACTCAAATGAAAATTTTAATAGTTATACACACTGTATTTCCATCAGTAACCTAAAATCATAATAGTAAAGTAGCTTAGTAGTAATATATTAATTTGAATAGCATTTATTTCTTCCAGGAACTGGACTATGAGAAAAGCCATGAGAGAAGATTAGAAATTGTAATAAATAATGAAGCACCTTATGTTCCACCTCCAAATTCAAGAGTTCTTCCAACAAGTATGGTGAGCATTGTGGTCAAAATTAAGGATCAAGATGAAGGACCTGTATTTGAACCTTGTGAATATATTCTATACATAAAGGAACGCTTGTTGGTTGGCACAATGGTTGGTAACTACCAAGCAATAGATCCAGAAACTGGAAACAAACATTTAAGGTACAAAATTATTGTATTGTTTATATATAGTGTATAATATCAGAAAGCAATTATAATTAACTTACATTGTTGGAATAAATTTGAGGTACATAACCTTGTTAAAATATTTATTCTTAACAGGTACAGAATAATTAAGGACCCATGCGGTTGGATCACCATTGATGAAATAGGAAACCTCAGAACTACTGACATTTTAGAAAGAGATTCACAAAATATAGAATACAGTCAATGCAATGTAACAGTATCTGCAACTGATCAAAGTAAGTATCAAATATTGTGAAATATTGCTATTTTTGCTACATGCATAAAACTTCCTGATGTGGGCTGCAAAAATATGATCAGCTACTGATGTCTGTATTAGAGTATTCTCTTTTATTGTAATTTAATGATCACTCAAGTTTTTGCAACTGTGATAGGTAGCCATAAGTAGGCAGGTCTAATATTTGAAATCCATTAATTGTAGATCTCTTTTAAAATCAATCTCCTCTGAATTGTTTCACAATATTTACTTGGGGTGATTGACATTTTTCTTCAAAATCCATCTTTTTAGCTGTAAAGCCTGAATTATATTGTCCTATAGTGGAGCAGAATCAGCAGAACAGATCCTTGTCCATACTACCCCATACAGTTTCTGCAGGACTTCATCTATCAAGTAGAAAACCATGAGCTGATTGTTATTTAACTTACATTTGCATGTATTAGATACTTACTGCACTTTTCCTCTGAGAATTTGGGCAACAAATATACTTGGCAGTAATTCATTCTGTTAGCAATGAATAATTCTGCAGTTTAACAAACTACATTACAATTTTGTTGATGTGTGCTGCAGCTGCCAAAAAAGCCAATGCAGTCCTAGACTGAATCGACAGAGGAATAGTATCAAGATCACATGAAGTATTACTACTGCAATGTACTGCTTTGGTTAAGATCACACTTGGAACATTGCATCAGGTTTTGGTCAACGTGATACAGAAAAGAAGTTGAGACCCCAGAAGGATTGCTGAGAAGACTAACAAGGATAATTAGGAGGCAGGAACTAGATATGTCTAGTGACACAGAGAAGGATGAGGGGTGACAATGATAGCAGTCTTCCAATATTTGAGGGGCTGTCTTCTCCAAAGCATCTAAAGAGCAAGTCAAAAAATAATGGAAACATATCAAGAGATCCAACCTAGAACTAAGGAGAAATTTCCTGTTGAGAACAATTAATTGGTGGGATGGTTTGCCTCCACAAATTGTGGGTGCTCCATCACTGGAGGTTTTGAGGAAGAGATTGGACAGCCATTTTTCTGGAATGCTATGGGGTCTCTTGCTTGAGCAGGGGGTTGGATTAGAAGACATCCAGGGTCCCCCCCCAACTCCATTATTCTGTTATTCTATTGTTCTGTTACAAAGGCTTTCTTCCTTTGGATTATGGATTAGCAGTTTGTGAAACCAACAAGATGTTTTATTTAGCTTTCACAGAGAAATAATACTTTTGTAATTTTATATGATTTGATCAAGTTACTTTCATTACTGTCTTAAAACTAAGCATTTTAATTTACCTAGGTGGTAAAACAGGAAATGGGACAATTGTGATAGAACTTGTGATTGAGAACAATTACCCTGAGAATACCAGTAAACGCTACATCATGTGTAAAGATAAAAAACCAATCTGTATAAATGCCATTGACCTTGATTTGCCAATGTCCACTATACCTTTTCATTTTGAAATAGAGAAGCCATTGGACTTAAAATGGAACTTAATTCCAAATGATGGTATGTTTTTTTGTTTTTAATATCTACAAAATACATTGTGACTAACGTAAGTATCATATGAAGCGTAATTTGTGGATTTGAATTATTTCTTTCATAGATACTTCAGCACTGCTTTCTTCAGCTGAAGATATAGACTATGGCTACTATTATATTCTTCTCAGAATATGTAACGGAGAAAGCATCAGAAAAAGAGAAATAATAGTTCATTATTGTGACTGTGCAATTCCAAGTAACTGTTCCGAATCCACCAGAAACATGTCACTGGATTATTTTCCTTCAGACATTCAAGTAGAACGCACTCCAGCAGCAGCACCTGTTTTAGGAGCCTGGAGCATTCCTGCAATGGTCATGAGTTCATTAGTAATGTTATGTAAGTATGCGAATGTCTTGAAGAAGCAACATGAATTGTGAACGGTCAAACTACATTCAATCCTTGCTTAGCAAATACCTCAACTTTAGGTTATAAAAAATTCATTTTCCAACTAATGCACATCTCTCTGACCAAGTTTTGTGTTCTTAATAGTGCAAGCTAGAGAGAGCGTGAAATGTAGCTGTATGAGAACTTTATTTAAATGAGATGGCAGCAAGCAATATTTTTTTGTTGTGTTTATTTATTTATTTATTTGTTTTTATATACCGCCCTTCTCCCGAGGGACTCGGGGCGGTGTACAGAGTAAGGTAGGTATACAGTTAAACAATAGTAAAAACAATAGTAAAAAACAACTGAGACCCCAAGAGCTATCAGGCCAGGCCGGACTGCTAGAACAGGTAAGTTTTTAAGTCGCGCCGGAAGGTGCGAAGGTCGGGGGCCATCCGGATTTCGGTAGGCAAGCAGTTCCAGAGGGTTGGCGCACTCACTGAGAATGCCCTGCCCCTGGGGGCCACCATCCGACATTCTTTGAGCGGTGGCACCCTGAGGAGGCCCTCTCTGTGGGAGCACACAGGACGGAGGGGTGTTGACGTTGGCAGAAGGTGCTCCCGTAGGTAATCCGGACCCATGCCATGTAGGGCTTTGTATGTCATTGTTAGCACCTTGAATTTCACTCGGAAGGCAACCGAAAGCCAGTGCAGCTCACGGAGGAGAGGTGTGATATGGGAGTATCGAGAGGCCCCCAAAAGTGTTCGTGCAGCTGCACTCTGCACCAGTTGAAGCTTCCGAGTGGCTCTCAAGGGCAGCCCCATGTAGAGAGCGTTACAGTAGTCAAGGCGAGAGGCCACAAGTGCATGGGTGACTGTACGTAAGGCATCCAGGTCCAGATAAGGTCATAGTTGGCGCACCAGTCGAACCCGGGTGAAGGCCCCCTTGGTCACAGCTCCTATGTGATCTTCCAAGGATAGCTGTGAGTCTAGGAGGACACCCAGGTTGCGGGCCCTATCAACAGGGGGTAATAACTCATCCCCGATGTTAAGGGATGGAATGTTCTGAGTATCCTGGCATGCTGGTATGTACAGCCATTCAGTCTTGTCCGGGTTGAGTTGAAGCCTGTTCCTCCCCATCCATTCCCGGACCGCTTCCAGGCAACAGGACATCACGTCGAGGGCATCACTGATGCTGTTTGGAGTTGAGATGAAAAGCTGGGTGTCATCAGCATACTGATGGTACCCTACTCCAAAACCACGAATGATCTCTTGCTTTCAATCACATGTTCACTTATCAACCATTTTGCTAACACACGATTGTTGGAACAGAATTTGGTTGCTATACATATTTGGGTATACATTTTTAAAAAATCTAGCTAAAAAGGAAATCCTAGCTCCTAACGTAGGGGATAACTGCTTATTTCCTACCTATGGCTACCTATATAAATGGTATATCTAAGCAAAATTCTTTCTTTAAAGCATTTTTCTCTCTTATATAAGGAGAGATATGGATAAAATTAAACCCCAAGTTAAGTTCATTATTTAATAAATTGTAATTCATAGTCATTTAAAACACATAAATAAGCTGTCTTTTTTTCTTGCAGTAGGCTTTGGTGCACCTTATGGTCTTTGGCTCCACAGAAAACGTCACACACCTCAGGAAGAACCTGATTTAACTTTTGAGAACTTAACAAGATCAAACACTGAGGCACCTGGTGAAGGTAACATAAGACCAAACACTGAGGCACCCGGTGAAGGAAACGTAAGACCAAACACTGAGGCACCCGGTGAAGGAATCGTAAGACCAAACACTGAGGCACCCAGTGAAGGAAACGTAAGACCAAACACTGAGGCACCCAGTGGAGGAAATACAGTAAGTGACACTTTGCCTTGTATAGTAGCAAATGTAACAATTTGGATAGATTATGAGAAAGAGCAAAAGATGCTGTCTCATTGTTTTAGAAAGCAAAATACATTGCATTTGTATTAGTAAGATGGAAATTGTGATGTGCTCATATGCTTAAAGTTAAATACTATTTATTTGTATATAGGAACATATTATTTACCATCATTCCTTTCTATTTAAATATTTAGAAATGTAAATCTTCCATACAAAACTGCTCTGGCTGAATCCAGAAAAGTAGATATTTTGAATATTTTTATACTCCAATGGAAGAGAATATTTGTAGCTCTGGGATGAACTGTAACGTCATTGGTGCTCTCTGAGCTTGGTGGTTTTCTTGCAGACATTTCATTACCAAACTAGGTAACACATCAGTGCAGTGATGATGTTAACTAGTTTGGTAATGAAATGTCTGCAAGAAAACCACCAAGCTCAGAGAGCCCCCAAAACCTTACATCTGTCATATGATCAGAGTAATAGGTTAACTGGAACACTATATGGTTGACCCCACTGGCTGGTATGTGCTGGGCTATATACATACATGAATCCTGATTGTAGGCAATAGGTAAACAAGATAAAGAAATGAATGACAATTTAGGGGACAAGTGGATTATTATTCAGCTAGTTTGTATACTAAAATATACAATTAAATCGGGGTTCAGGCTGTTCAGGAAAAAAAATTCTAAAATGTTTTCCCCCCATAAATTCTATTGTTATTCTTCACATTCCAGAATTTAAATATATTTCCTGTGCCAACAATGAATGAATTTATAAAGATGAATACAGATGTAGTAAAAACTGAAAAGAAATATCTGGGAGAAGGAAAAAGAGGATGGCATTCCACATCAGAATTAATCAAAGGAGGAAAAATGAATCATATGGCACTATCTTTACAAGACTGTGCGCCTTCTTTAAGGAATTCATTCAGAGATTTCTGTTTAGAATGGCAGAATTTCACTAACCCTCATTTATCTGAAGTAAGTATTCTGACATAGATTTCTAAACTAGTTTTGAGTATTACAAATTTGGAAAGAACAGGCTGTCTTATGTCATTAATTTTAAGGTGCTACTCCATATAACAGTTCTTAAAAATAATCCAAAGTGGATTATTATACCACTGATATAAAAATAGTATATCAACTATTTAAAACAACATGAACAGTGAGGCAGCACAATTTTCCATATTTTGCAGCAATCCATGTTTTCCCATTCAGGTAACACACACAAACATTTACATCAATGCCCACAGCCATAGGGAATCTGAGACCTGAAGATAATACATCTAGAATATACCATATGGGGAAAACAGCTGTAACATGCTTTCAATGTTTGACTTAAAAAACTTAATGCTGATATTTAATACAAGCTATATAACTTAGGACAGAATTACAATTATAGTTGTATTCTCTCAAATAAAACTACATTCTTCCAAGAGATTATTTTTTTAAAAAAATCATTGTGTGTGAAATATAGTATATGTAGATGACTGAAACATACAATTAGAAGACAACTTATTTTTTCATCATATGTATATTTTTTTAAAAAATGATTATACTTTTATTGTTCCTTGTCCAGATGGTATTTCTTTGTGGAGAAGATGAAGAACATAACCTGGCTAAAGAGTATTTACATGCATATAATTACGAAGGTGAAGACTCACCAACTGGCACTTTAAGTTCCTGTACAGGGGAGTCAGAAGAAGAAAAACTGAGTTTTTTAAACCAGCCAGAGCCTCCATTCCGGACATTAGTTGAAGTTTTTGTACAGAAGGATTGTGTTTAAACTATTCCTGAAAATCAGCTCACTTCACTAGGAAATTCCCCTGTGCAGATTCCATTGAAATGATTGAATGGTCTTGAGAAGCTCTAATTGACTGTAATAGAATTTGAAAAGAATTTATTCCCACAGTTGTGTCAATCTGTTCCTTCTTTATGGGCTATTTTGGAATTTTTTAGAATTATTTTGAAAAGAATGCAGTGGAAAAATGATTTAAATTATTAAGGATTTGAAAACTCTCACAGAAATTGATTTATGTGAATAATTCAATTGCAAAATTATATGTTTATTTTTACATTCTTAAATAACTATTTTGTTCAATCTGTGTATTATAGTCTAAAATACAAATGTTTCCATACCTAATCTACTGTTCACTTTTGAGGTGAACAATAGTATGAAAAGTGTAGAAAAAAATGTAATTCAAGGTTAAGAAAACCCAAATCCTCATCTTTAATTTACACTTACAGCATTTTCAAAAATATCATCAGAATTGAAGAATCCCATAGAAATTTATGGAACTATCTACTGAGTTTTCAAAAATGTCTTCCATATATGCATGCATGCATATATGTGTGTGCGTGTGCATTAATTCCATGCAAAATGTATTCTATTTACTTTGAGAAAGTTTATCCTATCCCAAAGAATAAGGTTAAAGACGCCTATCTATCATTCCAAAAAAATCTCTTTAAGATCTTAATCATGTTTAATGTACTTTGAGAAATATTACTATGTTATAAGAATAACATATTCAATACATATAGAAAATGTATTAAATTAAATATGGTAGTTAAAAGGTTGCAAGCTCCTTTCAGGAATAATGGCAGAAATCAGCATGCACAAAATTCATACTTATAATACTTAAACAAACACAGACACCACTATATCTCTATTGTTTGAGAACCTGTCAGTCTAGCGGTATACCACACATTTTATACTATATTATCACTTTCTTCCAAACTTCTACATATGATTTTTATCCATTCAATGAAGCTAATGATTATGCTGAAGTATATTGATTATACTGTCTATCTTTAGTCATAAGTTTGAACTTCTTAACTGTAATAATATTACTAAGTTAAATACTGATATTGAATAAGTTTATTGCTAGATGAATAAATTAAGCATTTTATTTAATATACAGCTTCACATAAGCACATATAATATGAAGGAAAAAAGAAAAATATGAAGATTCTGTAAATTTCAGATATCTACTTTCAGTAGATATATAAGCATGCATAAATACATGAAAGTATGAATACATAGATGCAGAAAACAAAACAGAAACAGTGGGCTAAAAAGCCATGAGGTAAGAAGGTATATTGGGTCCACTGCTCTTATGTTTAAATACACACTGGATTATTGTGGATCAGAATAAAAAAGACCTATTTCTATATCTTCAATAAAGTTATTTTCAAGAATAGCCTGGATGCATACTTTGATAGTTATCACATTTTAATTACTGAAATAGATTACTATTTAGTAATAGAATAATATAATTACAAAATAAATCACCAATTAAATAATATGCCTAGAGTACTCACTGTGATTTTGGGCCTTGATTGAAAGCAATAGAATATGATCCAGTCCAGGTCACTGCAAAAGACAGTGACCACCCCATCATGGTTATCAGGGACATTTGCCACCTCTTCTTAATCTCTTCTGCCTCTGTTAGGTCCCTGCCATTTTGGTCCTTTATCATGCCCATTTTTGCATTAAACGTTCCCTTCATCTCTCCAATTTTCTTGAAAAGATATCTGGTCCTCCCTATTCTATTGTTTTCTTCTATTTCTTTGCACTGTTCATTTAAGAAGGCATTCTTATCTCTTCAAGCTATTCTCTGGAATTCTGCATTCAATTGGGCATATCTATGTTTTTCTCCCTTGCCTTTCGCTTCCCTCCTTTCCTCAGCTATTTGCAAAGCTTCCTCAGACAGCCATTTTGCTTTCTTGCATTTCTTTTTCTTTGGGATGGTTTCGGTTGCTACCACTTGTACAATGTCGCGAACCTCTGTCCATAGTTCTTCAGGCACTCTGTCTATCAGATCTAATTCCTTAAATCTATTTGTCACCTCTACTGTATATTCAACAGGGATATGATTTAATTCATACCTGAGTGGCCTAGTGCTTTTCCCTACTTTCTTCAGTTTAAGCCTAAACTTTGCAAGGAGAAGCTCATGGTCTGAGCCGCAGTCAGCTCCTGGTCTTGTTTTTACTGACTGTATAGAGCTTCTCCATCTTTGGCTGCAGAGCATATAGTCAATCTGATTTCTGTGTTGACCGTCTGGTGATGTCCATGTGTAGAGCCGTCTCTTGGGTTGTTGGAAAAGAGTGTTTGCTATGACCATTGTATTCTCTTGACAAAATTCTATTAGCCTGCGCCCTGCTTCATTTTGTACTCCAAGGCCAAACTTGCCTGTTATTCCAGTTATCTTTTGGCTTCCTACTTTAGCATTCCAATCCCCCATGATGATAAGGACATCATTTTTTGGTGTTAGTTCTATAAGGTGCTGTAGGGCTTCATAGAACCGGTCAATTTCATTCTCTTCAGCACTGGTTGTTGGGGCATAGACTTGGACTACTGTGATATTGAATGGTTTGCCTTGGATTCGAACTGAGATCATTCTGCCATTTTGAGGATTGTATCCCAGTATTGCTTTTCCTACTCTTTTATTGACTATGAAGGCTACTCCATTTCTTCTGCGGGATACTACTGCGGTATACTACTGCGGGATTCTTGCCCGCAGTAGTATACCTGGTCATCTGAATTAAATTCACCCATTCCTGTCCATTTTAGTTCACTGATACCTAAGATATCTATGTTCAGTCTTGTCATCTCTTGTTTGACCACGTCCAGCTTTCCTTGATTCATGGATTTTACATTCCAGGTTCCTATGGAGAAAAAATCTTTACAGCATCGGACTTTCCTTTCACCACCAGACACATCCACAGCTGAGCGTCCTTTCGCTTTGGCCCAGTCGCTTCATTCTTTCTGGCGCTACTAGTACTAGCCCTCTGCTCTTCCCCAGTAGCATATTGGATGCCTTCCGACCTGAGGGGCTCATCTTCCAGCGTCATATCGTTTTGCCTTTTGGTACTG
Source organism: Vipera ursinii (assembly GCF_947247035.1). Lineage (NCBI taxonomy): Eukaryota > Metazoa > Chordata > Lepidosauria > Squamata > Viperidae > Vipera > Vipera ursinii. Next base: position 169,772,347 of record NC_139516.1, on the reverse strand, counting down.
TCCATAGGGTTTTCATGGCAAAGATACTGGAGTGGGTTGCCATTTCCTTCTCCAGTGGATCACATTTTGTCAGAACTCTCGGCTATGACCTGTCCGTCTTGGGTGGCCCTGCACAGCATAGCTCATAGCGTCATTGAATTACGCAAGCCCCTTCGCCACGACAAGGCAGTAATCCATGAAGGGGACTTCAAGATATACTTCTCTACAAATAGAATGTAGAGATAGAATTGGAATAACAGTAATTACATTTATCCGAGGTGGGTAAAATAACAACCCCGATTGTTGGGGTCAATATGTTGACTCTGTAAGCCACTTAGAGAGGACTATAAAGAATTGTGAAGTGGTATATAAGTCTAAGTGCTTTTTCTATTTGAAAAACATGCTATTAAAACTATTTTGCAATGACTATCAACATACATTCATGGAAATACAAACCCAGTTGTGATGTTGGAGTTCCATTTATTTAAAATTTATTTAATTATGTTTAATATGTTGGTTACATGTTGCTATCATTTAAAGTTGATTAGAAAATGGGATGGAGGAAGTCTTTACAGTAATTAATCTTTTGGGTGTAATAAGGTTGTGATTCATTCAGTCACTAATACTTTTGAAAGATAAAGTGTTTAGGATAGTAGAGGCTAGACTCTTGATCTCAAAATAGTCATGAAATGGTAAAACCCATCAAGACTAATGTATTCAAAGGTTTCTAAATCCCACAGCAGCTTATTTAAGAGTTAAGGTAAAGGTAAAGGTTCCCCCGCACATGTGTGCTAGTCGTTTCCAACTCTAGGGGCCGGTGCTCATCTCCGTTTCAAAGCCGAAGAGCCAGCGCTTGTCCAAGGATGTCTCCGTGGTCATGTGGCCAGCATGACTAGACGCCAAAGGCACATGGAACGCTGTTACCTTCCCACCGTAGTGGTGTCTATTTTTCTACTTGCATTTTTACGTGCTTTTGAATTGCTAGGTTGGCAGAAGCTGGGATGAGTAACAGGCAGGCACTCTGTTACACGGCACTCGGGATTCGACCTGCCAAACTGCCGATGTTACTTCCACTTAAAACTGCCCATCCTATTTACATACAGTGGACTTCCACTATATTTTAAAGGACCTTGGACAATGATATAATTTTTGATGTTATGTCATGTTTTTTCCTCATAAAACACCTTTTATTCCAAAAAAAGGAAGCCAGTTCTCTTCATAACTCTGTGGAAAAGAAAATAGATTCTATGTTCAGATGATGTTCTTGTTAATTTCAAACTGGCAATTGCTGAAATTTGACCTTTCTTGCTCAATGGGGGAATTTTCTTCTGTAGCAATCCCCTTGTCTTCCCAAGATCTGAATCAAGAAAAAAAATGTGCTTGCCCTGACACTAGTGCAGATGATCTAGTTAATCAAATGAAAAAGGTATTTTATGAAGGTTTTGATTAAAACATTTTCATCTAGAATGTCTTTCCCTAAGCATACACTTCTATCAATGGAAGAGAATATATGTAGCTCACAAAACACTTCTACATTGTAATGTACTGTGAAAACAATCTTGAGAAACAGGAGGGATCAGTAGCAGCCTAAACAATGATTTGATAAGAGAAATCTTGAGTCCAAAGGAAGAATAGGGAGGTAGAAAGTGGGTCTGCAGAGACACTCCCTAGTTTTCTGGAAAGTAAACAAAGGAAAGTAGTGCTTTCGGACTTAAGATTCTGTTACTGTAAACTTAAAGATAGCATAATTATTCATGTCTTTAGTTTCCTGTCTGAAGTAATTTGAAGGGCTGACAATATGCGTGTTTAACTTTGCATTTCAAATACATAAATGTTTATACTGCCACAATTTCAAATGCTAAAATGTTTTTAATAGTTAGAGGCACCACTGTGCCAGTCAACACACTGACCCCATTAGGTATATTAAAAAAAAATATTTTGAAGAACTTATTCTGGGAGGAAATGATTTATACATGTAAAATTCCAAATCCTATTGATAAACCAGTTCTGTTAAGGAAAGCGTTTGCTTAGCTCGCATTTGCACAGGGAAAGAAAATGACCCCTGGTGAAATAATTCTTGAGTTGCAGGAGGCCAGAGGCAAAGAGAAATAAAATAATTGAACTTGCTACTTGAAAAAGGTATTTAGGAACAACTATTCAGTTCTATACTATCCAGTTCCCTTTCCCAGGGAAGAAAAAAACGGGAACTGAACAAATATTCAATTGCCTTTTTCAGGGAAGAAAGTCCATTCGTGGCAGGAGTTTTGATGGCGTCGCGCCCAAGTTATATCGCTGCAAGCAGACTCATCTAAAGAGAGTAAGGCCATCCGAAGGCAAGGCAATTACTAAGAGGTAACGAAGCTAAAGGAGGAAGCCGCCTTTCTGGTTCGCCTACCCTGTGAATCGTTTTCTCACACACATTCCTGTGAGTGAGAAATACAGGGACAAAACAGCCGGGGCGGGCATATAATTCCAGCTCTTTTCCTACCTTCTCAGAGCAGGGCGGGGTTGGGGCTCCATTCCCTGGTCAAATAGAAAGAAAGAACGAGGGAAACTAATTAGGCTATCTCAAAGGTGCCGTTGGTAGTACTAACCTCCCTCCCTCCGACGGCCCCACCTTGGCTAGGAGCGAAATTCTACCGTGGACGGGAGGAGCCGCCAACTGGAGCCTGAGCGAACCAAGAAAGGCAGAGAAAACAAAGTCGTCTCCTCCTCCTCATTCGGGCCGCCCTTGGAGCTGCAGCTGGGTGAGCCGGGCGGGGAACGTCAGACTCACCTGGTCGGAGTCGCCAAGAGTTCGGCGCACCAGCCCCAGCGGCCGCAATTCCCGCCAAACCGCGAGCCTCCAGACATGGTGCCGCTGGCAAGAAGGCAGAGAGGGGGCCCGCTTGGAGCCGCTTGCTTGCAGCTCCTCCTCGGCCTCCTGGTGAGTGGGCACTGCTGGGAAAGTGGCGGGGTGGTGGTGAAATGCACCTTCCGGAGGGAGTGGAGGCAGAAAGGATGGCAGGCTAAAAGCCCACGAAGCCGTCGCTGGCCCACCCGGTACCTCGAGAGTTTTGCCTTCGCGTGGCAAAGACTTAAGCTTTGCGCCGGCGTGGCGTGTTTGCTTAGAGGAGCGCCTGTGTCGGGATGCGGCAGAAGCGCCCTGACTCGGTGGAAAGTTTCCTTGGAGAGATCAAAGGCTTACGCCTGGCATACACTTGCTTTCTTTTCTTTTTGCTTTTCTTAAGAAAACATCTTACACAGTTAAAAGGCAAAACCCTAAGACAGGGGTCTTCAAACTTGGCCCTTTTATGACTTGTGGACTTCAACTCCCAGAATTCCTCAGCCAGCTGGCTGAGGAATTCTGGGAGTTGAAGTCCACAAGTCATAAAAGGGCCAAGTTTGAAGACCCCTGCCCTAAGACTTAACTTTTTCTTTGACTTCTCTTGCTTTCGCCCGCGCGTGCGCTCAGAAAAATGACGGGAGGGGAGGGGAGAAATCCGATAATAATTGAAATTGTGAAGAAGGGCAGCGAAAGTAAAAGAGGCTTGGAGGGAAGGTGTCTTTCGCCGTGCCGGTTAGGCGGCAAAATATGGCTGGTTTTAAAGAAAGGCATCGACTTTTAATTGGAAGTGAAGATCAAACTATACCAAGCGTTGAATTTGCTTTTAAAATAAGGTGGCTGTCTAAAGCTACTTTTCACTTCACCCTTCCGGAACAAAAGACGATAAATAAAAGTTTGTCCCTATTTTCCTTAACCTGATGCAGAGGTTGGAGGTGAATGGAAAGGCGAGTAGGAGATTTTTAAAAGCATTTTACTTTAAGCAGCTTCTGAATCCTGGGGAAGAAAGAATGCAAATAAGGAGAAGATAGAACCAAATACTACATATTTCATGTTCTGGAAGGGCGTCCACTTTTAGGTTGCATATAATTTTGAGAATGGTATTAACTTTTGCAGACTTTGCTGTACTATAGTTTGTTTTTTTGATTTGTCTGTTGGTCTCAGGAAATTTTTTTTCCTATTTGAAAACAACTATTTGTTTATACCGATAAGATAGTTAATTTGCTTGCATATTCCTCTGCTGAGAAGAGAGCTGGCTTCTTATTTAATTGCTCTAGTTTGGAATATCTATTGCATATATATAGATATAGGTAGGTAGGTATATATATGTTAGCAATTTAAAATTTACACAAATATGAGCTGTCACCGGTGTGACTACTGCCTGTCGATGGCCTTCAGGATAGGCTGACACAGGAAATAAAGATTTGTCCCATGTTTGGGGCCTAGCAAGGTAATCTAAAAAATAGTTAATAAGCATTTGTTTTATATATATATATATATATATATATATATATATATATATATATATATATATATATATATATATATATATATATATATTAGATAAATAGATAGATATAGAAATAGAAATAGATATCTAGATATTGCTTCCACCACTGTCTAATATTTGTAAGCATCTTTCAATAACCAATATTTTTATTTAAATATGAAGAATGATGAAATATAAAAGAAGTGCAGTGTACTTCATATGTGAAGACTTGTGAAACAATTGTAATATTAAGGTGGTACTCTATTTTGGAAAAATGAATTTAATACATGAACACACCCCTTTATTCAAGATAGAATGGCTAATACTGATAAATTCAAGAAGTAAAATACTGCAGTTGTAATATTTAGGTGGTACTCTCTATTTTGGAAAAATGAATTTAATACATACATCCCTTTATTCAAGATAGAATGGCTAATACTGATAAATTCAAGAAGTAAAATATTGCAATCATAATGAGCTCAAATAGTAATGAATTTGGAAAAGTGACTGGTACATTTTACTTATATTTATTTTGAATAAGAAGCAGAACTTAAAAATATAAATCTATGTTTTGGATCAGTTATTGTCTCTCAACCCAGCTCATCAATCACAGAGCTGTGGAAGCATAAAAATCATCCCTTCAAGATGATAAAATGCTTTTTTTCTTCTTTTTATGTTGATGTGCTTTCCTTTTGTAACCTTTAATATTCTTTGCTATTGATAACATTTTATATTATAAACAAAGTAATTGGAGTTAATGGTATTAAATGAAATTGTGGCGTGCTCTTGAATTTAACATTCAATACTTGACAACATTCCAAGAATGTTAGTGAAACCTCTTTGTTCTAATTAATGAGAAATATATACTGTTTATATTAAACGCTACTGATAACTAGGATGTGCTGACATTTGTGTTTTGAGAAATAAATTTTATGCATCTCCAGGTAATGTTGAAAAACTAAGCAAAATTGGACCCTGATGGGACACCAAAAAATATCAGCGTAGAATTAGATTGTGAAGCAGGAAAAAAAATTATAGGCCAAAACAAAACCAGATGAAAGCAAGCTTTCCCCTGTTCTTCCCAACAAAATTGCACGGATGCTTTCATTAAGAAACTAGACTCAAAAGAGATTCTTCTTTAAAGAGTTTCGAAAGCAGGGAGCAAAGACCATCTCAAGGATAATATCATTTGAGGACATAACCTTTTAAGAAGGATTTAGATAAACAAATGGGTTTAGAGAATGACAAAAAAATAATCAAAAATGGGAAAGTAAAGTTATGTGAAGAAAGATTAAAGGAGTTGACATGTTTAGTTTTGAGCTGAGAAGATTGAGGAGAGATAGAACAACATTTTCAAATACCAGGAGGGATGTTATACAGAGAAGGTCAAAAGTCATTTTCTTTCATTCCAGAGTTTAGGACTAGGAATAATGAATTTAATATACAGAAAGTCATTCCTCTTGACTATTTAAAAAGCTTTCTATGATAAGGGCAATAGGACCAGTTAATCAGAAATAAATGCTCCCATTTATTGGGTGTATTTAAGTAGAGTGGACAAATAATCTGCTCAAGAAGCTTTTAGGAACAGAGGCTTGGTCTTAGTGGTGAACATTCTCTTTTCCATTGCATTGAGTGGTTTATATGCAATTTGCATTTCTCCTTCTCCCAGCCTTTATAATTTTATTATAATACAAAAGAACTTGATTGAAGGATTTGCTTTTAGTTAGTGCTGCATCTCCTGAATCCCTCCTTAGCATTGAGTGATTAATAAATGTTGAAGGAAAAAAAATGCATGCAGTACACTACTTCCTATAGGAATAGAGAATAATATACAAATGTTTAACATTTTACTTTGTTTTAAAATATAATAGGCTATTAAAATCCGTGAGAATATTAAACTATACCTCACTGTATTTGAGTATGCTTTATAAACATGTGCTGTTCAGTCAATATAGATCTCAACTCATTATGACCTCTTCAACATGCTGGGCAGCAATTCTTAGTTGCCCAACAAAATGCTTGCTACTGTCTTGCTAGATGTGTTGGGGCTTCATCTCTACAATCCTATGTAGAGAAGACTAAAGTTAATTCATATGTGCCATAGATTCCACTTCAGCTAATGATTATATTGCCTCAGTTTAAACTTGTATGTCACTGTTTTCAGTCTCCTGAGGGTTGGTCTATTTTTAGAACAACTTCTTAAAACATTAGTCCTGCCTTGGGCATAAAGTCAACTGGATGACCTTTGTCTCTCAGCTCTAGGAAGTGACAATCCACTTCTGAAAATGTTGCCAAGAAAATTGCAGGAACTTGTCCCCACAATCCTTAAAATCAAGACTGACAGACACATACAAAAGCATATTTTACAGACATATCTTTTTGGAAAAAAAAACAATTTTGATCTTTTCTCCACAAAAGTCAACACTTTTCAGTGGATTTGCTCAGTAATAACCCTTACTGCTTTCAGTTTTCTATCAACTATTGTTCCCTAGGAAATTCTAAATTTCTAATTCTAAGAGCATTTTATCATGGAAGGAATGTAGCTGGCCCTTATTTAACAACCATTTGTACTTGCGACAATGATGAAATGAGTGATAGTTGTGACTGGTTCTTATACTTACAGCTGTAACAGCATCCCCAAAGACATCTGATTGTGATTTGCAACTTTCTATGCCACCTTCTGACAAACTAAGTCAATGGAGAAGCTGGCAAGGAAGTCACAAGTCACAGTGACATAAACCCCCTTGCTTAATGACATGCATGGTCCTTGCTTAATGGCAACTGGGACTGCCAGAATTGCCATCACTAAACAATGTAGTCATGTGGATTTTTGACTTATAACCATGTTGCTTAACTGAGTTTCTGGTACCAATTAGTGTTATTAAGTGAGGACTACCTTATTATTGATGAGAGATCTGTCTATAGCAGGGGTGTCAAACTCAATTTCATTGAGGGCCGCATCAGCATTGCGGTTGCCCTCAGGGGGCCGGGTGGGTGTGGCCTGGGTGGGCATGGCCTATTGGGTGGGTGTGGCTAGAGTGCGTATGGCCTACTGGGTGGGTGTGGCCAGCTCTACATTGTTCGCATCAAGGGTGCCTATGGGGGCCTGGGGGCCTGGGCACGAGTGGGACAGATCTGAGGGTCTCTGGCAGAAGGAGGGCCTCTGGGCCAGGGCCAAGGCAGTGGGGGCCGTTTCCTCACTGTTTCCAGGATGGTTTCACGGGCTTCATGAAACCACTTTGCGGGCCGGATCTGGCCCCCAGGCCTTGTGTTTGACATGTCTGGTCTATAGTGACTGCAATTTATTTTGGAATGCTAACCTTGCTTATATCCATCTTGTTAACAATATCTTTATAGGCACTCACAATAGAGTGACCTACCAGATCTAATTACTGTTTACTGTATTGATAATACTTCCAAGAAAGCATCTTGAGAAACTTCCCTGGAAACCCTGTTAAAGCATTATCTCTACTTTTATTCACTACAATTGGCATATTTCATTTAGAGTAGAGGTCACCAACCTTTTTATGCTGGCGGCGCAGAAGGAAAGGGAGCAGCTGGGAAATTTACATGTGTGTACATGTGTGCATGTGGAAATGGGGCTGCACACACACACACAGCGCTAGCGGCCCTGTATGTGTAGCCATGCAGGTGCTAGCCCCTGCTGCTAGCCCCATGCACATGCGCAAAAGGACCGCACAACCTGCACGGTGCTAGCGGCCCCCGTTTGTGCAGTTGTGCAGGAGCTAGCCGTTGCCACTAGCCCCGTGCGGATGCACAAATGGGTCTGCGGACACTAGCGCGAGTGGGAGTGAGTGTACGTACACATTGGCCAGCTTGTCCCGTAGCCTGGTGGCCAGTGGACCACAGTCCAGTAGTGGGCCATGGCCCATAGGTTGGGGACCCCTGATTTAGAGCAACGGTTCTCAAACAGTTTGGTTTCTGGACCCCTTTACATTCTTAAAAAAGATTGCGAACTCTAAAGAGCTTTGGTTTATATGAGTTATATCAATATTTAGTATATTAGCAGTTAAAACATGAGTATTTTTAAAATATTTATGTATTTGACTTCATGGAGCCCATGGTCCCTAGACCACACTTTGAGAACCATTGATTTAGAGCAAATATGGATAACTTGCTACCTTCCACATACTGCTGAACTGCAATTCCTGGCATCCCTCTCCACTGGCCATTCCACTTCAGTTGCAACATTAACCTATGTGGTTTATCTTTTCTTGTTGTTAACTTGCAAAATGTTTAAATGATTAATGAACAAATTGGCTATAAGAGTTATTGCACCACATAGGAAGAAGACATCTAAACAAAAACTGTGGATTCTTAATATGTATTGTATTGCCAGTATTTGACAATACAACATTTAACAGTCTTTTTAATAAAGGCAAGGAAAAAGATTTTAGAGCAATAGGATCAATTTTTTTCTTCTGTTTGTAGCAATTGCCAGATTTTTTTTAAAAAAAACTGCTATGCTTATTATGAGATTTTGTTGAGCCTTTGATGCTCTTTTAAATATTTGTATTTCTCTTTTGTTGATTAGTTCTGCCTTATAAAATAAATTATATTTAAAATGGGGCATGATGGTGGTATGCTTGGTGCCATAATGTAGCTGAAGATGTCTGTAGGCTCTTTAACCCCAATCAATGTTTCCATTCAAATGAGTCATAGTATAGGCAAGGCTTCCCTAAAGTAAGGGGAAAAATTAATAACCGGTTCAAGTAATAACTGAGTATATTCTTCCAAATCTATTAAATAAGGCAGCCTTGCTGTTTTTTTCTCCTTGCATTGCGCCCTTTGATATGAGATGTGTTGCTTGAATATTGCCCGATTTCACCTGCTGGCCCAAACATACTGTACACAGTTATTTTGCTTGTAGTATGTTATCCTAAGTTAATTTCCCTATGAAGTCAGTGGCATGTCATTGTGATATGGTTTGTAGTCCCTAGTAAATGTGCACAGATTAATTGATGGAAATTATGGAAACACAGTTTTATACAACTACTTGTGCAGATAATGATGGTTTATAAAATTTATAAAATTTCTGTACCTTCATGTATTATAGCAGTATTACTAAACTTTGAAAGGATTCACATAGCCATTCAAATGTTTTGAAAGAATAGGTGTGGGTTAAGGGTATCATGGAGTCCTATTAATTTGTTCTGCCTTTATAACTGACACATTGCAATTTTTGTTTGTAATATCTCCTGATGCTTTCTGCATTGTTGGGTCTTTGGTTGTAGTCAAAATCTGGGTTTATATATCTAAGATGGCATCTTGTTCCTTTACGTTGCCTCTTATTTTGTTACATGCTGAAATAAAGGTTTCATGTATTGATTTCAACATAGAAAGGATTTTTTTCCCTAATCTTCGTCCATATTCTGTTGATAATGTAGTAAGGATTTTAAAATCAAATGTTAAATACTTTTTGTAGGTAAATGTGTGACATCACGTGTTGCAGATAGTCTTATAGTGGAAATTATAGTGGAACCAGATATGCTTTAACTTTCTATGCCTGGTGATGTATCATGTATCAGATTCTTTTATATGGAAAAAAGACTAGATTTCCTTTTGCTTATAATTGAATGCTTCAATTCATGTTTACTATTTGATTTAGCAAATTGCAGCAGGGATGTGTAAGGCTTTTATATGGAAAAAAGACTAGATTTCCTTTTGCTTATAATTGAATGCTTCAATTCATGTTTACTATTTGATTTAGCAAATTGCAGCAGGGATGTGTAAGGCTACATTTATTTTCATTACTTATAGTTCTGCAATACAAATATAATTGAAGTATAATACTGATTCTTTTGTCCCCATCTAGGTATTACGTTTATCCTGTGAAGCTTCCAAAAAGGTTACCTTAAATGTGCCTCCAAAACTAAATCCAGACACACTAATTGGCCAAGGTGAGAAAACAGCATTTTTCTTAAATATTATAATTTGAATCTAATATCTGTGGTTATTTTTGTCTTCCTCATCCCAATAATTTTTCTTGAAGTAAACCATATTGTATTCAAAAGAGAATTTTCCTAATTAAAGAGTATTGGAATATTAAATATGCATGTTGAAGAATGAGTCTTGCATACAGAGCAAGGTTTTAGATTTTAAATTTAAAAATACACTAATGAGCAGACCAAATGTCAGCTCGGGAGAAAGTGTACTAAAATTACAATTTTTAACTGAAATAAATGGAGCTAGCTATTTATTTTCTTCCTTCTACCTTTGCATATATTTGGATTATCAACAACCATTTTCTTTTCTTTTCTTTTCTTTTCTTTTCTTTTCTTTTCTTTTCTTTTCTTTTCTTTTCTTTTCTTTTCTTTTCTTTTCTTTTCTATTTTCCAATTTACTGCATTCAGTGTCTCAACAATGTCTAACCAGGTGATATGAAATCAAGATTTATTATTTATTTAAGCCAAGCTAAATAGGTGAACATAAACATTTAAATCTGGATCCCATTAAGTTGCTTCGTTTTATGTCTGTCTCTAGACAAATGTTTTATGTTTATGATATGATTTCCAATCCCATCTTCCTACCCTTTTCAAGGTCTGAGTGCCAATACATTTAAAATATAAAAGCCAGAGTTGTACAGATTGCTGATTGTATTGTATGATATCATATCAGAAAATTGGAATTTTATGCATTCCTAAGTGTTTTTTCTTACTTGCTTGAAATTTTACATGGTTTCATTTTAAAAATTGAAATCTTGTGACATTTGGCCAGTTTATTTAATTTTGTATTTTCACGTATATTTTCTATGGGGATTATTGCAGAGTTTTGCTATTCTCCAATTTATCTAATGCACTTATGTATAAATGTAAATTTTTAGGGTATATACATGTATCTTTATGTGGATGATATTGGGAACGATTCTTTACGACTTTCCTTTTGTCTTTTTATTAGTAAATCTGAATGGGTATCTTAGAACTCCTCACCTGATCAGTACAAGTGACCCTGATTTTATAGTTCTGGAAGATGGTTCTATATTTACATCAAATTCAGTTTCTTTGTCTTCTGGAAAGAAAACATTCACCATATTGCTCAAGAACTTGCAAAATAATCAGCAAAAGCAAATCCATGTCAACTTGCTGTCACATTCCCCAAAGGTAAGTGGCCTATAACTAGTGTTATGAAAGTTAATTGACTGTAACTGATTATAAGAAAATACTGATTTTTTTGCTATGCTATCCTTGTTCATATGTAAATCAGCTCTTCCAAACCTGGTAACTTCTAGATTAATCAATCAACATAACCAGTCCCTGGAGGGCATGGAACATAATGTGGAAATTTGAAGTAGTCAAAATGCTTGGCATCAGAACTTCTAGGAATTTTGACTAATGAAACGCAATGAGAGCAAAGAAACCTTCGCTTGACTATAGACATGAGGTTCCTTCTGGGATCTTGGTTATGTCTGAATATTAAATGTATAATGTATTTAAAAGCACATTAAATAAAGAATAATAATAGAGAGACAAAACTATGTGGCTTCTTCTGACAGCCTTGCAGTTCCTAAAAGATGTTGTTAGCATATATGGTTCTAACAGAAGCTTTTAGCACCCCTTTAGCTATAGATGAATGATAAATTTTTAGTTTATCCTGTTAGCATTGTGTCAAAGAAAGAATGATGCTAGTAAAGACATTCCATGAAAAAAGGTATGTTTGGGCCACTGAAAAATATAAGAAAGGAAGTCAGCTGAAAATACTAGAATAAATTATATATTTTAGAAATACATTGCTTGTTTGTATATTTTTTTGAACTTAGACACACAAAACAGGAGAGAAAGTTCTCAGACGCAGTAAACGAAGATGGGCTCCTGTACCAACCACTATAATGGAAAATTCACTGGGACCTTTCCCAATGCAAATTCAGCAGGTAAGTTAATAAACTTCCTTCTCCTATTTTAAGTAGGAATATGTATTATTAGCAACTTGTATGCAATACAGTTAGTCTCATGTGTAGTCACTTACACAAATATTAGTAATACTTGCTCATCTTGCTTAAAGGGCAAATTATATAAAAAAGGTGTACAGACTGTTGCCTGATATAACTTACTCACTTTGTTATTCAAGTTGTTTCAAAGTTAACCACATATGATACAAATCTAGTTTTTATTTTCCTTTTTTATGTTGGTGCCACCTTTATAAAAGACTGATATATCCAAAAGCTAGTGAAAGAATAAAATTACAGATTTGCTTACCATTCTATTTCCATTTAAAATTTGGTAAATAAACTCCACTTTTGAGGAAATGCATTTTTTTCAAGAATTATGACTCCTTGTTTCATGTGTCCTAGTTAAGTAAATATTAGTATATATACCGACAGACTTCATCTCTTTGTTCAAACACTGAAATTGAACAGCAAAATAATATAAATTGTTTCTGCAGTTTCGAATGTGATTAGTTGCTATAAATGTAGTGCCTACTGAGATTTCTAAGAGCTTCTGTAAGAGATTGATTTTTAGATTATTTTACTATTGAAGATATGTGGTAAACATCTACTCTGACATAGCTCTCAAACACAGTAAGGGAAAGTTGAGTAGCAAAACTAGTTTGCTTGTAAACCTTCCAAATGCACATCAATGTTTATAATATATAAAAAATTGCTTATATTAAGCTATTTATATTTAATATAATATTGATAAAAATGCTAAGTACATTTAATTATTTTATTATATGAAAAAGTTTATACTAAAATTATATTATTTTTTATTATTTACAAGTACTGAAAAAGGAATAGAAAAACATTACTATATATGGAAAATAGGAAAATTATAAGTATTTTATCTCTAACTATATCCCCTTCTCTGTGCACCAACTATTTGCAGTGTATATGAATATTTTTAATTTCCTTAAAACCATATTAAGTGTTTATATTTGCCTTCTTAGTGTACATCAAAGCAAACAATATATAATTAATACATATATCCATAATGTCTCCTTCATGGATTACTGCCTTGTCGTGGCGAAGGGGCTTCTGTAATTCAATGAAGCTATGAGCTATGCCGTGCAGGGCCACCCAAGACGAACAGGTCATAGCAGAGAGTTCTGACAAAACGTAATCCACTGGAAAGGGAAATGGCAACCCACTCCAGTATCTTTGCCATGAAAACCCCATGGTCAGTACCAAAAGGCAAAAAGATATGATGCTGGAAGATGAGCCCCTCAGGTCGGAAGGCATCCAATATGCTACTGGGGAAAAGCAGAGGGCTAGTACTAGTAGCGCCAGAAAGAATGAAGCGACTGGGCCAAAGCCGAAAGGATGCTCAGCTGTGGATGTATGTGGTGGTGAAAGAAAAGTCTGATGCTGTAAAGATTTATTCTCCATAGGAACCTGGAATGTAAGATCCATGAATCAAGGAAAGCTGGACGTGGTCAAACAAGAGATGACAAGACTGAACATTGACATCTTAGGAATTAGCGAACTAAAATGGACAGGAATGGGTGAATTTAATTCAGATGACCATTAGGTATACTACTGCGGGGCAAGAATCCCTCAGAAGAAATGGAGTAGCCTTCATAGTCAACAAAAGAGTAGGAAAAGCAATACTGGGATGCAATCCCCAAAATGACAGAATGATCTCAGTTCGAATCCAGGCAAACCATTCAATATCACAGTAGTCCAAGTCTGTGCCCTAATCACCAGTGCTGAAGAGGATGAAATTGATCGGTTCTATGAAGCTCTACAGCACCTTATAGAACTAACACCAAAAAATGTGTCATCATAGGGGATTGGAATGCTAAAGTAGGAAGCCAAAAGATAACTGGAATAACAGGCAAGTTTGGCCTTGGAGTACAAAATGAAGCAGGGCACAGGCTGACAGAATTTTGTCAAGAGAATATGATGGTCATAGCAAACACTTTTTCAACAACCTAAGAGATGGCTCTACACATGGACATCACCAGACGGTCAACACAGAAATCAGATTAACTATGTGCTCTGCAGCCAAAGATGGAGAAGCTCTATACAGTCAGTAAAAACATGACCAGGAACTGACTGTGGCTCACACCATAAGTTTCTCGTTGCAAAATTTAGGCTTAAACTGAAGAAAGTAGGGAAAAGCACTAGGCCACTCAGGTATCAACTAAATCATATCCCTGATGAATATACAGTAGAGGTGACAAATAGATGTAAGGAATTAGATCTGATAGACAGACTGCTTGAAGAACTATGAACGGAGGTTCGCAACATTGTACAAGTGGTAGCAACTAAAACCATCCCAAAGAAAAAGAAATGCAAGAAAGCAAAATGGCTGTCTGAGGAAGCTTTGCAAATAGCTGAGGAAAGGAGGGAAGCGAAAGGCAAGGGAGAAAAAGAAAGATACACCCAATTGAATGCAGAATTCCAGAGAATAGCTAAAAGAGATGAGAATGCCTTCTTAAATGAACAATGCAAAGAAATAGAAGAAAACAATAGAATAGGGAGGACCAGAGATCTCTCTAAGAAAATTGGAGAGATGAAGGGAATATTTCATGCAAAAATGGGCATGATAAATGGCAGGGACCTAACAGAGGCAGAAGAGATTAAGAAGAGGTGGAAAAATTACACAGAAGAACTATACAAGAACGAGTTTAACATCCCTGATAACCACAATGAGGTGGTCACTGACCTCGAGCCAGACATCCTAGAATGTGAAGTGAAGTGGGCCTTAGGAAAGCTGAACAACAACAAAGCTAGTGGAGGTGACAGTATTCCAGCTGAGCTATTCAAAATCTTAAAAGACGATGTAGTAAAAGTGCTACACTCAATTTGCCAGCAAATTTGGAAAACTCAGCAGTGGCCTCAGTATTGGAAAAGATCAGTTTACATTCCAATTCCAAAGAAAGGCAGTGCCAAAGAATGTTCAAACTATTGCACCATTGCACTCATTTCACATACTAGTAAAGTTATGCTTAAAATCCTACAAGCTAGACTCCAGCAGTATGTGGATCAAGAACTACCAGAAGTACAGGCAGGATTTCGAAGAGGCAGAGGAACTAGAGATCAAATTGCCAACATATGCTGGATCATGGGGAAAGTTGGGGAGTTCCAGAAAAACATCTACTTCTGCTTCATTGACTATGCTAAAGCCTTTGATTGTGTGGATCACAACAAATTGTGGCAAGTTCTTAAAGAGATGGGAGAACCAGATAATCTTATCTGTCTCTTGAGAAACCTATATGCGGGTCAAGAAGCAACAGTGAGAACTGGACACGGAACCACTGATTGGTTCAAAATTGGGAAAGGAGTCCGGCAAGGCTGTATACTGTCGCCCTGCCTATTTAACTTATATGCAGAGCACATCATGAGAAAGGCAGGGCTAGATGAATCAAAAGTTGGAATTAAGATTGCCGGGAGAAATATCAATAACCTAAGATATGCAGATGATACCACTCTAATGGCAGAAAGTGAAGAAGAACTAAAGAGCCTCTTGTTGCGGGTGAAGGAGGAGAGTGCAAAAGTTGGCTTGAAACTCAACATTAAGAAAACGAAGATCATGGCATCCAGCCCTCTCAATTCCTGGCAAATAGATGGGGAAGAAATGGAGGTAGTGACAGATTTTATTTTCCTGGGCTCCAAGATCACTGTAGATGGGGACTGCAGCCAAGAAATTAAAAGACACTTGCTCCTGAGGAGGAAAGCCATGGCAAATCTAGACAGCACACCAAAAAGCAGAGACATCCCTGCCAACAAAAGTGTGTACTTTCAAGGCTGTGGTCTTCCCAGTTGCAATGTATGGCAGTGAAAGTTGGACCATAAGAAAGGCTGAGTGCCAAAGAATTGAGGCCTTTGAACTCTGGTGCTGGAGAAGACTCCTGCGAGTCCCTTGGACTGCAAGGCGTTGAAACTGGTCAGTCTTAGAGGAGATCAACCCTGACTGCTTTTTAGAAGGCCAGATCCTGAAGTTGAAACTCAAATACTTTGGCCACCTAATGAGAAGGAAGGACTCACTGGAAAAGAGCCTAATGCTGGGAAAGATTGAGGACAATAGAAGAATGGGACGACAGAGAATGAGGTGGCTGGATGGAGTCACTGAAGCAGTAAGTGTGAGCTTAAATGGAGTCTAGAAGATGGTAGAGGACAGGAAGGCCTGGAGGAACGTTGTCCATGGGGTTGCAATGGGTCGAACACGACTTCTCAATTAACAACAATCCATAATGTAGTCCTTTAGATTCTAAATTCCAACTGCTATCCACTTTAACTGCTATCTGAAGCAATGAGAAACAGGGTGTTATGATCCAGCAACCTCTGAGGATTATGTTATCATCTTTTGGCATATATACTGAATACTTTTTAAATATTTAGATATTTTATAAGGATGAGAGGATTGTTTTACTTCACTTCTGGATATAGGATATGATTATATTTTTCTTTCACCCCTCCTTTTTTTTCTTTATAGCTATCTTCTGATTCAGCTCAAAACTACAACATTACCTATTCCATTAGTGGTCCTGGTGTGGATCAGCCACCTTTGAATTACTTTTACATTGAAAAAGAAACAGGAAATCTCTTTGTTACTTGCCCAATAGATCGGGAGGAGTACGCAGAATTTCAGGTAAGAGTCATATTTTTCTAAACTATAGGTTTGTCCTCAGTTTATGACAGCAATTGGGACTAGTTAATTGATGTGGTTATAAATTGCAATATCATGTGGTCACATCACTTAACTATGGCAATTCCAATAGCAGTTCTGCTTCCTATTGTTAAGTCCATCACAATGGGTATTTAAGCAAGAATGTCACATGGTTACCAATTATGATTTCCCCATTTATCCTGCAAAAAAAGGTCACAGTGACTGCTGGATGCTCCAGTTTCATAATTACAAGCTGAGCACCTGGATCACAATCACATGATTGTGCGGACACCACAAAAGTTGGAATGCTGAGAAGTGATCTTAAATACTACTTGTTCAAGTTGCTAATAATTAGAAGAAAATCAAAATTTAGATTTTATGAAACTCAGAAAAGCAGTTTCATCTCTTGGAGATCCATACAAAGTTAATCTTACTAGTACATTTCAAACTTGGCTGCTAAGCTATTATTACTTCTCCACCCTTATTGCATTTGCTGATTGCCATTCAGCAGCTCTGATTAAGATCCCTTGATCTCTGTTGGGAAGGGAGGGCCCTTGGGAATATCTGTTGGGCCACTGTAGGAATTATTCAGGCTACCTGATGGATAGCATCATTCAAATATGCTCTCATGATTCAGCTAGTGACTCCTGAGAAAGTAAATAGGGTTCTCTTTTGCTGTCAGCTCAGCTGCCAGTGTCTTGAATCAGAGTTCTTCTTGCATCATAAAAGTGATCAGGGAGGTGACGTGCATTTGGTCCGAGCTGAGGTGTTGGCCTCCTTGATGGGGTGGTATCTCCTCCTTTGAAAAAAAATGGTGTTGCATGTCCTCCTCAAGAAGCTGTCCTTGGATTTAGTGGCTTTCAATAACTACCATCCAAACTCCAGCCTTCTAATTCTGGGGAAGGTTGTTGAGAAGGTGGTTGTCCTTAAATTGATGAGTATTCTGGAGGAAGCAGATTATACCTATTTCAGTGAGGTTGCAGGCTGGGATTTAATAATGAGACAGATTTGGTTGCATTGTAGATGTCCTCTGGCAGAGCCAAGATGGGGATGGTACATGTGTGTCTGTGCTTCTTGATCTCTCAGTGACTTTTGTTATCGTTTGCATTATGTCCTTCTGAACTGACTTCATGACTTGGTGATGGGGGCAAAGTGTTATGATGGTTCTCTTCCTTTCTGGATAATTTGATCTGACAAGGTTGGTGCACTCTGGAGTCCTTCAATGAAACTATGCCATTTAAGCTATGTCAGACATTCCTCTTCTCTGTCATAGAGTCTACACTCTGGAATGAAGCCCCCCCCTTTGCCCCAAAATCCGGATGCTTCATACCTATTGATGTTTCATAAGGTGGTGAAGACCTAGCTTTTCATCCAGGCTTTTGGCTAGGATGGTTGAAGTCCCTTATTAGCAATCTGTAATGATGTCATTGTTGCACACTTTTGTTATCTTTTGTTTTTTTGTCTTATTGTATAGCTTTAGTTCGTGAACTGCCCAGAGTTACTGGAAGTCTGATGGCATACAAATTAAATATGTAAATCAATAAATACTAATGTGCAAGGAATGTAATAGCATATGATGTTAATTGTTAAAATAGATTAGCAAAAAAAATCAACTCTGCATAGATAGCAAATTAAAATATTTTCTTTTTTACAGATAATTTGCTATGCAAAGACATTAGACGGCTACACACCAGAGATTCCACTTGTACATTTAATCCGAATTGAGGATGATAATGATAATCCCCCAATTTTTAATCCTGATACAGTTACTTTCAGTATTTTAGAGAATAGCAAATCTGGTAAGCGTATACATAATTGAAAACATTTTAGTTTTATATTGTTAACAATCCCTTGTTGGGACTGCAGTTTAATGGATAAGATTCAGCCGTTAAAAGAGTGAATACCGTATGTCTCCAAAAGTAAGGCCTGCCCCGAAAATAAGCCTAGCTTGATTTTTGAGGATGGACCTAATATAATCCCTACCTCAAAAATAAGCCCTAGCTCTGGGGCGAGGCGCATGCCTAAAAATCAAGCTAGGGTGGGTTTGGGGGGTTGGAGCTTACCATTGCAGCCAGGCCTCCCTTGGATTGACACTTGCCTTGCCGGCCCACTTCTTCTGTGGCTGAAAGAGCAATATCATTCTGCAACTGAGAATGGAGCTTTGGCCTGCATTTCGCAGTCAGAGGCCTTTTCGGAAGGCCTCTGCAGCTGAGAACTGTGCCTTCCAGAAGGGGCTCTGACTGCAAAATGGAGACTGGAGCTCCATTCTCAGCTGCAGAATGAAGCTGCTCCTTCAGCCACAGAAGAAGTGGGCCGGCGAGGCAAGTGTCAATCCAAGGGAGGCCTGGCTGCAATGGTAAGCTCCAACCCCCCAAACCCACCCTAGCTTGATTTAATAAATATTAAAGATTTATTAAAGATAATAAATATTAAAGATTCTTCTTGGAAGGAACGTGGGAAGAGTTTTCGGTTTAGTGCTGCTGCTTTGGTTTAAATCTGAGTGATAGCATGTTTTCTACAAAGATGTGATTCATTCTACAAAGTTTTTCTCTTTGTTTTGCAGTTTTCTAGTTAGAACATGAAAGTTTGTTTCGAGCATTGCATTTTAATGTGAACAGTGAGATCAAACTTATTAATTTGCTGAATATTTTTTATTTTTTTTTATTTTTAAGCATCCACTGAAATATTGTAGCGAAACTGACAGTCAGAAATGGATATAACCTGAATAAACACTTTCCACAAAATTCTTTTAGTGGTTTTAAATTTAAGTGTTGTTGATAAAAAAAGACCAATTTCATTCAGTATGATAAATCACAGCTTTAGTGAAACAAGCAAGGATGGATTGTAGAAATATCTATGAGAAATTGTAGAAATTCGTATGGAAAGAGGGCAGTTTAAAGGCAACTGGAAATGTCTTTATTGCATTAATTTAAGTATTGGTTAATATGTGGCATACATACAATACTATTTGGAAGCTAGTTCTCTAATAATAGTGCAAGAAGCATATTATAGTAGACCACTGCATTGTTTTTTCATGCAGGAACCTTCATTGGGCAAATGACCGCAACAGACAGAGATGAACCCGGCACTCTGCACACTAAACTGAAATACAGAATTGTGGGACAGACTCCTCCTTCATCTCGGGGTGGCTTTTTATTTACTGTACATGCAGATTCTGGTGATATTTCTTTGCATACCCCATCCTTGGACAGAGAGGTAATTTTTTTCCCTGAAACCTAATGTTGTTCTTTACCTTTGCAACTTTCAGGGACAACTTTTAAAGAGTGTTTGGCACCTAGAATCCTGCCGTTAAACTATAGAACTGAACTGGTTTTAAGGAATGTACAGTTTCTTTGTAACAAAAGTTTTATTGATCATGGAGCCAATTTGAAGCACAAAATTCTTGAGCATGCTGCAGATTTGATTGATGATGCTAACAAAATTGGATTCATGTCTTTTAACTTGACCGAAAGATGGTAGATAAAATATTCATATATGAAATATAATCAAGGGCACATGCAAATTCTCTGGGCTGCACTTTCAAAGAGACTATGGGAAGCAATGGAAGCTTGGAAATGGATTGGTAAGTCAGTTGCTAGTCAGGGACATAGAACTGGAAGAAGAAATGCCCAATAGAAAGTGGTTTGAGGAAGAAGATTGTAATTAGCCATATTGACAGCTTATACTTTTCAGATAATTACAGTGTTAAAAGAGGACCTTTCCTTCTGGGTGTTGTAAGGTTATTCATTCCACAGAGTGAATAGACGAAGAGCATGCCAATTAATAATACATTGGTAAAAGCTTTTTTCTTTTCTTTTTTCTGCCATACTAACATTTAGTTAGATATATTTTAAACAGTATAATTGGCAGTGCAGCAATATATAAAAATTATTGCAGCCTTCCTCAACTTGACTTCTTCTACCTGGTTTGCTAAGATTTACCAGGACTGACATAATGTTAAAAATCTGCATATTGGACTCAGCATACTCATCTGTAACCATCTGTGAATTTTAAAATCTATGAAAGACTGTTTCTCCTTGTGTGGGATTTACAAGCAGCAGCCAACCTCCCACGAAATTTCAATTATACGGAAGAATGGCAACCTGAAAAAGATGAACATGAAAGGAAGATGAGGGGTGGGGTTGGCAGGAAACTAGAAAAAGTGCTAGTATTCTGGAAAACATAGAAACTGTAGTACTTTTTCTTTCATAGAACATGAAAAAGAAAAAGCAAATATTTCTTCTTCCACTTTTTCTGCACATAGAGGACAGATGTATCAGTCAGGGAGAAGTTCTTCATTAGGGAAATAAATTTATGGAACTCTGCATTATTGACCTGAAAAACGTTTTAATTTATATAATGTTTTATAAGTTATTTATATAAATTTATATAATTATATAAATTATATAATTTATAATTTATATGTTATAAAATTATAATATAACTTTAATAGTCACATTTTAAAAAATCCTCATGATTCATTTCTCTGTGTTTATAAATTATATATAATTTATTTCATTTTTAAGAATGAATAAACAATACTGATGTCTACAATGCTCTCTTTCAGAAAATAGATAGATACACAGTATTAATGGAAGCAAGAGATATGGGAGGTCAGAGTTTTGGTTTATGCAACACTGGAACAGTTATAATTGAAGTTGGTGATGCAAATGATCACGCACCGATGTGCGAACATGGTGTGGTATGTCTGACTTTTTCAAGCTAATTTTGTTTTACTTTTGTCATCTGTTTTCAATTTTTATTGTGTGTTTGTGTATGTGTATATGTATGTATGTATGTATATGTGTGTGTGTGTGTGCATGTGTATGCGCGCACATGTGTGTATATGTATATTGAATATATATTATGAGTCTAAACCCTGCATGTTTTATTCTATTCCTGTACATTTAGTCTAGTATAGAGAGTAAATAAAATAGCTTTGAAGAATAGAGGGGATGTCCATTACCAAAGAGATGTGAAGGAAAACATACATTATGTCTGTCACATGTAGAAAGCATACTGTATGCAAATATCTCAGTGGCCCAGTCAGAGTCCTGACCTCAACCCGATTGAAATGCTGTGGCATGACCTTAAGAGAGCAATTCACACCAGACATCCCAAGAATACACTGAAATAGTTTTGTGAAGAGGAGTGGTCCAAAATTACTCCAGATCATTGTGCAGGTCTGATCTGCAACTACAGGAAACATTTGGTTGAGGTTATTGCTGCCAAAGGAGGGTCAACCAGTTATTAAGTCCTAAGGTTCACATACTTTTTCCACCCTGCACTGTGAATGTTTCCATCTTACGTTCAATTAAAACATGACAACAGCTAATGTTTGTGTAGTATTATTTTAAGCAGACTGTGTTTTTCTATTGTTGTGACTTACATGATGTTTAGAGCGCATTTTATGGCCAATTCATGCAAAACTCCACGTAATCCCAAAGGGTTCACATACTTTTTCTTGCAACTGTATAACAAAACTAAAATTTGAGCACAGTAATAGAACTAATTAAAGGAACAGGAGAGTGTAGGAATTACTGGGGAGGGTTTGATTCTTGTCGATCACCTGGAAAAGTCTATAGGGTTTTTTGTTTTTTTTGCAAGATTTCAGTAGTAATTTGCTCTGGTATTCTTCCTAGGTCTTAGAAAGAGTGAATGGTCCTGGGTCACCCACCTGCCTTTGTGCCTATGGCAGGACCAGAATTCATAGTCTTGATTTAGATATAGTCTGTATAATTATGTTCAAAAACAAATAGGGTGTTATATACCAATGCTATCTGGGATTACTGCATCTTGGAATAATAACATTGTTTTAAACTTTGCACAATGAAGTTAATCTATGAACATTTTGCTTATTTCAGTATGAAGTATTTATACCTGAAAACACAGTTAATACAGAAGTCACGAAAATTAGTGTGATAGACAAAGATGTACGGGGAACTCCAGCCTGGATTGCTACTTTCAATATTAAAAAGGGAAATGAAGATGGTTCTTTTAAAATTGAAACAAACCGGGATTCAAACACTGGTACCTTATGTATTAAAAAGGTAATAAGGAAGAAGATTATGCAAAATGTTACAGGGTATATTTCCACTTTCATTTAGAGTTGTCTTAGGAGTTGCCGTCCTATTTTCCAGTACTGAAGGTGCCAGTGGTTTTCATGATACTTTAACACCGCTAACTCTGTAGTTGTATAGTTTCCCTAAAAGTTACAATTTGCAATAATTTTTCAGCATTGAATTGTGTTTGCTGTATTGACGACATAGTTTTCTCACTACTTTTATTATAAAGCTGATAGTTTTTATTTTGTAAACATTTGAATACACTCTGTTTTTCTTTACGCTATTCCAATTTCATGGCTGAGTGCTTTATGCTAGACTTCCAATGCTATGGCTCTATCATTTTTATTACATAGAACTATGCCCAAGAGGAAATAGGAGCAGGTTTGCAAAATGCAAAGAAATAATAAGAAAACAAACCTGTATTTGCATAGCAGCCATTGAATTTGACTGGAGAAAAGGCACCCTCTTTATGCTATCCTGTTTTGCTACTTGTTTTATCCTGAGCATTAAAGATACCCAACTTTCCTCTTATTTATTTATTTATTTATTTATTTTATTTTAATTCCATTTATATCCCGCCCTTCTCCGAAGACTCAGGGCGGCTTACAAGCTTAGCAGTTTCTGCATACTTCTTGGGGCCAAATAAAAATATTTTTACTGATGAAATGTTCTTATTATTATAAAACAATCAAAATGTAAAACACACAAAAAAGATAGAATCAGAAGCATTTAAGCTTTTTATTTAAACTCTCAGTGCCTCAGTGACTAGGGTGATGGTGTAAGAGTCATTTTGCATGGGCCTGATCTGAAAATTATTCATTAAAGTCAAATGAGATCAGGATACTTAAATAGTTAATGGCATTCTAAATTAGCACTGTTAGAGATTCTTCTGAGTTTGTTGTATTAATGGAAGCATGGAAAAAGACGTTCTTTCTTCAACAGAATTTATAATCAGCAAAAAGAAAGGAGAGAGGTAGATTTGATTATGCTTCCTGTCTTTCCAAAACCTCAAATTGTTGCTAAATAGGAAATCTGTTTTTTTTAATGTTGGTTTGTACTTTGTGATTATAACTTAGAATGGAACTCTACTAATTTGTAGCAAATCTTGCAATACATTTTCTAGGGTCTGGACTATGAAAAAACCAAGGAGAGAAGATTAGAAATTGTTGTGAATAATGAAGTACCTTACGTTATGGCACCAAATTCAGGACCAATTTCTACAAGTACTTGTGTTGTTGTTGTTAAAGTACGAGATGTGGATGAAGGGCCTGAATTCAATCCTAAAATATATATTTTGGATATAAAAGAATGTTTGAAAGCTGGAACAGTGGTTGGCCATTACTCCGCAAGTGATCCAGAGACCGGAAATAGTGAAGAAATACGGTATTGTGCTCTGTTGCTTAATTCACTTTCTTGTCCTTTTTGTTATGGACAAATTTGGCTGTGATGGTATTATAGGTGTAGAGCAGAGACTGGCAAGTTTCTGATGCAGCTGGAGGACTGGAAGGATTGCTGGAAAGCTAGTGAGATTACAGGAAGTGGCAGAGGCAATTGGGTGTGTGTTAAAAGTGAAAATGGAAGTAGCAAACTTTGAAGAGTCCAACTGCTTCCATTTTCATCCTTCAAATCTTCTAACAGCCTTCCATGATCCAAAATTCAGCTTGGGATAGGGGAGGGGGATTGAAAGAAAGTTTAAAAGTTAAAAGGAGAATTTTCCTTCCAGAGCAGGATGATGGAGGTTAGTGGTATCAAAATGGTATGCATGATTGGATGATTGAAACCTTGACTCCCCCAAACCTTAAAAACAAACAAACAGAAATTTGGCTTTTGGTTCCACAAATATGGTATGTGGGGATTAGGGTGCCCTTAAAACCCTGAATTAAAAACCTCATTTTCAGATAAGGATGTTATTCCATCCTCGTCCTACTGGTGAGATTATCTATATGTGCACTTCTTTTGCTGTTGGCATATAATTTCTTTACAGATGTGATAGTCTTATTTTCCTATTAACATAATTCCCAGTTTAGGAAAACTGTTGTTCTGCTTCGTGAATATTTGAGATTAATTTATGAAAAAAATTCAAAATAATTATTTTTCTGCCTATATTACCCTTTACTTTAAAAGTGTATTCCTGAATAAACTGTTTTGTGGAACTAATGTAACAATACATTTGCACTAGCCTATTTTGCAAACAGTTTAAAGATATCTAAGATACTATGAAGAATACCATTTCATATGTTTGTTTCGAATGTGTTTTTTCCCCCTTGCAGTTACAGAATAATAAAGGACCCATGTAACTGGATCACCATTAATAATGAAGGTCAGATCAGCACCACTAAAATGTTAGACAGAGATGCACCAGATTTACAGTTATATCAATGCAATGTAACAGTTGCTGCAGTAGACCGAAGTGAGTAGAAATGCCACAAATCTTATATGTTTTAAGTCATTTTCTGCTATATATTTATTATGATTTCCTATGAAAGATCCTCCCTTAAAGAAATGACAGAAGTATTGATGAGATTGAAACATAAAAATAAAGCAGCATGTAAATCTACTTTTCAAATATAGGAGGTAAAGGTTCCCTCGCACATGCGTGCTAGATGTTTCCGACTCTAGGGGCCGGTGCTCATCTCCGTTTCAAAGCCAAAGAGACAGCGCTTGTCCGAGGATGTTTCCGTGGTCATGTGGTCGGCATGACTAGACGCCAAAGGCACACGGAACGTTGCTTACCTTCCCACCGTAGTGGTCCCTATTTTTCTACTTGCATTTTTACGTGCTTTCAAACTGCTAGGTTGGCAGAAGCTGGGACGAGTAAGAGGCGCTCACTCTGTTACACATCACTCGGGATTCGACCCGCAAACTGCCGACCTTCTTATCAACAAGCTCAGCGTCCTAACCCACTGAGCCACAGCGTCCCTTTTCAAATATATTGGATATATAAACTGTAATTGGAGCTTGCAACTCCATCACTAAGTGATATGGTTAAGTGGAATGTCACATGACTGTGCTGGACTTACATCAGTTTCACCACAGTTTTTAAGGTCATTAAGTGCAACATTCCATGACTGCAGCTTGCAACTTCCTGATAGCTAAGCCATCACTGCTTGTGAGAAGCCATCTGTGATGGTTGGAAATGGTGGTCGTGTGACTGCAGAATGCTATAACCACCATAAAATGCATGCTGATTGCAAAGCACCTAAATTGTAATCACGCGACCATGGAAACACTGCTATGGCTGCAAGTTTGAGGACCAGCCATAAACTTACTTTATCAGCATTGTTGTAACTTCCGTTAGTTGCTGAATGAGGCAGTTGGTAAATGAGGACTACCTGTATTTATTACTAGGCTTTATTTTTTGAAAAAAACAGATGAGAATATTTTTACTTTAGCAGCATTTACATTCACTACTCCAGAGTCTGTTTTTAAATATGTTTAAAAAGATAAATTTGAACAGAGAATATAGTGAAATGAGTTTTTTAAGAGATTATTTCAAAATTACCCTCCCTGTCTAGATTGAATGAATGAATGAATGAACCTTTATTGTCAAAGTACAACCATGTATACATTGAGATTGGCTGAGCCTCCCTTTGTGCCCCCATCCCCAACTTACAGTGACACAAACCCTCCATCTTATTACACCATGTGAGCTAATTGCACAACACACCGGCCTCGCAAGTCAATCATACATAAAGTTTATAAAATTATATCCTGTTCAAAAGCCTAACAGCCCATGGATAAAAGCTGTTCTTTAGCCTGTTCGTGCGGCTGGCTATACTCCTATATCTCCTACCCGATGGTAGGAGAGTAAAGAGATACCGACCAGGGTGTGAGTCATCCCTGAGAATTTTCCTCACTCTTCCAAGGCAACAAGCCCTGGCGATGTCATCCAGTGGTGTCAGGGGACAGCCCACAATGTCTTGTGCTGTGCTCACCACCCTCTGTAATGTTTTCCTATCCGCGGCTGTCAGACCAGCATACCAAACCACAATACAGTACAAGAGGACACTCTCTATAGTAGACCGTTAAAAGAAGGTCATTAGCCGTTGTTCTACCCTGTTCTTCCGCAAGACCCTGAGAAAGTAAAGTCTCTGTTGGGCCTTTCTGGCCACCTGGGTTGTATTAACTTTCCAGGTGAGATCTTCGCAGAAGTAGACTCCCAGAAATTTAAAAGAGGAAATTCTGTCCACACAGTCCTCCCCAATGTAAAGTGGGGCAGTTTCCTCCTTTTTCCTCCGGAGGTCTAGCACCATCTCTTTCGTCTTGTCGATGTTCAGGTGCAAGTTGTTGTTACAACACCATATGGGTAGTTTTTGTACCTCCCCCCTGTATGCTGTCCCATCCCCCCCTGTAATAAGACTCACCACGGTAGTATCATCTGCGAACTTAATTATTGCAGTAGATGGGTCGGATGATACACAGTCATATGTGTACAAAGAGTACAGGTAGGGGCTAAGCACACAGTCCTGTGGCGAGCCGGTGCAAAGCTTCAGGGGGGTGGAAAAAGCAGACCCAACCCTCACTGTTTGTAACCGGTCCCTGAGAAAGTCTTGAATCCAATCGCAGATGGAGGGGGAAAATTTCAAGTCAGTCAGCTTCTTGATGAATCTATTTGTTCCATTATTAATGGAATGCTGCTTTTTTTTTGCTTTTTCTCAATTCTTTATAGCAGGATCATTATAAACATACTCTTGCTTAATGAGTAGAACAACCTGATTGCAAATGAGTTTTTTTCCCAATCTGTTGCCTATTTATCTGATTTGCTTAACTGTGGTTAAATCAGGAACTCGCCACTTATTCTTTACTAATATACACCAAGCTCATTCAGGAAGCTTCCAGCATTATTTATTAATTGATAGCATTATGTTTAAACCTGATTCATAGCCAATGCTTTTCTAGTGACCAGAATATGCGCCCACGGTCTCTTCTTTGTTATAGAAGCTGTGCTTGTTTGGATATAGGGAGGTTGTAATCCAAATGTATACATAGTTATGTTTCTTGCTTTATTTATGTACTGGTATTAGAAAGGGGAACACTTTGGAAGAAATCATTCATAATATATTACCACACTATTTTTTACAATTTAGTAAGAATCCCAGCACTGCAGCTAAACTAATGTATTTTCTTTTGTGTTAAATATTTTTGAAGCCATGATTTAACATGGCTAGTGCCTAACTGAATTTGGAGATTCATATATTTAAGAATTTTTATTGTACCCTCTTAGCAGACATCACTGTGCACTAAAATAGTTTTTAAAAGCTCAAATATTCATGTGTGTCCTTTTAAAGCTGATTTAATTCAAATGCATATAATTTACTCATCTTGCAAAAATTGACAAAAGGCATCAAGTTATTAATCTAATCAATTTTCCTTTTCTTGTAGAATCATAAAAATTAAGTTTTCTATCTAATTATAGTTTTAATAAATGATGGTTTTTTTCCAGCAATGTAAGAACCAATAAGAACATTTGCAGCATTTCTCTGTTACTAACAACGTCTAGATATTGATATGCCTAATGCTAAACAAATGCACTCTTCCAAATAAGCAGTAACATGATTACTTCTACCATTCTTAAATGCCAAGTGTGTTGTACTTTTTGAATATTGACACATGTTCTTAACCTTCTTAATCAAAGATACTAATTTGCTCTCATTTTGCACTTGGTCACACTTTCAAGTCAAAATTTAGGCTTGTGAAGTGAAAGTGAAAAGGATTTAATAACCAGTGGCACCAGTTTTTTTCTTTAACCACCAAAGTTCTGTATCACTGTATACTTACACCAGCTACTATCATCTGGCATTCTCAGTCTAGATAGTCTTTGATAGTATAGGTAATTATGATTACAATTGAGGCCAGAATTTGTGTTGTTAAGCAAGGTGGCTGCTAAGTGAGTTGTACCCAATGTTATGACCTTTTTGCCATGATTGCTGTGGTGGCAGTATTTCAGGCTAATTCTGCTGACTGCTGACTGCCAGCAGTTCGGCGGTTCAATTCTTACCAGCTCAAGGTTGATTCAGCTTTCTTCCGAGGTCAGTAAAATGAGGACTCAGATTGTTAAGTGAATCACTGCAGTTTTTAAGTGAATCATGTAGTCATTAAGTGAATCTGGCTTCCCCTGTTGACTTTGCTTGTTGGAAGCTGGTTGACAAGGTTGCAAATGGTGATTGCATGATCCTGGGATATTGCAGCTATTGTAAATATATGCTGATTGTCCAGCATGTGTTCATGCAACTGTGGAGATGCTGTGCTAATCATAAGTGTGAGGACCGGTTGTAAGTTGTTTTTTTTCAGTGCCATTGTAACTTCAAATAAATGTTTGTAAGTTGAGGACTATCTATACAACGCTTCCTTAAAAAAAGAAAACCTGCCCTCAGTGTAAAAATGTACAGCAAAGATCTAAGTTCCATAGTTATAGTTGAAATAAGCCCGAACAATTTTTAAAGATGTCATGTTCATAATATTCCTATTTGTTTATTATTTATTTTTTGTCATATGTACATGGCTGCCCAGATCACAAACAAGTGTCTTTGTGCAGTGTACAGCAAAGTTAAAAGCAATACATAGAAAATGATCATTAGTGTTATTTTGGAAAACCTTTAAAATTATAAAGGGAACAAAATATTGGACAATTCAGCAGGTGTTAATTTACCTGGATTTTGGAGGAGCTACATACAGCCATTGTGTTAATGCCTTTGTACATATCACCCTGTTTACATGATATACTGTAGTGTATGGCCTTCTCTTCAGATTCCCAGTCTGAAGAGAATCATGGTCTTTCTTATATTGCAAACGAAGGCAATTATATATTCTTAAATTGATTGGAAAAGTCGTACCTTTCCTACTGCTAGCGATTATATGCAAAATTGAAAAGTCAACCTGAAATGCCTTGTGAAATTTTTAAATGTATTCATTCCTGGAAGCAGCTTTTCCATTATTTAAACTTGTATTTAACTCAAGCTAATCATGGTTAGATTTGGATTATAATTGAATAGGGGAGCCCAGGAATACAAGAGCTTCTAATTTCTAAATTGCTTATATTTTTTAGGTGGCAAATCAGGCACTGGAACAATTGTAGTTAATCTACTAGACGAGAACGATAATTACCCAGTCATTGTTCAAAAAGAGTATACAATATGCAGGGACAGAAAACCAATTTGTCTTACTGCTGTGGATGCTGATGTAGCTCCTCACACAGTTCCCTTTACTTTTTCCATTCCTGAAAGAGACACTACAAACTGGAGATTAACTGAAAATGATGGTAAGTGCTCATTTCTAAAATCTGATTTTTTTTACAATTGACCTAATACATTTGAAATAATATTCTCTTTTTTTAATTTTTTTCCTGCAGAAAGATCAGTATATTTAGAACCATCAGATGCTTTAAACTTTGGCGAATACATAATTCCTATTAGAGTATCTGATAATGAAGGCAACTTTGGGGTTTCTGAAATCAAAGTTACACTGTGTGATTGTACAGTTCCTAAAGATTGTATTTACCCACCAAAATCATATGAACCACGTCAGAGTTCAGATGTTACTCTTGGTATTTGGGCCATCCTTGCTATGATTTTGGGATCATTGCTGCTATTGTGTAAGTTTACTTTTTCCTCATTTGACTATAAAACTGAGGTATTGAATTATAGAATGCTTTTGACATTTTAAGTTTGCAAATCAAATTCGCTGATTTATGTATAATTTATTTATAGATAAATTTGTCCATTGAGATATTTGAAGCAGGTAAAAAAAATATTCCAACTGTACTTCAATCTATTTAGATGCTGCAATATTGTACCCTGTTTTGCATGTTTCTAAGCGATGCTGTGATTTTCCTCTCGCAGTACCTGAAGGCTGTTAGGGGCTGGATGGGGAGCAATGGGTTGAAACTGAACCCTGGCAAGCTCGAGTGGCTTTGGGTTTGGGGTTCTTTGGTCCATGGAGAATTGCCACCTTTGGTCTTCGATGGGGTGGCACTGCCCCAAACACACCCTGTGCATAATCTGGGGTTTTTCCTGGACTCATGACTCCTATTTGAAGAGCAGGTGGCAGTCATGGCCAGGAGGGCCTTTGCACAACTGTTTGTTGTGCATCGGTTACGCCCTTTCCTGGATCAATAATGCCTACTCACAGTCACTCATGCCCTAGTCACCTCCACCTTGTCTATTGCAACATGTTCTACATGGGGCTGCCCTTAAAATGCATCCGGGAGCTCCCGTTGGTGCAAAATGCAGCAGCCTGCATGGTTTTGTGCAGACCTCTGTGTGCACATATATCACCTCTCCTGTGGGAGCTGCATTGGTTGCCAATTTGCTTCTGTGTGCAATTCAAGGTGCTGGTTGTTACCTTTAAAACCCTTCATGGCTTGGGACCAGGTTATCTGAGAATCCATCTCTTGCCAATCACATCTACCTGACCCATTAGAGCGGGGAGGCAAAGAATGTTGCAGGTCCCATCCCCTAAGGCAGGCATGTCAAACTCGTGACATCAGGTGACTTTTTCCCCATTGCTGGCAATGGGCTGGGCACGGGTTTGATGTGATGCATCCAGCCTGTGGGCCAGCAGTTTGACATGCCTGCCCTAAGGAGATACATCTGGTGGAACCCAAAAGAAGGGCCTTCTCCATGGTGGCTCCCTCTCTCTGGAACATCACCCCTCTGGAAATTAGACTGTTCCCCACTCTAACACTCTTTTGGAAGGCCCCGAAGATGTGGTCCTGCAAGAGGCCTTAGGAACCCAGAATGGGATGGAGCCCATTAAAGGGTAGGTATGAATGTGTGTTATCTCTGGGAGGGGGTGGGGGATGCGGGCTTATTACTTTATTATTTTCATTTTTTATTATTTTTATTTCTTTTATATTGTGTTTTTGTCCTGTAAGCTGCCTTTAATTGTCATGTGCGAGTAGGTGGCAATATAAATTTTATAAATGAAAGTATGAATGAATGAAGGTCAGTGTGGCGTACATAGATAGGGCTGTAGGGGAATCAAATGTGCTGTTTAAAAAGGCTGCTTTCATTGCATATTCCCAACCTTCTCCTCCTCTCATTCTTTCAACATATAACACAACAGTTTACATATCTGTAAAATTAAAAAATAGTGGATTCATATTTAAACAGGCCAGAGATTGTATACATCGTTAATAACAGATTCACCAGTCTGCTGTACATCGCAGTTGAGCAATTTTCTTCTTAAAAAGCATTAGAATTTCTTTTTCAGTCAATATAAGCCATTCACTTTATACTACAGAAGCACTATAAATCAGGGCCAACTACTATTTATTTAAAATGCTACTGAATCTGGATTTTATTTATTTATTTATTTATTTAGTTACATTTATATACCGCCCTATTCCCTGAGGACTCAGGGCGGTTTACAGGGAATTAAAAAATCCACCATACAAAAGTTAAAAAACCAAATTAAAAAATATTAAATTGACCCTGTATACTTCATGGATTGACCATGAAGATGGATTTTGAAGGTAGTTGAAACTAAATGTAGTTATATAATGCTACACATAATTGATCAAGTTCCCAATGGTGATTGAGCTGTAGAAGTCCCCCACCCCCCTTTAAATCAACTTCAGGCATTTTGTTAGACAAATGATTCCAAATTAGGACGCTCTGTGGGCCAGCCAAATGTTAAAACAGGAAATTTTCTTACACATTAAAATGGATAGGCAAGTTTCAGCCTGCACCTTTGCTCTGCCTGTTCACCAAGCTCTCCTATTTTGCTCCCACGCCTTGGAAAAGTGAGGGAAGGTGGTTCCTTTCATCCTATAGACAAACTCTTGTTCCAAGGTATGTAGACCATACTAACATAGAATTTTTTGAAGGAATGGCTCTCATAGTTTGAATGACAGGAGAACTACAAATAGCTTAAAGCTTTCCTGTGATACCCCTTAGTAACCGGTTCTCCTCACTTTTAAAATTTTACATGATAATAGATAGCATGCAGCTTCTGGAAACTTAGAGAATTAGAGAGTTAAATGGCTGCATTAGAGGGAGACAGAGGAGTTATCTTTGATGGATAGTGGATGTAATAAATACTACTAACAATTAAATGTGCTGCTTTCTCATTAACACTGGTTTTTGTCCTTCTGTAGTAATCCTGATCACGCTTTGTGGATGTTTCGGTGGCGCCCCCATGGCTGGCACTAAGCATGTTTGTGATGATTTGGCCAATCAGAATTTAATCATATCTAATACTGAAGCACCTGGAGAAGAAGTGATGGTAAGTCATATTATGATGCTTGGGAAGTACTTGTGCCTTTTCTGAAATTCTTGTATTGCTGATTAATTTAGAATTCATAGGATGGATACTGAAGTAGGAGGCTATCAAAACAAGTGCTAAGATTGTAACAAATAATATCATATTTACTTAAATTATTCCTATTAATTACAGCACCAGGGGCTGCTCCTCTATCTGCCACAGTGAGCCTGAGTAAAGGGGTAGATTTGGTTGGGCAAGTTTTACAGCCCTACAACCTCTTCTTTCACCCTCCGCTACCAGAGTAAGCATCTGCAAAGGAAGGTTAGATAATAATGAGGATTAAGTGTCTAGTAGGCCCTGGATGCTGCTAAAACAAAAGAAGAAAATAATTATCTGATTGGAGTTAAAGCTACAATTTTGTTATCTCACAGCTTGCAAGAGTAAATAGGTAGAGCCAGCTTGTCTAAACAGCTCTGCTTCCAGCTGTTAAAAGAAAGATGCAAGTCAGTCACAGCAGTATAGGAAAGAAGCTCGCCTTAAGGGATGTGATAGATGACAGGGTGGAAGAGTAAAAATATTTTAAGAAAACTATTTAAAGTTCAGCTGCGTATAAATAGCCTTCCCAAATTTTGAATTCTATTTTAGGATAGAGAAATTTGCAATGGAAGAGAAATTTTAAACAGCCCCTTAAAAATAAAATAATAATAACAGTAACAACCACAATCTTGGGTTCTTCCTAAGGATCTTGGAGATTGGTGGCAATGACACCTGTGATAATTCTCATTCCTTACACTGCCTGGATGGGAAAGCCGTAGCTTTATAGGTGGGATTCAACAAATATTTTGTAATATTCCCATTAATATTAGGCTTCTTTTTAAAAAGTTATTATGGCTTTAATTTGAAAAGCATATCTTTTAATTATTATATTTTGAGTATTAATTAGATTCTTATATTGCATGGGAGTCTGCTATTTCCTTATTTTAATGGCTCAGGAATAATGCAAAGATGTTATTTTCTAAAGCATATACTGCCCCATTTTAAATAGAATTGTCCATGCTGAGCAACATTTTCAGTAATGGTTTTCTGATGCATATGGCATTGAGAAAAATCTAATTTCAGTTTCCACTGGATTATGATTTTTGAATCAAAATTAGTATTCTACCATGGTTTGTATGTGATAACTGCAAGTTTTGGACCGAGATGCCCTATGCATGGTTACCCACACGCTTGTCACTTCTCGTTTGGATTACTGCAATGCTCTTTACATAGGGCTGCCCTTGAAGAGCATATGGAGGCTTCAACTGGTGCAGAATGCGGCTGCACGGGTGCTTATGGGAGTATCTCGGTATTCCCATGTTACACCACTCCTGCGTGAGCTGCATTGGCTTCCGGTTGCCCTCTGGGTGCGATTCAAGGTGCTGGTTACAACCTTTAAAGCCCTACATGGCTTAGGCCCGGGGTACTTGTGAGACCACTTGCTGCCATTGACAACCTCCCATCGCCCGGTTCGCTCCCACAGAGTCGGCCGCCTCAGGGTTTTGTCGGCCAGGCAATGCCGGCTGGCGACCCCCAGGGGCAGAGCCTTCTCTGTGGGCGCGCCGACCCTCTGGAATGAATTGCCCCCGGAGCTGTGGACGACCCCTGACCTTTGGTCCTTCCGCCGTGACCTGAAGACGTGGTTGTTCCAACAAGCGGGCCTGGACTGACTATGGTTTTAATGAGCTTTTTACTGGTTTTTAAATTGTCATATAATTATTGTATTTATTGTTTAATTCTTTTTAAAAATTTCTATTTTATGTTTTTAATTTTTATTGTGTGCCGCCCTGAGTCCTTAGGGAGAAGGGCGGCATATAAATTTAATAAAATAAATAAATAAATAAAATAAGTATCTACGCAGCCTGGTAGAAATGAGATGTAATCATTTAATCTAATATCACAGAGCTCTCCAGTTTCTTTCATACACAAGGGTGATGAACTTAAACAAATGACAGCTACTTGCAACTAACCAATTTCAGGAATGCTTAATAAATTGTTCACATAGTAAATCTACATGTTGTAAGTGGAATATCTATTGGAAAATTTTGTATTTTTTGTTTCTATGGTTCTTCTAATATCTAAACCAGCTGTAAAATAACATCTAAATCTTCGTTGCTTTCTCTTCAAACATTCTAAAGAAAAGCTTTGCCTTTCCCCCCCTTTTTAGGATCCGAACATACTTCCTGTGAAAACAGGAAACATAGTTACCTCTGATCACGGTGCTGCTTCTGGAATAAAAACAGGGGGACAGGAAAGTTTTGAAATGGTCAAAGGAGGACACCAGACCATGGAATCAGTTAGGGGAGGAGGTCAGCACACCTTGGAATCTGTCAAAGGAGTGGGTCATCATACTTTAGAATCTGGAAGGGGATATGGGCAGTCCATGATGGATGCGTACAGATACAACTATTCAGACTGGCAGAATTTCACACAGCCTCGTCTGACTGAGGTAAGGTTGCTAACCAATTTCTTCAGCATGTATCTTTAGAGTTAGACTTAACTGTCTACATCTATGGGATGATACAGTCTGAATTTGGGATCTCACTGAATTCTCTATTGTTTATAGAATCTTCCTTTTAATTGCTTTCTTGTCTCTGGATTTAGGTGAAATAATTTTGCTTTTGTTTATGAATTACCATATTGTTTAGAAAGATTGTTTATTTGGACTTGTGATTTGTAATGCCTGTTTGCTTTGTTTTGTCCCCACTTGCCATATTGTTTGTTCTTCTTTCTTTAACCCATTATAATAATTTTTTTAAATTTGCCTGCTAAGCCTCTTTGAGTGCCCTCGTTATAGAAGGGCTAGGCACACATGTCAATAATAAATCTAAGCCAATTTGATCCACCAATATAGCATTAGTAATTTATATACAAATATTATTTAATTTTATTTGCAATTGCTTTAGAAATGCTAAGTTGTATATTTGTGATCAGTAGGAATCTGATTTTTTTTTTGTTAAAGTCTTCGTAGATTGAATGATATAGACCAATCATGTGCATTTTTTATATATAGGAACCCATTAGAGGACACACTCTGATTAAAAATTAAACATTAAAAGGTAAATCAATGAAATTTATTTTATGAGATATGTTTTGGTTAGCTTAAGGAAACAAATGACTTTTTTTTTCTTTTTCCTGTGCAGAAAGTATATCTCTGTGGGCAAGACGAAGAGCATATGCATTCCGATGACTATATTCTTTCATATAACTATGAAGGAAGAGGATCGCCAGCAGGCTCTGTAGGCTGCTGTACTGATCAGCAAGAAGAAGAGGCACTTGACTTTTTAGATCAGTTGGAACCAAAGTTTAGGACATTAGCAGAAACTTGCGTGAAGAGATAGATGACAGGGTGGAAAAATCACCACTGCTTTTATGCAGAATAGCTATTTCAAAGCTTGAATACACCAGATTTATGTTTCTTGTTTTTCCTGTAATGGGTGTGGTTAATCTAAAGTACAGTCTTTACATTAGGCTTGTCAGGACTAAGGTTTCTGTATCTAAACTTCAGGTGCTGTGTTCTGTTTTGTTTTAGACTCTCTTTAGCTGCAACGTCAATTTGTAATTAACTTGCTTTCCAAATGCAACAGTTTTATTATTTTTCTGCATTTCATGGGGATTATTTGGGGCTGCTATTTCCACAATTTTCAGGTTTCAACCATGATAACTAGGAATTCTGGGAGCTGCAGCCCTCCCACATCTGGAATATCCCCACTGGAGAAATTCGTTATTTCCTGCTTTTTTTTCCTCCTTTTAGGGATTTTGCCTGGGTGTCAGCAAGCTTTCTTTAATTTAGCTAAATCTTTAGCTTTATAGGGAGAAATGACAAAGGATTGCAGTTATTAATTACTTGCATCTTATGAAAACAAAGATTCTTTTCTGTTTTCAGATCAAGATGCCATTTTTTTTGGAAGACCTTCCTTTCCATTCATATAACCTCTGTTTTTCTCCTTAATAAACACCCAGTGTTTTATGATCACTGAACATAATTAGGCTTTATCATCCTTTTTTAGGACTTGGAGTGGGGATTGGCAAGGGTACTTTGGCAAAGATTGGTTTTTCCCCTAAGCCTGCTAATTTCCTCTTTTTATGTGGATGTTGTTCTTTTGACCAATAAAGATCTTTTAACAAAGTAATTGCTTATATACCATGAAATGTCTCTCTTAAATAAATCTTTTTAATTAGAGAATACATGGAATGAAAAGCAGAAATGGTTTAGTGTATACATTGATAATCTTAACAGTATAGCTAACATAAAGGATGTACTTAATATCACTGCAGAAATAAGCAAAGAAGTGCAAATGCAACAATTTTCCCCAAGTGTTTAAATTAATTGCAAAGTTTTATTTGCCTTGTTGTTCACCTGACGAATACTTTCCTTTAGTGTAATTTTTAATTACATCATAAGCAGAGGTAAAACTTGAGAAGAACTACTAATATCAGCACTGCATTTTCTTTTCTTTCATCAAAAGCAAAATACAGAGCCAAACTGGTTAAGGAACAACCTATGTTGACTCTTCATTTTATGTAATGAATCATGCTTTGCAATTTTTATGTGTGAACTAACATGATCCTTATTATTCTGGTGTAATATAGATTCATTATATTTGTACACCTATAGTTAGAGAATTGGAGAGATACATAGGGTGCTAGCAATCTATAATCATAAAAAAATGACAAGAAGCATATAGTATTTAAAGGTACTTTTTTGTAGACTGAAGCTTTACCTTCACAGGTATAGCCTAAACATGGAGCTGAATCTAGTCTTCCTTAAACTAAATAATTGGAAAAATTATAACCTGTTTATCTAATTAATTTCGATTGAGGTGCTCTAAATATAATTGGGTCCAGGTACATTTTACAGATCTTTTAATAAATAAAAGTTCTGATAGTCTATAAATACTAGCAAAGATAAGTAGTTTCAGAGAAAAGTGTTGTTGTTGCTATTGCTGTTGTTGCTAATAGTAGTTTGCTTTGTATTCCTGATATGAACATTTAAGTGCATCAGTAGGAAATGACCAGGTCTGATATAATTGGATATAAAAGCATAAAACTCTGTTACTTTTGATGCACTTAATATCTTAAATATTAAAAGAAATATTTCAGAAAAATAGGAAATAAATTATGGGTCAAGGTTTTACTAAACAATTTGATTCCAGTTTCTGAAATTTAATAGTGTTATTTCACATTCTACCCACATGGTGGTGAACCTATGGCACATGTGCCACAGGTGGCATGCAGAGACCTCTCTGTGGACATGCGTGGCGTTGCCCCAGTCCTAGGCCTTCAGCTGGGTTTTATAAAACCTTTTTGCTTTTGGCCTCCGCTGCCGTGTGCAAAAAACAAAAAAAGGTTCAATCAATCAATCAATTTCAACTTCTCGCGGGGGAAAAAAAGATCTTGCAAAATTGGAATTGATTGATTGAACTTTTTAGTCACACCCAGTCTGCCTTTACCCCTGCAGCCACGCCCACCCAATGGGCAATGCCCACTCAACGAGCCACACCCACCCAATGGGCCATGCCCACTCGGTACCCGATGATACATAAGTGGGTTTTGGGTTGCAGTTTGGGCACTTGGTTTCTAAAAGGTTTGCCATCACTGGTCTACCCCATATGTGACCACTTAATGTTACTAAACTATGCTCAAAGTAGTGGAACTAGTTAATAGTAGCTGCATTTTGCATTGGTTTTAATGTGATAGACTTTACTAATTTTAGCTTACTCATATGTTTGTAAACCAAGGGCAAAAACAAATGTGATGTAAGTAGTAGCAAGAAAAATGGTCTGTATCAAGGCTTCATTCTTAACAATTTTTTCAGAGATAATAGAGAATGGGTTACTAAAGTTAGCTTAGTTATTTGCTCAACATATTACATCATTTAAGCAAAAATTCTGGGTGGGAATTCTGTGAATTCTAGTCTAGTATAACTGGAGGGTGCAGTATTGGGCGTTCTGTGGTACTCCATGTAAATTTTAATTGTTATGTGAGTATTGCCATTGAGGGTAGTTGTGGTTTTCCATCTTCTGCTCCTTCCCTTCCTCCCAGTTATATGACATTTATAATTAAATGAATTCTCTTCATAACTATTATAGAAAATAAAACCCTCCAGAATAATTTATGTTCTAAAGAATGCTACATTGTCTTAACATGGCAATTAGGTTTGAATTTATTACTCCTTATCAAACTTTGTCAACTTTTGTGTTAGTTTATTTCAACTGAAGTCCAATTTTTGTCAGTTTATAAATTACGGTCATGGCAAAAGCCTATGGCTGTAATTAAGGGGAAAAAAAAGAAAATAATGTACTAAGTATGAAATATAAAATAGAAATTCATAATGAGACCCGATATAAATAAAATTGATAAGAACATGTACAATTGGGACTGAGACATCTACAGGTAAGTTTTTTAGGTCATAAAATTGGTTCATTTCTGAGCCCTGTAGTTGTAATATAGGGGTAATACTTAGTATGCACTATATTTGAGGTGCTTTGAATGTTCAGGCAAAGTTTTGTACATATATTATTACAGTTTCTGGTTTTTAAGTAGTTTAGATATGGGTTTTCTCTGCTTTCCTCCTTTTTATACTTGCCTCACAGTACTAGCAAATATTTTAATTATGATATTAAGACTTCTTCATTTCTATGGGGTGCAAAGATTAAGATGTCTGTATTTTTTAAAAATTAGGATGTTTTTAATCAGAGGTCAATAGCAGACAAACCTCTTTCTAGAAGAGGTTGTTATCCAGATTTTTTCCCATACAGCAATGCTGAGACATACGGATCAGGCTAAGAGTGGGACATAAACTTCCTCCTATGCATTTCTGGCAGATTAACTAATAAGGAAAATCTCCCTTAAAAGTGTTAAAAGTCGTGGTAGTCCTTAATTTTTCATTTGGAAAAAAGTAAAGACTGAAATAATGCTTGTTTAAATCTTAGTATGTAAAGTTGATTTTTATGTATTAAATTACAAAAATATAATAAAAAGTATCACAATTTACCAGCAAAGTATGTTCCAACTTAAAATGAGTTGGGGTTTTTTTGCAACTCTGTTTCTAAGTAGTTGTTTAAACATACTGTATAATTTCATACCTTAAAAACATTTTTACATGAACAATACAATGTCTTCTGTGTAAAAATAAAGATAACTTCTGTAAAACCTGCTTATTTTTTATGTTCTGACTATTGTTCACTGGTAAGAATAGATGCAGTTTGAGGTTGTAGCTGGAGCTTATTTATTGCTCAGGTGTTACCATTTTTACGTCTACAATACAGAAAAATAATTAACAGTCAACATCCTTTTCAAGTGTTGCAGAGTTGCTCAGTTATATAATAACTCTGCTGCGCTTTGAATATCATAATCAAAAGGCATTTAACAGAAAAGAAAATGCAGAACCAGTTTTTGCATGTGAGTTGATGAGTGAAAAATCCAAGCAAAAGGCAGAGTGCACAATGTAAATCTTTTCTAGAATTTTCTGATTGGGTGGATTTTGCCAGCTTTGGTGATGGTAGATGGTAGGGATACAGCCAAAATGGTTCTTAACTGTTACAGGGTTTGATTCCTACACAGAAACATTTTAAAATTAGAATCTTCACCAATTACTGCATAGTAATTTCTGTCAATCGTATTTCATCCTTGAATTATCGAGGATTATATCTCAATATTGTATATCTATACTGTATTCGCGTTTAGCCAATTTTATATAAAATGATACAGTAAAATACAGTAAGCCTGTAAAAAAATTGTAATGCAAATCAGATTAAAAGCACAATGTACATTTTTACTAAGGTATTTTCTAAGTTATTTTATTCCTGCCCTATTTCACAAGAGTTTGATACACTATGCTTTGCAATATCACACTCTCCCAGATCACTGAAAATCATTGTTGCTTTGACCTTTTTCTTTCAACATATGTTAAATTAAGCACAATATATGTAAACAGATACTCAGATTAGCTAATTACTGTGATCTGATCAGTTCACATGCTGTTGCAGTTTTATCATCTTACACAGTTTCAGTTGATATGTCTAGATAAAACTAATGCTTTTGTCATTTTAATTATTCTAAAGGAAATTAAAAAAAAGAATTCTGGGTGAATATATGAGCTGATATTTTGTTCATTCATTCATACAGATTTAAGGAGTTTTCATAACTTTGAGGAATCATTTTCCTGTTATGGTGCACCAAGGTTATAAACATGGATTATTTTAAAAACTGAATTACTTTGGGATTTGTTTTTGAAAGCGTAATCTCTTGCTTAGTGAAGGGATAACCCCTTTATTTTACAAAACTAGTAAAATAGCTGTTCTGAGTATAGTCTTACATTAAAATGATTTCTATAGAATCCATGAAAGAGGTTTAGAGTCCTTATGGGGTACTTTTGAGGGCCTGTATATGTATATTTTTCCATGTGTTTATTGGGAAAAAACCAGACAAGCAGATCTGGGTCAATATGACTGCAGTAAAATGGTTTGCTCACCAAGAACATATTGCTGGCAATTTAGTTACCTGAAATTACGTAGTTAATCTCTTTGGCCAAATTGCAATCTTCGTCCTTGATTCTAAGAAAAGAGGTGAGGTCAGAAGATTTAATTGTTAGAAGTTTAAATGACCTCCAAGGTCCCTTCCAACTTTATTATTATTATTGCAATAAATAATTTCAGTTTTTCCTTTGCTTTTTTGTTTCATGTATGCTTTCTATTTCAGTCAGCAATATATATATATATATATATATATATATATATATATATATATATATATATATGATTGCTAGTTATAGGTGATTAAAAATAGGTTTTAAGGTACTTTTGAACATGACTAAAACAGGCTTGAAAAGTGTATTAATGAGGTAATCTAAATTAATCTGAAAAAGTGTCCTAAATAGAAATTACTATGTATATTTTAAACACACTGGCTGAACATTGAACAAGAGAGCCAGTTTGGTGTAGTAGTTAAAACATCAGGCTAGAAAGACTGGATTCTAGTCCTGCCTTGGGCCAGTCACTTTTGCTCAGTCCTAGGGAGGAAGCAATGACAAACGACTTCTGAAAAACCTTGTCAAAAAAGCTGTAGGAACTTTCCTGGCAGTCTCTGAGAATTGGACACAATTGAATGGAAGAAAAAAAATTACATTTAAATAAATGTACTCAGTATTTAGGACTTATCCTGATTAATTATTTTCCTCTTGAACATACTCTAGTATCATTCATGATTTCTAGAAAAAAAAATCTACAGAGCAAATGGAATAATACATAAATGGATAAACATCCAGATACCTCCCATAATTCATTGGTAACTCCATAATTTTTCCTACACTGTTTCACAAAGGAAAATCTAAGAAAATGAAAGGGACAGGAATTAAAACTTGACCAATTACTACCATCATCTTGGTTTTCTTTAAGTTTCCTAGGTTTTGGAAGCTCTTATCAATGTTCCTTTAAAGCAGGCATGGGGAATGATGGCCCCTTTACAACCTGTGGACATTGACTCTCAGGATTCCTGAGCTGGGAGTTGAAGTCCACAAGTCATAAAAGGGCCATAGTTCCCCACTCCTGCTTTAAAGAGATAAAAATGATAGTCATTCAATGTGTTTATAGTAAATTGTTAATTTGACTTTTGGATAACGTAGTAAAGGACAGGATGATGTTCTTTTCCTGTCTCTTCCTTAAACCTCACTTTGTACTGAAAAAGAAACAGCTGGTGAATGTCTTGATCAGTGAAAAGAAAATACTAATTATTTTTCTGCAGAGCTGCCTAATAAAAGAAGAAGGCTAAGAACAAAGTATTGCTGCAAAGACTCTTGCAGCTATTGTCCTGCCATTAGCAGATGTCGTAATATTTAATCATTGCATTGTTTTGCTGCCAGGCATGGCTAATTGAGAAGTTAGCCTTTGTAGGCTGGCAGGCAAGGTAATGGTTTTTAATTAGATATGGAAGGCATAATTCTACTATCTTGGAGAAATTATCCAGAATCTAATCAGCAGTAGTATATAGCTTCTTCTTGATTCAGTTATGCACACTGGAGCATAATAAAACACCCAATGAAACCCATTTTGTTCTTGTCAAATCTTCATACTGCTCTTGCCTAGGCAACCCTGTTCCAAAATAAAATAGAGCAGGTGCTTTAAGCCAAAATCTCTGGCAAATCTCAGGTGAAATATAAAGCATTTACATTGAGAGAGCATGTTGAACAATAAGTGATACTTGCATAACTCCAATGAGATTCTGAACTGCCATATTGTAAGTACTAAGTTGCTTTCAAAAATAGACTCAAGTAGATGTTTCTATTAGCAGAAACATGAAAAACTGAAAAAGCTTTATTCAGTACAAATAGAATACATGGCTAAA
Source organism: Vipera ursinii (assembly GCF_947247035.1). Classification (NCBI taxonomy): domain Eukaryota; kingdom Metazoa; phylum Chordata; class Lepidosauria; order Squamata; family Viperidae; genus Vipera; species Vipera ursinii. The sequence goes on along the minus strand of NC_139516.1, from coordinate 169,728,841 downwards.
TATTCAGCATAAATGGATTGAGAAGGCAAAGACTATTTAATTGGAATGTGAGCAATTCTAATCCAGAGTTTAAAGTAGATAAGCACAGTTCCCCTCTCACTTTTTTTCCTTCCTTTTGCCTTGCACAAAAATATATTCTGAGTGAAAGGACAGATGAATCTTATGAGAATCATAATATGTTTGGCATATGACTTTTGAAATTAGGCTAAGGACTACATGAAATAAAATTAAAGGTCTATGTATATGACCTTTGCCCACTACGTTGGAAGTTATAAGTACAATATTTGCAGTATATATTAAGTATTCAATAATTTTTTCAAAGGACTCCAAAATATATATTCACCATTATTCTCAAGCATTTAACTTTTCGTTATAGCTTTCATGCTGAACAAACAGAAAAGTTGTACAGTACTGTTTGTAACTGCAATTACATAGAAATGTCATTTCATGCATCAATCCACATTCCTTTAGTTATTAATTTAGCTCTACCAATGGGTGGAGTGAGTCATTTGTCCCAAGGGACAATGGATGATTGGGGAGGAGAGGCAATGTGAGTCACTGGAAGTTGTATGCTGACTGTTTAGTCTGCCCAGCAATACTATGATACAGTACTTGCTGCACACGAGTCAATCAGCACTGAAGTCAGATTAGCTTGGTCATCAGGCTTTGTGCATGAAATGGATATAAAACGGGGAAGTACCAGGTTCTTTTTGCCTTAGTGGCAAATTCACATTTTTAAGAAAAGGCAAGTGTATAAATTCAACATATCTTCTTGCAAGGTTTATATGAAATTGTAGTCCTGCTCTTTAATTTGGACAGCTAGAATTGTGCAAATTTTACTGTCTCTCTTTTGCATCTTTGATTAAAGGTAAAACCAGCAATCAGTTCAAAGATTGTAAACATCTCACATACTCCTTGGATTCTCAGTCATCCATATAGAGTTGTCTGGAATTTGAGTTGTGACAACTAGACTTATCTTGTTGGTTTGAACTGTTTTGCTGCTTATACAAGTTGCTTCTTCAGTCTGAGGAAGTTGATTAGTTGGTTGAGAGGGGGTTATGTCTTCCAGGGAGGTTTCATTTCTCACCTAATCTGGATATGTTCATTAGGTGAGTAGACAGAGAGTCATTGAAATATAAATGTTCCAACTTCTAAATCCTTTATCCTAAGTAGATCATTAGGTGCAACCTCCCTGGTGAACCTCTGAAGTGGTCTTGGGGACCACTTGGGGACTGATGAAAACGCTGCATATAAATGGGGGCCAGGTTGTGTCAGAGGTTTCCACCCCTATTGAGGGAAAGACTTTCCACTTTGGCATAAATGGATTCCTTCACTCTTCTCTCAAACCATCTATCTTCCCTTCCAAAATGTGAACATCATTGTCCTTTTTCTTTTAAATACTGCTGATTTTGGTCCTGAGGTGTGGCTTCTCCTATGCTGGGCCATCCCTTGTGTAAAGGCTGCTTGGCTTCTCCAATGTAGAACGCTGAACAAGCTTCACTGCACTGGGCTGCATATATTACATTACTCTTTATATGTTTTGGTGTCTGATTTTTAGGGTTATTTTCCAATTATTTCCCAAATGCAGACCCCATTGGTCAGGTAATACTGACTGGTGGGGCCTGCGAAAAAAATGTGGCCCTGGCCTTTTGGAACATCTTGCCTCCTGAGGTGAGATTGGCCACCACCTTCTTGACTTCCACAAGAGCCTAAAGAGCTGGCTCTGCCAGCTCAGTTGGGGCCCCAAAGCGGGAGTATCACACTGGAGTTGGTTGATGGAACAATAGCAATAGTTGATGGACTCCCGTACATTCTGCTCCCTCCCCATCTTTTAGTCACACACACACACACACACACACACACACACACACACACACAATATACAATAAATATGTTTTATTCTAAAGTTGTAAACTGATCCACAGTTGCCTTGTAGTGAGATGGGTGGCAAACAAATTTAATAAAATAAATAAAGAGTGGCTGTTGCAAACCTTATATGTATGTTGTAGAGGACTGCTGTTTTTCTTCTGGGGCTGCTGGGGCTGTTGCTTTACTTAGGATGTTTTGGAGGGCTTTCATTGGTTTGTGTGCTTTGGTGATTCCATGGAGTTATAATATCTGTTGATGGCTCCTGAGATGTTTTTGATATATGGCTGTGTTATCCTTTTTACAGCTTGTGTTGGCTGTGCTATAATGGAGTAAGAGTCAGGCACTTTTTGGTAAAGTTCTGTTGGTATCCATTTTGTTGGAAGACGTTGTATAGATGATTTGCTTCCTTTTTCTAATGTTCAGGGTTGGTGCAGTATGTTTGTGCTAATCGGAATAGTGCTTCTCTTATGGGAGGCTGGTTATTATTTTGGTAATGGATCTCTTGGATGGTGTGGGTAGTTTTATGACAGACCTGTGTTTTTAATTTGCCAACACTGCTTCTGCTGATGAGGATAGCCAGGAAGGTTCCTTGTTGTTATCTTCTTGTGTATTATACCTCTGAAAATGTTGATTTTATGTGTTTTCTTTAGTTGGTTTTTTATTATGATATCTATGTACTGGATTCATACTTTGGGTTGTATGCATGGGAGGGCTACAGATTATCGTCTCTAAGAAAGATAAATGTTCTAGGTTTTCTTTTGCCAAAGTTGGTCCCTGGCAGAGACACTGGTCCTACCTAGTGTAGGTAGCCAAAACTACAAAGTAGAACATCCTCCTCCTTTGGAAGATTTGACATTATTGCAGAGGTAATACATACTTTCCACAAAACATGTTTGAAAATGCAGATACCGGTACATGATTTTTCATGTTTACTGTGATTCAACCCTGCTATTAGAAACAAGATTCATGAGGTTGTTTAAACATGTTTTATCAGTCCAAATGACTGCACTACTAATATTCTGAAGAACAAAGATTGCAAAATAATATTTCAACATGACTCATTTGCTGACAAGTTAAAACAAACTCCAAAGAACACACAAGGGTTATGAACATTAACTAATCCTAGTCACTGCATGTGAGAAATACTTTCTCAAATTTTCTTAAAAATAGAATCTCCAAAATTGTTACTATTTTCAAGGGTTATTATACAAACTTAAAGACAGAAATGCATGGACATGTCAAATCAGGTAGGGATTTTTGGCTTTTTGCAGACCTCAGCAAGAAAAATAAAAATGAAAGGGAGAGAAAAATTAAATTTATCAAATGTAAAAGGGAGGAGCCCATTTGATTAATATGCATCTGCTCAATTAGCATGGATATCTTTGCTAAAGCTTGTTTAGCCATGTCATTAATCTCTCTCCTTTTTTCAAGCCAGCACTTTGCACTCAAACAGTGTATACCTGACTCCAAGTCTGGCTTTGAATGCATAGACTTAAGTAAGTTTTTATTTCAGCTTGTAGAGGACTAACAATTAAAATAGGCCTACTAACAAACACTAGATGAACTACATCTAGATGGATGCCTGTTGCAGGTATTGTTGCAACCCCTACAAGCCCTGTTGCAATAGATTCATATTTTCAGGATTTTCTTCAGAATCTTTGCTGGTTTTTGATAATCAAGAATGATTTATTTTCAATTACTATAAAATAACTCAGATTGTAGGTTAAATAGTAACTTATGTCATTGCGCTGACATAATCTGTGGGAGAGTTCCTTTGTAGTCAGTCTTCACAGTTGTTTCAAAAGGCTTTATTTTTGCTTCTACAAGTGATTTGATCTACCAAACAAGTTTTTTCCCAACCTGGCACCTTTCAGACATGTTGGGACTGTGATTCCTCAAATTCTCATATATTATCCTGGCTGGGAATGCTAAGTGTTATCTCAGTACATCTAGAAAATTTTAGATTGGGAAAGGTTTCACCAGCTTGGCTAATTCCCAGCTATGGGTCTAGGCTCAGTTCAAGGTTTAGGTTTTTCCAGAGCTGATTTTTTCCATCCAATATCTCTTATGCTCCCTCGTTTTTTAATGAGAAGTAAAAAAAAAATTAATCCATGGGATTTCCACTTTTCTTATGCATTTTGTTGCTACTGCTACCAATCTCACCTTCTGGCAAATACTTCCAGAGCATTCTAATTCTTATTTAATTGTTATTTAATGTTAACTACACTTAATCTTAGCCAAAAGGCTAAGAAGTGATGGGCTGATAAAGTCAAACAGCGAACCTGAAAGATTTGATTTGTTTTGTATTACGATATGCCTTAAATGTTGTTAAAATAAATAAAATATTATTTAACAATAAATATGTATTATTTATAATAATTTTTGTTATGACTTTTGGACAGTATAATCTATACAGAAAAGCAAGGAGCAAAATGTAAGAAATATATCTATAATAGGACAACACAGCCATATTAAATTACGAGCTTCAGATTTTTAAAAAATATCAAACATGATTAGAAAAAAGATGTTTTCTAAAAAGAAAAATAACTTTTAATATGCTAATAAAAGTTGGGTATCTGCATACCAGATGTTTGCAGATGTACAATTCCATGCTACTGTCTTTGGGTAGTCCCACCCTGGAACTTAAGTTGCTTATCTCCTGACTACTCCCAGCTCTTTCTTAAGCCAACTGTAGAAATACCAGTCTGAATTGCTGTGGGGTGGCTCAGTCTGGACTACAGTCACTACAGGATCTGACTGATCATCCGTTGATTCTGTGCAGGGAAGACCATCCTTGCTTGCTGGTTCTTGTATGGACTGGTTTGCATTGCCTGCCTTTTCCTTTCAGGGACTGTTTTGTCTTTACTAGCCTACTTTCTTTTGCTTTTCAGATGTTTGCACATGTATGTGCTCTCAACCTTCTTCCCACATTATCTTCTTTAACACATTTCTTCTTTTTCTCCATATGGTACCACTATTGCTCTGATGGTACAGTAATCAGACCAACAGGGGAGCAGGTAGGAGCAGAGGAACATTCCTATAATTTTTGTGTAGCTCCATGGAAATTTTATAGCAAGGGAGAATGGATAACTCGGCTTCATGGAAAGAAAGGGACATTACTATGTTGGAAATAATAATAATAATAATAATAATAATAATAATAATAATAATAATAATAATAATAATAATAAAAGGTAAAGGTTCCCCCGCACATGCGTGCTAGTCGTTTCCGACTCTAGGGGCCGGTGCTCATCTCCATTTCAAAGCCGCTTGTCTGAGGACGTCTCCGTGGTCATGTGGCCGGCATGACTAGACGCCAAAGGCGCACGGAACGCTGTTACCTTCCCACCGTAGTGGTTCCTATTTTTCTACTTGCGTCCCTATTTTTACGTGCTTTTGAACTGCTAGGTTGGCAGAAGCTGGGACGAGTAACAGGCGCTCACTCTGCTACGCAGCACTCGGGATTCGACCCGCCAAACTGCTGACCTTCTGATTGACAAGCTCAGCGTCCTAACCCACTGAGCCACCGCGTCCCAATAATAATAATAATAATAATAATAATAATAATAATAATAATAATAATAATAATAATAATAATAATAATAGTTAAAAAGTAGGGTGGAGGAAAAAAAACTTTGCAGTATTGTGAGCATAGTGGAAAAGAAGCCTGGACAGGAATGGAAAGGTAATATAGGTGTTGAATAGAGCATGTGTTTCTAGGGGGAAGATTTAACAATTTAATGTTGGATGAATTACAAAATTACATTAAAAAATAGCAATTGCCGACCAGTAGAGAACATAGCAGCCTGGCAGACCAGGATGAGTAGACTGCACAATGTCATGTGCAGTCACTGGAAGGAAGAGAGGATGTATACAGGGATTGCAGCTAATCGGGACTGGGATTGCTATGACTTTCTGATTTGGATAGCATTGAACTGAAGTTGGAAAACAAGGATACAGGATACATTTACAATGGGCTAGGAGGTGGAGATCTATCTCTGGGGTTGCTAAGAACTGACACTCACTTGATGGCACATAATCCATCAGGAATGGAAAAAGGACATCATCTATTCCTGTACTCAGGAAGCAGTGAGTAACTTATATTGCTAAAAGGCCAAGCAGAAAGAGCGCATCAGCCTTCAGGTAACCTCATTGATTTCCAACTTGTGGTGTACCTCAAATTGCAGTTTAAGCAATTTCCCTTCTACTGACAGGAAACTATGGAGAGTTTGTGGGTAAAACCGAGCTTTCAAGGGGTGCTGGCTGGAATGGATTCTTTTTAGCTGAAACTTTCATGTAACCCATTCCTGGTGGGATGCAAGATATTCATTTAACTTTGGGCTAAAATGGAGCTTGTCCACATACCTACAGATTCAGCTACCAAATATAAAAAGATGCCGCATAGAATCTTAAGGACAAAATATCTTTAGGCTACAGAGAAAAATGAACTTCTCATTCAGGATTCATGTTAAAGGTGAAAGATTCAGATAAGTCTCTTACTGTTGTTTATTATGATACTAATAAACACTTATTGATCAAATCCATTACTGGACTTTACTTGCTAATTAAAATCTGACATCCTAGAACCAATACTGGGCAAACAGAATGTATGAGAAAGGTAATAAATGAGTGGCTGAAAGGCTGTGTTGGGAACCTGAGAATGAATGCTAATGGAAGCTGAATCAGTGCCCCAACTGAAATGTTCCCTTCCAGGCAGGGTTGGATCACATTTATGGAAGTATCAGCATGGGAGTGTCATCCAGGAACTGCCAAATTTTTCTTCAGAAGTATTTTGCTATCCCAGGAAAATGAAACTATGTGCATACTTGTGTGACCCAGAAGAACAGGCAAAAATATCCTTCAGGCTCTTCTTGTTTTTTGCTTCAGAAACTATTTCATATCCAGCTGTTCTATAAGAAATATTTCCAAGTCTTTCTTTGCAGAACATCACATTTTATGAACTTCCCACTCTTCCCTTACTGATCTCCAATGGATGTGAAGTTTACCAAATAGATAAATACAGATATTTTGGGGGAGGAAAATTCACTGCATGTAGAATGATTTGGCAGCAGTTTTAAGGGAACTATAAATAAAAAATAAATAGACAAATAAATGTCAGCTTTGCCCATCTATGTGTTTTGAATCCTGTAATGAAGAATATCTTAAAACAGAGCCAAGGAACTTGGAGCACTCCAAAGTTCTCTTTGCAGTCAAAGACAGCAAAATCAGTGATGAAAGACAAAAGGTCTTTCATCACTTCAATGGTATCTGGAGAGATAAAGATTTTTCTCTTCTCTCCTATAATAATCTGATGAGTAATTCTATCGGGCTAGTTATGCTTATATAGCAAGAATTGGCCACAAGATGTCAGTATGTGATGGAAAAATGAAAGGGTCCCATGGCCCTTGTGTAAGTTAAAAATAGAATTATGCACAACAACTCAATTCAAAACATAGCATTAATTAAAGGGGATATTTAGAAAAGAAGAGTATCTTATCTATATCTCTATCACCTATCTTTCATCTGTTTATCTATATCTATCTATCTATCTATCTATCTATCTATCTATCTATCTATCTATCTATCTGTCTGTCTGTCTGTCTGTCTATCATCTATCTCAAAACTGTCAACTGTGGATTAATAATTTTATGGAAAGAATTATAAGACTTGGAATCTTGCTATAAATCATGTTCAAATCTTAATATTTGAAATTGAATGAGTTGGGCATCTATTATAACTTCTACTGTCATTGGTTTTTCATCTTAATCTGCACTGTACATTTTAAAAAAGCAAACAAAAAACAATTCCTCACAATGAATTTTGTTGACCATCAGTTTGCTATGGTTTTCAGGCATTCTGCCTCTGATATTCTTGCTTCTTAAATTCTCTGCCTTCTTAACTACACAGCTCTTTTCTACTTACCTTCCTATTTTTTCCAGTTTGCAAAAAAGAAGAAGGGGGGGGAGAAGGGGGGGAAATCACTCCATTGTCCCCTCAGTGAGATATTAGTCCCAGCAAAATATTTTTTAGTTCTAGCACCTGGATTACAATTCTTTCATTGCAGCACTTTCTTTGAGTAATTGTGATACTACTAAAATATTCATAGATTTTCTTTGCAGCTTAGCCCATAAATAACAGAGACCTCATTCCTTACTTGCTATATGGTTCCTCTTTTGATAGTAATTTTAGTGTCATAGTATCCTGCTCAACAACCAGGAAGACAAGAAGAACAAGAGCAGTTGTGTGAAGGAGGGCATTTCCGTGCCATCAACATTTTTACTCCCCAGACTCTCATACACTGTCTGGAGGTGATCTAACATTGTGTTTATTTCTGCTGTCTAAAAATACTGAGAACAAGGAGCCCAAATTACTATCTAAGTTCTACAATTCTTTCAACAGAAAATGAATGGATTAATGAATGAAAAAGAAAGAAAGAAAGAAAGAAAGAGAAGGAAGGAAGGAAGGAAGGAGGGAAGGAAGGAAGGAAGGAAGGAAGGAAGGAAGGAAGGAAGGAAGGAAGGAAGGAAGGAAGGAAGGAAGGAAGGAAGGAAGGAAGGAAGGGAGTCATAGCAGCTTGAGCGTTTGGTTGCTCTAGGGATGAAGATTAAGTGGAAACAGAAAACACAATAAATAATGTTACTAATCTTTTTGTCTAAAGAATTGAGAGAATTGTTAAGCAAGGGTTTCTATACCAGGATCTGAAACTCAGTAGCCGAAATTAGGGGAATGAACCAAAAAAGACAAAGGTCCGCAATGGGAAAATGGATCCACAGCATAATTTGCAGTTTGTTCTGACTGGAGTGATCCTGGAGAAGAGATTCATAAAAATACATAAGCTACAACCCAGTGGAGCAAGAAATAAATCACTTCATTTTTTTTGATACTGCTTAAGGTCATGGAATCCAGAGTAGTTTTTAGATGTCAAGATGTGCCTGTAAGAGGAAAACTGCTACAAATTATTTTTTTAAAAAATATTTTTAAAAATGATTTATTTCAAATTTATTAAGAGTAGAAGGAGAAGGTTGTGAAGGAAGCTCCTCTACATGGTTACAGTATTTGAATCTCTTTGTTATTAGATCTCCTGCCAGTATTGGTAGTTTCAAAGTCCTCCATGCCTAAGGATTTGCATGAAGGTGTGTAAACATTAACAAACTTTGATGAAACTACATCTACAGGCTCACACGCACATGCACAGTCTATCCTTACTGTCTGATAAAGGAGAACCGTCCAAAATCATATCCATCCTGCAGGGACACGTCATTAATCAAAGAAAGCAAGAAACCAAAAATTGCCTCCGTTAAAGCAAAAAGTTGAAAAAAGTATTTTAAAAAAGTTTAGTGTAAGCATATTGAAAGCCAAAATTTGTGTGGAATAATATATTATGTTTCTGCATGATATTATTTGAAAGATTTTAAAAAAACATCATTAGAATTGCTAAATGAGATGGGAAATGGGAAGAGAGAAAAGTGAGTAATGGGAAGAGGGAAAAGTGAGTAATGTGCTTGTTCCTCAGTCCAGGATTCATAAGAAACCTGAAATATAAACATATAGTGATGAATCTCTTATTTGATCAGAATGTTTGTGAAAAGATGAAAGAAAGTAGACAATAATTTAGCATTTAGCATTTAAATTATCTATTTTTATACCTTTGTACATATTTTTATATTTAAATCAGATGGTATACGCAACTCCAAAAATGTTAGAACAATCCATAACTCTGAAAAACACAGTTATTTAAGGTTGATTACATTTTAATCATTAACAAGCTAATTTATGGAATGTACTGCCATCATGTGGTCATAGAATAAACTATCAATTCAGAAAGAGCTCAATTGAACCAATAATAAATATTCCAATTTTGATTTAAGTAGAGAGCAAGAAAAACACGTTGCCAGTCTACCCTATGTGCATTTGTGTACATTTTGACTGAGAGGAACTAAGCATCCTTCTCCAATTATTCAATATAACTTTTTTATGTGGGAATTGCATCTGAAATGTTGCACAAATCTCCTTTGTGAAAGCAGAAAACATTTAAACTATATTTCAAGTTTTGCATTATTCATAAAAACATACTAATCTCCTTGTATCAGTCATGAGTTGGCTGATGGTTGGAAAGGGGAAGAGAAGCCAGTAATATTAAAAAATATAACCTCAAGCTATTAGTCGTGATCATGCAATTAAAACCCCACCCATTTTTTTAAATATGGGTACAATGTACAAAAATAAAAAGGGATGGGGCTTCAGTTATGCAATCATGTTTGCCATCTTGAATTTTTTGATGCCTCCCTCTGGAAGACTCCACTGTCTCAAGATATCTATGATATGCTTGCAGTTATATCGCAGAGTTTTGGAAATCTTTATTGGAAATGTCTTCATTCACTTATATAGGTTGGACATACTGGGCACTCACTTTTTTATGAACTGCCCCTCCTGATATTTTTTCAGAATGGTTCTTTTGTTTTTATTTTGTGTGTGTGTGTGGGGACTTAGACTTGATATTCTCACTGATTTTTAATAAAATAATTGTGCTGATTTTATGAATGGTAACTTGCTGCTAATATCTGCGTTTTCTCTAATCTTGGGTTGAAACCGTTGGATGCAACTTCAAAAGTTGCTACCAACTTTTAATGTGACAAAAGAGAGCTATAATTAGTAATTAGTAAAGTTGAGCATAAGTGAAAGCAAGGGAGGGACAAGGAGGAGGAGAAATTCTCAGGATGGTGGATATTGAGGTTTATACCCAGTTAGACTCAGTTTTGATTAATTCCATTGTGCTTCTGTTCATCCAATATCCTCTATACACTTTTACCTTTATCTAAGAGTACAGTAGTAAACTCTTCTTCATTGTGATCAAAACTCCTAGCGATAGAAGTAACACACAAAAATTTATCACAGACTGATTCAATCTAGAACTTAAGGAGAAATTTCCTGTCAGTGAGAACAATTAATCAATGGAACAGCTTGCCTTCAGAAGTTGTGGGTGCCCCATCAGTGGATGTTTTTAAGAAGAAATTGGACAGCCATTTGTCCGGAATAGTATAGGATCTCTGCTTAAGAATGGGGTTGGACCAGAGGACCTCCATAGTCTCTTCCATTTCTGTATTCAGTTTTACATGGATTCAATGAAGTTTAGAGTTGACAATGGTATGCAGACTTCCAAGGCATTTTCTCAATTTTTAGCCCTGGAATTCCTAGTGGTTTTCTGTTAAGATGCTAACCAGACCCACTTAGTTTCTGAACCCAGAGAAGGTCAACCTGGTACTGTCACTAAGAAATGCATCACAAAATCCCTAGGAATGCAGATTCCAAAAAAGTTCAATACACTGCAGAAGTTCTTTCTGCTTTTGTTCCAGACATGCACAATGTGGAGTTCTTGGTCTCTGACTCTCCTCTTGGTAGGTTATAGTTAGCTAGATGTTAGGCTTTGCCTCTCCCTATCAGCTATTTTCTTACACAAATCTTTATGTTGTGATTATAAATTTGCTTCACTACTCATTGTACAGATTAGATTTCCACTTGAGAAACACTTCATTGACATTCACAAGTGCAACTATTTCAATGCTCTCATTGCCCAAGTATCCATGAAAGCACTGTTTCATTGGTTTGGCTGACAGTCCAACTTTAGAAAATGGGTTAAAACTGGTGCACCATGTAGTTGCTATAATTCAGCCTGGTGGCTTAAATATACCACTTATCTTTACCCCAAGCTGGTACTGTGGGGATTTTTGTAAGATGGATAAGAAAGCTTCTAAATTTTGGGGGGGAAATGGGAAAAATGAGTATGAAACTTAGACTCAGGCTGCTTGTTCATATCCTGACAAAAATGACTCATTTATGTATTTAGTTTATACCTTGCCCTTCTGCTCAAGTGAGTATTTATGTGACTCTCATTTTTAATAGTAGAGAAAAATTAAAAGCATAATTACTTCTGTAATTGATTTTAATTGAATAATTAACTTGCAAAAAGGGATTTGTTTACAGATTTTTGTAAATGCAGAGAGAGTAGCGGCCACATGAAACTTCTAAGAATTTGTTATTCCAGACAGTAAATGCATCTGCTTCCTAATTGTACAATGGGCACAATGGTGATCTATCCCTCCATATTGTTTGCAAGAAAGAACTCTTCATAGAATTTTCAAGAAATGAACTAACTTCAGTCATTGTTTATTTGTGATTTATTCACCATTCCAAGCTGTTTGTTCTATGTAAGTCATACAGAGTTGTTTGCTACCTCAGTGAGCAGTTGTAACATTTTAAGAAAAGATGAAGAACAAATAACAGGCATTTTACTTCCTCATTAGTTTCCTTTCATTTCATGTGAATATCGAATTCCATTAGAATTATCATTCCACAAACATTCATCTGTGACCCAAGCTCATAACAACAAAGCTAGGAACAATTTTAAAGACAAATGTGCTCGTGCATACATTATTAGGGCAATTTTTGATAAGCATACTTTGGAAAAACTAAGCAAGTGAACTTCATTTTAAAATAAACTTTAAATATTATGCTGTTGTCTAAGAAGTTGAAAATTGTCATTGCTGGATAATAATCCTTGCATTAAAATACCATTACTAACAACATCAGACAAAAACATTCTCAAAGTTGCTAAAAACAAAATTGGAAATTGAAGAGAGAAAACATGGCAACGTAACATAATGAGGAAACAAAAGTGCCATGTCAACTTTTCAACTAAATCATTGGAACTCTGGCCAAAGAACAGGAAAAATGAGAGACAGCATAGAAGAAGACAAAATCCTGAAAATGGAAGTAGAAAAATTGAGGACTGACAATTTAATTCACTGGTCAGCATCCAATAAAGATCCAAAGGGGGACACAGTTACTTTCTGTTGTTTGTATGAGGTTTGGTTTAGAGCTATATTATTCTGTGATATGGTGATTTATTCCTCTCTCTCTCTCTCTCTCTCTCTCTCTCTCTCTCTCTCTCTCTCTCTCTCTCTCTCTCTCTGAAAAAGGACAATTATGGTGTCCACACTATAAAAAAAAGATGTTGACACTCTAGAAAAAGTGCAGAGAAGAGCAGCAAAGATGATTAGGAGGCTGGAGGCTAAAACACATGAAGAACAGCTACAGGAACTGGGCATGGCTAGTCTAGTGAAGAGAAAGTTCACGGGAGACATGATTACAATATCTGACAGGCTGTCACAGAGAGGAGGGGGTCAGCCTGTTTTCCAAAGCACCTGAAGGCCAGACAAGGAATAGAAGCTGATGGAAATTGATCAAGGAGAGATTCAAACAAGAGATAAGGACAAATTTTCTGACAGTGAGAACCATCAACCAGTGGAACAGTTCGCCTTCAGATGTTGTGGAATGTTTCATTACTGGCAGCTTTCAAGAAGAGACTGGACTGCCATCTGTCAGAAATGGTGTAGGGTTTCCTGCTTTGGGGGGGGTTGGACTAGATGACCTACAAGGTCCCTTCCAACTCTGTTATTTTGATTCTGATTGTGATTCAATTTTTTAATACAAGTTTTATTTTTTTTAATATTTACATATAGATGTATTTGTGAAACAATATGGTGGTTGGGTAGTTAAAATAAAAAATAACCAGTTGTAAATAGTTCAGGTTACATCAACAGAGATGCCCTCTCTAATTCCCTTAGTGATTACATAGTCAAAATAAACAAGTTAGTATATTTCTAGTTATAGCCCACTCAATCAATAAAATTCAAGATATATTTTCAGTAATACATATCAATATCCTGTTTTAAAATTTTGTCTAATTGCAATAGAATGGTATTCTAGAATAGCCTATAGTATACAGAAGAAAGCTTAATTTTGGGTAACCCACAATTCCCTATTTCAATAAAGAATAGTTCTTTTGTGTACAAAACTTATATTGGTCATTACAAAACATGATTGTGATTCAATTTTGATGGCAAATCTCTCTCTCTCCCTCCCTTCCCTTCCCTCCCTCCCTCCCTCCCTTCCCTTCACTCCCTCCCTCCCTCCCTCCCTCCCTCCCTCCCTCTCTTTCACAGACACACATAGATTTTCATTGATAATCTCTCCCCACATACTTATTTCTCTTCCCACCAAAACATTGTTTGGAACCATTCCAATAGGGGAAAAAAAAACTTTTTAGGACATTTTGATTTGCAATTTTTTACAGAGCCCTTCTCTGTAGGAGATGGAAATAGGAAATAAAAATAGGAAATATAAATAAATAAAAGGGCTCAGAGCATGAAAAATACATTAGCTTCATTCCTGCAATAAATTTATACTTATTCATGTGGATGTAAATAGATCTCCCCAAAGGTACATTCATAAAGCACCAGAACCTCCCCCCCCCCCGCGCAAAAGCCTTTGTATTTACTACTGAAGTTTTGGGACAAGGAGGCCAAGAGGCTGGTCATAAAGGGCAAATCATTTATACAGCCCCATCCTTTGTCATGTGTGTTGCTGGTGTGAGAAAAATGCAGTTTTTTTTAAATAAGGAAACCAAAATGATTGGAAGAAAGATGCAACAAAGCATACAGTTTATTGGAACATGTTCCAGTGACCACCCAGCTACTTGCCAAGAAACTGTGGGAGAGAGAGCTCCAGTTGAAACAACTGAAGGTTATTTATGTTTGGTTTGTTTCACGTTAGAAAGATAAAAGAAAGTGACTCTTACGCTTTTGATAAACTATTAGACCTTTCTGTTTCTTTTCACACTAGCGGAATCCTTTTAGATAATATCAGCACATACCATCAACGACGTTGTCTATTGTATCTGTAATCCCTTTAGACCATTCCATTCTCACTTGGAAGGGAACGACAGCTGTCTGGTTTCTGTTATCTGTCTCATTTCCAAGGTCGTGGCACTGAGCCCTGTCTTTTAAAGACTTAAACTAACCTAATATATGATCTATTTCTAAGGCGTGAAAAGGAGTTAGGACCCCAGGAGAGTGCTTGAATAAGATTAATGAGTTATTACCTATCCTGTCTAATTAAGCCAGTCTGCTTGCTCAAGTGTTTTTCATTTCATGAATGGACCCGACTGGGATATTTGGTTTGTAACTATAATGAGAATGCATGAAGTTCCGTTATTTTTCTTGGCAGTAGTTGCCCTACTTTTGTAAGGTAAGCCCCAAATGGTCTTTTATGGTATTTGGACCCACAAAACATATAGAGAGCTTTTCATTTACCCTTATGTAGTCATTTATTTAATTTAAAGCTCTCAAAAAGGATTTAAATCCTCTTTAAGTTGCCCCTTAACTGCAATTGTGGGATATAGGGGGCTTCTACACTATTAGCTCACATTACTCATAGTAATTACAAAGATTCCATTGTGTTTACTGTGGCACTAATTTCATTATTAATGCTAGGAGTTATTGTGATAAAATATTAATTTGCTTGTAATGGCATACTTAACAAAAGCATAATTATACTAGAACTTCATAACTTGGTATGTACCAACACAAAATCACTGTAGCATAGAAGTGTAGCTTCACTGTAGCTCCAAAGTCAATATCCTCCTACAATGGTGTAGCCGTTCATACACCAAGAATTTATATCCAATATGCAAGCAACAAATTTACCAGAATCCATATGAGAATCTATTTTTCCAAGTAGAGATATATGGATTAGCCTCATGTCAGTAGAACTTTTTTTTAATCTATTCTGCTTCATCTTTTTTTACATACTGTAGGTGGAGCATCTGTATTCATTATCTTTTTCAAATTTGTATTTACTTACATAATTTTAAATACAACTTTCATTTCCACAATTTTCTCTACACTACTCCCTAATATATCTAAATTTGCATCTATAACTTCTCCAATGTACATTTTGAATAAATATTGCAACTCATATTGCATTGTAGTGTGTGCATTCTTTTTTAAAAGAAGTAATGGTGGTACCCAACCCATTCTAAAGTAGATTTTTTTTAAAAAGCTGAAATTCATTATATATTCTAATAAATGTTCTTTTTTTGCAGTATTGTGAGTAGAGTGGAAAAGAAGCCTGAACAGGAATGGAAAGGTGATATAGGTGTTGAAACCTATATCTGCTGACTTAGCAGCAGAGGGAAAAGTTTATGCCTGCTGAAAAACACAGGAAGATCATTCTCCTCCCAATTATGGATTTAGGTATTTTACAAAGGCACATTCCATCACCAGTCCTTTGACCTTGCTGCTGATGGTCTCCTGGGATGCCAAACTAGAAAGTGTTTCCCCATGTTGTATAGTGTAACAAGAAAATAAGTTGGAATCTAAACAACATTCTGTGTTCTTAAACCTGGTATTCCCCACAGATCATCTGGTGGGTATTCCTGAATCTCTCCATTACTTCCCAGTATTTTCCTTTTGCTAACAAGGGCCCCCAGAGCAGGCTGATTGAAAGACAAAAGGCCTTTCTAGGAAACTTTCAGAGTGAGGATCATCAAGACATAATAAAGCAATTCCTTCCCTGTCCCCAAGCATATTTCCCCTTTTCAAGGCTGCCAAATGCTGTCTTCCCAATAATTGATATAATTTTAGATTTAAAACAGGTCTGTTTCCCCAAAACATTTGTGTTTCAGATATCACTAAATAATTAGCCATTATTAATTATTAGCAAGAATGTGCGGAATAAGGAAAATAGCCCAGCAGCCACATTCTACAGTATGCTTTTGAAAGCAGATTTCTCTACAGATTTTAAATTAAATCTTCTCAGAAATTAGCCTGATTAGTTTATTTCCTGTACAAGATAGCTGGAATATAGTCATCTTCTAGTCCCCCCCGCTTTATTATAAGTTAAAATTTTGGAAGTTGGGGGCTCATCACAGATATAGTGCTTCCTGACACAATCATGCAACAATATGATAGTTACGTTTTTTACATGGTCACTCCAAAAAAGCACCGTGAGATAGTGTTTTTGTGGATAACCTATGCTGCCATGGTTACTTTACAAGTGAATGAAATAAATCCACTCCCACTCATCAATCCCACAGCAACTTCAAATGCTAGCTTGATTATTTTTGTAGTGATGTTCATGCACATCATGGATTCAGCAAGACTGAAATGTCACGTTATTCTCAGTAGAATCTGTGACAGAATGTCATGTATTATGTGGTTCTGCCTTCAGGGATGAGTTGCCTTGGCTGATAGAGCATGTATGATATCTTTCAGCCTACCTTGATTAGTAAATATATAGTTAATGAATAAGCACATGTACAGATATACCCGCAAGTGGTATTCTTGAACTTTCAAAGTTCTGCAGTTTGGGGCATCTTAACTCTTTTTTTCTCTTGAAAGACTAGGGGCAAGAGCAATGAATGGGTCAGATTAAGAATAGCTTCCTGAGTTAAAAGTATAATTTTATAATGTATTACTTAAAGAAAGTATCTAGCAATAGTTTTGTTCTTTTGTTGAAAACAACTCCCCCCTTCCCAAATTATCTATTTTTTTCAGCAAAGACTGGCCAGTCTGCTGCCACACCAACGCCAAATTCTTTTTCCTAACCAATTTTCCATCTCCACTTTTTTTTAAACCTTGAAGGATTACTATTAAATCACTATTAAAGCGAACAGATTCTGAAAGTGAAAATGGCAGTACTATTTTACTAAAGTGCTCAATCAGTTTCAGTTGGGATTTACTATTAGCACAGCTTCCTGCTTTTCCTCACACTGGAACTATATTTTTATAAGGTGACAAAAGGTTCTATTATTTATTTTTGGTTTTCGTCATTGCTTCTTAATCTAAAAATTAAGAAACAATGAAATAATTCCTTTATGACATCTTACCTTGGGATTTGAAGTAGAGATAGGCAAGGAGTGTTCACCCTGATTAAGAGATGACTATACAATAAAATAATACCTATACCAGTGATGGCAAACCTTTTAGAGACCGAGTGCCCAAATTGCAACCCAAAACTCACTTATGTATCCTTGGGTGCCGGGTGGGCATGGGCCATTGGGTGGGTGTGGCCAATTGGGCAGGCATGGCCCATTGGGTGGGTGTGACTGTGGTGGTAACAGCAGACTGGGTGGGACAAAAAAGTTCAATCAATCAATTCCAACTTTGCGAGATCTTTTTTTTCCCCGGCGAGAAGTTGTGATTTATGGATTGATTGATTGAAACTTTTTTTTTGCACACAGCGGCAGAGGCCTAAAGCAAAAAGGTTTTATAAAACCCATCTGAAGGCCTAGGACTAGGGCAATGGCACGCGTGCCCACAGAGAGGCCTCTGCCTGCCACCTGTGGCACACGTGCCATAGGTTCGCCACCACGGACCTATACCATTTTAAATGTGTATGTATGTATGTATGTATGTATGTATGTATGTATGTATGTATGTGTTTATTTATTTATTTAAATTTACATAGCTGCCCATTCAAAAGAGAACTCTGAATGGCCAACAACCAGTTTAAAATAGCAAATAAGAAACCAAATATTTTACAAATGCACATTATGCCTTGGGTGACTGAAAACACAATACCAAGATGGGTTTAAACAATAGCCTAGCTATCAGATCTTTAGTACGTTATGAAAGACTGATAGTGGAAGGGCCATCCAAGGCCCTGAGATTTGCTATTCCACAAGACAGACACCAAGACTGAGAAGACATGCTTCCGAAGTTCCAATTGTTTCAACCAGTGTTTAGAAGTTATTTATTTAAATATTTACTTATTTTAAATAATTCATATTCTTCTCAACTCACAACAGTCATGCTGGGCATCTATCTCCCAGACAAACCAAGAAATAAAAAGACAAGAAAAAAAATAAGCATCCAAAAACTATAACTCAAAAGGGTAATAATATGAATGAAATATACATTCAGGTAACTGAGATATCCATATTATTGTTATTCATGAAGAGTACTGCACCTGCTCAGCAGATCACATGGCGAGAACAAGTGTATAAGTAACTCTAAGGATATTCTTTGCAGTGTTTGTTCAGAATCAGATGACCTTGAATATCTTGGATTTCAATGAAATGTTAAACTGTGTGCCATGATAAATAATTTTCTCCCTCGTGTATTTATTGATTCATGGTGCAGGTCCAGATTATTTGTGGAATCATCCATCTCCTATCACTTCTGCTTATCCTGTAAGTTCTGATTGGGTTAGTGCAGTTTAGATCCTGTTGTTTAGGCAGTGTAATCTGGGGGTGGGGGGAACCCAAGAGACACATCTTTGCTGTTGTCACCTTTGGAATTTGGTTTGGCTTTGACCTTGCCTGCTTTTCAAAAGGTATTAAAGATCTAGCTCTTACCAAAGTTGAAGATAGACAATGGTATGATCCCATTGGCTAAAATTTTCCTGGCATTTTATATCTTTATGTTTTATTTTTTTACCACTGACCATTTTCATATGGTCATAATTATCATTTTTGAATGATTTATGCTGACCTGAGTCATGTGCTGAACTGGTGGCTATATAACTCTAAGTAAAAAATAAAAGAAACATTTCAGGTCATTTTCAGGGTCAGACAAATCAAAAGTAGAAAATCGCATGCATTTCTCTCCTGCAGTTTTTGGGTTTGAATTACATACCGGTAATTGCATATCAACCCACTAGTTACTCATATAGTCAGTTTGGCGTGATGATTAACTGCTGGCCTAGAAACCCGGAGAGTGGGGTTTCTAGTCACTCTGTTTCTCAGCCCCGTCTATCTCACAGGGTTATTGTTGTGGAGAAAATAGGAGGAGAAAGGAGTATTATGCATGTTTGCTGCCTTGAGTGACTTATAAAGTAATAAACGTGGGATAAAATTTTTAATAAAAATAAAAAATATGTGGGATAAAGAATTCTGATGGATTCTGGGTGAAAACATTTTGGTAGATGAGAAAAATGGGAAAGTTAATTAAAAATGGACTGGGTTCATCTCACATTCATATAGTTTATACAGTTTAAGGAATATTGTAAAGTACTGAGTGGAAGACTTGCTGCAAGCTATAATTTACATTCAAAATCTAGCAAATTAAAATAGATACTAAAAAAGACATTGGAGCAGCAGAAATAAATGTGAATCACTGTTTTATATTACTTTATGTTGTGTGTATAATAAATTCATGGAACTGGCGACCCCCAGGGGGAGAGCCTTCTCTGTGGGCGCGCCGACCCTCTGGAATGAGTTGCCTCTGGAGCTGCGGATGGCCCCCGACCTTCGGTCCTTTCGCCGTGACCTGAAGACATGGATGTTTCAACAATCGGGCCTGGAGTGACTATGGTTTTAAATTTGGTTTTATGGGGTTAAATTAGTATGTATTGAACATATCTACTGTTTAATTCTTTTTAAAATTTTGTATTTTCATGTTCTTTTTTAGTTTTTATTGTTGTGAGCCGCCCTGAGTCCTTAGGGAGAAGGGTGGCATATAAATATAATAAATCAAATCAAATCAAATCAAATCAAATGCTGTGGGGCTGCCTGCAGATGGAAAGGGGATGTAACATGGTGTATGCCTTGATGTTTGCCTACGCATTTTAGGGTTTTGTTTGTTTGTTTCTGATTTCAAATGAAAAGGGAACCTGCTTGCTTCAAAGCAGCAACCTGAAGCCTAATCTATATTTCTAAACAAGGATTCTGAGCTTCACATAGACTTTATGGGCACTCTTGGGAAATAAAATAGTGGGTTGCCTGATTCTTGGTTTCTTTCTGATACATAGATATGTTGCTATTGTACACATTCACCTTGGTGGTTGTCCTGAATTCTTACTTCAGCTTCCCCTCTTTCTAAAGACTTTACAGCTTAAGTGCTCCACCATTCCAAGATTAATGCTCTCTTTGATGCTAATAGTACTGCTTCTGCTAAAATGGCAATGTATCCACCTTTCAAAGGTACTTATTAATAAATTCCCCAAATAGTTTTGTATAAATGCTCCACGTGCACAATCAAAGTTCACATGTGTCTGCTATCCCAGCTTGGATCCCCTACTCTAAACTTAAGTTCATTTATGTTTTTCGAATAATGGCAGTATCTATAGTGCAACATGCTGAAAACTGCTACTATTTATATTACTATTAAAATTCTTACTATGAATGAAAAATATCACTCTGCACCAGTCTCTGTTTAACATTCTATCTTCATGTACTGCCAACAATGTTAAATTGCTTGAAACAGCAGAACAGTCAAGCAGTACACAAATTAAGCTACAAAGTAATCGGATTTCAATCACTGAATATGCACAGTTCAATTAAGTTATTTATTGAAATGTTTGCCTTAGCTGTGAAACTCTGCATATTTATTGCCATTCTAAATAAGCCTTTCCTTTCTCTCATTAAAATATCCTGATGCAAAAATAAAATGTAATGTTTTGTTTCATAATTCAGGTTATGTTATACCCTCTGGTATTTAAACAGGAACAAAAAGTCAATTACCTAGAAATTTGCCGAGGGTTTGATTAAGCACACATAATCAAAAAAGAATAAATTGCACTATTTTTCCTCAAGGAAGCTCTATTAAAAAGTGCATTTGGGGCAATCTTTTATTCTAGCCTTCCTTTTAAACTTCTTCATTCATGTGTTAAAATGAAAGTACTGATCAGTACCAACCAATTCAATCTAATGGTGGAATCAAAACATTCAGCAATATTGCTTTGTAGGCTCGGAATCTTATTATTAGATTATATTGTCTGAGTTCCACTGAAAATACAGAAAGATTTCTTTGGGGCAAAGAACTAACATAACTTTACTCCACGCACAATGTTTTCTACTTTGCTAAATGGTGTTTGGGGGCTAGGAACAGAATATTACTGAGTTGCAATGAACTAGTGACATTTAGAGAGTTGCCAAATCAAGTATCTTAGCCCAAATCTACCATGTAACAGTGCTGTAAATTGCAACAAGTATTTAGAACAGCAAGCTTTAATCTTTAAGGAAAAAAAAATGACAATTACCTCCACATAAGAGTGCATTTTCCTGGGGAGCATTAATTCTCCCCATTGTTGATGTGCATTTCCAAGTATTCTTCAGCTGGGCAAATTTTATATGTTTTGTATTTTGAAATAAATAATTCATATTTCAGTCTCTTTCTGTCCAGCTAATCTTTTGTTAGTCCACCAACCACCTCCAGCATGATGCTTCTCCCTTTGGGCCCCAGGCCAGCTGGCAGAGCCAAGTCTTTAGGATCTTGCGGAAGGCCAGGAGGTTGGGAGCCAATCTCATGGGATAAAATGTTCCAAATGGTCAAGCCACAGCAGAGAAGGTTCTGGAATTCCTTGATGCGGTGGCTCAGTGGTCAAGTGCAGTGTTACAGGAAAACTCTCCTGGCAGCCTGGAGGTCGATCCTGACAGGGTTCAAGGTTGACTCAGCCTTCCATTTTTCCGAGGTTAGTAAAATGAGGAACCAGATTATAGGGACTAATATGCAAATAATGCTAACATTAAAAGCCACCCAGAGAGTGCAATAAAGCACTGCGGGGTGGTACATAAGTCTAAAATGCTATTACTATGCTATCCGCAGCATGCGTCTTCTGCCAGCATGGCGGGCCGGGCCTGTCCCATAGGAATGAAATGGTTCTTCAAGTAATCTAGACCCATGGCATGCAGGGCTTTATGGGTAATAACCAACACCTTGAGTTGTACCTGGAAGCTCACTGGCAGCCAGTGCAGCTCATAGAACAGCGGTGTAACATGAGCCACTTTGGGGACCCCAAAGAATGCCTGGATCACTGCACTCTGCACCAGTTGAAACTTCCAAATGCTTCCAAGGCTAGGCTCTTGTAGAGTGCATTGCAGTAGTCCCAGAGTGAGATGACCAAGGCTTGAATAACTGATGGCACCTCCACGGCCCTGAAGATGATCACCTGGGTCTTCCTGACCCAGGAGGGACCAGGTGATTCAGAACAGGGCTGCAGGGTGACACTCTGCAGATGCAATAAGGGCAGATAAATTATTTATTTATAAAGTTTATGGGCCACCCATCTTACCTCCAGATAACTCTGGCTGGCTGTTCTTACTCCCACGACATAGGCTTAATAGTGGCTCTAAATGGTGTTCAGTTGAATCATCCTTCTTTTTCCTCCAGCAGCATTCTAAGCATCTCTTAACACTTTTCATAACTCACAGCTCCTCTGTGAGCCATGGGGAGCATTGGGTGTGATGGACCAAGAGAGGCTGCACAGGCATGATCCTGTTCAGAGCTTTGGGCACCCTTTGATTCCAGGTTGTTACCAAGGCTTCAGCAGGACCTCCAGGATATCTCCAGTTACCTCTGGAATCCATTCAGGTCCATCAGTTGCTGAGGGTGGACTGCTAGAATGGGTGCAACCTCCTTCTGGAGGGGGTGGCATATAAGAGTCTCAAGGACACCAGGAATGATATGACCATGGCAGGGGAGGATCACATTGCGATTGGTCTGTCAAGAAGATCATGTCTGGTTGGACTCATAATGATCTGAGTTAGGGCCATGAATTCCACGGTGATCATGAACTCCTGGGTGACTTCTGAGGCTGAACTCAGGGACAGCAGATTGAAGTCCCCCAGAACCATGACAGATGAAAAAATAGTTGCATCTGAATTCCTTGGACAAGGAAAAGGACATGTTAATTAACGGTTTGATGCTGACCTAGGAAGAACTATCTACAGGGTGATTAAACAGATGCATGTTTGTGGGGTGGGAATAAGCCAACTACTTTTGTAACCAGCAACTAAGGAAGTCACCAGCTAAAAAGATAATCTGATGATGAGTTGACAAGAACATGGACATGGTCTTTCCCTCCTTCCCCTCCCCTGAATAAAATTCATTAATCACTTTTTGTCCTCCCCAGGAAAAAAATCCTTGATGAATACAGCTCACATTATAATAATTTAGTATGTACAGACAGAGTAATTAGGAGACTCTGTGGACATATTAGAATATCAAAGGCCTATTGTGCAGTTAATTAAAAGCATGCAGAACTATGTAAATTTATTTGCAGAACAAACTTGACTTCAACTTGCTGATCTATTAGGGCATTTTGTTCAAAATTGAATTTTTCCTGCCGAATGATGTCTTATGATGAAGTTCTCCACTGAGAATACTTTGTTTAAAATAGTTTTCCCTTTTCTATGGCCAGTTCCCAGAATTCTTAGCTAGCATGATCATCAACAAGCAGCAGGAATAGTCTATCTGAGCATAATTTTTTTTTGATAAATTAATATTATAAGCAAAATTATAAGGGATTAGGTAGAACTCCATTCCTTGCTTCTTATGGTCATTTTTGGAAGGGTCCAATGATGCCATGATTAAGTTTAATTTACAAGGAATTAATGGCTTGTGGGTTTCATTTCTTTCATAATTTGACCATAGGAATCCTTTAACAGGAAGATTCACACATTATATATACAGACACACTATATTCTCTCATCTCAGATTTTGAGAAGCATTGCTTACAATCAGTTTATAGATATATCCTAAATTATATCTTAATCATTTAGTTTATTTTAAGAAGCTAGTAGAAATGTTTTATCTTAGCATTTCCGTTACTGTTATTACTATTACATTCTTGTCAGAAGCACCTAACAAGGCATTTCTGGGTTGAAAAGATTAGCTTGTGACATCACTGTTGCCTAGGGAGGACTCCTTTCAGGTCCCTGTTATTTTTCCATTGAAGTGGTACCAGTGGTGGGATTCAGCCAGTTTGCACCAGTTTGGCAGAACCGGTGGCAACATAGGGTTGAATACAATTCTCAGCATCTGTGTAGGAATTACTTTAAGCAATATATACTATCATACTATATTAGTATGCAAAATAGGTGTGATTGATGTATATATTTGGTGGAAGTTGATACATTTAGCTATACAAATAGACACATATTATCTTATTAAAACTACACTGATTAATATTTGAGGAAAAATTAATGCTAAGTCTTAGTTTCTCTTCAAGCTAATATTCATCTTCTCTTCTTATAAAAAGTTAACTGACAAAAGGCACATAGACATTGCAAAATAGTGAATTCTTCTGCTTAGGATGAGGGGAGATTTAAACTTGATTGCTTTAAAGGTACGTATATATCCAACAATGGCCTCCAATAGCTCATCCCAAATACATCCCCCAAATATATACAGTGCAGGTCCATAGAACATGTACTAATAGTGACATATCTTCCATGAGATGAGAAGATCCATTATAGCCTCTGTATTATAGAATATCCTGACCTGACATAGATCGCTTTCTGAAAGCTTTTGTGGTTTAATTAATTACTTCTGTATGTTGTCTTTGATTATTTTTAAGGAATTTAAGTTATCTTTTTTTATACTTAAACAGTCATTAGGGCAGAGAACTGGTTGTTAAATTATTTGAATCCCACCACTGTATTGCTTCATAAGGAGATCGTGAAGTTGAGACAAGTGAACAGACAGTCATACTCATTAGAAAATGGAGCATTACTTAAAGTAGATCTTTAAGTCCTAATGTTTCCAATATTTAGGCATCTGGAAATTGAAGTTCAGTAATAAATGGAGGGCTGCTAATTGTTTCTTATGAAACAACTTGCCAAATAGAAGCAAAAAGTTTAACTCAAGTGAACTGCAATTGTTCTTTTTGAATGTTGAATGGAGCATGCACTTACCTGAGTGTAAATTGCATTCAACAGAATACATTCCATTTCTGAATGTCAGATTGCATGGTTTATCAATTAGTCTGGCCTGAAATACTTATGTTTCTCATGTAGAGTGAAGATGTTCCTTTATTTTATTAATGAAATAATAGTAGATTGTAACACTACTTTTATCAATAATAGTGTTTACATTGGCCAAGCTAGTTAGCCACATGTATATTCATTGAGTTAGCTAGCCACATGTATATTCATTGAGTCAACACTAGAGCCCATGCTTGTTTTTTGTTGTTAGAGTTAAATTCTGACTTTAGCTTAACAAATCTAGAAGTACAGTGTGAAGGCCTGGATGGCAGTCTTCTTCTAGTATGGCATCTTTTTCCATATCATTTTTTGTAGCCTGTCATTTTAAATCTACCTTCAATCTTAGTCTTCTCTGGTAAAATTTGCTCCTATTCAATAATATTTAAATAGAGTCTACAAAAACAGACACTCTTAAAACAAACATCTGAGTCCATTGTTGAAAAATATCCTTCACTTTGTCCAATGTTAAAATATTTTGCTCCATTTTGTATTAGTAAGTAGAATTTAAGTGTTCTTTTCCTTTAATTGTAATTTTTAATTCCTTCTGGTTCACTCTATTGCTCAACCTTAATTTAATTTAATTTAATTTAATTTAATAATATTTATATGCCGCCCTTCTCCCTGAGGACTCAGGGTGGTTCACAGGGCAGAATAAAATACTAAATACAAACGTTAAAACAAGATTAAATAATTGCCCATATTAAAACAGTTGGAATCAAGTTCTAATACACCAAATTAAAATTAAAACACAAGAATAAAAACCCCACCAATCCCCATCAGGCTAGGCCGGCTTGAGCAAACAGAAACGTCTTGAGATCGCGATGAAAGGAGCGAAGATCGGGCGCCATCCGGAGCTCTACCGGTAGCTGATTCCACAGCTCCGGAGCGCCCACAGAGAAGGATCTCCCCCTGGGGACCACCAATCGACATTCTCTGATCGGTGGCACCCTGAGGAGGCCCTCTCTGTGGGAACGCACAGGGCGCAGGGAGCTTGATGCCGGCAGCAGATGTTCCCTAAGGTACTCCGGCCCCATGCCATGAAGGGCTTTAAACACTGTTACCAGTACCTTGAATCTCACCCGGAAGACAACTGGCAACCAATGCAGCTCACGGAGCAGCGGTGTAACGTGGGAGTATCGGGAGACTCCCAACACAACTCTCGCGGCTGCATTCTGTACCAGTTGGAGCTTCCGGGTGGTCCTCAAGGGCAGCCCCATGTAGAGAGCGTTGCAGTAGTCTAGACGAGAGGACACGAGCGCATGAGTGACCGTGCACAAATCATCCCGGCTAAGATAGGGCCGCAACTGGCGCACCAGGCGAACCTGGGCGAAGGCCCCCCTAGTCACAGCTCCTATATGGTCTTCCAGGGTGAGCCGTGAATCTAGGAGGACTCCCAAGTTGCGAGCCCTATCTACGGGGGGTAATAGTTCACCCCCCATAGCCAAAGGTGGAACATCCGAATAAACCCGGGATGAAGGTATGCAAAGCCACTCAGTCTTGTCGGGGTTGAGTTGGAGTCTGTTCCTCCCCATCCAGACCCGAACCGCCTCCAGGCACCGGGACATCACGTTGAGGGCATCACTGGGGTGGTTTGGGGTCGAAAGGAAAAGTTGGGTATCATCAGCGTACTGATGATACCCAACTCCAAAGCCACGAATGATCTCACCCAGCGGTTTCATGTAGATGTTGAACAGGAGAGGCGAGAGGACCGACCCCTGAGGAACTCCACAAATGAGAGACCTCGCGGTCGACCTCTGTCCTCCTGCCAACACCGACTGCGAACGTCCCCGGAGATAGGAGGAGAACCACTGTAAAACTGTGCCTCCCACTCCCAATCCCCTGAGACGCCGCAGCAAGATACCATGGTCGATGGTATCGAAAGCCGCCGAGAGGTCTAATAGGACTAGAACAGAGGAATATCCCCTGTCCCGAGCCCTCCAGAGATCATTCACCAGCGCGACCAATGCCGTCTCCGTGCTGTGCCCGGGCCTGAAACCCGATTGGTACGGGTCTAGATAATCCGCTTCATCCAGGACCAGAGGGAGCTGATGCGCCACCACACTCTCAACAACCTTCGCAAGAAAGCGAAGGTTGGAGACAGGACGAAAGTTGTTTAATACAGCTGGGTCCAAGGCAGGCTTCTTGAGGAGAGGCCTCACCACCGCCTCTTTCAAGACGGCGGGGAAGCAACCCTCACTCAGAGAAGCCGATATAACTGCCTGGAACCAGCTGCGTGTCCTCTCCCGGGCTGCATAGACCAGCCAGGAAGGGCACGGGTCCAATAAACACGTGGTGGTGCTCAGCCTCCCCATGATCCTGTCCACTTCCTCCGGAGTCACAGAATCAAACTCCTCCCAGATGATATCGACAAGACCGCCAGTGTCCTGATCGTCAGACTCTGCCCAGTCAGAGTCCAGACCGGTCCGAATCCGAGCGATTTTGTCCGACAGATGTTGGTTAAACTCCTCGGCACGACCCTGCAAGGGATCCTCCCTCACCTCCTGATTTAGGAGGGAGCGAGTCACCCTAAACAGGGCGGCCGGGCGATTATCTGCGGACGCGATAAGGGTGGCGAAGTGGTTAGACCTCCCCTCCCTTATCGCAGCGAGATAAGACCTAATGTAGGCTCTTAGTCGCAATCGGTCGGATTCGGATCGGCTGGACCTCCAACCGCTCTCTAGGCCCCGTCTCCGACGCTTCATCTCCCGAAGCTCCGCAGAGAACCATGGAGCTCGACGGGATCTGCACCGGGTCAGGGGCCGCAGGGGTACAACTCAGTCAAGAGCCTCAGTGGCTGTCCTTTCCCAGGCTTCCACTAAGGCATCTGCCGAGCTGTGAGCAAGGGAGGCAGGTGGGGACCCCAGCGCTGCCTGGAACCTCTGGGGATCCATTAAGCGTCTGGGGCGGTACCATTTAATTGGTTCCAAACACCCACGGCGGGGGGTGGCAAAACGGAAGACCAGCCACAGGAGATGATGATCGGTCCATGACAGGGGCATAATAATTGGAGAGCCCCCACCAAGATCATCTAACCACCGTCCAGATAAAAAAACTAGGTCA
The DNA here is from genome assembly GCF_947247035.1 of Vipera ursinii. Lineage (NCBI taxonomy): Eukaryota > Metazoa > Chordata > Lepidosauria > Squamata > Viperidae > Vipera > Vipera ursinii. The sequence continues at coordinate 169,700,367 of NC_139516.1, read as the reverse complement.
AGGGTGTGGCCTCCCTCATGAGTCGGTCCCAAAATTACTTGCGTCAGGTCCATGGCCGTCATGGAAGCCATGAACTCCCGAGCCAACTCAGATGATCCTCCCAGCGATGGTAGATTGAAGTCCCCCAAAACTATAAGTTTCAGGAACTCAACCACCAGCCCAGAGAGGACATCGAGCAGCTCAGGCAGGGCTGCTGCTGCGTGACTAGGCGAAAGGTACACCAGCAGCAAGCCCAACTGCGCACCAGGGCCGCATCTCAAAAAGAGAGACTCACACCCGACTATCTGAAGAACAGTGGCCTCCCGCGGACACAAGGTCTCCCTCATAACAACAGCCACACCCCCACCCCTACCCTGAGCCCGAGGCCGGTGCAGCACCCGGAAACCTGGTGGGCAAAGGTCAACCAGAGGAATCCCGCCCTCTGGGCCCAACCAAGTCTCCGTGATGTAAGCCAGGTCCGCCTGCTCACCCTCGACCAGATCACGAACGAGAGGAGCCTTATTAGAGACGGACCTGGCATTCAAATACACCAGCCGGAGCTCAGGGGGCTGCACACCCTCACTCCCGGGACCTTGGGGTAGAGCCAGAGGGTCGGAGTGCCTCACCGCTTGTAAGCAGCGGAGAGGCCTTCCCTGAGATCGATACGGCCCTCTGCTCCTACATCTGCTGCCATTCCCTGATGTCGTGGGAATAGGTAGCCCCACGACCAGCCCTGGAGCCCCGGAGGTGACCGACCCCCGCTCCTCCCCCCTGCGATCTCCATCGGCCCTTCAAAATTTCATCCTATCATTTTTTTAAAACAGAATTCAAACAAAGCATTTCCATACAGAACAAATTCCTTTTAGTTAAATCCAAAACCTTAGTTGAATCCATCTAGATTCTTAGTCTATTTGTAATTTTCCAAAATTAAAGTTCTAATCCCCTGTTGCTATATATTCCAAAATATTTTTAATATCCTTAAACTTGTATCTAAAACTTCTTTGTCAGTTAATAGTTTTTAAAACTGACTCAAAAAGTAAGTATGTGAACTCAGTGTCTATTGAGAAGCATCAACTGCAGTTTGAGCAAAAATGGCTATTCCTTGCCTGTTTTGTGGCCTCCTCGCAAAAGCAACTCTCTGGAGCTCTTACAGCTCATCTTAAGTTCTTTCCTTGTCCAGAAAGGAATTATGAAGAGGCAGTATACTTGCCTGTTTTTTATTCTGCCATAGTTACTCACTCTGCTGAAAATGGAGTTTGCAATTATGGAAGCCCTCTATTTTGGGAGACTGAATGCATTCTACTATAGATTCCAGCCAGCAGATAGTAGCAGACATGTTTCCTTTTTCTGCCACTCCAATTTTAAAGGAATACAAAACCTGATATAAACAGAAAATACTTGTTTTAACAGCAGTTTCAGCAGGAAGGATAAATTTTAAGTAGTGGGCTCTTGTTCTGAACCAGCCCTCTTCTGGCCTTGTAGTAAGGCAAACCCCTATTCAGAAAGAAGAGACTGGAGAGCGTCCAAGGCTAAAAGGCATCTGCCAAGATTTAATTACGCAGTTAACAAAAACACAAGAGCTTGTCTTCTCAAGCGGAAAAGTTGCTTTCAGCAACCAGCCCCTCCCCAAACACTCCTTTTATAGAGAGCTCAGGGCGTGGTCTCCCTGTGCCTCCTCCCGAGGAGTCCCACAGCCTTTCTTTGTTTGTTCCTGCTCGACTGCCTCCTGCGTCGGGCGTCCTTGAACAGGGCCAGCTGTGGGTCATCTTCCTCCGCACTCTCGGGCTCACGCAGCTGAGAAGAGGTCCCCGGCTGAGGGCTCTGCAAAGCCTCCAAACCATCATCAGCCGGTTCGTTTCCCTCCCCCTCATCTGAGTCATCCGATACATCGGAGCCGGCTGTCGGACCCACAGGCTGGCCCTGAGTCACAACACTATCCCGCACCGCAGGGCCCTTCCCCCGGGTCTGCCGATCCGGATGCGGTCGGGATGGGAACTGTTCGTGAAAAGCAGTCACCAACGCAGGGGCATGAACGGCGGTCGCGTCTTCCCATGTGAAGTCCTCCGGCCCGTACCCTTTCCACTCGATCAGGTACTGGAAGCGACCTTTCAGCCAGCGGGAATCCCTGATGCTGGCGACCTCGTACTCGGGGGTGCTGTCGCCATCACGAGGTCCTGATGGGGGAGGTTCCGCTTGGCGAAGTGGACAAGCCGGTTGTTCGGGGACCAACAAGGACCGATGGAAGACGGGGTGCACGCGCAGGGAACGTGGCAGAGTTAAACGATAGGCGACCGGGTTGATGACGGCCTCGACTGGGAACGGTCCAAGGTAACGGTGGTCCAGCTTCCTCGCCGGCCGAGTGGATGGTAGGTTCCTGGTGGACAGCCAGACCCGATCCCCTACCGATAATGGAGGCGTATCCCTTCTCGACCGATCGGCGAACCTCTTGTAGTCGGCCTTGGCCTTCTCCAGCTGCCGTCGCACCAACCGATGGATCGCCTGTAATTCCGCCATGAATTCGTTCGCTGCCGGCTCCGGTGAGTCCACGGGAGAAAGGGGGAAAAACCTGGGGTGATAACCCACGTTGGCCAAGAACGGTGTCATCTGCGTGGAGGTGTGCTGCGAGTTGTTAAAGGCAAACTCGGCTATGGCCAAATAGTCCACCCAATTGTCCTGCTGCAGGTTAACATAGCAGCGCAGATACTGCTCTAAGATGCCGATGACCTTCTCGGTACCCCCGTCGGTCTGAGGATGATGCGCGGACGAGAGGCAAACCTTAATGTCCAACGCCCGCATCAACTCCTGCCAGAAGCGGGCTGTAAACTGGGCCCCCCTATCGGAGATGACTCTATCGGGAAGACCGTGCAGCCGGAACACCTGTTGGATGAACATGCGACTAGTGGCGCGAGCTGACGGTAAGCCGCGACAGGGGATGAAGTGCGCCATCTTGGTCAACATGTCCACCACCACAAACACTGTCGTGAAGCCGGAGGATGGGGGTAGATCCGTCAGAAAGTCCATGGACACAGCCCCCCAGGGTCTCTTGGGTGTTGGCAAAGGCTGCAGTAAACCAGGCGGGGCCCCTGTCGCTGACTTGGCCTGCCTGCATGGGACGCAGGAGGTGACATAAGACTGGACATCATGTCGGACTCGGGGCCACCAGAAGGTACGCGAGACCAGGTTCAGAGTCTTGAACAGGCCAAAATGCCCCGCAGCCGGGTTATCATGACACTGGCTGAGGACGAGTCCCCTGAGTGGCCCTCCTGGAACATAGAGCCGGTCACGATAATACAGGAGTCCATCCGTGACCGACCAAGGCGAATCTGGCCCCACCTCTTCCTTCCGCTGAGCCACCCACGCCTCCTGCTGCTGCGCCTCCCAGATCCGAGCCCGTATATCCACCGGCTCCCGCACCGCAGCAAAAGACTCGACGGGGATCACTGTCCTGGGCGGAAGCTTGTCTTCCACTCGGGTGTACTCGGGCTTCCTGGACAGAGCATCCGCTCTCTGGTTGTGCCCGCTTGGTATGTACCGCACCCAGAAGTCAAACCTCGCAAAGAAGAGGGACCACCGGATCTGGCGTTGGTTCAAATTCCGAGCGGTCTGCAGGCTTTCCAGATTCTTGTGGTCCGTCCGGACCTCGATTTGATGCCGCGCCCCCTCCAGATGATGCCTCCAAGCCTTGAATGCCGCCTTGATGGCCAGCAGCTCCTTCTCCCAGATGGTATAGTTGCGCTCCGAGGGATTCAATTTCCGAGAGTGATACGCGCAAGGGAAAAGGGTACCGTTGGGCGTCGCTGCCTGGAGTAACACGGCCCCAATGGCAATGTCGGAGGCGTCCGCCTCCACGACAAACGGCCGTTGCGGGTCAGGATGCTTCAAGATGGGCTCCTTCATGAAGGCATCCTTCAAAGCTTGGAACGCCTGTTGTTCGGGGGCGTTCCACTGGAACCGAGTCTTCTTCTGCAGGAGCCGGGTGAGGGGGGCTGTCAAGGCAGCAAAGCCAGGGATGAATGTCCGATAGTAGTTGGCAAATCCAAGAAGTCGCTGAACGTCCTTCACGCGACGCGGGGGTTGCCAACTCTGCAACGACTCAACTTTACTCGGTTCCATGGCGATGCCCTCAGGAGAAATGCGATGACCCAGGAAATCGATGGTCACCTGGTAGAACTGGCACTTCTCCAACTTGGCAAACAGCCGATGTTTCCGGAGGCGCTGCAGGACCTGACGGAGATGCTGATGATGCGCTTCACGCGACGGGGAGTAAATCAGGATGTCGTCCAGGTAAATCACAACAAACTGGTCCAACAGATCCCGAAAGATGTTGTTCATAAAATGCTGAAACACAGCGGGGGCGTTGGTCAGGCCAAACGGCATCACCGTGTACTCGAAATGTCCATAGCGAGTACCAAACGCCGTCTTCCACTCATCCCCCGGCCGAACCCTGACGAGGTTGTAAGCTCCACGCAGGTCCAGTTTCGTGAAGATCTTAGCCTCCCGGAGTCGGTCCAAGAGCTCGGGGATGAGGGGCAGCGGGTAGCGGTTACGCACTGTGATGGCGTTGAGTTTCCGGTAGTCACAGCAAAGCCGTAACTCGCCCGACTTCTTTTTGACGAAGAGCACGGGCGCAGACACTGGCGAGGACGAGGGCCGAATGAAACCACGAGCCAAATTCTTTGTCAGGAAGTCCCGCAATGCAGCCAACTCGGGCTCCGACATGGAGTACAAACGCCCCACTGGGAGAGGCGCATCAGGGACTAGATCAATGGAACAGTCATAGGGCCTGTGCGGGGGTAATTGGTCCGCCTCTGACTCGCTGAACACATCAGCAAAGTCAGACAGTTCAGGAGGCAAGGAAACCCCTGGGGAACCCTCCACCTGGCCGGCACAGATATGGCGGGTGTGATCCACGCACTGCAAACTTGGGAAGGTGACCAAGTTCTGAGACCAATAGATCTGTGGATCATGCGCCCGGAGCCACGCCAGTCCCAAGACCACGGGGAAGTGCAGTTCCGAAGTGATGTAGAACTGGATGGCCTCCACATGAGAACTGATGGCCATACACACGGGTTGCGTGGCGGCCGTAATAGGCCCGGACAGGAGCACTTGACCATCGATGGTCTCCACAAGCATGGGCGGATCCACCGGACACTGGGGAACAGCCCATTTGGCCATGAAGGCCGAGTCCATGAAGTTAGTGGTAGCCCCAGAGTCAATTAAGGCATGGACCGGAATCCCCTCTGGCTTGCCAGGAAGGATCAGACGTGCCTCCAAAATCAAATGCCGTGGAGGTTCACAGGCACCATCAGAACGGCGTCGCTCGGCGTGGTCGTTGTGGGTCACCCGATCTATCACACCGTCTAGATCGGGCTCGGGCCGTTTCCCGACAGCAAAGTAGAAGACTTTCTCGGGGCAGGCTTGGTCACTGGTGCCCGCTGACGCTTCTTCGGGCAAGAAGCAGCCAAATGTCCAGGGTCCCCACAGTAAAAACACAACCCCTCCGATCGTCGTCTGTCCATTTCCGTCACCGAGAGACGGGACCTGGCGGCACCCAGCTCCATTGGCTCCTCCCTCTGGACTGGGGGCTCACGCACAACAGGGGCGGCAGGGGTCTGTGGGGTGGCACGGCGACTCTTTCGCTGCTGCAGCCGGGCATCGATCCGCAGACAAAACCCCCCAAAGTTATCCAACAAAGGGCTAGGCTGTGCCAACAGAGGCGTGCCCCAACGAGCTGCATCTCCCGACAGAAGGCTCAACACGAATCCCACCTTATCTCGGTCAGTGGGGAAATCCGCTGCTCTCACGCTGATAAAAAGCTGGCATTGTCCCAAGAAGGCAGGAAACAGTTCTGGAGTACCAGCAAATTTATCCGGCATAGCTATCTGACATTTCCTCCTGGGTGAGCTGCCAGCAAAGTGAGTTGCTGGGTGAGCTGGGCATTCTCGGCAAGAAGCTGCTCCATCGTAGTAATAAGGGGTGGGGGGCTGAAAGCAAACTGTTCTGAACCAGCCCTCTTCTGGCCTTGTAGTAAGGCAAACCCCTATTCAGAAAGAAGAGACTGGAGAGCGTCCAAGGCTAAAAGGCATCTGCCAAGATTTAATTACGCAGTTAACAAAAACACAAGAGCTTGTCTTCTCAAGCGGAAAAGTTGCTTTCAGCAACCAGCCCCTCCCCAAACACTCCTTTTATAGAGAGCTCAGGGCGTGGTCTCCCTGTGCCTCCTCCCGAGGAGTCCCACAGCCTTTCTTTGTTTGTTCCTGCTCGACTGCCTCCTGCGTCGGGCGTCCTTGAACAGGGCCAGCTGTGGGTCATCTTCCTCCGCACTCTCGGGCTCACGCAGCTGAGAAGAGGTCCCCGGCTGAGGGCTCTGCAAAGCCTCCAAACCATCATCAGCCGGTTCGTTTCCCTCCCCCTCATCTGAGTCATCCGATACATCGGAGCCGGCTGTCGGACCCACAGGCTGGCCCTGAGTCACAACAGCTCTTGGGTGCAGGAATGATGACACGAGGCTGAGTACAGGATAACTCATACTTTATTCTTGCTAGAACTGTGCTGAAACTTGGGCTACAATCAGCCACAATATATATATATATATATAGTCTAGCCCACAGGTCTTCAACCCGTGGCTCCGGAGCCGCATGTGGCTCTTTCAGCCGTCTCCTGCGGCTCCCAGTCCTCTGCCATGTGCAGTCCAAAAAAAAAAAAAAAAGTGGGACTAAAAAAGTTCAACCAATCAATTCAAATATGCAGGGTAGGTGCATATCTCGCCTTGGCTCCACTCTTCAGTCAAACCCTGTTCTGCGCATGGGCGCATGTACGCGCATGCGCACACATTTTTTTGCGGCTCCCATTTTTTCCTTTTGTGAGGGAACTGGTTCCGAGTGGCTCTTTCACTGTTTCAGGCTGCTGACCCCTGGTCTAGCCCCTAGGCAGCTGCCAATAGGTTTGAACCCACTCTTGCCGCCTGGAGCTAGCCAATTGCAGGACAGGAGATAGCTAGTCTGGGGTGCTGGAGAGCCATTAGCTGCTCCAGCAAGGCACGTGGTGTATCACCACAAGCCCAGTACATAACAATAAACATCATACTTTTTTGTGTGATTTTACTCTAGTAGGAATGACAGCACAGAGTCTCTGTGAAAAAGTTCCTCCCTCCCTCCCTCCCTCCCTCCCTCCCTGCCTGCCTTTCATTCTCCCTGGCAAAGCAGACTTACTTTTTGCTAGTTTGCCAAAGCTTTTTATAGAAGGTATAATATATATGGCTGTCCATGAAAAACATTATTATTTTACAATATACATACATTCTTTTGACTTATAGATAGCATCTCATAGCCTGATTTTCAAGAGCCATAGGGCCATGTGGTGTTCTTATTTCTAAGAGAAACTACTATATAATAAAAAATTGGCTGCTACACGTATGCTGGACCCAACTTATCAGTTCCTGTTTTTTCTAGCAAATAAATACATTAATCCATTTTAGCTTGGAAATAATTAAAGCTGCTATGTGATGTGGTTGCAGTGGAACATATTTTATCAAGTATGAAATGAGGCATAGTAGCATACACACAGATAATGCTCACCTCCATTGCACTTTGGGATTATAAGGTCTTGCTCTCATTTACTAAAAAGATGCAGAGCACAAAAAACTTAAAGTCAAGGTCTATAAGCAGTTAGGATCAGAACAAAAAAAAGATAGGAGGGAAAATTTAAATAATCAACCCCAAATGCTAGATAAAATCAGTTACTCTTCGAAAGTTTTCCCCACTGAGTCAAATGAAGTATGGATTGGGGATATATTAATATATGCATGATACATGCAATTTAAGCGCTTTTATTATTTGCTTTTGAAAGGAGTAGATTATTATTCAGAAATTTCTAATGCCTAAAGGTCTATAGAAGAAGCCACCTGAAAGTCATCAAGTCACACAAGTAAACTATATACAAATAAGAAAAGCAGAAGTTGCTCGCTAACTGAAACTGCAAGCAGAGGACATATATAAATAACTATAGGAGCCGAGCTTTGTTAATAGAAAATTAGACGGTGATAGATAGGATGTGCACAAAGGGGCTTCCTGTAACATGGGAGGGGGGCAGAGGTTTTAGGTGGTCTGAGTTAGTTTATCGGATGAATAGGGAAGGGGTGCTGAATGCAATAGGGGAAGGGGGAATCTGCGTCGGGGTTAGGATATAAAAACGTGTCAAACAGCTCTTTAAAGTGTGGCTGAACTCCTGCGTGTGTTTCAGTTCACCAAGCCTTTACAAATGATTCTTTTTAAATAAAACTTTGTTGCTGGAATTCAAAGTGAGTTTGTTTGTTTTGGGATCTTGAGCCACGTTCCAAACACATTATATTGGGAATTATTAAGATTTGGTTAGGATTAGACTATGCTAAAGAAGTTACTATTATCTGTATTCCTTAAGTTTAAACAAAATATAAGCAAAATATTATTATTATTATTATTATTATTATTATTATTAATAATAATAATAATAATAATAATAATAATAATAATAATAATAATAATAATAAAAAGGCAAAAATAATTGTAATGCAACTTAAAGGATTTGACTGAAGTTTTTCCCTAAGGGCAGAGAAGGTGGGATGAAGCTTAACTTCCAAGAGACTGCATTCCATAGGATGAGAATGAGTCCATAGACTGGGAACAATGTTCTCTGCATATGTTCTTTTCTTGGGAGAATACTGACCAGCCAAAGATTTTAATTCTAAAACTAGATTTAATTGTATAAAATGAAATAAAATGAAATGTAAATTTGAAGACTTCTGGAGAAGAGGTAGTGGACTGAAGATGACTGCAAAAAGCAGAGCTGGTGACTATGGCAGAGTGAAGAGCTGGTGAACAGACTGGCTCTTTGAAAATTTCTCTCTGAGCATGGAAAGGATTTGAGATCAACTACAAATGCTCCAGACAGCTGCTCCTCATGAAGTCAATTCCCCACAGTGTACCTATCTTTCAGAACTGTGGAGTTTAATTCCCTCCCCTCCAGGAGGCTCAGAAGACTCAGAAAGGCTCCAAAGAGGAAAAAAAACAGTAGTTCAGTATGTTGGCATCTGTTTGCAACTTTCCCTGCTTGGCATCTCCACTGACTTTCTGGAGAAGCCAGCAAAGAAGATTGCAAATGGAGATCATGTAATCATAAGGCACTTTGCAACCAGTCGTAAATGGCGACAGATTGCCAGTGCCCAAAATGCAGCCATGTGATGTGGGACCCGGCACTATCATGGATGTTAGAAGTTATTAAAGGGCCAGTCATAAGTGAAGGACCACCTGTTCTATTAGAAGAAAAAAATATTTCTAGGCTTAAGGGGAAGCAGAAAAACATTTAAAAAGTGGGTGTGACTTGGGTAAGAGCAAAAAGAGCTGCATCCTAAATGAGCCTGAGTTTTTATGTGGGAAATGGCAGATTCCTAATTAGCTATTCTATAATACAGAACAATAGAATAATTCTGGAATAGTTTAGAGCCCCTGAATTAATTAAAATGTTATCTTTTGTATGTAATGATCACTTTTCTCTGAAGATTAGGTGATAAACAACACCTAGAAATAATATCTCTCTTTTGTGGCATACTTGAGTTTTACCTGCTTTCAAAAGTGGTTGCTTAATGCTGGAGCTCATTTTAGGAAAATGTTGATCAAGAAATACAAATAAACCAGTCCAACCCCTTTTCCTGTCCACTGAGACAACACATTGCTTTCTATATTTAAGGCCATTTTGTCTTAAACTTCAGGTTGTCAGTGCTGTGACAAACCAAATTGAAGCCATTTTAATTTTGTCTTCGTTGCCACATATTTAGTTTAGAAGAAGAAGGCTGTGTGTGTGTGTAGTTCTCAGTTAGCCAAAACAATTCCAATGTATGAAAACCAAGGTAATTGCTGATAACATTTTGGCAAGCTGAGAGCTGGGAGGAGTGCCCACATTTTCTAACAATTGGAGAATGTGATTTATGATAGCAAATTGGGGTGGGAATTGCAACTTGCAACTTTGTAACCAAGGGAAAGAGAATTTAGTCTTGGGTTCACCTTTGTGTGTGCCATTATTTTGTAGCCAAATAAAAATGTTCTTTGAGGAAGAATTCCTTGCCTTGAAGTTCTTTTAATTAGTCTCATCTATTGGAACCACGACACAGATTTTTTTAATAGAGTCGGTCTCAAATTCAATATGATATAAACTCAGCATTGTGCATAAACTCAAATAGCTGACACATTCCATGAGAAAATTTACATTTCTTGAATGTTTCCAAGTTATTTTGTTTGGAAGTGACCTTACAATTTCAGTAAACAGCTTTAGCTGATATAAAAAAACTAGATTTGAATGTACTTTGAAAAAAACATGCACAGAGTTGATGCCTTAATCACCGGTTCAGGCTTGGGGATAAGGAAGGGAATATATTTTAGTAATGTTGTGGAGTTTTGTTGTTTCTTTCTTTCAAGGAACAGATTATTCCTTGGTGACATAGTTCTTATTGCATCATTAAATAATATTAACTGTATTAAATGTACTTGCTCACTTTTGTAGCTTCTTCTACAATGCACAATAACATGAAATAACAGTTTTTTGTTTCCACAATAATAGAGAGAACAATTTTTTTTGCTGACCGCAAGGGGAAAAATTAAATAATTACAAGGATAATTACATTCTGTTTTATCTACATTTAAAAAGAACTGAAAAACGATGATGTCAAACTGAAAAACTGAAAAAACATGATGATGAAAAGAGTTTCTGGTGGAAGGAAAATGGAAGGAATTTGCATATCTATGAAAGACAAAACTAGATGGAATTATTATGAATACAGCAAATAGAAACAAAATGTTAGAAACCTAGTCAGCAATGTTGTAGCATGATTGCACTGTTAGCATAAAGGAAACTAAAAAGCCAACATTTAAAGTATTTATCACATACTGTACTAGGAAGCTTCCAACACACAATGAAAGAATTTAAATATTTAGCAGCTTTATCCATCATCCAAAAGAACCACACTTTGCTCAGGATTTGGAAAACTATAATCATTGGCTTGAAATAAAGCTCCTATTTTTTTTAAAAAAAGATTATTTTACTAAAGCCTTCAAAACAAAAGTAAAAACTAAATACAAATTGATATAGAGTAAGGGGAAAAAGAAAAAGAAATAAATAAAAAAGAGCTAAAAATGCAAGAGAAAAAGAAAATAGAAAAGAAAGAAAAAGATACAAAGAAATGGTTTTTAATCTTCTTGTAATTACAATTTTATATCCTGCTCCATGGTTACAACACGACTCTCTTCTTTCTATAATCTAACCTAAATAATCAAAATGATAAATCATAAATTCACTTTTTTCTGTTCTACCAAAATGTTTATAAGGGGATTTCAGTTAACAATAAATGTAGATATTTTTCTCTCTAATCAAACCAGTCAATCCGGCCATTTCAATAAGTTCCATCATCTTCACCAATATAGCAAAATCTTTTCATTTTTCTGCATATAATAATTTTACTGTGGTAATCATTTATAAAACCAAAGTTCTATAATACTTTTCCCCAACTATTTGTCCATCAGTCCCAAGAGGAAGACTTCTAGTCTAAATTTCATAAGTGGCCCATTTGGTGCTCTCTGAGCTTGATTGTTTCCTTGCAGACATTTCATTACCAAAGTAAGTAACATCATCAATGCTAGAAAGGAGTGGGATTTGCTCTCATTTTACATACTAGTGGCGTTGCCCTGTCAGTGTTTTGGGAGTGGTCTTGGTGGTTCCTTGATTAGGCTATTGTTTACTGTTAGCTTGTTTGTCTGAGTTGGCCATTCAATTGTATATTTATTTTTTAATATTCTTAGAATCAATGTATATCTTTGAATCTAAAATTTTCTAGTTTTTTTACGCATCCATCAACTGATCCTTCTTGTTGTTTAAATTTCCAACATAAATTTAAAGCACCTTTATACATTCTAGACAACTTCTCTGGTGATATATGCTAACACTATATCATTTTACTTTTATAAATTTTCTCTTTAAAATTATAATATTTAAATTCCAATCCTTTCAACCACATATTTTGCCATTGTTCAATGTATGAAACATATATTGGCTAATTACTTTGCTGCCCTCATCGCGTCCGCAGATAATCACCCGGCCGCCCTGTTTAGGGTGACTCGCTCCCTTCTTAACCAGGAGGTGAGGGAGGATCCCTTGCAGGGGCGGGCCGAGGAGTTTAGTCATCATCTGACGGACAAAATCACTCAGATCCGGGCCGGTTTGGACTCTGACTGGGCAGAGTCTGACGTGGAGGAATCGGACGGTCTTGAGCATGTTATCTGGACTGAGTTTGATCCTGTTTCCCCTGATGATGTGGACAGGATGATGAGGAGGCTGAGCTCCACCACCTGTTTGTTGGACCCGTGTCCCTCCTGGCTGGTTTATGCGGCTCGGGAGGAGACACGAGGCTGGTTCCAGGCAGTAATAACTGCTTCCTTGAAGGAGGGTGTCTTCCTCGCCTCCCTGAAGGAGGCAGTGGTGAGACCCCTCCTCAAGAAGCCTGCCCTGTGCCCGGTTGTTTTAAATAACTATCGTCTGGTCTCTAACCTTCGCTTTCTGGCAAAGGTTGTCGAGAGTGTGGTGGCGCATCAGCTTCCTCTGTTCCTGGATGAAACTGATTATCTGGACCCGTACCAATCGGGTTTCAGGCACGGAGATGGCATTGGTCGTGCTGGTGAATGATCTCTGGTGGGCTCGGGACAGGGGTTGTTCCTCTGTCCTAGTCCTATTAGATCTCTCAGTGGCTTTTGATACCATCGACCATGGTATCCTACTGCGGCGTCTCAGGGGGTTGGGAGTGGGAGGCACTGTTTTGCAGTGGTTCTCCTCCTATCTCCTGGGCCGCTCGCAATACTCAATACCCAATACTCCCGTCAAGGGAGAGCAGAGGTCCGCCCCGAGGCCTCTCATTTGTGGAGTTCCTCAGGGGTCGGTTCTCTCGCCCCTCCTGTTCAACATCTATATGAAGCCACTGGGCAAGATCATTCGTGGTTTCGGGGTGGGGTATCATCAGTACGCTGATGATACCCAAATTTTTTTGTTCACCCCAAACCAACCCAGCGATGCCCTCGCCGTGATGTCCCTTTGCCTGGAAGCGGTCCAGGTCTGGATGGGGAGAAACAGGCTTCGTCTCAATCCTGCCAAGACTGAGTGGCTGTGCATACTGGCATCTCGGGTCAACCAAATTATTCCATCTCTAATGATGGGGGGTGAGGTGTTACCCCCCATTGATAGGGCTCGCAACTTGGGCGTCCTCCTGGATTCACGGCTCAATTTTGAAGATCACATAGGAGCCATGACCAGGGGGGCTTTTGCCCAGGTTAGCCTGGTGCACCAGTTGCGAATCTACCTGGACCGAGATGCCCTATGCACAGTCACTCATGCGCTCGTGACCTCCCGTTTAGACTACTGCAACACTCTCTACATGGGGCTGCCCTTGAGGACCACCCGGAAGCTTCAGCTGGTGCAGATTGCAGCCGCGCAAGTTGTGATGGGGTTTCCCCAATACTCCCATGTAACACCTCTACTCCGCGAGCTGCACTGGCTTCCGGTTGCCCTTCGGGTGAGATTCAAGGTGCTGGTGATGACCTATAAAGTCTTAAATGGCGAGGGTCTGGGATATCTGAGGGAACACCTGCTGCCAGCATCAAGCTCCCTTCGTCCAGTGCGCTCCCACAGGGAGGGTCTTCTCAGGGTGCCGCTGGTTAAAGATTGCCAGTGGGTAGCACCCAGGGGGAGGGCCTTCTCAGTGGGCATGCCGGCCCTTTGGAACCAGCTGCCCACGGAGCTTAGGACTGCCCCTGACCTTCGTTCATTCTGCTGGGACCTGAAGACCTGGCTCTTCGAGCTCTCTGGCCCAGGCTGAGAATTTTTTTTTAACTTTAACTGGGTTTTTTATTTTTTCTCAGGGAATGATGTAATCTTTTTTAATTGTTTTTAGCTTTTGTATTGATTTTCTTTTAAATATCCTGTAAACCGCCCTGAGTCCTTCGGGAAAGGGTGGTATATAAATCTAAATAAATAAATAAATAAATAAAATATATTGTTTATGTCTTTATCATACATAACCAAAATTGAACCCACTTTATGAGATATTCTTTCACTTGTACTTGTTTCAAATTTCAGTTGAAGATTATAGATCTTAGAAATCATTTGTACATAACTGTATTTCAAAATCCATCTCACAAAGTTTCAATAACATAAACTCTTTTGTCTACTTTAAATTTTTCTGACAATTATAAATAAGAAAATCATTGGCAACTATAGCTTTCTGCCAATTGTTCTCATTATTTTATTTTGTATTCCCTGTTACAAAAGTCTAATATCTCTATGGTGCAGTAGTTAGAATGTGCTATTGCAGGCTAACTCTGTCCACCGCCTGGAGTTTGGTCCTGGAGTTGCTTGACTCCTCCTTCTGTTCTTCTGAGTTCAGTAAAATGAGGACCCAGATTTTGGGGGGCAATATGCTGACATTGTAAACCAATTAAAGAGGGCTATAAAGCATTATGGAGTGCTATATAAAGCTAAGTGCTATTGCTATAACATTAATCATTTGTGTTTGCTTAATATTTCTAATCTATAAAATGGTTCTCGTACTGAGAGCCACAACTGGTACAGAATGCAGCCGCGAGAGTTGTGTTGGGAGTTTCCCGACACTCCCATGTCACACCTTTGCTAAGCGAGCTGCATTGGCTTCCAGTTGTCTTCCGGGTGAGGTTCAAGGTGTTAGTAATGACCTACAAAGCCCTAAATGGCATGGGTCCGGAATACCTTGGGGAGCACCTGCGGCCGGCATCAACTTCCCTCCGCCCAGTACGCTCCCACAGAGAGGGCCTCCTCAGGGTGCCACCAGTCAAAGAATGCCGACTGGTGGCCCCCAGGGGGAGGGCGTTCTCTGTGGGCGCACCGGATTTATGGAACCATCTTCCGGTCGAGCTCCGGACGGCGCCTGATCTCCGCTCCTTCCAGCGCGATCTTAAAACCCACCTTTTTGAACAAGCTGGCCTGACCTGATGGGATGGGGTTGGGTTTTTTAAATTGGTCTTAACTTTTAATCTGTACTAATTTATTAGGGGCATCGCTAATAATTTTTAATAATTTTTAATTTTTGTATCTTGTTTTTATTATGTATTGCCCTGTTCACCGCCCTGAGTCCTTCAGGAGAAGGGCGGTATACAAATTAAATTAATAAAATAAATAATAAATAAATAAATAAAGGTGTTTTCACACAACCTGTATCTGTATCTATTTTATGTTCTCATATACTGTAGATATCTAAAATATATTGAAAGAGTACAACTCTTCCGGTTGCTACTGTTCTGCTGTGATTTTCTTAGCCAATGGGAAGAAAAGACACTTTAATGGGTTTTCAGTCTTGCTTTTGTTGTCCTGTGAATTGACTTTAACAATATATTGTACTAGTAAGGCAATGAATATAGGTGCTTTCTAGTACTTTCAGTCTGTGAAAAAGGAACTGCTTAATTCGATTGCATGATAACATTACATCTTTAAAAGAGATTATTTAAGTCTACCTGTTAACTTCAATATAATTTGAAATCTTCATACTCATATATTGCAGGCTGGGTGATTTGGTCCAGTCTCTCTCTCTCAATCCAACTCACCTCACAGGGTTGTTGTGGGTAAAATAAGAGGAGGAGGAAGGAGTATGAGATATGTTAGCCACCTTGAGTTATTTTGTAAAGATAATAAAGGTGGGATTAAAAAAGATGACCAAAACTCTATTACAAATTTAGAGTTCAGATTTGTTAATTTGTTTGAAACTTCTTAGTAATAATTAAATATGTAGATTAAAATCAGTACTTTATACCCTTGTTAGTTTGCAAATACATGTTTCTCTTCTGTGATCTAGTTTCCATTTTACAGAGATTTCTTTAAAATGAATGAATGAATGAATCTTTATTGTCAAAGTACAACTATGTATACATTGAGATTAGCTGAGCCTCCCTTTGTGCTCCCACCCCCCAACACACAGTGACAACTAACCCTCCATCTTGCTACACCATGTGAACCAACTACACCACACACCGGCCTCCCAAGTCAATTCTGCATAAAATTCACACAAGTTATTTCTCGTTCAAAAGCCTAACAGCCCACAGATAAAAGGTGTTTTTCAGCCTGTTGGTGCAGCTGGCTATACTCCTATATCTCCTACCTGATGGTAGTAGAGTAAAGAGATACTGTCCAGGGTGTGAGCTTTTATAGGTATGGAAACAGTTTCATAAGGTTGACATAATAAATACACTTCATACTATTTACACAACTATGCACTTTACACTGTGAAAAGCTCACTTGAGAATGAAAATAAAAGTCAATTACACTCAAACAATAAAAGTTCTTTTAGCAATAGAGACCAATGAGCAATTAATTCACACTATTCTTTATATTATATTCTCCAGCCAGCCAGAAGATATTTTTCTGTAACCACAGACTGATTTGATCTCTGGGTAGTGTGTTGGGGCCCTTCTTGAAAATATAACAGTTTGAGTCAAGTAAAATAAATTGATTTGATTTAAATTAAATTAACATTAAATGCAGTTTATGTTATTCATTACTCTCTATTTCCTTAATATTTCCCCCTTGTGCCATATTAAAAGTTACAATTTGGTAACTAAGTCTAGGAGATCATGTGTGGGGTCACCACCAAGATTTGAAAGAGACCATATGAGACCCTGGGATATAAGGGTTAAATATCACTTCATCAGTCTAAGAATATTTATATGGTGAGAAATATATTCTAATCACCTCAATGAGAATTATTGCTGAGCAAATAAAACAAATATGGATGATAAATCAAATAGGCAACTGCCTTTTTTATAAAAACAGATTGTGTTATAAATACTTTCCCATTTTTATTCATCTTTTGCTTCCTTAAATGAATGGGAAGTTGCAATCTGTTACATGTGTTTTTCATTTCACCATTTTAGGCCACAATCTTAAGAATATACAATGTTACAACTAATTTCAGAAAAATGTTCAGATTATGTTTCCCTAAATTGTTAACATTGCTTCCAATTGTAAAAAAAATCTGTATCACTCAAGTGTAGTGTTTCTTCACCTTGAGAACCTGAAAATGTGTGGACTCTAATTCCCAGAATTCCCCAGCTGGCATGATTGGCTAGGGAATTCTGGGAGCTGAATTCCACACATGTTCAAACTGCCAGTGTTGGGAAATGCTGGTTTTGAGACTCAAATATAGGTTGAACAGCAATTCTGATGTTACAATGCTATATACAGATGCCTAGTTTAGCATTTAGTCTGAATTATATATATAAAGTAGTGCAAGGTTCTTTTTTTAAAAAAATCAACAAAACATATACTTTCATTTGACAGAAAAGACATTTTTTTTGTTTTGAGCAGCAGAGGCTGTTCAAAGAAGAAAGAATCTCTGGTGAATTTCTAAGGGATGGATTTAACACTGTGAAAGTTGTGTGTGACTATGTTGTCTTTCATTCTATTTAGTGGTCTTCAGCTATCCTGATTTCCCTCCCTGTATTAAAACCAAACAGAAATAAAAAACAGCTGCTAGTCTGGAAAAATGAGATTTAATATCTGTGGTTTAGAATGTTGTGGGTTTAGCATGTTATGAAAAGTTGTCTATCATATTAAACTATAATATGTCTTATTTGTTTGGACATAGCAAACGATAGTATGTCACCACAGGATTGTATTTCGTTAAGTTTGGGGTTTACCATGAAGGTTTTTTTTTTTAAAGACCGAGATTGTGGAATCAGGGAGTAACATTAGGAGCAACAGCATTTTTTTCCCTTTTCAAACATCAAGGAAGTTCAAAAACATCACTAAAAGAATTTTCACAACAAATTCTTGGAATTTGGAATGCAGTAGAAAAACACAAGCATTTTTCTGTGAGAGAAGAAAACTTGAGAGTTGGAAAATGAGATTCAGCCAAAAATTTAAACACATCTAAAAGGCAAGGAGCCACCAGGAAGCAGGTGATATATAAATATTTGTATAGATACATACACACATCACCCCACTTCCTGGGTTCGCTCCTTGTTATATTGAATAGCAAAATTACAAGAAAATGTCTTCCTTAGGTGAAGCAAATACAAAGACCGTCTTATGATGAGTATCATGCTTAAAGATCCCTTGCAATTTCTTAAAAACATTTCTTCCCTAAAAAATGCATCTATTTTTCTCTCTTACTCTGAGGATGCTTGAGATTTTTGACTAAATTTCTTTTGGGGTTGCTTTTTTATTGAGGTGGTCAAGTACACTTCTTCTGATTTTGTTTTTGTTACATTTTTCCATCACTCCAAAGACCTTTATGGATTTATGAGAGCTTCCCTTGTGACTTTATTCAAACATGGATGGACAGGGAAGCTGCAGACTGCAAGTGAGGTGACTGGAGTGCTAAAGACTGAATATTCATGCACACACCCTGGCTACCAAAATTCTATTTTGAATGAAAATTCAAAGGCAACTAATCTTTCATCCAAGTAAATGAGAACTGGAGAGAAAAAAATATTGGGGCATGGTTTGAACCTCTCTGTTCAAGGGACCACTGTACCTGCTAGCTTCCCTGACTTGATTGACTTGAAATATCTCTTTATTCTTTCCCTCACATGTATTCACTTTAAGTACCTGCACAGTTAGGGTGGCCTTTATAATACTCTAAAAAAGAAAGAAAGATAGTGTCCCTAAGCAAGGACATTATGAAAGACAGGAAGATAGCAATGTTAAAGAATTTACACACATGCATATACACAGAAACACCTAAATTAAAAATAGCCATTTAATAATAAAGAATAACATTATAGTTTAAATGCTAAAGGCTGTGGAATTCCTTGAAGAAGAAGAATTTATGGCTCTCTACTCTCCCTTGCCAGCAATACTCTCGTTTTATACAGCCTGACCTGTGTTCCTGTCTTTGATGCTTTGTAATACTTTTTTTTAATCCTCACTGATCTGCTGAAGCTTTCCCCTAACTCCAGTGTATGGTAGAAAAAGGAGTTCCACAATCCAAAGCGGTGTCGGAAAAAAAATCTTCATCAGGGTCCAGTCCAATCTGGGAATAATCAAAATGGAGACCGCTTTAGAAAGAAGGTTGCAGTTTATTGAAGAGAAGTGTCAGACAGAAAGATGGCTCTGGAAAAACTGACCTCATGTAGCAGGGTGTGGTGGGTTTTTATACCTTCTGGGGCTCTTGAGGTTGTTTCCTGTTCCTATCTGAGGCTTTGTATTTACTGTGTCATGTACTTTGACCTGAGTCTGAGTGTGCCCTTTTGGTATTGGTGGGTTAATCCTATTATGTCTCCTGTCCTTAGAATTTGGGTTGGCGGTATGTAGATTTTAGGTTTCTTTAGGTGTCCTAATAGCTTCCTGGCTCCAACCTTCCTGAATGGATTATTACATCTGCATCTCTAAAAGCTGGCCTCTATCTAGTTTCTGCTTGGGGGAGGGAGGCTGGGGCTGGTTTCTGGGGGCTGGTTTCTGTCTTTTTAAAGATCTTCTCCATTATTCCTTTGGGAAAATATATTCTGCCTTTTTAATATTCCCCAAAATATTTCTTTCTCTGGATTCTTCCCACAATAGCGGCAATCAAAGAAAAATAAGAACAAAAATGAAATAATTTTTGTAGCACCGTCTCCTATTGCTGTAATGTAAGCTTGAGTTGTGTGCCAGGGGAAAAGCTGTTTCCGTCCTCTCTTGGGAGTCAGAATAATAAAAACAGGCATTAACAGTAAATTAAACTTTATTAAAAATAAGAAAAGAGAAGATGTGAAACTTCTTATTCCATTTTGGCTAGGCTCCTGTGAATCATTGTTGGAGAAAATAATCCTACAGGACCACTAACACCACAGGCAGTATCTTAAAAATAATCTCCCAGTAAGATTGAAGCAATTCACATAAGAGGGCTGAGCAGATTGCAAGGGTTTAACAGCCTGCTCTTGTTTGGAAATATTCTAATGTAATGAGATTCTGTACTGCATGGAAACAAAGAACTAAGTAAATCACTGACCAGGTGCAGAGAACATGAATGTGAGAGACAATAATATCATATCCAAAACCCTCAGAGACATCACAGCATTTAACTATCAGATACCTATGAAACAAAGCATGAATCCTGACAGAAAATTTTAGCTGAATTTGTTTGCCTTTACACAAACAACAGCTACTTGAATTAGAGGTTCTTTTTTGATTCAATGTTATCTTCCCTTGCTTTTAGCTTTTCAGTTGTATCCAAGTTTACTGTAAGATTGAGGGGAACTGATAAAGCCCCACTCATCTGTCTCACCTCCCAGATCTATCTTGTTTTCCTTCCCCAGAGATTTTTATCTTTCTCCCATTTGGCTTGGATTTTAAAATGACATTCCCCCGCCCTCTTTAACATAAGGCGATAATATTTCAGCTGCAAAAAAAATCTGGATGACTATTACATGGCAGTAAAGAGATAATACTACCACATGTCTGCTGCCACCTAGTGGTTGTCCAGATTTTGCAACCTAGCAAATGATAAATGATAGCTCTACAAGAAAAGCAATAATAAGAGAGCCAATAGAAAACATGGGCAAAAATGAGACCAGCAGAGGATGGTGGTGAAAGCAGGGCAAATTTTTAAGAACAATCAAATATAATGACTGTTTGAACAGAGGTAAATGCCTGAGCAGAATCCTGTCTGTAGAGACTTTCACATCCTACAACTTTAATATTATAAAGACTACCCACCCTGAACTCATACACCTAGTCTATTTTCTAGATCTCCGGCATGTGGCCTTTGCTACAAATAATTGACAGACCCAAAGCCTCAAAGCTTATCAAGTATTAACTGAGAGTAAGAACCACTTTAATAAATCACTATAGGCAGGCCGATTCACAGAGGTCACCATCTGCTTATTAAAGCTTTGCTTTAATCTCTGGGCAGTGGAAGAATTTGTACTGCCTGTTTTTTTTTCCCTTTAGAAATTGGCTCCTTAGAAACTATGTAATATGGAGGAACTGAGGTAATTTCAACATCTTTGCTGAAAGTATACTTTATGTTCTTATTAATAACACCAGCCAGGCAAGACAGGTGCTAATGACAGCAACAGCCATTTGAAGAAGGGTTAATGTATGAGAAGAATGACAATGTTACAAATGTTATTCTAGGAACTTAATAATGGGAATTGAATGCAGAAAGTGACAGGTTTAAGAATATATAAATTCAATTGCACCCACTAATTCGTTTACCTTAGGGATTATTTCAAAAATGGCTTTATATACCTTCTGAGTCACTGCGCCAGTTGCAGCTCTGAGTAAAATAATATTTCCTGCAATCATGGCAGACATTTGAGGAAATAATAATGTAGATGCTTCTGTGTGGGAGAACAGGAACAAAATTATCTGCAGTATTTCCTATCTTTTATGTACCCATGAAAAAGTCAATACAGAACTTGCAGCATGACTTTCTTTGGTCACTTTGTATTACAGCAACCTTTAATTTTAACAGTGCTTCAGTATCCTGCCAGATTTACAGGGGCATCAAAGGACATAGGGAAATGTCTATGTCACAGAATTATGATGCAAATTCTGCTCTTTTTATGCATGTAAATACATAAGAGGTGGAACTTGTGTCATGTTACATTATTTTGATGACTCTGGATTAAATGGACATCTCTGTCAGAGAGTGCAGAATCACAGAAATTGACAAGCCTCAGTCCTTTATTTATTCTGTCTTGCATATTAATTTCTTAGGATTATAAACATTGTGTGGATTAGGAGTTGAGTATGGTTTTAAAACTGAAGGAAGAAACTTCAATAACTTGCACTATGCTGATGACACTACCCTGATAGACAAAAATATAAGGATCTGCAAGCCCGAATACTAAACAGTGAAAAAATGGGACTAAAATTAAATATGAAAAAGACTAATGACAAATGGTAGAACAAGTAGTCTTAGAATTGGCATTAAAGATACCAAAGTGGTAGATAGCTTCTGTCTATTAGGATTAAACTTTAATAGTAAAGAAACAAGTAGTGAAGACATATGCCACAGATTAACAATTGAAACAGCAGTCATAAAGGCCTTGGAAAAGATATTTTAATGATGTGATGTGTCTATACCTACAAAGATTAGAATCATACAAACCATAGTATTTCCTGTGACACTCCATGGATCCTGAAGTTTTTCAAGAAGCAGATTAGGAAGAACATTGATGCATTTGAACTTCAGTGTTGGAGAAGAGTCCTAAAAATACCCCGGATAGCCAAGGAATCAACAAATGGATAATCAAACAAATCAACCCAGAGTTCTCACTTGAGCTACAAATGACTAGGCTCAAATTATCCTACTTTGAACACGTTACGCAAATACATGGAAAAGTTGGATGGCTTCAGTTATAGTGGTGGTAATGATGTACTATTGGAACAACTGAAAGACCAGGTTAGGGACAGAACATAATGGAGAAAATATATCTATGTAGTCAATAGGAATTGAAAATAACTTCATGCACATAATCAATAATAAATCAATCTTTTCTTTCAGACTTTCTTTTCTTGTTTACAAGTAAAATTCTAATTTTGTTATTATCTTTCATGATTATTTCTTGTAACAAAATGGATTCTATTGATCTTTTGCTAAAAAAGTGACCAATTTCAAAATAGGTCCTTCTTTAAATTATTATTATAAAGTTTACCCAGGTATGTAAAATTTATTTATTTTTCTTATAGAACTCCAGCTGGTATACTTGACAGTGTTTTTAAAGACAAAGTAATGAATTTATATATATATATTCAGAACTGTCCTCCATCATTAGATGTACTTGCCAAGATGTTAGAATCAGAAATTAGGGATATATTTTGTGTATGTGCTGCACAAAACATTTCATATTTATTTATTTACACTCATTAAATCAAACACTGGATATGACTCAGTGAAGACCACCTAAAGGCTGCTGGATAGATTTTCAGACAACTTCCAAATCAATGCTTCAATATAAAACATTGATCCAGTATAATGAAGCCTGTCCTAAATCCAGCTTGTTCTGTAGGTAAAATTTAATTCTTCCCATGACAGGAGATTTTGCATTTGTTTTGCAGCCATTATTGTTCAAATGAATTAGGACATAATTAGCTGATTTGTTTTATCTCCTTTTTGTATATGAAGACAAAAATACTATTTATCCATCAATGAGGGTTCTATCTTATGGAACTGATTAAGGTAAAGAAAGCTGATGAGACCTATTATTCCGGGGAAAAAAAGTAGATATTTCTGATGACAACATGCTCTTCCAGGTGCATTCTAGCTATAAAATATAGCTCAAATCAAGTCCTGCTAAAGACAGGGTACAGACTCTTGATTTTTCACAATGAACTGGAAATTATTAAAAAAAAATTATATGCTGGTGATATGATGTTGCTTTCAATCACAAAAATTGGACTGTGTAGACTCTTCAAAATTCTGTAGATGAATTCTGACTGAATTCTGTAGATCTAACTCATTTGAAATTAACTCTTCCAAAATCAAGAGATTCATTTTTGTAAATCAAGAGAGAGAACACAAATGGCTTCTTGACCGTGATGAACTTGAATAGGTAAATTAGTTTAAATATCTTGGTATTCACTTTTCCCAATGCAGAATCATGGATATGACATCCATAAAAACATCTTGCTCCTTCTTCTTTCCGAAGAAATGCAAGTTGGCCTCACCAGCAATTAAGAACTTTAAATAGAAAAAAGAAAAGAAAGAGAAAAATAATCCTTAGTTGCTATGCTTCTAATACTGGGTCTCATGTTGTGAAGTTACTTGCTGCTTGCTGGCAGATTTTGAGTAACACAGACTATAAGTAACATAGCAAGTTCTGTTTAATGTAATGGCAGCAAAGAAGCTAAAAAATAAAGTATTGGCAGCATGGCAACAAATTGTGCAGTAAATGAGGTGATAATTTGGTACAATATTGGTGTTAATGAGTAGGCAATGAGATAAAAGGCTGACTTTGTTGGGCTGACCACTTTTCTCTAGTTTTTTTTTAACATGGCAAAGTTATTTAGAGTTTGCTGAAATCATAATATTGCAACAAAGTATTATTAGATAATAACAACAACAACTTTTATTGATTAGCCCTTGGGCCATATCAAAGTACAAAGTTCCAGCAACAAACCGTCACCAAAACTAGATAAAAGCAATCCGAAATGGAATTTGATAAAATACAATTTAAAATGGAATTAAAATACAATTTGAGTTAAAATAGTAATAAAATACAAATTTAAGATATAGATAAAATATGGTAACATTGTATTTCGGAGTCGCCCTTACAATCTACCCCAATCAGTCCCACATATGCAGATCTTAACTAGATCATTTTGTTTAAATACTGTGCTACGTTGAATGTTATTTTCAAGTTCTGGCTGGACATAAGGTAAGTTATTTTGATATGGGGATCCCAATGGGTCATTCGTTTGGTATATAGACCAAGATACCTGTCTCTCACCCTCTTATACAAACAACAGTCAAATAGGATGTGAGCCAGGTCCTCTACCTCTGCCGCTCCGCAAATGAAGTATTATTAGAAATGATTATTTTATTCCCCTCCTGCAAACCCTGCACTCACAATGGGTCTTAGGTTCAGTACAGATGTTAAAGCTAAAGCAAAATTTAAGAGGATGTTGGCAACTTTTATGAAGTAGATAGCAATAATGTGGAAAAGGGAATTTTAAAGGTATGACTTGTAATACTTTTATGTTTCATGCACTTATTTAAAGGTCAAAGACTCACCACTTAAGATAAATCTCAATTTCACTCCTAAACAAATCCATTTTCTTTTACCATCAACAAGAAATAGTACATTTCTATCATCTTAAACCTGGTGAATTAAGACCACAACCTTGAGCCTTTAATACTTTCACTGAAGTCAGAAATGTAATAAAACTTTTTTCATTCCTGCATAGCCCTCTTCACCTGCTAAACAGTCCTCACTTTAAAATTATGGGTCTTATTCCTTGTTTGACTTCGAAAAAGGCAAGATAGATGGATGTTGGCTAAATTTGATTTAAAAATTTATTTATTCACATTAAATTTATACTACACCCATCTCACTGTTGCATCACTTTGGGCAGCCTACAAAATGTTAAATAAGTAAAACAAATAATACAAAATGATTAGAATTAAAGAGATCAAATAAACTAAAAAAATAAGAGGACAGGTTACTGTACATGGGGGTAGAGATTTTCTCTCTATTCTGTCATTCACCCTCAGCATAGAGTGCCCCTATTGGGAACCCAAGCCAGCTGGAAAAGCCAGGTTTTAAGGCTCTATCAGAAGGGCAGGTCTGTGACTTACCTCCAACAGTACAATATTCCAAAGGATGGGACTGCAATAGAAATAGCTCTTCTCTCAGACCCTGCCAGCTGAAATTCTAAGGCATGTAGGGTACAAAGTAGGCCTCTTCCACTGGAGTGAGTGGGATGAGCCAATCCCATTGGGGTGCGATGGCTCCTCGTCATGGCCAATTCTCTGTGGGACAACTTGCTACAGGGCAATTTAACAATCATTTAAAATAAATAAAAAATATTTTAATTTTTGCCATTCACATTTCATTCTGTCTCCCCTTTTAATCCTTTCTTTAATGACTCTATTCCACTATTTCTTTGATAGTAGTGTAACTGTTATCCTGCAGCAAGTTGCCCTGCGGCAAGTTGGCTGTGGCTTGTTGGCCATGGCATTAATTAAAATTTCAAGAAACCTATCATGTAAATTGTATTATAGTAGGTGTTCTGAAGACATCTTGACTGCCCTAAATAAATACAGTTTTTAATGAAAATTGTATTAATGTATCCATATTTTTTAAAAAAAATAATTATCAAATCATTTTGATATGGATATTTGCCACTCTATTATGCTTGTCGTACAGATATAGTTGGTGAGTATTAACATAGCATTCAAAGTGTAATTAGAGAAATAAAACGATTATATTTAATGTATGAATGCCATTTTTATTCTTTATTATGGCCAGATTCATGTTCACACATCACACAAACAAGTCAGGTATACAAATAAAAACTGGGAAATAATGACATAATTGGATGACCTAATGTGAAAAAGAAGTAAAAATAGCATTTTGTAAACTGCTCAGCTTTTGCAAACAGAAGGTGGTGCTGTTGATTAGCATCAGCCTATAATACAGAAGCTTTTTATTTTTTTTCCAGAAAAGAGTCGATCAATTTGCTATCACTGCAGTCATTCTTTATTGAACTTAAAAGATGCAACCATCTGGAACTTATTTCAGGATTTGACTTCAGTTACTTTATTGGTTTACAGTGACCCACAGAGAGCTTTAACCATGTTATTTTCCCATTTTCAATGTACAAAGCATAGAAACAGCCAGCAAAAATAATCAGAACAATGCAGTAGACAGTGTTGTGCTCCAATAATTAAGTGATATTAAATAAACTGTTTTAAAAATATTCTCCAAGTCATTTCACAAGGCTAGGAGAAACTGCATCTGAGCCACAGGAAGAATCTCAAATGTGAATTTAAGAATACCGATAGGAACAAATGGCTCCCAGGAGTACAAATGCCGGGTGGTCTAGTCTATTTGAAGAAGTAGAGGGGCAAAAGTATGTAAGATATTCCTTGGAAATATAATTCTTTGCTCAATTCACACATTGCTTAGGGGCTGGTTTTTCCATTCATGGGAGTAATTTATACCCACATAGGCACACTTTCTGAAATGTTTTTAGGCTAAGTGCCTTGGGTGACTAACTCTAGAATAATGCGGTTGGTCACGAAATGGCTCCCATGAGTGAAAAACTAACCCACAGTAATATGTGAACCAACCCTTAAACTGAAATGCTATTTTAATATGGTACAGCATTCCCATAAGAAGACATGGAGAATTAAAGTAATGAATTTACGACAAAGCAAAGTATTTGCTAAATCCTAAGTAACCTGAATATTATTATATACTGTTTAATTCTGAGCTTGAATATGCACAGTAAATATTTTTATTTTGAGATTATTAAAATCTCAGAAAATGTTGAATTGCTACTTTCTGAAATAAGATTCCTTGGCAAATGAAATAGTTTTGAAAAAAGTCTAATATTTGTGAGTTCATAAATGTATTATAATGTTTGAGGTATTACAGCTAGTGCTGCAGATATACCAGTTTGATCTGTAGCTAAAAATTCAGATCAAGTTACCAGTTTTTTTTTAATGTGGATAAATCTCTGCACATTAAGAACTTTCTTTAAACTTTAAAAGACATGAATAGAGAACGTAGTATGATCACACTAGGACTGTTTCAAATGGAAATTCCTTCAGAAAATAGATTTTTGCAGACTTTTTCATAAACATAAGTACATATATATTTTACTTACTTGAAAGCATCCAGCAAATAAATTGTGAATGAAATTGTATTCAGTTTTAATATAGCTCTTCTATTTGTCTTGTCCCTAGGGTAGAAAATGGCAGTGACGGATACACTCCTTAGTCTTCAGGGCATGGTAGAAATTTATTACATCATGTGCATGAGAATTATGCTCATGGAAGATGTTTATTATCTTATATTATTATTAAGCAGGTGTTTATTATTTTTGTTTATCAATTGTTTATTTTTTTAAAAAAAACATAGTAATAGGACAATAAGCACTTATCTCATTTTTTTTTAATGTTTATTTTGAGCATTCCCAAAATGGTGCCTCTTATTATGGCTTAGTATAGCTTTCTGGTGGTACACAATTCTTTCTCAAAAAGCTGCCTATGACTTTAATCAGCAGGTGCATCTTGTATACTACTAGCATCTGCAGTTGGGTGGATGGCTGTCACCCATTTCATTTGTGGAGCTCCTTCCTTTAGCAACTGGCCCAGGATCTCATTGGACAGTTTATAGCAGAGGTCCCTAATCTTTTGGGCACCAGGGACTGCTTTTGTGGGGAGAGATTTTTCCATGGACTGGAGGCAGTGTGGTTTTGTGTGCTAACTGCATCCCACAGATAGGGCTTCGCTTCTTTGTGTGGCCTGGTTGCTGGTGTGCCGTGGCCTGGTATCGGTCCACAAACTGGGAGTTGGGACCCCTACCTTATAGTAACCCCCCTATTTTAATTGCTCAGATGTTTCATAATAGTGACTTAGGTTTCATTAACTGAAATTTGTTGCTGGTGTTGTTACTAGCTTGCAGTTACTGCATTTGATATAAGTTTCCAGATATGTTCTGCTGAACTTTAATTCTGTCGATTTTATTCTATTTTGATATTGTTATAAAATATTTGTCAGAGATCGCTTTGAGGAATATGATTGAAAATAGAGGATCACAATCTTTTAAAGAGTGCAATAAATGTTTCAGTTTCTCTCTTTTCAAAATGGATTTTCTTACATGTGGTGGAAACCACTTGGGTTACCTTTGATTGTATTTTACCCTAAGAACATCTGAGACACTTCTCCTCTGAGATCACTTTCATGCCTAGGGGCCTTGCATGGTCATCTCTCCAGATATTCTCTTCATTATTTTTCTTTTTAAGACATTGTCTATTTAATTAATCTAAACATTAATGTCATGGCCAATTGTTTCCACATTTGGTGTTTATGATATACGGTAAATAAGAAATCTCTGTTTGAAGTTCATACAAACTTTTTTATAAAAAAGGTTTTTATTTACCGGTATTTCATACACATCAAAAGTGGAAACAACATAAGCTTTTAGCTCTTATGGTCATTCTTTGAAAAGAAAATTAATTACACTGTTAAATACTCAGTATGTTTATTGTTTTTTCCATGATAAATCTCACATTCTTTTCTTTTGTGATGCAAAGCACTCTTGTCATTTATTTGCCATTAATGCTTATGATAAAAAATTAAATTACCGGTCATCTTTTTCCATACTTTCCTTCAATAAATTTCCCTCAAAGGATCTGTGCTGAAGAACAAACATTTAAATGGGACACAGACATTTACTTTTATACACAGCCCTCCTATATTATTCATTGCAATGCATTTTTAATGAAACAAAGAAAAGTAGAATATATTTTAATTTCTGGAGCTAGACAGCCAAGTGATCTGAAGAATCATAAATTTGCCAACACACCAGGAATAAAGGGACAGCTCTACCTTCTGTTAACCTTTGAGCTTCTATGAATAGTGTGTGAGAACCCTTTCTGGTTACAACTTTCCATCAATGTTCATCATGATGCAGAGGGGTGAAGAACCATTCTCCTTTAATAGATCTTCAATGCCATTCTCCCCTGTTTATGGAGATAAGGGATATTCACAAAGATAAGCTAATAAAAATAGAACACAAGTTATTACACTATTACAATATTATTATGCGGTGTATGACTAGACATGAGGATGGCATGCTGAGTTTTCCACTCTTCCCCTGATCCAGATTTTTTCTTTAGTCAACATTTTATCAAACAGTGAGATAAGTAAAGCAAGAGGTTCAGAAAAGAAACTCTGTGCAAAGCAAAGGGGATTATTTGGAAGACTCAGTTGAAGAGCATCCCTGCAATGAAGAAGCAGCAACGGAAGCATTGCTACAGGGATCTGATATGGAAGTAATTGAACAATTAACAAAACAGTTTTAAAAAGAAATGAAAGCAGAATGGGACAAACCTGCTGTGGGAGAATCTAAAGATTTGGCAGGTATGTCAGAGTGAATGAATAAACAATTTAAGAAACGTCATAGCAATAGCAGATATTGCTCAGACAGACAGCAATGCTGACAATAGGACTACAAATAAGACTCTTTGAGATCAACAAGGCTCAGAAGAATATTTCTGAAATAAAAATTGAGTTGGCAGATTTACAGGATCGTAGTAGGAGAAATAATTTAAGGATTAAAGGAATGACAGAGAAAAGTGGAGCAAACAATTTGACTACTTATCTCTAAAATTAATCAAGTGCGCTGTGATATGAACTTAACGGATAAAGATATTGAACATTCTCACTGGGTTTACTTTCCTAGGAACACATGAAAATCTAGAGACATTTTAGTCATATTTGTGAACTCAGATATAACAGACAAAATTCTAAGAAAAACAAATGAACTAGAGGAGATTAAATGGGACTGTGAGAAAATATTGTTACGAAGAAAGGCATTAAAACCATTGTCAGAAAAACCTATGCAGAATGAGATTCAATACAAATTTCCTTTCCTTTCATTAATTGTTTCTATGCCACTCAGGACAAAAAATTGTTTCCAGTTTGACTGAGATGCAAAGCTTGTTGGCAGAGCTGTCTAACAAGAGATGAAGGAATCTATGATTTTTCCTTGAAAATGTGAAAAGCAAACTCGATACAAGTGGAAGATTAGATAAGAATGCTGCAATGAGCTGTGGAGTAACAGAAATTATATTGACTGTTTTACTCTTTTTGAATCTTCAGGTTTAGAAAAAAAGGAAAAAGGAGGGAGTTAAATAAGGGAAAAGAACTATATCAAACAATAATGTAGGTAAAACCAGGGCTTTTTTTGTCATAGAACGCTCAGAACGGAGTTCCGGCACCTTTTTTGGATGGAACATTGTAGGGTAGGCAAGGCGGGTTGTATGACATGTGTGAGTTCCGGCACCTTTTTCTTTTACAAAAAAAGCACTGGGTAAAACTATGCCTAAAGAATTATTGTAATTAATTTTTTATATTGCACCACTGTCCAATGATTATTACATTTAAATTAGAAGAGATTATTCCATTTAGAATTGGTAGTTTAATCATTTACTCTGCTAGAATGTAATAGCAAAGCTTTGACTAATCCAAACTTGGAGAATTTTTTCCAAGAAAATAATACAAATGAAACATCCTTAAGAACAAGTTGGGATGCAATGAATCCAGTTTTAAGAAGTGAGGATATAAATCTGATGAGCACGATTTATCAACATAAAAGGCAGATAAACTTTATTTGGAAATTAACAACATTAATAAACTACAATAGAACTGGATCAGGTAGTATTTACAAACAGGTAGTAAATAAAAGCAGAGAGCTAATGAGCTGGAGACAGATAAAATTTCTTCTTGTTCTTGCTAAGCAAAGATAGCAATAGCAATAGCACTTATATACAGTTCCATAGTGCTTTACAGCACTGTTTGTGTGATTTATAGAGTCAGCATATTGCTCCCAACATTATGGGTCCTCATTATACTGACCTTGAAATGATAGAAGGCTGAGCCAATCATGAGCCAGTCAGGATCAAACTCCTGGCTGTGGGCAGAGTTTGCCTGCAATACTATATTGTAACCACTGCACCACCAAGATATCATGAACGTGACAATAAAATTCCATAATATTGGCGAACAAACTGAAAAAACTAAGAAAAAATGTATTAGTGCAATTAAATAAATAAATTTAAATAAATTAGACAAATGAACAAATTAATTAATAAATATGATGGAATCAGTTTGTTTTACCTTCTTTTGTGGTTCATTTTCAATTTCCCTTATAAGATACAGCCCTGGGATTTCCCGCATGTTTCAATCTAAGCATTAGCTAGATCTTGCTGAAGTGAGTTGGCCAGGTTCATGACAGGGGAAATTTGCTAGAGGAGTATAAATATTCTAATTATATAGTCAGGGAACATATTTTGGATACTGAGAGGTATTACATAATTTGGGTACTTAATAATGGAGACAGTTAGGAAGCTTTGATATATTTTATGCTCTAATTAAAGGAAAACCTGAAATTTTGCAAAAAAATATTGTTTATTAATGAATAAAATACTTATAGCTGGAATGTTAATTTGTAATCCAGCTTTGGTTCAGAATTAGATTTCAATGAATTTGCAAGAAACACACCCGTTGCTTTGCTACCTTAGCAATTTATCCCTTTGCAATATAGTCAGGATAAAAGAATAATCAGAAAAAAGGGTCCTAGTTAGAAAACTTCAGAATGAGGTTAGCTGTATTTGAATTCACAAAAGAGCTCAAATTATTGTAGATGGGAGTAGGCAGATATTTAATTATTTTAGTTTATTTTTTTATCTTAGCCTCCTTTTCAAAGAGCTTTTTTCAAAACCAGTCTTGATGTCTCTTTATTTTTAATTCTTAATGGAAGACGCTGAGCTTGTCGATCAGAAGGTCGGCAGTTTGGCGGGTCAAATCCCGAGGGCCGCGTAACAGAGTGAGCGCCTGTTACTCGTCCCAGCTTCTGCCAACCTAGCAGTTCGAAAGCACGTAAAAAATGCAAGTAGAAAAATAGGGACCACTCCGGTGGGAAGGTAACAGCGTTCTGTGCGCCTTTGGCGTCTAGTCATGCCGGCCACATGACCATGGAGACGTCCTCGGACAAGCACTGGCTCTTTGGCTTTGAACCAGAGATGGGCACCGGCCCCTAGAGTTGGAAACGACTAGCACGCATGTGCGGGGGAACCTTTACCTTTACCTAAAGTCTTACTAAAGTCTTCTGCATGAAATAACTTGTCTTTATAGCATAGGGGTCATAGAGACAATTACAAATGTGCTTTTCTATTGCTCCTATTATCTTGATTTTTCTTTTCCCAACACAGTTTAATGGTCAGAATAAGATTTTCTCTTTGATTTTCTTCTTTTAGGAAAAAAATATTTATCACATATAATGTTGCCAGGGTTTGCATTGTTGCAATTAAAATTCTCCACAGATAATTACAGCCACAGGATATAGGTACAAACATTGAAGGTCCTTTCCTTTAAATCACTTCACAATTACTGATAAACCTCATGCTGAGGTCAGCCTTCTTAATTCAGACTTATTACAGGTTATTTCTTTTTATTCATCAGAGAAATCTTGATCCTATGAAAGTTCTATTGTTCTTAAAATAATTTGAAAGTATAATTTGAATTTTTTTTCTTAATATATTAATGTTTTTAGTTTATTAATTTTAATTGTTTAATTAAGCTCAACTGAAGATGGAATATACATTGATATTTTGAAGATTTATTGGAAATGGAGGAGAAAACTGATAATCTATTGGCCGTTATGCTTGAAATAATGGAATATCCAGTTTTATTATTAATTTTGTTGTAATTTGTCTCAATTATGTCCAGGAAATCTTATTTAGATATTGTATTGTGTTAGTAATATATCTTATATTATTATTTATTTAATTAACGTACACAACACCCATTTTCTAACTACTGGTTCACAAAGTAAAAGCACAGAAGAAGTATCAATAAAACAATATAATAATAAATACAAAGGAGCAAAAAGCTCATTATTACAATTCAGTAGCATTTTTGCAGCAGCTCTGACAATCACATCACACCCAAATTATGGAATGGGAGCACCTACGGCCCAGGAACAATAGGTTCTGTATTAAAGTTGTCAAGGTTGCAGACCCCTGGTATAAGCAATTGGATTTTGTTGGGTACAGATAAAACATAGATACAACACTTAGATTAAAGTCTAGACACACAACGGATTATTTATCTTTTTTATTTTTATGAAAGGAAAACCTAACAGGTTTTTTCTGTCAAGCAACTTGCACATAGGTTATGCTATCCTGTGCCAATAACATCTCATCATATTTTATTCCTACATTGACTCCCTTATCTGAATGGCGCACACCCACAAGGCTTTTGAATGAACACTGTTTTTCCTCTTTAGAAGCTTCTTTTCTTTAAAAATTACAAATTGTACCAAGAAACCTTCAATAATACTTCTATGATACATGTGCTATACTTACCCTTTGGCAACTGCAGAGTGAGATTAACAGCAACAAGAACAAAGTCCAGCATGGATCTATGTTACCCAGTGTCTCAGAGCTATAACACAAGCATTAATATGTAAAGCCAGTTCCCAGATCTTTCATTTATAGACTTTAGGGAAACATAAAACCCCCATAAATCATGTTTTAGTTCTATTTAAAATTGAACTCCTGCCATCTAATATGCCATTCCACATTATACCCTTTGGTCTTTCGTTCCAAAAGAATATGTGTATGTTTGTGTTGACAAGTAAGAAAATCAATATATGGTTGTGGTGGTGGATGCCATTTTTACTATAGCTACAGGGATAGAGGAACTACTGTTGAAAACTGTTTTGCAATCAGGCAATACAGTTATATTTTTGAGCCATATTAATTCTGATAGTTGATTTAGAGTTCCATACTATGGAAGCAAATTGAATTTGTAATTGTAAGCCACCTAGCACCTCAGAGGAGTTGACTCAGTGGTGGGATTCAGCCAGTTCGCACCACTTTGGCAGAACTGGTAGCTAATCTGTTGCTGCCCAGATCCAGAATGGACTTCTGGAAGTGGCATCCGCACAGGGAACCAGTTGTTCACATATTTGAATCCCACCACTGAGTTGACTGGTCTCCAAATCAAGTTAACAATAACAACAATAATACCCTTCATAATAACTAGGAATGATTTCCACATCCATAATTACTGAATTATAATTTATTGGTTAGAAGGATATTGGCAAATTTCTAATAACTATGGCAAAAAGAAATAAAGCTGCTGAAGATATTTTCAGTTTGCATCCTTCTGTTTTGTATCTTGCATTATTGTTTATCATTTGATCTATGTGACTGATGTGAGTAAACACCATTACACCAAGTTAATTTCTTCCCCTTAATTCTTGCTACTTTGACCTCTGTAACCTGGAATCAGAACTCCCTCTATGGCATGATGGAATAATAGCAGCAGTTCTATGAGAATTATGACAAATGTAGGACTCCAACTTGATTTTTATAAATAAATGTTTACAGCCAGTCAGCTTCTAAAACACTGAACATGTAATAAAAAACATGAACAGTCAAAAACACAAGCACAAACAAAGCAAAATATGCCCCAAATTGTATCAAATAAAATAAATGGAACATTTACACAGATAGCACAATTAAGATCAATCTACACTGAGGATACTTTCACAGAAGTCTACATGAAATCAGAAGTTGGTAGAACTTTTGAAAAGAAAATTAAACTTAGTTTAGGGAAATTATCAAACTTTTTAAAAATTTGTTGGATAATCTGGCTTTAATATGAATACTACTCCAAAATTAATTTATACAGAGAATTATTGAATAATGAAAATATTTACATTAATATTGGCTCACAGATGCCATAGAGAGGAAGGGGTCGACCAAGCACCTGAAGGCAAAACAAGAAGTAATGATTGGAAACTTATCAAAAAGCGATCCAACCTAGAGTTAAGAAGAAAATTTTCTGACAGTGAGAACAATTAATCAGTGGAACTATTTGATCCAGAAGTTGTGGGAACTCCATTACTGGAGCTTTTAAGAAGAGATTGGACAGCAATTTGTCTGAAATGGTATAGGGTCTTCTGTTTGAACAAAGGATTGGACTAGAAAAACTCCAAGGTCCCTTCCGACTCTGTTATGTTATTATTGTTAGCATTAGTGTTACATTACAACAACAGAACAATGATAGAAACAAAAGGCAAAGGGTGATAGCACACTTTGATATTCATAACAGATTCAATAAGACCACCGAAATGTATCTTTAGCTTTCTTTCAGCAAACCGTGTGGGACATGTTTGTTTCCATCTCTTTTTTAAGCCAATCTTGATAGTACTGTGGCTGTTAAAGAGAAGAAAGGAGAGGCAATATTCTTTCTAATTATTAGCCTTGGAGGCTACATTCACGCTTCCGAAACCTATTAAAGCAGTCAGTGAGAAGAATTTAGCTCTTTTCCTCTACTTTTTTTTACTACCCACCCTCTGTCTTCTTCCCCCTTTTTGTGACATGTTAAGGTGACTCTTGAGAAGGGTTATAAAACAGGCTATATTTCGAAGGACTCCCATGCTGGCATTTTTGCACAAGCAGAGTCAGATTGGTGTATATTTATTATGTCAGTAATAAGAGAACTGGGAGAAATGCTGTTCTCCTGGGATTTCTTTTTAGATCTACAAACATGCACTAATGTCATCTTTCCTTGCCACAGTATGTCCTGTGGGATTATTCTTTTTCTTTTTCTCAAGATGTTATGGGTCATTAAAATAAAGTTATCTCATATTAACCATCCCTTTTAAATGCTTGACGTGTCACAAAGGAATCTATTGCTTGGCAAAGGTCCTCCATGTTCACTAAGCAGCCCTAAACAATAATACTGTTATAATTGCTCAACTTTATTTTAGTAGCTGTAACCTAAGTTATCTGATCCATTCCAGATGTGTTAGGAGTACAAATACCAGAATTCCTAGAAATTTTTTTTATAAATAATCAGGTTGAACTTATTTATGAAATATATTTACAGACAGTTTTTCTTTTCTTGTTCTAGTTTACAATATAAACCATGATTATAACTATTCTATCAGTTTTAAATCTACTGATTCATTAAGCTTTATACAATTCTGAGCCAGCTACTTTTTGGGTTATAACTATGGTGCAAGGGTATGTTTGTGAAAACCAAACAAAATAAAATCCTCCTAGAATTTCCAGTAAGTATTGCCCACCAAAGATACAAAATTGGGGAAGCCTGAAATAAATTAAAGTTCTGAATCATATAAGGCAGTGCCACATCTTTTGGGAGAGTACAATTTGTAATTTTTTTTAAAAAAAGAAAAAATTGATCAGTGTTTAGGGACAAAGATTGGTTAGAAAATAGTGGGAGTTTACAGATGATCAATGGTAATGAAAGCTGCACAGAAGGAAAAAAAGGAATGGAAATATT
Organism: Vipera ursinii; assembly: GCF_947247035.1. Taxonomy (NCBI): domain Eukaryota; kingdom Metazoa; phylum Chordata; class Lepidosauria; order Squamata; family Viperidae; genus Vipera; species Vipera ursinii. The sequence goes on along the minus strand of NC_139516.1, from coordinate 169,663,814 downwards.
TACTAAAAGCAGTTGTCTCTGTTAAAGCTAATATTCTCATGGCAGACACTGTGACATACCTGTTTTAAAGTCTATATGTTAGTTATGAGAAGAATCTAGAACTGTTCTGAGGCAACAATGGTGAATTTTTGCCTCAAAAGATGGGTGCTAGGGGATTATGCTATGACTGCATAAATCCTATTCTGGAAAACAAGAATACTAGCCAGTTGTGAAAACAATCACAATCACATTTTCTTTAATATATTATTGGCAGGTTTTGTGTTCGTGCCTATACCTCTTTTTTTCCTAGTTTGAAATCAGGGTAAGTGAATTTCAGATATGTTCCAGGAATGTCTTAGTTTAAATTAAACCCTGTCTCTAAGTCACAATGAATGACATGAAACAAAAGGCATAGGACCTACAGTATTTATTTGGTTATTCTGTAGATTGTTTTATAATATCTTCCAAGCCATATGCTCTATTTTATTTTTTTTAACATTTCTAGTATTTCACTTGTAAAAATCGAATGATTGAGCAATAAACTAGAAACAAATATCCTCTGATCTGCCACACTGAAACATTTGAAATGAAAGATTTTGCTGAGCAATACAAATAAAAGGGGGCTTGGAAAATCAATTAAAAAGAAATGAGATGAATTGTACCTTTATGAACAGCTGTGTTTACTAGCTCCTGTGTACACTAATCAAGAAATCAGATTATCCATGTTACTATAAATATATTTTGTAATGAGAAACCATGATTAAATTATAGCTAGAATCAGAGCAGAGACTGAATTAGTCTTAGTCTTAGAAGTAACCAATACATCCTGCAGAGAGTGATAGATTATTAAGAATTTCCCACACAAAGGTATGTAAATACATGAAAACAGTCAGTAGATTTTTTTTCTGAATGAACCAACACAGAAACATTTCCATTTTCTTGTTATAAAATATTGTCCTTTTCTGTTAAGCTAACAGGCTTCTAAAATGTCCCTTGATAAGCAATAAAAGGAGAAATCTGAAATGAATTTCCAGAATCATTCCTCTCCTCCTTGTCCTGAATGCCTGTAAGGAAAATTGCGGCTACTTTATTATTAATTTTCTAGAAAGAATTAATAAGATGATGTGAGTAACATATTCATAAGAAGTTGACAATGGATTAGATTTAGAAGGTGCTTTTTCATGCTCAACAGGGCTTTTGACTTAATGAAAGATGGGGGAAGGTGATTTCTGTCAAATCTCCCTTTCTTTGTTCTCCTACAGGTCTGCCCTGGGAGTATGGGAAATAATGTGTGCACATGTGTACTGTGTGTTTGATGAAAATCAATACAAATAAGTTCCTCTTTTGTAAATAACATTTAGAAATAAAGTCCTGATCACGAGAAAAGGACAGCTGGATGTCTTTTGTAGGACCTTGTAGGCTCTTAGCTGTATACATTCCTATTAACCTGTTAGGTCAGCATAAACATTGGCGGTACCCTGGGAAGAGATCAACACTGTAGGATAGTTTTAAAAAAAAGTTAGGAAAACACAGGAAACTACAATCCCATTCCTTCCCAAATCTGGGGAAAAGTTTGAAAAAAATCACATCCCCTGTTATGTGTGGGAGTTCTATTTGAATCAGTGAATGAAGCTTCCCCTCCAAAGAAAAAAAAGGAAATGTGCTTGATAGTAACCAAGACTTTAATGACTGCTGACCAGAGGTGAGCCTCAGGAAAGAAAGATTTCTGCCTTTCATCAGATACAGTATAGAGAAGATAGATTTCAGAAGATAGTTTCTCTAGATTTCATGCTGGTTCAAGTCATTGTGTTTATAATTTCATTATCTTATTCATTAAATCTTCAAAGTTCATCAAGACAAAGTAGTAAACATTTTTTGTACTTCCTGATTTGGGGCTAAATTTTATCTGGTGCATACCTATAACATATACTTCCAAACTGTGTTTTCTGCATGGAGTGGATCTTCTACAGAATTACCAGGGCAGCCACAAATACGGTATGTCTTATCCTAGACATCATTGAAACCATGGACATTTTTGACAATCTCTTCACCTATGTCATATTAATTATGTTGGTGCTGTAGGCCAGAGGTCCCCAACCTTTTGGGCACCTTTTGGAGAGAGGTTTTTCCACACACCAGAGGGGGCATGGTTTTGTGTGCTGCCTGCATCCCACAGATGGGGTTTTGCTTGTTTGTGCAGACCGGTTGCTGGCATGCCGATATTGCATATAAAGGTCTGCAATAGGGAAACTTTTGGTTCTAATTATGGTATGCAGGATCTTTAGAAAGTAACATGGCTTTACACAAATCATGAAAGCATATATTTTCTGTGATGCTTTATGAAAGTGAAAGTTGGACTTTGAAGAAGCAGAATATTGATACTTTTGAACTTTGATATTGGAAAACACACACACACACACACACACACACACACACACACACAGACACACACACACACCTGAGAATATCATGGACAGCCAAGAAAGCAAACAAGTTGATTCACAGTTTTCCCTTGAGGTAAAAATGACCAGGCTCAAATTATTCTATTTTGGGCACATGATGAAAAAATTAGCTCTGGACAGAAGGCTGTAATGCTGGAAGGCTGGAAGGAGAGGATGACTGACAATAAGGAAGTTGAACTCAGCTACAGTGACAACAAGTATGCCATTGGAAGACCTAAAAGACTAGATCAGGAAAAGATTGCAATGAAGAAAATTTTATCTACAGTATCTGGTTGCTAACAGTCAACAACACTTGATGGAACATAATCATTTAATCAATGGGTTCACGAAAATACTTATCTGTTTCACAGGGGTTCTGGGAGCTCTGTGTCCTTGGGGTTATGTATGGTCATTGTGTCCTGGGTCCTTTGCATCATTGTGGTTGATCTATATCTGTTTTGTTGAGTAGATACTTTTTCATTCTTTTCAACTTTCTAACCTAACTTGAGTAATCCTGGTCAGAACCTCTTTTTCACCATTTTTTTTTAGCAAACCACGTACATTCAAAAAAGTATAACATTTGCAAGTGCACTAGTGTCACCTTTTAAAGCAGTAGTGTTGTCTTTTAAAAAATTAATCCACTTACAAATAAGGAAGATTTCTCTTCAGAGAAACTAAATTTAAGTTGGTTAAAAAGAAAAAAAATTGCTGTTATTTGTCTTTCTTAAATCCAAGGTGATCGTGTCAAATTTCCTTTTTCTAAAAAGTCCATGTATGTGCATGTGTTATGGAGACAGCTTTTAAGAGTTTAATTATTCTTTTTATATTTTTTGTTATAAGAGTATACTTTCTAAATGCTCAGCTATAGAGAGAGTAGCGTACAGTTTCTTCTCTTCTTATAGTCCTCACACAGCATTGTGTTCATTAAAGAAATTATTTTATTTATTTATTTATTTATTTATTTATTTATTTATTTATTTATTTATTCGGTTTATATACCGCCCTACTCCCAAAGGACTCAGGGCAGTTTACAAGGCAAAATTTAAAAACAATACAATATAAAATTAAAATTAAATTAAATTAAGTCTAGCCACAAAAATTAAAATCACAATTTAAAAACATTAAACCCCTTAGTCCAGACCAGATAGCTCAAAGAGCCAGGTTTTTAGGTCCCGGCGAAATGAACAAAGGTCAGGGGCAGTCCAGAGTTCCGTTGGCAGTTGATTCCATAGGGCAGGCGCGCCCACAGAGAACGCCCTCCCCCTGGGGATCGCTCATCGGCAATCCTTGACCGGTGGTACCCTGAGGAGGCCCTCCCTGTGGGAGCGCACAGGACGATGGGAAATTGACGCTGGCAGCAGGTGCTCCCTTAGATAATCCGGGCCCATGCCATTTAGGGCTTTATAGGTCATCACCAGCACCTTGAATCTCACCCGGAGGAACCAATCTTTCCAAACTTGGGCATCCACAAATGTTTTGGACCATAATTGTCATCTTCTCCAAAGACCTGAAGGCAGTGCCAGAGTCTTTTTTCAAAGTTTTGCATATTCCATAGGGAAAAGATAACAGAATCTGGGGATTCTGGAGCCCACTGATTATAAATCTATGATGCTGTCATTTCTGGTAGAGCCTGAAGATTACTTTTCCCCTTCTCCCTCCCTCTGAGTAATACCATGTTGATCAATATCACTAAAGAAGTAGCATGATCTGTTTTACAGATGGTTGCCCTCTTTTGTATGCTGATACATCATAAGACTCTTGTGCACGAGGAGTTTTCTCTCATGGCAATGAAGTTGCTTTATGTCTAGGGAAAGATAATGGTCTCTAGTCCTTCTTGATTATAAAATGTGTTCCCTGTTTATCGCTTTTAGAGGAATTTTACTTTTCCCAGTTAGAAAAATCAAGAACCAACCAACTTCCTTCCTTCTGCACCCAACCCCCTTTTCTTCTCTCTAGAACTGGTGCAATTAACTTATGCCACTTTAAAAGTTTTTCTCATAGCACATTGCTTCAGCTGCTGAAGCACATGTAATTACATTCAACACAACTTGTCCTAGGACATACTAGTTTCATACCATTTTTATATCACCTTTTTTCATTATTCAAGCAGAGCAAAATCTTTAGAAGGTGATTAGTCTAAAATTGGTACTATTCAAGGTATGACGTTTAGTGGGAAATGTAGGCTTTTCACATATTTAAAATGAGTTCAAAGGCCTTTTGTAAAGGAAGGAAGGGGACAGAATTTAATTCACCTGGCACATACTGGTCAGGCTGCAAGGGCTGGAGCACAATCTCCTGAAATAGCTCCCAGGGAAGCTCCACACAACTGTCTGGGATTTCTCTTTTTCAGTGCAACTGGAGTTGGAAATCTCCTCCATGACTTTGAAGTATTGCTTCTGTCATCATTCTGACTGTTATAATGCCATACATTTGTAGTAGCCAAATGGATTTGATGATGAAAAGCTCACTAAACATCTACCTGTGATCTTTTCTGACTTTCTAAGTGAGAATCAATAAAGGCCAATTTGAGAAGATGAAACAAGTGAGCCTAACTATTGACTCCTATTTCCAAGGTGTTTTTTTTTCATTATTAAGTTATAAAAAGGAAATTAGAATAAATAGGGAAAGTGAACATCACAGAAAGAAAATGGTTATTATAAGAAGCTAGCTGCACATAATAACTATGGCTTATGTTGGAAAAGCAAAGATTGTATGAATAAAAGAGAGAGATCTCTTACAAATAAAGTTCTTCTGCTTATGTCAATCCTCATCCGGTATGTTTGCTACCTCTTATTTATCCCATCAGATTTCCTTTGTCTTTTACGAAACCTCTGGGACAATTGATTCCTGTGGCTAACGCATAGTAAACTTTGCATAAAACTATTCACCACACATCTCATTAGAACAGGAGAAAGTGACTGTGTGGTAATGAAGTTGATAGGTCTTCACTGCATCATTCAGGAAGGGAACATTATAGTGGACTATCTAGGATCACATGGCTTGAAACTAAGATGGCAGGACTGGCAGCTTCAGGGGCTATAGGCAACACATAGGATGCATTCAGGCAAGGAGTAGCATTACCACATAGTGCAGGGGATATTTAACAAAATAACTAACTTCAGTGGAGGACACATGATGGGGTGTGCCTGTGTGCATACTAACATTCTGGAAGTGGCTTTTTGACATGTTCACAGAAAGGCCTCCTAGTTGTTGTTGTTATTGTTGTTGTTGATAATAATAATAATAATAATAATAATAATAATAATAATAATAATAATAATAATAATAATAATAATAATAATATTCCCACTATGTTTTTGTTTTACAATGCACTTTGCTCATGCAGTTCTAACACATCTACTCTTGCTATTGATACTATAATGCCTAGACTAGCACCAGGGATTGAGGGAGAGGAAAAGAGCTCAACTGTTTCTCCCAAACTCTCCTCTTTTTGCCTAAGCTATTGTCTTAAGTTTACTTCTTATTCTTTGCCTGAGCCCCTGTGCCTCAACTGCTCATGACTATCTGCATGCAGAAATGGGCTCACAGGTCGATGCTTTGGGGAGTATCCTTCATAGCACTAATAGGAAATCTGTGTTTGGAGGACACAGCATCAAAAGTGAAGTGAGGAAAGAAATTTCTACCTCCATTTCTATGCGCTATGCCCTCACTTACAACATAGGGCTAGATTTCACCTGACATTTGCAGATAACTTCTTCACAGTTAAAGTAGTTTTCTGTATTATTAATACTGTGGAAATTTAGCTTCCACCTTAGTCCTAGCAGAACTTCTCTTTATGAAATTTTCCAGTTGTTAAAATATGAAAAAGAGATCCTTTGAAGATATACCACTGTACTGTCAGTAGCCCATCTTTCTGGCACATGGAAAGATGAAGTTGTCAGCATAAAAGGTCAGGAATTTACTGTGATTTCCATTTTTGACAGAGATTGTTTCTACAAAGATGTCACTGTTACTACTTAATTATTATTTTTTGCAATACCAGCAATTTGCTTTCTTCTTTATTGACGGTCAGCAGCATATGCCAAAAATGGTGGAATTTTATTTCTTCTTATACTTTGTTTATCTTAGAGCCTTTCAAGAATAATGGCAGAATGATTTCCCTTGCATTTCTGTGCTTATGTGGATACTTTTAAACATATAGTATCAGTCTTATTTTTTAGCCCTTTTGGTTGTGGCTTTGTTTTGAAAATATTGTATCCTTAGGTCCGCTTATTCCAATCATATGATTAATCCCACCAGATCTCAGTTATATCTAGGTGCAAAGTCGCATGGTTGTACGGAGAGATGGACACTTGAGCTGGGTAGTATTACTTTATTGAGTCAGAAATGAAGCTGGAGCGAAGGGGTTACCTGGCGTCTCTTATACCTGCCCAGGTGAATGGTGACCAATAGATTTAAACCTGGGCTTCCCGCCAGTGCAGGTGGCCAATGGATTTAAACCCTGGCTTCCTGCCAAAGCTGACCATGCCCTGGGGCTGTCAACGACTCGCTCTATTCAGGCTTTCCCGCCAAAAGCGGTTATAGCCTGGAGCTGTCCAGCCCCCTGCTGTGCTGACATTTCCGTGTATGCTTTAAAGGCATGCACTACACTAGGACATCATATTTACTTTCCTATAACATGAATTCAAGCTCAGGTTGCTTATTTTCCTTCCTCTGAGTGTTCACATAAAGACAGTGTTCATAATCTTTAGGAGTTAATGTTTATCCTGATTTTTTATTAAATGGTTTATCCAACCCCAGTTTAGTTATTCTTTTCACTTATTTTATAATGCTTTGCGACCTCTTTCAAGTTGTATTTGCATTCCCCCAGCTCTTCAGCTTCTTGTCTTCTGTTGAGTGCAATCTCATATCTTCCTAAGAGACACAGAGCACACATGGACACTACCTCCCCTCCAGCACAAGTGCAGGCCTGAAAGTGATTTCCAAGTTTTCAGCAAAATATTTTTTTTTATCACTCTCCTCTGCTTGGCTTGCTTTTTATATGTTTCTCTTGTAGAAAACTGCTGCTTCTGTCAGCCTCTGTTGTAGCCTTCTAATGAATCTTCATAAAACTGAAGTGTGGCTGCTTGTTCCTGCAATCCTCTTACATTTTCTCCTTCAAGCATTGCTGTACACTTGTCCTTCCTGGCAATATATAACAAATTATTGCCAGGCAGAATACAAGGATATGCTGTCAACTTAGTGAGGTGATTCATTAGAGACCTACCCTTTCAACTCCTTCACTGAACTCTCCTGTCAAACCTCTATTAGCTGCCCTTGTTTGTAGAATTTTTCTCTCCTGGAAGTGCAGTAGGCTTAGTGAAAACTGCCCTGCCCCAATGTCCACTGTTTTTAATTAATCAAAACAGCAAAAAATGTAGATCAAATAATCTTTTTGGTATGAAAAATCAAGATCAGCCTATAGGCAAGGGAAGCCCATATGACAAAAAGTCCTATTAGATAACATGTTACTTTCCTCAAGATGAAAAAAAAACACACTTTCATCATGTGATAAAAAATCCATTTAAAAAAACACCAGCAAGTAGAGAAGATTTAACAATTATTTGATTGCTTCTATGGCTAGATTTTTCAGGGAGTCACTTGTTTCTTGCTCTCAAATAAGCCAAGAACACAAGCATCAAGTTTACATAGGTCTTGTACAGAATCTTGATTAAAGACATTTGGTCAGAGGCATATATATTAGCAGAGGCTTCAAAATACAGTGACAATAGCTTTGCAACTGCTATGAGTACAAGAGAAGAAAAAGAAAGACATAGGTTTGACTCAAAGTTTGAAGCCACTACAGACATATTCTTTGAGATATATCACAGCACCTCTGACGTATTACAGGTGCCAAGTTTCTAATTATTATTCTAAGAATTTCTGCACTTTGTTGTGGAAGGAGAAGAGAGAGAGAGAGAGAGAAAAGGGCAACTCCACACATTCTTGAATATGCTGCTTGGTTAAGTCATAAATTCTCTAAGCATTTGAATAATTGACAGTGGGTGGCAGTAAAATTCCACACTCAAATAAGCATCTACAAAAATATAATTAAAGAGGGATACAATAACTTGGATAGGAGTTTATGTATAACATGGAATCACAGAAAGGCATACATTTTTCTTTCTGTTCCTCACAATTGAATAATCGGAACAATCCAATTTAACATTAGCAACTGTGACTAAAAGAATATAATAAAAGAAATTAGGTTTTAATTTTGTGTAAAGATTTGAAACCCAGACTTATTGCTGACTCTTACTGCTAAGTGATTGGCACCAATACTCCAGCAATTCGTGAGTATAGTGTAAGACTTAAGCATGCCAAGCGGGAATTCTGTTGTGCTGGCCCACAGAAGTCTGTCTTGCTCAATTCTAACTCCAATGAAAACATTAGTGTAAGGGAGAGGGGAAATGACACAATTCCTTTACCATTTTAGGAGGCATAGTACTGCATACAGATGGGATACAAGCAAGCAAGCAAACAAACAAACAAATACAGTGTGCATTGAATTCAGTGAATCCATTTTTGGGGGAAAAACCCACCCTGCATTGATTGTTTGTGTGTTTAAACTGTTTAAAAAGTTCCTTTAGCTTTTATGTGGAAGGTGAATAGGGGTGATTGTCGAGGTCTTCCTTCCCTGCATTCATAAATAAAGAGAAAATAAGGCATCTCATCATGTAGGACTATTAAACACAGAAGGCCCATTTTTTGCAGTGAATGTGATTTTTATGCACCAATAGCCTCTGGACAATGGAGAACATATGCTGCTTGTTATTTGATTTTTTTTAAAAAAATAAAATTACATAAAAATATTGTGTTCTGCCAATGAGCTGCAGAATTTACATCTAAATGCTAGGAATTTTGTCTGGAAAATCCTCTACCTTTCAGAATGTAACAATGGTAACAGAAGAAAGCAACAAAAAACATTAGTACTGTGCCATAGAACTAAACATATGGCTTATAGCTCTGGAGCATAGGTACCATTATGTATTCCTTTGAAGTATCTTGATGTTTCAATTAAGGGATAATCCATAATAAAACAGAGCAGCCATCTGGTAGGTAAATTGGAGAAGTAATGGAGTCCCACAGATATAATTCAACTTTCTGAAGGATAATTTCCCTTTACAGAAATATCCCAGGAGTTTCAGGTTCATTCAGCTCCAAGTAATATTGACAATGCAGGTGAATTAACATCACCAGGGGAAATTCTGCTTTCATGGGTTCTGAGTCAGCAGAAAACTGAGGCACAATACAAATCTAGTTAGTGGGGTCAAGTAGTTTATTGCCTTAACCAAACAAAATTCCTATTTCAAACCAGAAATGAAACTGAAGTTATTTTATCGATTAATTGATAACACCTTTAGTCAACCAATTTAGAGATACTATGAATGTGCTCTTTCTATTATGGAAACCCAAACTTTATTTATCTGATATTTCAGTTTTGTGGTAAAATGTGTAGTCACTAGAGTAGAAAGCTGATGGCTGGAGAACATTCCCTGGTTAAAAAATAAAAGCTATGAGACTAAAATGAACTAATAGAGCAATAGATGGATGAAGTCAGTTAAATGATGGCTTATCAGTTTCCTTCTGGGATATAAGTTTGCATAAACAATAGTACTTAAATGCAACCAAACAGAATTAGTCAACAAATACTGAAATGTTCATATAGCAGTGTTTCCCAAGCTTTTCCATTTCAAGCCATGGTTTGGGAGATGAAGTCCACTCATCTTAAAATGACCAAGGTTAAAACATTCTGTCTATAATATTAAAATGTGCTTTTGTCTATACACGACACTGAACTAGGATTTTTCAAACTGTGGCTTATTGAACTATCCAAAGTAGTCTGATTCTCACAGCACACTATGCAATAATGGATTGATATATAATGTGAGCAGATGATACCAGAGGAGATAGAGGAGATCAATCCTGACTGCTCTTTAGAAGGCCAGATCCTGAAGCTAAAACTCAAATACTTTGTCCACCTAATGAGAAGGAAGGACTCACTGGAGAAGAGCCTAATGCTAGGAAAGATTGAGGGCAATAGAAGAAGGGGACGACAGAGAATGAGGTGGCTGGATGGAGTCACTGAAGCAGTAGGCGTGAGCTTAAATGGACTCCAGAAGATGGTAGAGGACAGGAAGGCCTGGAGGAATATTGTCCATAGGGTCGCGATGGGTCGGACACGACTTCGCAGCTAACAACAACATATAATGTGATATGCAAATCACATTATAGTTTGTGACCCTAACTATGAATTCACATTCTCTAAGCCACTGCCAAGGTTTTATTGGACATAATAGTCAAAATTTGCTATCATTGGATTTTATACTACAGCGTTATATTTAAGAGTAAGTTCCATTTAACTAAATAGCATTTATTCCCAGGAAGCTTATTATAGTATGGTCACTAAGTATGGCATCGTAATATTGAATTTGGACTATTCCATCTTTCAGCCAGGCATCCTCATAATTATAATGGATGTCATATTAAACCTGGACATGTTTTAATTTAAAACTGCAGATTAGAAGTAACGAGCAAAAATATGGGTAAGCTTCAGGTACCACTGTCTACTTTTTTCATCTTGTAGTGCTTTCTGTTTCTGCTTTTTGAAGTCAAGGGCCACCCATGGCCTTGGACCAGGATACTTCCTTCCTTGTCACCCTTAAAAGTTCAGACGAGACTCCTAGAATATTTTTCCAGTGCTGTCTTTATTTCTTCAATTCTGCTCAAAACCAATTTTTCTATGATGGCTAAGCCTAAACATATATAAATAAATTAAAACTTCTTTTGTTTTATGTTCAGCTTCCATTCTGAACTATGGCTATACCAGGTTTACATTTTTAGATACAGTGTGGGAAAATGTCTAAATATGCATTTTTTTTTGGTGTTGAATATCCAGAACAATGACAAAAGTATTTTGGAGAGAAAAAAGAACATTACTTTTGAATAGCCATTTTTCATTTCAAAATTGTTTCTGTCCTGTGAGGGGTGCATATAGATTTTGGAAGAAGGAAAACAGCAAAGATCAATTAAGTGGTGTTTGTATTTAAAAAGCTGGAGACAGTGGAAGGGCTTTTAATAATAACAAAAATTGGTCTAATTAGGCAAGATTAATTAATGTTGGAAGGGAACGTACTCCCAGCTAATAAAACCCCAACATTTCTGATGTAATATGTTCCATTTCCTGAGTATAATCTTGCTTTTGAAAAGGTGAATGTGAAGTTCCACCCCTGTTATTCTATTTGATGTCCTGTCTATTGAGATATTTATGCTTGTGTTCAGTAAATAACCAACCCTTCAGTGTCTTCAGTATTTATTCTCTCTCTTTAGCTTGATTCTTGGGCTGCACCCCCTACAATTTTCTCTCCAATCTTGCAGGAGTAGATTGTAGATCAGATGATGGAAGGTAAAATGTAGTTTCCATTTCCCTTGAAATATGGATGCTTTAAGTGGTTTTCTTCCAAGTACAACACATTTGTAACACGCTACTCTAAGTAACAATCTTTGAAACCAAATTTACTGTACCTGATCTAATGCCAAAAGACTATTTATAACTATTTCTAAGGTAGTTCCACTGTAGTAGCTGTATAAGGAGTAGGTTATTAAAAGTTGAACCACCATGTTTCTGTGTATGCATGCATTCTGATTTCAGGACCGTGACCTAAGCAATGATTAGTGAGACAGTTTTAAAAGTATAATATAAATGAAAATTATTTCCATAAAACACATTATAGAGATTGGCAAATCATAGTACGAACCATCCCACATAAGAATAATGAAAGGGTGCTTGAGAAGAGAAACAGAAGAAGTGACCCCCGATTAGCAATCTCTTAGACTACTTTCTTAAACTTTCTTAAACTTTCCTTCCCCCTCAGAACTATTCCCCACTTTTAAAAATTATGGCAGACCCCAAAGAACTTTTGTTTCTATGGGTACAGTGACTATATTATCTTGGAAACAATAAAGAACAAAGGGGTGGATCTAAAAGGTTCATAAAGGTAAAAAACATGTTTACAACTTTGCTTTACAAAGGAAAAATCAAGAGCAAGAGCACGAAAATAAATAATTAAATGAAATAAATCTAAATGAGAAGATGATGAAATATATTGTATAATAAAAGATGTGTGGTCACCGTATATATGGGTTATATTTATCAATAGTTACTGCATTAAAAAATTAAATAGATGCATTGGCTGCCATTACAACTTCTCATGATTTCTGATGGGACTTTAATATTATATTCTGTTTCAGCATAGTTGTGCAAATTATTTTGACTTTGAGGATCCCTGAATGGTCTTAGGGTCATTCTTTTAGGAAATTCTGTCTGAGACAAAGAGAGAATAAAGCAGTGTTTCTCAACATTGGTAACTTTAAGACATATGGACTTCAACTCCTAGAATTCTCCAGCCATGGGAGAAAGAGAGAGGACATGTTTCAAAATTGCCAAGATTGAGAAAACTAGGATAGAATTTAAATTGTTTGCTTTCTTCTCCATACGACCAAATTGTGTGAAGTATGTCACGAGGAGCTGAGTCACTGCCACTGGATTTGTACCTTCAACTTAGGTAACACATAATGCAATGATAAGCAGTACTTAATTAAGGAACATTTCAGAGTCTGGAAAAAATAGAAATTTGTCTCCTGTCCTTCTAATGAAAATGCAAATTAAAACATTAATAGTTTATAAATGAGTGAAACTAGAATATACATCTTGTTTTAAATTAAAACAGCAATTTTCCTATTAAAAGTATGGAAGTAAATTTAAATATTTATCTCAGTGTTTAAATATTTATCTGTTCATAGGCTTTCTGTCAGAAAAAGGCCCTGTTTTTTATGCCTAACAGAAATATAGAATAAAAGGTTTTGAACAGCTGCTGCAGCTTATGTAACAAGAACAATAATAACAATAAAAATGGCATAGAAAAATTATATTTAAATGTTCAGGAAGTAAAACAAATATCAAATATTATTTTAGTTAAGAACATTTCTTAATAAAATACAGAAGGTATCAAAGATTTGCCTTCTGGAAGGCCTTGAAGGCCTAGCTCTTACTACACAGCAGTGGTGGTGAACTTATGACACGCGTGCCAGAGGTGACACTCAGTGCCCTCTCTGTGGGCATGTGCGCTGCCACCACCAGCAGCTCATGCAGGTCCATTACGCCGCTGCTGCCACCCAGAGCAGTAACCCCGCCCAGCACAAACAGCCAGCTAGGAAGCCCTGCGTAGAGGTGGTAGAGCACACACAGGGCCAGCAATCTAAAGCCACCCTGAGCGGGGAAAGCTGGATCCCTATCGGCGTCATGGCTGCCCAGGCCCAGCAGAGATGGAGGGGAGGGATGCAATCCTAGCTGGGATTGGGGGGCCATGGTGTCGATGGGGATCCAGGCTTTCCCTGCTTGAGGTGGCTTTTGGTTTGCTGGGCTTGAACATGCTCTACCACCTCTACTTGAGCTTGCTAGCTGGCCACTTCACCTCCTTTGTGCTGGGTGGGGCTGCTAGTCCGGGTAGCAGCAGCAGCCTAATGGACCTGTGCGAGCTGCTGGTGGTGGTCTGAGGCGGGGCCATGATGTGTCCGGTGCATGAGGGGAATAGCCTCCATGCCTGGGTCAAGGGCAAGATCTGTGAGGGGGCTGAGGACATGTCCAGCAGCAACCTGCTCTCCAACCGCAAGCAAAAACAGATGGGATGGAGTAGGTGTGTCCCACGGTCTGCATCACATGCCTCCCCCTCCACTTCTCTGCCTGGTGCTGGAGGGCTGGCCTGGTATTGGCAGAGGGTTGTTGCTGCTCATGGACACCATCAGCCCCCATGAACTCACTGGCCTCTGTCTGCAGGGCCAATGGTGTCAGGCAGCAGCTACCCCAGCCCTGGTCTCACCTTGCCTTGTTCCCCACAGGACAAGCCTCATGGCCAGTCCCACCCACCAGAGACCCCCTGGATCTCCCCCAACCCTGCCCAGCTCCCACAGGCATTACCCCATGAGCAACATCAAGGCCACCCAGTCTGCCGTGACCACCACAGCCATGTCCACCCAGTGGGCCATGCCTCTCCCCAGGGCACCACAATGCTGATGCGGCCCTGGCACTTTGCAATAAATAAGTGCTTTTGGGTTGTGGTTTGGGCACTTGGTCTCTGAAAAGTTCGCCATCACTGCTATATAGTATAAGTAGACTATATAGGTAGTCTATGACCTGCACTCACACTTGTGATCATCTCACCATCCCCTGGTCCTGTGATTCTAATTTGGGCACTTGGCAACTGGCTAATATTTAAGATTGGTTGCAGAGTCCTGAGTTTACAATTTGCAATCTTTTTTTGCAAATTTACAGGAAAAAAAGCCCATTGGGGAAGCTGTATTCACTTAACAATCACATGATTCACTCAATGACTATGGTGATTCATTTAATGACTACTGTAAAAATGTCATAAAATTGGGCTCCACTTGACTTGTTAACAACAACAAATTACAATGAAAATTCTGATTCCAATTGTGGTTGTAAGTTTAAGAATACCTGTAAATATTGGGGTCAGCAAGATGGCGGGTGGATATATGGGTAAGTGCTACCCCAAGGTACCTTAAATTGTTATAAATTTCTATTGATTTTTGTTTTATGTTTTGGGGGTTTCTGTTGTTTTTCTGCTGTCCACCACTTGGAGTTGTTACAAAAGGGCAGTTATATAAGTCTTTTAAAATAAATGAATGAGTAAGGAACAGAGTATGGGTGTACTGAAAACAAGGTTGGGTTGTAAAAACAGCAAGTTATGAAAAGTACAGGACGTTTCTTGGAGTTAACTAAATTTTATCTATATTTATCCTTACTTTTGTCACAGCATGAGTTCAATATATAGCGCTTGTTACTTTTTCCCCTTTTCTATGCTTTTAATAATATTGTTCAGCTTAAAAGGAAATTGTATGATAGGCATGTACGTACTGTATGTATGCATATATTTCAATCAGTGAGAAAGAATATTATTCAAAACTTTCCTACTCAGTCAGACAAAGCACACTTCACTTAAACATTATCCATTACAAGAAATTACTATAGCTTCAATCCAAGAAAAACCTCCCTGTTGAAAAGAAACAGTAGACATGACTTAATATTACTGGAGCTGTATTATGCTGGAGTGGGAGGTAGAGACTGAATTGCTGCAATGTTTTTATTCTCTTTGTGACTCTTTATCTGTCCCTGCTGTCTATCGGTTATATTTATTAGATCTCATCTGTTGTTCTGAGCTGATAGATATGAAATAGTATATTCCCTGTTGGTTGATTTAGGCTTTCTTTTTTCCTGTGCTATTATACAAATATTTTTCAGTTTAAAGTTCTAGCACAAATGTTTCACTATCACCTAAAATGAATAACTGGTAGAAGAACTAAAACTCTGCATACGTTCCACATCTTAGTCTGTTTAATTAGGTTTTTACACTTTGAATGAAGTGTACACAAAATGAAATTATTTTCTTTATTTCTTTGATATAACAAAAATGCTTACAAAATGGGAGGGCAGGGGAGGACAGAGGCTGAAAGATAAATTGTCTTCCTTCCTTCCTTCCTTCCTTCCTTCCTTCCTTCCTTCCTTCCTTCCTTCCTTCCTTCCTTCCTTCCTTCCTTCCTCCCTCCCTCCCTCCCTTCCTCCCTCCCTCCCTCCCTCCTCAAATGGTCCAGGGAAGCGGCCCCCAACCTTTTGGACACCAGGGACCAGTTTCATGGAGAAAGGTTTTTCCGCAGACCCAAGGAGTCATGGTTTTGTGTGCTGCCTGCATCCCATGGATGGGGCTTCACTTGTTTGCACAGATCGGTTGCTGGCATGCCATGGACCACTGCTGGTCCATGGATCCGGGGTTGGGGACCCCTGCTCCAGAGTATTTCCCAAAATCATCTGAGAGAATATTGATTCCAAGTTCTCATATTTGTTTCCTGCTTCTTGTTATATATATATATCAATATTATTACATTATTTCTTCAGCAACTTCAAAGAAGCTTTCTGTTGCTAGTGTTGTAACATTTCTAGCATAGGCAATAAAATTCATTAAATCTTTCAGATATATAAATACAATGATGGGATCTTATGAGAGTATTGTGGAGTCCAAACATAGTTCAAGATTATGTTGCTCATCCCACAGTACCACCAATTTCCCCACTTCCCTATTCCATGTACTGTTTTCAATCTCTTAATTGGTGAGTTATCCCTAGTTCTCTTGTATGGAAACTAGGAACAGTTCTACTCACAAATATTTTATCACTATCTTTTTCTTTTCTTCATAGAGAAGGGAACCTCTTTTATCCATGGAGTTTTCAAATAATTAAGGATACCTGAAAAATCTCCTGCATGAAGAGACTTCACACTGAAAGTTCTCTGTTACAAATAGTCTGGAAAATTGAATCATGGCAACTGGACCTATTTTATTGTTGGTCTGAAATGTTTTGTTGCTCATCCAAGCAGCTTCCTCAGACAGATCAAGTTGTTAGAGAGTCATTGGAATGTTCTCCTCCTGCGCCAACCTCTTGTACCAGCCTCAGGATTTCTTCCTCAAAATGTGCACCAATATCTCGATGAACCTGACTGAGGAAGATGCTTGGATGAGCAGCAAAACTTCTCAAATCAACAAGAAAATAAGTACATTTGCTGTGATTCAGTTATCCAGACAACTCTACCTGGATGACTGGGAATATTTCCCGACATTTTGTTACAAATAGTTTCCACAGATATGGCAGATAATTGAGAGAGGCAGTATAGTTGTCTCTACCTCTTTAATATCCTTAAAAATGTAAGTATCATCTTAGAATGTGTGATATCTGAGTTGGGATACTGTTGTAACTTCACCTGGTGTCTCTGCTATGATCTTTTATATTTGGGGATTGATAACTGAAGATTCAAGGTAGCATAAGAAGCTGCCTTCATTTAGCAACAATTAAATGAGATCATTTGAAACATAAATATGAATAATCTCTGGCAATTGATTTTTATGAGACAGTGAGTTTTTTCCTTTATTATCTGATGAAAATCAATGGTGTGAATAAAAATAGAGATGGTTAGCTGGAGTGCTAATTTATGTTTTTCAATGAATTGCTGTCAGTAAAGTCTTTAATATAAGTTTTTCTTTCTTCATGCTTTGATCTTGTCTAAGTGACTTCAGCAATGACTATAACAAGAAACTGGTATTCTTTTCTTGCTTTTAATGAACAGACTTGGCTGAATTTATTTCATAGATTTTTCTGTCACTAATTATTATTGCTGATGCTCTGTACACTTGTCTTCAAATATTTCCTTTCCAGTGAAAATTTTATTTTAGTAACAAAGACAATTCTGAAGATTCTCTGGAACCATTCAGGAATGTAAAAAAGAAAAAAAAAACATTATGGTTTGGTTAGTTTATATAGATGGAAGAGAATATATGAAGCTCAAGGCTGAACTTTGGAGTCCTTGATGCTCTCTGAGCTTGGTTGCTTTCTTGCAGACATTTTGTCACCTGAGTATGGAAGGGGGTGGGATTTTTCTCTCTGTTTATATGCAGTTGTTGCCTTGCCTGTGTTTGTCTGACTAAACAAATGCTAACATATCTAACTAAACAAATGCTAGCATAACCTCAAGGAACAACTGGAAGAAACTATGACCCCCAGAAGACACAAAAATGCTGACAGCTGTTCTGTACCAGCCTGCTACTGGCCCTGCAGAAAAAGCAGGGACAACCCCTTTACAAATGGCAAGAGGCTGGAATAAAGCCTGCCAAATTTATTAACATAAACCAGACACCAACCATGAAACAGGAGCTATGAAACAGGAACTATTCAAGCGGTTGCCTTCAGCAAACCAGCCCTCCCACACATTCCCATTTTATAGAGTTCAGGGCGTGGCTTCTCTCTGCCTCCTTCCAAGGTGCCCCATTGCCTTCCTCTGTTTACTCCTGATTGACTGCCTCCTGCGTCGGGCGTCCTTGAACAGGGCCAGCTGTGGGTCATCTTCATCCACGCTGTCAGGCTCACACAGCTGGGTCTCCGTCGTGACCAGGTGGGAGGGGCCTGGCTGAGGGCTCTGCGGAGCCTCAAGGCCATCATCAGCAAGCTCTTCAACACCCCCTCCTCCTCCTCTGAGTCGTCCGACCCAACTGCCGAACCCACAGGCTGACCCTGAATCACAACAACAGCCATATTCAAGACTACATTTCTAAGACAAGCTAAACAAGGAAAACAAACTATTTAAGAAGCAGAAGCAAAGAGGTAATTGAACCCAAATGGATAGTCAACATATCCAGCTGCCCATTATCCACCGCACAACACATTTTCTTCCAGAAAGGCCTCAACTATAACATAGATGATGCTAATCAGTTAGAATTCTTGGCAGCCTTGGAAGTAGCATTTAAAACCACAGGACTTGCTACAGAGACCCAAGAAAATATGAGGCAAACAATCATGCCACGGACCAGAAGAATACAGCAGACAAAGGCCAAACCACAATACATACAAAAAGCCAAAGAATTACTGAAAGACAAAGAAATCTACATCTCAGTGATCACCAACCCAATACAAAAAGTAGACAACCTGATTTAAAAAACCCCTTATAATGCAACCAAGAAAATTCAAATCATAAAACAGGAACAGTGGTGGTGGACAAACAGTGGACCCATCCTCCCACACCTTATGGACACCCCAAAATGCACAATTCTGGCATACCACTTCATCCAATTGTATCATTACTAGAGACCCTGACATACAACCTAGGCAAAGAACTTACAAAATGCTTGGAAATCTCAGAGAGGAAAATAAATATTCTATGAACTGCCCACTTGAGTGCCTTCAGTAAAGACCTAATAATAGAAGAAAATAAAATTATGTTATAATTTGGTGTCATGGCATTCTTTACATCTATAGACCCAGAACTAGTAAAAGTATCCATGTCGATAGTATTACACAGTACACACAACTTAACCAAATATACCAAAATATCTATAACCACGGACCTCCTCAATCTCTGCCTCACTACTTACTTTCAATTTGATGGACAAATTGACCAACAAATCACCCATAGGAGTAGATCTCTCAGGACTCATAGTAGAGATCTTAATGCAGCATTTAGAACTATAGCACTCCTATGAACACAATTAAAGTATGGATCCAGGTTATAGTCATCAACCGGAGAAGACATATGAAACAATGAACAATCTTTTCAAAGGAATAAAATTCACAAAGGAAGGAGAAAATAACAGCAGACTACCCCTCCTGGATATCCTCATTAGAAGAAGAAAAGGGATAAAATTAGAAAGGCAAGTCTATCAAAAAAAACCCACCCACACTTACCAAGTGTTCCATTACTAAACTAACAACCCAACCTCCTGCAAGAGGAGCTGTGTAAGAACATTATTCAGGCAAGCACAAATGCAGAACAAAACAAGAGAAACAGATTGCTTATATAACATCTTCCAACAAAATGGTTACCCACACAACTTTATCAAAATGAGCCTCACCATTCAACCCACTACAGCATAACTATCATTAGCTATGAAAATAATAACACTGTCATACATAATAAAACTTTTACAATCACAGGGCATTATTATAGCACATAAACTATGGGTGAAAAAGTTTGGATACAATATAGAATTAGAGAAATGGCAAAATCTTTGGGAAAGAAACTATAAATTGACAATGGCAACTTTGTATAAAGAAAACCTATATAAAATGTTTTACAGATGGCACCTACCAACTGTTAGATTAGTAAAAATGTTTTAAAATATGTCTAGTAAATGTTGGAAATGTAATCAAAATCCTGGTACATATCATCACCTGTGATGGACGTGTATTAAAGCAAAAAAAAAAAAAATTGGACAAAAATACATACTTGGTTAGAAAAGATGTTAGGGAAACACATTGATCTTAAACCTGAACTTTTTTTTTAATTAGGTATAACTCCAGAAAAATTTGATAAACAAAGTGTATATCTAACATTACATGTATTAACAGCAGTGAGGATTGTATTTGCTCAGCACTGGAAAAAATGAAGAAACACCATTGGATGAAGAGATAATCAAGAAAATGCTAGACTATGCTGAAATGGATAGACTTACATTGAGGATCAAAGAAAAAGAAGACACAGAATATTTTCAAACATGGAACTTATTTTATCAATGGCTGGAAAAATGGGATAGAGAGTAGAGAATTTAACCTGCATTACTAAGCAAAACAAATCAATCCAGACAACATGTTGTTCGTTAAGCACTTATGAATTGTAATAATAGAAAATTAATAAATATTATATTCAAAGTATAGCACATAAATGAACCAAAGCCTCTAAAGCAAACCAAAAGAGCCAGTAGCTCCAGAAGAAAAAAATCAGGATTCATCTACAACATGAAGTGCATGGACTGTAACAGATACTATGTAGGGCAGACCAGCAGAAGACTAGCAGAGCGCATCTATGAATACTATGAAGAAGTCAGAAGACATGCTAAAAAGTCTTCAATTTCACCACACGTGGACAGATTCAACCATAGTTTCAACTGGAAAACTGTGAGCATCCTAGACCAAGCTAAATCCAAAATTACAAGGAATTCCTGGAAAATTAGCACTCAGGCAAAGCAGTCATCAATAGATACATAGAGTTAAGCACATTTACATATCATTCAAAAGAAAAAAACACAAAAAGCTAAGAAGAAAACAAACAAAAAAACCTAAAACCCTTTCCCTCCAGCAGTCGACACTCTGATAAGAGATTGACACTAGATAAATAAGCAGAAAACAATATCCTAATCAAGGAACTACCAAAGAAAAAAGCACACCCTGGCAACAATGCAAGGCAAGGGCTACTGTATATAAACACAGAGTAAACTCCAAACTCACTAGTATTGATGATGTTATCTAGTTGGGTAGTGAAACATCTGCAGGCAAACAACCAAGCTCAGGAGCGCCAAAGACTCCATAGGTTTATATTTATGCACACATTAGAAGTCTTGGTAATGACCTATAAAGCTCTAAATGGCTTGGGTCTGGATTATCTAAGGGAACACCTGCTGTCGGCATCAACTTCCCATCGTCCTGTGCGCTCCCACAGGGAGGGCCTTTTCAGGGTGCTGGCGGTTAAGGAGTGCCGGCGGGTGATCCCCAGGGGGAGGGCATTCTCTGTGGGTGCGCCTGCCCTTTGGAATGATTTACCGGTGGAACTTCGGACCACCCCCGATCTGCGTTCATTTCACCGGGACCTGAAAACCTGGTTTTTTGATCTATCAGGCCTGGACTGAAGGGGTTTTAGCTTTTAATATTGTTTTAATTGTTGGGCTTAATTAATTTAATCTATTTTAATTTTATACTATTTTTATATTGTATTTTATGCTGCCCTGTAAACCGCCCTGAGTCCTTCAGGAATTGTTGTTGTTAGTTGCGAAGTCGTGTCCGACCCATCGCGACCCTATGGACAATGTTCCTCCAGGCTTTCCTGTCCTCTACCATCTTCTGGAGTCCATCTAAACTCACGCCTACTGCTTCAGTGACTCCATCCAGCCACCTCATTCTCTGTCGTCCCCTTCTTCTATTGCCCTCAATCTTTCCCAGCATTAGGCTCTTCTCCAGTGAGTCCTTCCTCCTCATTAGGTGGCCAAAGTATTTGAGTTTTAGCTTCAGGATCTGGCCTTCTAAAGAGCAGTCAGGATTGATCTCCTCTAGGACTGACCGGTTTGATCGCCTTGCAGTCCAAGGGACTCGCAGGAGTCTTCTCCAGCACCAGAGTTCAAAGGCCTCAATTCTTCTGCGCTCAGCCTTTCTTATGGTCCAACTTTCACTGCCATACATTGCAACTGGGAAGACCATAGCCTTGACTATACGCACTTTTGTTGACAGGGTGATGTCTCTGCTTTTTAGTGTGCTGTCTAGATTTGCCATGGCTTTCCTCCCGAGGAGCAAGCGTCTTTTAATTTCTTGACTACAGTCCCCATCTGCAGTGATCTTGGAGCCCAGGAAAATAAAATCTGTCACTACCTCCATTTCTTCCCCATCTATTTGCCAGGAATTGAGAGGGCCGGATGCCATGATCTTGGTTTTCTTAATGTTTAGTTTCAACCCAACTTTTGCACTCTCCATCTTCACTCGCAACAAGAGACTCTTCAGTTCCTCTTCACTTTCTGCCATTAGAGTGGTATCATCTGCATATCTTAGGTTGTTGATGTTTCTTCCGGCAATCTTAATTCCAACTTTTGATTCATCTAGCCCTGCCTTTCTCATGATGTGTTCTGCATATAAGTTAAATAGGCAGGGTGACAGTATACAGCCTTGCCGGACTCCTTTCCCAATTTGGAACCAATCAGTGGTTCCGTGTCCAGTTCTCACTGTTGCTTCTTGGCCCGCATATAGGTTTCTCAAGAGACAAATAAGATGTTCTGGTACTCCCATCTCTTTAAGAACTTACCACAGTTTGTTATGATCCACACAATCAAAGGCTTTAGCATAGTCAATGAAGCAGAAGTAGATGTTTTTCTGGAACTCTCTAGCTTTCTCCATGATCCAGCGTATGTTGGCTATTTGATCTCTAGTTCCTCTGCCTCTTCGAAATCCTGCCTGTACTTCTGGTAGTTCTTGATCCACATACTGCTGGAGTCTAGCTTGTAGGATTTTAAGCATAACTTTACTAGCATGAGAAATGAGTGCAATGGTGCGATAGTTTGAACATTCTTTGGCACTGCCTTTCTTTGGAATTGGAATATAAACTGATCTTTTCCAATCCTGTGGCCACTGTTGAGTTTTCCAAATTTGCTGGCAAATTGAGTGTAGCACTTTTACTGCATTGTCTTTTAAGATTTTGAATAGCTCAGCTGGAATACTGTCACCTCCACTAGCTTTGTTGTTGCTCAGCTTTTCTAAGGCCCACTTCACTTCACATTCTAGGATGTCTGGCTCGAGGTCAGTGACCACCTCATTGTGATTATCAGGGATGTTAAGCTCATTCTTGTATAGTTCTTCTGTGTAATTTTGCCATCTCTTCTTAATCTCTTCTGCCTCTGTTAGGTCCCTGCCATTTTGATCCTTTATCATGCCCATTTTTGCATTGAACGTTCCCTTCATCTCTCCAATTTTCTTGAAAAGATCTCTGGTCCTCCCTATTCTATTGTTTTCTTCTATTTCTTTGCACTGTTCATTTAAGAAGGCATTCTTATCTCTTCTAGCTATTCTCTGGAATTCTGCATTCAATTGGGCGTATCTTTCTTTTTCTCCCTTGCCTTTTGCTTCCCTCCTTTCCTCAGCTATTTGCAAAGCTTCCTCAGACAGCCATTTTGCTTTCTTGCATTTCTTTTTCTTCGGGATGGTTTTGGTTGCTACCTCTTGTACAATGTTGCGAACCTCTGTCCATAGTTCTTCAGGCACTCTGTCTATCAGATCTAATTCCTTAAATCTATTTGTCACCTCTACTGTATATTCAATGGGGATATGATTTAATTCATACCTGACTGGCCTGGTGCTTTTCCCTACTTTCTTCAGTTTAAGCCTAAACTTTGCAATGAGAAGCTCATGGTCTGAGCCACAGTCAGCTCCTGGTCTTGTTTTTACTGACTGTATAGAGCTTCTCCATCTTTGGCTGCAGAGCATATAGTCAATCTGATTTCTGTGTTGACCGTCGGGTGATGTCCATGTGTAGAGCCGTCTCTTGGGTTGTTGGAAAAGAGTGTTTGCTATGACCATCGTATTCTCTTGACAAAATTCTATCAGCCTGTGCCCTGCTTCATTTTGTACTCCAAGTCCAAACTTGCCTGTTATTCCGGTTATCTTTTGGCTTCCTACTTTAGCATTCCAATCCCCCATGATGATAAGGACATCATTTTTTGGTGTTAGTTCTATAAGGTGCTGTAGGGCTTCATAGAACCGGTCAATTTCATCCTCTTCAGCACCGGTGGTTGGGGCATAGACTTGGACTACTGTGATATTGAATGGTTTGCCTTGGATTCGAACTGAGATCATTCTGTCATTTTGAGGATTGTATCCCAGTATTGCTTTTCCTATTTTTTTATTGACTATGAAGGCTACTCCATTTCTTCTGAGGGATTCTTGCCTGCAGTAGTATACCTGATGGTCATCTGAATTAAATTCACCCATTCCTGTCCATTTTAGTTCGCTGATACCTAAGATGTCGATGTTCAGTCTTGTCATCTCTTGTTTGACCACGTCCAGCTTGCCTTGATTCATGGATCTTACATTCCAGGTTCCTATGGAGAAAAAATCTTTACAGCATCGGACTTTCCTTTCACCACCAGACATATCCACAGCTGAGCGTCCTTTCGGCTTTGGCCCAGTCGCTTCATTCTTTCTGGCGCTACTAGTACTAGCCCTCTGCTCTTCCCCAGTAGCATATTGGACGCCTTCCGACCTGAGGGGCTCATCTTCCAGCGTCATATCGTTTTGCCTTTTGGTACTGTCCATAGGGTTTTCATGGCAAAGATACTGGAGTGGGTTGCCATTTCCTTCTCCAGTGGATCACGTTTTGTCAGAACTCTCTGCTATGACCTGTCCGTCTTGGGTGGCCCTGCACGGCATAGCTCATAGCTTCATTGAATTACGCAAGCCCCTTCACCACGACAAGGCAGTAATCCATGAAGGGGCCTTCAGGAATAGGGCGGTATAAAAATTTAATTAAATAAATAAATAAATAAATAAATAATTCTGAAATATTTCTGCAAAATCTGGTGCTGGCTCCAAAGTAGTTGCTTAGGATTTGAAACAGAGATGAGCACCGGCCCCTAGAGTTGGAAACGACTAGCACGCATGTGCGGGGGAACCTTTACCTTTACCTTTACCTTAACTTGATAAATGCAATACTATGAGCAAAATATACGGATTTAAGGAGGGAGTGATAGCAACATATTTTCTTTCCTGGTTTTGTGGAGTAATGATGAGAGATTTTTGTTCCTCAAGCAGCAGTTCAGAGCACTTGGTACCTTTTCTACCTTCTCCTATTCATCTATTTCTAGAGGGAACATGTTGGTTAGTGTGTGTTCTCAACAAATTGAGCTTGTAAAAATATAGGTAAGCATGGATGGTTTCAAACTGCTTGCAAGAGATTGCTGAATGGAAAGGTAAGTGATATAGAAGTATACTATGTTCTGTTGAAGGCCACTGAACTTATTTCCAGTTGAGTGGGCATAATATTGCACCTTTATTCAGATGACTCTGCAATTTTCTTCTCACTAGATACCTTTTATTTTCCTTTAGGGTCTTGAAGATTCATAATAGTTATCAAGTATGTTCCCTCATCTTCAATAATGTAAAGATATTGGAGATTTGATTTTAGTCACTCATAAAATGTGGGTTTTGCACACTACATCAACACTACAAAAATGTCGGCTACCACTAGACTTTAACAAAGAGATAATATAACATTTCTAATTCTTTGCTGTCAAATTGTCATGCAGGAAATCTGTCTAGGTGGTTGCTAGACATTGGCAGCGACTTGGCCACACATAATCAATCAATAGTTGTGCAGATTTTTGCAATATAGCATGATTTTTAGTTCACTGACAGTTTCAAAAGCACTCAAGCTAGAAGGCCATGAATTAAGATTTGGATGGCACGGCTATTGATGGTATGATATGGCATGATATAAGGTTAAAGTAAATGTTGTTTTCAACCATTTTCAGCTTAGATTAATTTGTTGGTTGTTGTAGCTAAACTACCATTGGGACCTGTCACAAAATGTCATAAAAAATCTCCAACTCTCTAAGAAGTATTAAAATTATAGCTAAACTGAGCAATGTGGAACCAGAGCTGGTCAGTCATGAGAAGAGATGGAGCCTCACACATCTGGAGGGATTCATATTAAAGAAGGTTGTGATAAGATTTTATGAACCCAAGTAAGTCAATTTCTTTTTCTTTTACTTTTCCAGTTCCATTTTACTCTTCTCTCCCATTTCCTTCAACAAAGAATTATCTGTACTCTACTCAGGCCAATTTTTCAGCAGTTTCTTTTTATTTTAAACTACAACATGAGATTTATTTTTTTAATGTTTCTGCATGCGTACAATAGAAGCTGTGAAGTGACAATTAGTTTAAACTCTTCTTCTAATGCTGTATTGTTATTTGCTTTCCTTTTCAGTCTGGGCATTATATGACAGTAGACTCACATAAAATAAAACTATGACCATAACTGGATTCTATAGATGTGCACATTAAAGCAGACCAAACAATAAGTAAGACTTCCATAAAACATTTGTTCACGCTTATGTGAAGGCTTTAATAAACACAGGAAGCATTTGCCAGAACATTTCAAAAGTTGCATTTGTGAAATCCTGTCTTGGGAATCAACGTCTCATTTCAGCTATGCAAATTGCTGATCTTGTATTTCTTGCATCCAACAAGTTCCATTAAAATCATTAATAAAGCAAATTGTATTGCCCAAATAAGTCTTCTCTAGTTTACAAAAGGCAATTAGCCTTTGGCATCCTTTCTCACAGCTGTTCCATTGTAGACATAAAAAAAGCCAATCTTGCCTTCTTGAAGCTACTGTAACCTATTGCCATGTCAGTTTCTTTGCTTCAGCTTAGTCTAGGGCTCAGACTAGAATAGAGGCCTCAGAGCAGCATTTTTAAATGTGAACCTGCAGAAGTTGTACAGAAAGCAAGGGTTTGTGTTGTGATTCAGGGTCAGCCTGTGGGTTCGGCAGTTGGGTCGGATGATTCAGAGGAGGAGGAGGGGGGTGTTGGAGAGCTTGCTGAGGATAGCCTTGAGGCTCCGCAGAGCCCTCAGCCAGGCCCCTCCCACCTGGTTATGACGCAGACCCAGCTGTGTGAGCCTGACAGCGTGGATGAAGATGACCCACAGCTGGCCCTGTTCAAGGACGCCCAACACAGGAGGCAGTCAAGCAGGAGTAAACAGAGGAAGGCAATGGGGCACCTCGGAAGGAGGCAGAGAGAAGCCACGCCCTGAACTGTTTAAAAGGGGAATGTGTAGGAGGGCTGGTTTGCTGAAGGCAACTGTTTGAATAGCTCCTGTTTCATGGTTCGTGTTTGCTCTGTTTGATGTTAATAAATTTGGCAGGCTTAGTTCCAGCCTCTTGCCTTCTTGTAAAGGGGTTGTCCCTGCCTTTTCTGCAGGGCCGGTAGTAGGCTGGTACAGAACAGTTTGTCTGCTCGGGGATGGAAAAGATTGGGTGTGTTCCAGTTTCCAAAGTATCTGAAATGGATGAATGAGAAAGGAACCTATGGTTTCTTCATAGTGTGTTGGATATTCTCCTGTCTGAATGCCTGGGTAAAGAAGCTCAGATTAAGAGAAAGTCTGGCAAGGAAAGGAATCGGTGCTCCTCATCATATTCTTAAATCAAAATACCCAAGAACAAAACATCTGACAATCAGTTGGCAGAACAAACAAGGAAACAAACAAGAAAAGAGCAACATGAAAAGTAAAATCAAAATACCTCCTGGTATTATAATCAGAGGGAGTTTATTAGGTTTTTTTTTTTAAAAAAATAATTGGACAGCCTTTTTTCTTAATGTCTGATGGAAACCTTCATATGTGCTTTATATCCAATCTTCACCATACTTCCTATTCATATTCTTTTGAAAAACAGAATTTCTTAATCTCAGAAATCCCAAAGGAGAAATATGAGTCCTTCTCCAATCTTAGAGGGAGGGATTGATCAAGTGTCTATAGAACTGAAGTCTAAATTTCATACTTGAAAACAAGTTTATCTTTGCATAGAAATAATTAATGAATAAAGGGAAATGAATACACTGTTGGATTCCCCCCTGAAAACTACATTAGAAAGTCATTGTTTTATTAGTATTTAGGGAAAAGCTCTTGTCTCCAAAGCTAATCTATTTTACCACTTTTCTCTACTTTTCTTTCAAACTGTATTTATATCAGCTCACAGTATATTTAAAACAGATCATATAATACAAAGGATCAATACAAACATAATTTTAAACAAGTGTAATTCAAAATACAAATTACATTGTGGCATCAGAATAAATAAGCGAAATCTTTTGGCACAGGAACCTTTAGAGTTCAAAAGCCAGTAATACCAATTCATCTTAAGTGTTGATGTTAATGTTTGAAGCTAGGGACTTTCTCCTGGGAATGTGTTTGGCAGTGATCATCCAACTCTGGAAAAGAGTTTAGAGCTGAGCTTTACATGTAAAGGAAATTAACATCACATTAACATTAGCCCTTCCCAGGAAATCTGGAGAAATAATTATTAGCTGAGTGCAAATGCCTGCCTGGATAGAGTATATTAAGCTATACTATTCAACTTGTATTTCCTGATGTCAACTTGTTCAAGAGACTGTTTTTCAACTGAAAAATAATAGCAGCAACTTAAGAAGTACCTGAAACAATGCATGAACATATATTTGAAAGAATTATGAAGGGATGTTTACCTAATCTTACTCTCTCATCAGGGAATCACTGATTCCCACATTACTAGTCTTAACAATTCCTGGTTGGACTTATTTATTGTATGAATGAAACATTCATACAATAAATATTAATTTCTATTTAAATTTTATTTATTGTATGAATGAAACATTCATACAATAAATAAAATTTAAATAGAAATTTATTTATTTATTTATTATTGGGACTTATATGCCGCCCTATCTCCCGAAGGACTCAGGGCAGCTAACAACAATAAAACACAATAATACAAATGTTAAAAAAAGATTAAACTAACAAGCCCCAGTGATAAAATATTAAAAACATTTTTTTTAAAAAAACCCCTATCGTCAGTCCAGGTCAGCCTGATGGAAAAGAAATGTTTTGAGGTCGCAATGAAAGGACCGGAGATCCGGGGCCATCCAGAGCTCAAGGGGAAGCTGATTCCACAGGGCAGACACTCCCACAGAGAAGGCTCTCCCCCTGGGGATCGCCAGCCAACATTGTCTAGCCGACGGCACCCTGAGGAGGCCCTTCCTGTGTGAGCGCATGGGGCGATGGGAAGTCGTTCCTGGCAGCAGATGGTCCTGAAAATATCCCAGGCCTAAGCCATGTAGGGCTTTATAGGAAAGAACCAGCACCTTAAATCTCACCCGGAGGACAACCGGTAACCAATGCAGCTCACGCAGGAGGGGTGTAATATGGGAGTATCGGGATACTCACATCACAACCCGCGCGGCTGCATTCTGTACCAGCTGGAGCCTCCGGGTGGTCTTCAAGGGCAGCCCCATGTAGAGAGCATTGCAGTAATCTATACGGGAGGTAACAAGCACATGAGTGACCATACGTAGAGCATCTCAGTCTAGGTAGGGGCGCAACTGGCACACCAAGCGAACCTGGGCAAAAGCCCCCCTGGCCACAACTCCTATATGATCTTCAAAACTGAGTCGTGTATCCAGGAGGATGCCTAAGTTGCACGCCCTATCAACGGGAGGTAACACCTCTCCTCCCATAACCAAACATGGAACCTCTTGGACTAAACGAGATGCCGGTACGTAGAGCCACTCAGTCTTGGCCGGCTTGAGCTGGAGCCTGTTCTTTTCCATCCAGATTTGTACCACTTCCAGGCAGTGGGACATCACGTCGAGGGCATCACTGGGTTGGTTCGGGGTGGAGATGAAAAGCTGGGTATCATCAACATATTGATGATACCTCACCCCGAGACTATGGATGATCTCACCCAGTGGCTTCATATTGATTGAAAAAAGTTTTCATAAGTTGAGAGAAGGCTAATTTAAGCTTTCAATAATTGGAACATCGTATCAAATAATGTTTTATTCTCAAATCACAAAGAATGTGTTTGAAATGAACATCAGATTTAGAATGCATACCATCATGCTAGTAGCAGCCCAGGGCTTGTCTCTCTAGCTTAGTCTAATATACAGGCACTCACATTTCACTGTCTGAGCAGTAGACTCCCTGATCAAAGTAAAGTGTTCCTTATAATTATATCCTTCTCCCACTGTCCTTGGTACTGAACTTGCTGAATGAACCTGTATCCAGTTGGTAGATAAGGTATCATTGTCACTCTCATTGAGCCAGGTTTTGGTAAAACAAACCAGGTCTACTGCTTTCATGATTTAATATTTTCAGTAATCCAGCCACCTGGCTCATAGGATGAAATCATCATATTGGAGTAAGGATTTACCATCAGATTTCAAATGTTGAAATGTTTTTTCCTCTATAATGCCCACCAGATTCTCTTAATCCATTACCATTGGGATTTCATTCATGCTAGGATTGATCAGGACTCCTTTTCCTAAATATTCAAAATGGCCTCAATGTCCCAAACATTCCTCTGGGCTATTCACAAATAACACATTCATTCATACATGGAATCACCAAATCCTTTTGTATCAAAATACCCAGATTGTTTCCTACTGATGCCTACAAACGTCCCAGCCAAGCAAGTCAATGTCAGAAGTTTCACAGCCAGTCTCTCCTTGCCTCCCATCAATAAAACCTGGCTGAAATAGGTGAGGAACAAGCTGAGTAAATTTTAGAAATTGGGAATCCTGGTGCCTGCCTACTATAATACTGGAGAATCCCTATGTAATACTAATTAAAAAAAATAGAGATTTTCCAACTTCATAGTCCAAAGCCACCAGAGATCATGGGTGGGATGGTAGAATCTCACCAGTTTGGTTTTTAACTTAGACCAGCCACTCCTTATTGCAGTAACTTAAACCATGTGATCATAATGACATTGAACTGTCCAACAGCACCCCTCCCAAGAAATAAGCTGAGCAGTAGCTGGTGCTCTTGAGTCTTCTATAAACAGTCCCAGTGGCAATAATAAAGAGTGTAAAACCAGAACTCTAGAGTCTCCACTTTTCATGTATCCAGAAGCTTCCAACATCTTCCAATCTGCATGTTGCTTCCACATGCCATCCTCTACTTCCAACAATCATTTCCAATGAGCAATGCAGTCCCCAAAACATCATCACTCAGTTTGTTGTCTGAGGGACAGACTACCAAAACCAACAGCATCATCCTATAGACTGTCTTGGTCAGGGCTTCTATCAAAGAGAAAACTGTATCAAGTGCCAGAAGTTTTGAATTGCTCAGGGAT
Organism: Vipera ursinii; assembly: GCF_947247035.1. Classification (NCBI taxonomy): domain Eukaryota; kingdom Metazoa; phylum Chordata; class Lepidosauria; order Squamata; family Viperidae; genus Vipera; species Vipera ursinii. The sequence continues at coordinate 169,632,422 of NC_139516.1, read as the reverse complement.
ACAAAATATCTCATCAGACAACATGGTCAAAGTGTATTGGAGAACTGCTGCCTTCCATCTTTCTCTAATGGTGAATGAGGGCAGCTGAACAGGACTGAAGGAGGCTTTCAATTGAAGCTGTGTTCAGGCACAAGGGAGGGTGTCTGACTCAATTATAAAATACTCTCAATAAGTAAATTAAAAGAGAAAAGTGCTTTCCAAAAGCTAATTATGTATATTTATACATACTGTAGAAGAGTCATTTTTGGAATGCCATTACTTGAGCACATTATTGGATATAAGTAATGTTATAAAGATTTGCCTTATTAATATAGGTAATCAAAAAGATTATAAAGGTTAATCTAGACAAAATTGTAAAAGAACTTTTTTAATGAATTCTGAATAACAACAAAAATGAACAGAATAATGGAAAAAAAGTCTATCTGTTTCTTTTTGCAATATGGACAGAGACCATATATTTTTGGGAAGAGATTAAATCCTTGGCATCTGACATGTCCATCATACAGTTTCCTCATTTTTCTAGAAAATAAAATGTTTTTAGATGAAAGATACTAAGAAGACCAATATTTAAAATATATTAAGCTTTTAATATTATAGGAAGTTTTTCTCCTGGAACAAAATGAAAATTGTATATGAAACAAGAACAAAAGCAGTGGGCTAGTATTAATATTTATGAGACATCTTATACAAAAGCATGAAAGTAGTTTGTTATTTTTGTTGTACTTTTCAGATTTTGTAACTTAAAAACAATGTAGAACACATACAGTAAAAAAGGATGGATGAAGAAATAAAAAAAGAAACAAAACTTACTTTTGAAACCTATGTGAGAAAAAGTGACTTCAGAAATATCTAGAACAGAGGTCCCCAATCTGTGGGGCCACAGATTGACCAGCACCAGGCCACAGCATGCCAGCAACCGGGCTGCACAAACAAGCAAAGCCCCATTTGGGGGGATGCAGGCAGCACACAAAACCACATCCTCTCTGGTCTAATAGTTTTGATGGAAACATTGAATGACATCCACCAGCATCTGTAAAGTTACAATAAGGACAGATAATTTTCCTATAATTTTCCACAACTGAATTTTTCCCCCAGGATTCTCTCTGAAGTTACTCTAATTGCATTTTGTAGTTATTGAAAAAGAAAGCCCTTGCTGTCTTCTCTCCATTACAATCTGTGAATGTGCCTAATACCATACATATTGTAAGAAATATGCAGCAGATAAAAGCCCTACTTTTTGCTATTTGTGTAAAAAGTGAAGGAAGCAGGAAATGAAGGAGAATATAAAGAACACAGTTGTTAATTTTGACATGGCCATTCAGTGGCTCAGTTTCTTTTCCCAGATCCTCTCATGTACACGTACTGCTTCTCTTACTAAATTAGAAACTGAAGAACGTATAAAGCAATATATAGATATAAGGCCTATGTGCCAAAGGAAAAATAACACCAGCCATATGTAGCTGGCTCACTTATGCAAGCAGACAAATGAAATGTCGGGTGATCTCACCACTTTTAACTGCAAGCAAATTGACCTTTACTTTAGGCCGGAATGTGAAAATTACCATTCATGTATGCTAGATTATCTGTGGCTTTCTTCTGAATCAAACCCATTTTCTTTCAGCACATTTTTTCATTATTTCTAAAAGGATATCAAATCCTTGCTTTTCTATTCCTGGATTGTCGACTCGGCAAATGTGCCATTGTTTGAATAAGTTATGGAAGTGCCTTTCTGAATCTCTAGAAAGCCAGGAGGATTCCCAAACAATGATGATGATGATAGAACAGAACAGAACAGAAGCTGGAAGGGATCTTGGAGGTCTTCTAGTCCAGGCCCCTGCTCAAGCAGGAGAACCTATGATGATGATGATGATGATGCAGTTTGGAAAGGCACCTCTGCATTTTTCTTTCTGAGCTGGTATTGTTATTTGTTGTAAAGCTATTAAATGAAAACTAGAAAATAGTAAAATGAACACCCTCACTATGTAGGATTCAAGAGATAGCTTAATTTTCTTCTGAAATTTCATACATCATAGAGTTGTAAATGACTATTTAGGACATTGTTTCTCAACCTTGATAGTTTTAAGGTCTGTGGAGTTGAAGTCTATGCATCTTAAAGATGCTAAGATCGAGAAATAATGGTTTAGGTTATTGTCCACCTCCCTATTCAGTGGAGGAACTCATTTTAAAGCATTCTGACAAGGCTGCCCAGGACTCCTAGAACCCATTCAGTTAGAAATGCCTCTTGGTATTAGTCTGACTTCTTCTTCTATGTAGTTATCTGATCTTTTCCCAAATTCATCTTCTTCAGGATAAACATACCTATTTGCTCAATCTCTCCAAAACTAATTTCCTCTCCCCTAATCACCATCACTTCCTTTTTATGTGCCTGTTCTAATCTCTTTCATTCTTTCTTAAAATGAGGTGCTCATAACAGTAGCCAAGATGCTGTATGACCATGTAGAATTTGATTTAAAATGGGCACACCCAAGTCTATGTTTAGTAAGATTTCTTAAAATTTCAACAGCATGATCCTTTGATGTTCACCTAATGGGAATATATTTTTTCCATCCATCTCTTCCATTTATTCACCAAGGTCCAGCTAAAATAGTGCTCAAGATAAGTAGCAATGATAACATAGGAAAAAATGAAATTATAAAACAAATAGATCAGAACTTTTCAGTAAAAGGAAATAAACTCCACCTGCCTGATTATTTAAGCACATATTAGTTTAAAGCTGCTTAACAAGAAATCAGATTTGCCTCCAAAGTTGCTATTCTGGAACTTCATTCAATAGCTATGTATAGAAAATACATATTTACAAATTATTTTATTGCCAGAAAATTGAGAAAACATTTCATATAAATGGATAGAGATGCTCTCAAAAAAATCACATAAATGCCTTCAAGATTTTTATAGGAGAACTGCTTTGGGGTATTCACATATTGTTTGTTGGTATGAAATTACTTAGATTCGTTTAATAAAGTGATTCATGCTATGGAGATGACATGATTTACTGTGTTTCAACAAAGATGGCTCCTTTCTTACCTCTTCTCCCCACACTGGCCAAAGTACTTCCTGGTTGGGTGGCTTCAGGATTTTCCATAGAATATGCCAAACGGCCTAGCTGGCAAACCTTGCAAGTCTGGCAAACTCAGAATACAAGAACCCCTTGGAATTCTGGAAAGAGTTTTATTGTTAGTACAGTAACAAAACAGGATCTTGAAAGTCTATCAGAGCAATTCTCTGTAGATGTACACCAATTATAATACCTTATTTCAGAGGAGTCAACCAATATCCTGGACCACAAGAAAATATAAAAGGATGTTGGGGTGATGTAGTGAGAACCAGAGGTTCTCTAATACAGTATTAGCTGCTTTGTTGGCAGGTGACTGTTGTTTTCCAAATCTCCTTCACAGTATTTCAAAAGCAACACTAAGGCTTAGTTATTACCTAGATTATTACTCACTATTATATAATTCATTGCTTTAAGAAGGGATCATGAAACAACAAAATGAAATATTTGCTGTTTACCCTAATCCGTAATGAGCTTATCTGATATATCATTTGAAAGCTTGCCTTTAAGGACAAAGTCAGGTCAATAAAGTTAAACATAATCAGGGCTTTTTTTGTCATAGAACGCCCAGAACGGAGTTCCGGCACCTTTTTTGGATGGAACCTTGTAGGGTAGGCAAGACGAGTTGTACGACATGTGTGAGTTCCGGCACCTTTCTTACAAAAAAAGCACTGAACATAATCCAGTGATATTGCCAATACTGTCCTTGGAGCTCCCTGTCTATAATGCATCAGGTAGATTATACCTGGATTACACTAATAGAAATTTTCATACAGGAGGCCTTTGTTAGATCCCATCCTAGTATTAAAGTCCTTTTTGATACTGAGATCATAATTGGGACAGTCATTTACCAAATTAGTGATAGATATTTCCAGGTTATGCCATTGCACTTTTCATAGTAGCGTTCAGGTGAATGAAAGCAAACATGAATAAACAGCCACCTAAGAAAGTTATAATAAAGTCAAAGAAACAGCACAGAGACTCAAATCATGTTGAATAACCTGTCGTGAGTTTGGTAGAAAACAGAGTACAACTTTTTGGATCTGCTTGATATCCTTTTCTTAAACACCAGGAGAATAATTCAGTTAAAAGCAAGTAAACCTATAAATGTTAATATTGTTATAATATATATCCTGATATAAAAGAATAAAAAAATAGGAATATAATCAATAAAAGCAATTCAGCATAAATCCTGTAGTTTTCACTGTTGCTGTTGGTATAGCAGTATTCCAATATGTCAGTTTTAACTTAAAATCCCATTTAATTTTAAATCCATAAAGCAGGGGTGTCAAACTCAATTTCATTGAGGGCTGCATCAGCATTGCGGTTGCCCTCAGGGGGCGAGGTGGGTATGGCCAGGGTGGGCGTGGCTTACTGGGTGGGCGTGGCTAGAGTACATACGGCCTATTGGGTGGGCGTGGCCAGCTCTACATCGTTCGCATCAAGCGTGCCTATGGGGGCCTGGGCAGGAGTGGGACAGATCTGAGGGTCTCTGGCAGAAGGAGGGTCTCTGGGCCAGGGCCAAGGCAGTGGGGGCCGTTCCCTCACTGTTTCCAGGATGGCTTTGCGGGCCACATGAAACCACTTTGCGGGCCGGATCCGGCCCCCGGGCCTTGTGTTTGACATTTCTGCCATAAAGGGTTAGGGTTAGGGTTATCCATTCTTATTTCCAGCTTTCTCTAACCTATGGAACTTTTGTATGTAATTTTGCTTTAATGCCAAACTGTTAATTGCCAAGAAACCCTTTTTAAATTCAGATTTTCCTTACTCTGTTTTGTTACATAAATCTTTGATACTTTTTTGAAATAAATTTTCATGGTTTAATGTTTTTATAAAAAGAAGTAACTATAACTTCCCCCTTTTAATGTTAATTTCTAGATGCATCTCTCACAATGTTTAAAATGTATTCTTAAAAAATGTTTATACAGAGAAAGAAGAATGCTAATGTATTTTGTTTATTTTGTTAGTCCATGCTATACTAAATTTTGGTAGATCTGCTTTACATCTCTGAAATATAATTTTTTTCTAGAGTTACTAGCAGTAACTAAAACAAATCTATTTCAAAAAAATGCAGGAATGAAAAATGAGCCTCTTCTGTGTACAAAGTCATTCCTGAAACTTTGTAGAGTCAGGAAAATATGCAATAGGCAATGTTCTATAATTTGGCATCATTATGCATCTCATTTCCAGTTTTTTTAAAAAATGACATACTTAGCATGTAACAGTCTAGTAGATCCCTGATTATAATTACAGAATTTATTAAAATGTATCCTGCTGATTTCTAGACAAAGGCAGTGAAACATGCAGATATGTTTGCTTTTAATTAAACCTATAAGGTAATATTTTGGTCTTTATCTCAAGACAGTTCCTCCCTGAGGCCTGAGGATATTTTGCTATTGCTCAAAACCAACAAGAAGTCATGAAATATATTAAAATGCATATGTTTGATTAATTACTTTGGTGCATGTACTGCAGAACTAATAATCCAAATGGATTGTTATTTAATGTTAATTCAGTGTTTTTCTATCCTCATGAGGAAAGAGGTTGATGATTTCATATCTCAAAATCCCATTCATAAAATTATTCTTCTGGAAATAAATACTATGGGTAGTCCTTTACTTATGACCACAAATGAGCTCAAAATTTATGTTGCTAAGTGAAACATTTGTTAAGTGAGTTTGCTCCACTTTACAACCTTTCTTGCCACAGTTGTTAAGTGAATCACTGGAGCTGTTAAATTAGTCAAACTGCTGCTAAGTGAATCTGGATACCCCTTTGACTTTGCTTGTCAGAAGGTCGCAAAAGGGGATCACATGCTCTCGGGACACAGCAGCCGTCATAAATATGAGTCAATTGCCAAGAGTTTGAATTTTGATCACATGATTATAGTGATTCTACTACAGTTGTAAGTGTGAAAACTGGTCATATTTCACTTTTATCAGTGCCGTTGTAACTTTGAATGGTCACTAAACAAACTGTTGTAATTCAAGGACTACCTGTATTCACCATATAATGGAATTCAGATATATCAGAGTCAGACTTTTGAGTAATAGCTGCAATCCTTTGGACAAGGACTCTGACACTTTACTGGCTCCGAAGACACATCTCTTCAGCATGCTAGAGCCAAGTCAGTGAGAAAACTGTGCATCGAACACAGGCTCCAAAGCCAGATTAGTAAAGGTAAAGGTTCCCCTGCACATGCGTGCTAGTCGTTTCCGACTCTAGGGGCTGGTGCTCATCTCTGTTTCAAAGCCGAAGAGCCAGCGCTTGTCCGAGGACGTCTCCGTGGTCATGTGGTCGGCATGACTAGACGCTAAAGGCACATGGAACATTGTTACCTTCCCACTGTAGTGGTCCCTATTTTTCTACTTGCATTTTTACGTGCTTTTGAACTGCTAGGTTGGCAGAAGCTGGGACGAGTAACAGGTGCTCACTCTGTTACACGGCACTCGGGATTCGACCTGCCAAACTGCTGACCTTCTGATAGACAAGCTCAGCGTCCTAACCCACTGAGCCACCACCTCCCTTAAAGCCAGATTGGTACCTTGTAAATAAAGGTTGTTTCTTGTTACTCATGTATAGATGGACAGAGCAAATAGGACTCTTGTGTAGTCTGAAAAAGAATGAATAGGAATCCATCAACCTGCCCTTCAGATATACACCACTGCCTTTCTGTCCACTTCTAGCTGAAACAATAACATTCCAATAACCCCTGGTGGGATGGGGCGGGGAACATCATTGTGTACAAATACAGAGCTGGTTTTAGAATTCCATTTGCCTATGACTTTAATGACTTCATAAACAGAATGGAAATAATTTTTTTTATAAATGTGAGAAAAAGTATAACATATGTCCATTTAGGAGCCATTAAATGCTGACCTCTTTAAAAACTGGGGTTGAATACCTGAATATTTAATCAGATTTGTGATCTGGAATTTTGGGCACCATTTTCTCCTTGATAGGTTCCTCATTTTTATCAATAACATAACAGGAAAATGCAACATTTCCCCCCCCCCATGCTTGGCCTATTGGTGTCATTTAAATTTAGCCGGTAGACTAAAATACATATTGAAAAATATGTAGCCAAGCTAACGGAAGATGGAAGATCTGATCCACATCTGGATCAATATGTCACAAAACACAGCAGGCTAGCACAAGGGCTGTCTATTGACTAAATTGAACTTGGGTTATTCCAGGGAATCTAACAATTGGATTGACTACACAGTGCTGTATGTCAAGCACTGAATTTAAATTTTTAAAATTCAGAAACAGAGAAAAATGTATTAAACTCAGTGAATAATATAGCACTTGTGCCTCTTGAGATGGAAAAGCATTTTGTGTAGTCTGCTGGGCTGCATTTGACCTCATACATATTAGACATTACAATGAGAAAATGTGATTTATTGCAGGAGTTAGTTCCTTGTATTCACACTTGAGAAAAACGCTCATGCATACTGGCTTCAGAGCATAATGTGATCGTTGTCTCCTAATGCTAGATTATGTCAGTAGCTGTGCCCTCAGCCCATATTTATTCTACTATACTCCTTCGGTTTTCTTACAGTACTGGGATAAATGTTTTCTTTAGCTTTTTTTTGAGTCTTGTTTTTCAGGAAAGATTTATGAAAGCCTTTATAACTTGATTTCATTACGTGCCATAAAGCTTCTTCTTTGCAGCTTCTTGGAGTATGCATAACAGAGGACAGTCCTTCCTTAGCCATCTTCCTATTTCACCCAATGTTTTATACCAAGATGGTTTTAGCTGATTGCTCTAAAATGATGATAGACAAATCTATCAATTTCACTTTTTTCCTACATCTGATTTTAAAAAAAATAAGACTCAAATACTTCCTGCCCTATTAATGAAGAAAAGGGCAAAGTTTGGTATGATACGCTCTCTACATGGGGCTGCCCCTGAGGACCACTCGGAGGCTCCAACTGGTACAGAATGCAGCCGTGAGAGTTGTGTTGGGAGTCTCCCGATACTCCCATGTTACACCTCTGCTCCGGGAGCTGCATTGGCTCCCAGTTGTCTTCCGGGTGAGATTCAAGGTACTGGTAATGGTGTTCAAGGCCCTACATGGCATGGGTCCGGAGTACCTCAGGGACCACCTGCTGCCGGCATCAACTTCCCTCCGCCCTGTGCGTTCCCACAGAGAGGGCCTCCTCAGGGTGCCACCAGTCAGAGAATGTTGTCTGGTGGCCCCCAGGGGGAGGTCCTTCTCTGTGGGCACCCCGGATTTATGGAATCGGTTGCCAGTCGAGCTCCGGATGGTGCCCGACCTTCGCTCCTTCCGACGCGATCTGAAGACTCACTTATTCGAACAAGCCAGCCTGGCCTGATGGGGGATGGGTTGGGATTTTACTGTTGTTTTTAATATATCTATTTATTGTTTTAGCTCGGGCATTGTGTTTAATTTTTTTTTAACTTTTGTATCTTTGTATTTTTATATGTTTGCCCTGTTCACCGCCCTGAGTCCTTCGGGGGAAGGGCGGTATATAAATAAAATTATTATTATTATTATTATTATTATTATTATTATTATTATTATTATTATTATTATTATTATTATACTATATCAAAAAGGAGAAGACAAAACATATTTGTCTTTTTTGTGTGAATGTTATTCCATTGTATTGAATTTAAATGTTTTGAATAAAATGGAAGCAATCTTCCTCCCGGAGACATACCAGGTGAATGAAAATGACAAAGCCATCTCTATGTATGTGTCTGTCAAAAATGACACGGTGATGATTAAAACTGCCCAATCAAAGCTGCCCTCCCTTTTCACATGTGTCCCATGTCCCTGAAAACTAGCCACAACATAATTTAATCTCAATCTTTCTAGCATATATCTACTTAGCATCACGTTCATTGTCCCTCCTTTTTTTTCACTCTTCCCAATTCTCAGAGCTAAATTATGAGGCCAGAGAAGATTTCTTTTAAAAGTCCTACATTTTCATACAACAAACAACTATAATACTAATACTAATACTAATAAAGTTGGAAGGGACCTTGGAGGTCATCTAGTCCAACCCCCTACTCAGGCAGGAAACCCTATACCATTTCAGACAAATGACTGTCCAGTCTCTTCTTAAAAACTTCTAGTGTTGGAGCACTCACCACTTCTGGAGGCAGATTGTTCTACTGGTTAATTGTTCTACTGGTTAATTGTCAGGAAGTTTCTCCTTAGTTCTAGGTTGCTTCTCTCCTTCCATCCGTTGCTTCTTGTCCTGCCTTTGGGCGCTTTGGAGAATAGCTTGACTCCCTCTTCTTTGTGGCAGCCCCTGAGATACTGGAACACTGCTATCATGTCACCCCTCGCTCTTCTCTTCAATAAACTACACATACCCAATTCCAGCAACCGTTCCTTATATGTTTTAGCCTTCAGTCCCCTAATCATCTTTGTTGCTCTTCTCCAATTAAGCTTTAAAGTTGACTATTCTACAATATATGTTCTAGTTGGTAAACCATTTTATTATTTCTTCTCTGATTTAAGAAAACAAGTAATTCCCAACTCTTGTAACATAAACTTACAAGTGGCTTTTTTTGCTGCATCCAAATAACATTATTTAGGACAATATTAAATGAAACCTATTCTGAACCTGTTAATTTTAATGAAGCTGGCTATTTTGACTTGTGTCTGAAAATAGCTTCAAAGAATGTTCAGACTAAAACATATTTTATTTTAATGCAGTGCTTCTTTGAAGGTTGCAGAAATGTAAGTGTTAGAGAGATCGCTTTGTTGTTCCTTGGATAGATTCAAGGTGTTTTTTTCACCAGGAAGATATGATAGGAATGAAGAAAAATAGACAATGTCAGAGATTAGTTTATGGAGAAAGAACAAGAACACTAAGCATTAAATACAATTATTATGATTGGTCACACAGTCAGCCAGATGTTTAGACTGGATGTGGCATTTTTATCAAGTCCTTCCCAAGGACTTTGGCTAGGCAGTTGTTGTATGATGATGATGATAAAGTTATCATGGGAGGATATAAGTTGGTCCAAGTAAAGCTGCTTTTTGCCATTGACTGATGGTGATTTTATCAATATCGATGGTGTTCAAGTGAAGCTCCAGATGTTTTGGGATTGCACGCAAGGCACCTGTTATAACTGGTACTGTCTTTAGTTTCTTTTGCCACAAGCATTATACTTCTATTTGCAGGTCTTTGATTTTGTGATTTTCTCCACTTCTTTTCCTTCTATTCTGCTGTTTCCAGGTACTGTCACATCAACTGTCCAGACCTTTTTGCCTTTCTTATCAACAAATGTTAAAACTGGGATGTTAAGTGGCAGGTGCTTATTTGTTTGAATTCTGAAGTTTTAGGGCACTTTATTTTTTTATTTTATGTTAGTTTGCCTATTTATGGTACCACCAGTTCTTGCTTACAAACAAATGGCATTGCTTGCAGATATTTCAATAGACCATTGTTGTTACAATGCTATGCCATTGTTTGTGTTCAATCTGTGTAATCTTTAAAATAGGTCATCCACTTTTTCCTTCAGCTTTGCAGAAACAGCACTTACTATCTGTTGCAAACTTCTTGATTCTGGCTTTGTACACATTTGTTTTTAAGGCTTGGTCTTATGCAGCCAGAATTAGTCCTTCTGTTTCTTTCTACATTTGTCCTACTCTTAGCCATTGCCAGGTCTTTGCTTGCTAATTTGTGTGTGTGTACTGGCCATGTAATACTTTGCCTTACCATGTCTCTTTTGGCCAGTAGTTCTCACTAATTATTATAATATTATAATATTATTATATATTATTTTATGATAAATATATTATTGTTATTATTGTTGTAATTATATTAGTATTATTATATTGGTAAGCTATAATTGAATTCATAATTCAAGACTACTGAAAATTTAATAATTCAAGTCTTAATCAAAGACCTAAGAATTATTAAGTTTGCATCTGAGGTTATAGGCAGTTCCAAGCAAGATTTTTTTCCCCTTTGGTAAAAGTAGGTTGTTTAGGTTTGATAAATTCAAAATTTCCAAATATCAAGGAAGTTCCAGATATTGGTCCAAGGGTTCTAGGCATGATTAATATAACATTGAATTTCTTTTTCCATAAATATTCAACTTCAATTTGGAAGTCCTAGTATTATAGAGAAATTGCTTTTCTTCAATTCTGGAATCACCCAGTGATATAATGGTGTGCGAGAATGATGAGGGGAAGAGATGCTTCCTAGGAATTCATCAGATAGAAGGGAAGTGGCCTTATAGTCAGAGGAAGAAACTTAGGAAGGGTCCACTCTTATTGATCAAGCTTTTGAAAGTGGCAGCAGATTGGTATCTTCAGAGTTGCAAGATTCTGTTAATATAGTCTTACAGTAAAGTAGCATTAGTTCATCTAGTCATGTTTCTTGTCTGATTTAACTGGGAAGGCTAACAATTATAGCAACATCAATGAACTAGACCAACTTTTTTCTTTTCATTGACTGTTTTATCAGGCATGTTCTACAGTAGGTGAGGTGTCTCTCTGGATCTTGACCCGCTCATTTTCCAAAACCTTCTTAATTTGATGGTTCCAGTAGTTCTTGATACATTTAAACCACAATCTTCATTGGCAGAGCTTCTAGTGACAAGTTTTAATGCTGCTTAGAGTCAGTTTGTGAAAATTTGCTGCAGCCACTGATCAAATGGTCAATTGTTTCATCCTTTTCACTACAAAGGCAACACTTAGGGTTCTTCATTACGTGATGAATTTTTTTCCCCTAAGTGATTTAAAAATGCATGCTTATACTGCACTGTGAGTAAAACAGCAAATGTAATTGGTCTTTATTGTTTATAAATCTGTAGAAGATTGAATTAAGGGTCATCAATGAATATCAGATTTTTCAATAGATACCGGTTTTCTTCTTATTAAAAACTATTACTGAGGCATGTGAGAAAAACTGAAAATGAAAATACACGGTTTACTTTTCAGAACATGTTTTTGCTTTAGCTTTAATAGTATTGGAGACTGAGTGTTGTAGCAATTTTTTATAGTTTTCTGCATCTTCATTCTACAAAGGAACAATATCTATTAATTAGGTTGTCATAAGATTTTATTCCCAACCGTACGTTAGATGCTTTTTTCACTTCTGGGGGTTGAGGATATGGTGGTTGCACTGCTGAATGAACTGCAAGTTGAATAGTGATACAATATTAATCATTATGAGAGGTAAGCTAGCAAAAAATCATAAATTCACAAGAGATGTCTGTTTTCAGGACAATTTACTATTCAGACCCATGTTCACACTGTGAATGATTGTAATTACATGCTGTGACAATAATACATTCATAAAATGAAGCAGGAATGAGCTTTTAGTCCATTATTTTAGGGCACCAATTCACAGCCAGCCACAAAATTAATACTGTGCAGACACAGCCATTTTACTGCAAAGAGCGTTAGCTAAAAAAAAAAAGTAATTTCACAGTTCCTGACCTTTGCCCTTGGAAAGAAACTGTTAGCAGAGAAAGAAATCTGCTTAAGAACTCTCCGGATAAGTCACAGAGACTCTTGATGTGATTACTCCAAAGGCGATGACCACAGAATCAAGATTTTCTATGGGAATGACTGAACTGCCAATTTAGAGTGCTTTAAGGGAGCACACAGTGACCTCACCTGTATAGCACCTGAATCCTGACAAATATGCATAGCAGCCAAATCAACACCTATATTGTACTTGATTCTTTTTTTTGTAAAAGTTTTTATTGGTTTTCCCCCCCCATACATTCAGTAATATTTTTTCAACAAACGTGCTGTCTGAGTTTACATTCACTAATACATATTTAATTCCTAATCCTTTGTTCTTTCCTCTAGCCATCGATAAAATGAGTCCCAAGTTTGATAATATTACGTTTCTTCTTCTTTTCTTTCAGTCTCATAGTAAGTCTATCCATCTCTGCACATTCCAGTATTTTTTAAATTATTTCTTCATCTGATGGTATTCCTTCATTTTTCCAGTATTGCACAAATATAATTCTTGCCGCTCTTGTAACATGCAAAATGAAATATATGCTTTGTTTGTTAGTCTTTTCTGGCATTATACCTAATTAAAAAAAGTTCAGGTTTAAAATCTACATGTTCTCCCAACATCTTTTCTAGCTAGGCATGTATCTTTTCCCAATAACTCTTTACTTTGTCACAAGTCCACCAAACATGGTAATAATGTAGACTTATGTCTACATTTCCAACATCTATCTGACATGTTTTGAAACATTTTTGCTAGTCTTGCTGGTGGCAAGTGCCATCTATAAAACATTTTATATAAATTTTCTTTGTAGCAAGTTGACATTGTCAATTTGTAATTTCTTTCCCATAAATTTTGCCATTTTTCTAATTCTATATTGTATCAAAATTTTTCGCCCATCTTAACATTGTTTCTTTAACTTGTTCACTTTCCATTTTAAAAGTTAATATAAAATTATACATTTTCTTAATTAGTTTCTCATCAGAAGTTAACAATGTCTTATCAAACACAGTTTGTTCCTTATAAAATCCATACAGTTTAACATCTTTATCATATATAGCTTGGATATGTAAATGTGCCCACCATGATAAATTGATACCGATTTTCCATTTCTTGTTTAGATTTTAAATTCCCTTTAGAGTTTAGAATATCTCTATATGTCCAGATTTTTTCAAAGTTCACTAAATTTGGGTGTACAATTGCTTCCATTGCTGACAACCATAGTGGAATTTTCAAATATATTTTACATTTTATTTTTTCCCATGCTGTTAATAATGCATTTCTTATATAGTAATCAAAGTTCGGATGGCTGCTGGTCTCCAAAGCAATAGCGGCCAGCCTCTCTTTCCCTTCTGTCATCGCTTGCAGTCTCAGGTCTCGTTGATGTCAAAAACCCCTCCCCCCTTTCCTTTATTGTTAAAATTTGAATTTAGCAACCCCAGGAACTTTCTGTCTCCTCACTCTCTCTCAGGACTCAACACAATGCCACTTTCTTACTCTCTTTCACTGTCTTCTTCCCTCTCCTTCTGAGAAAGGGATCAGCTAAAACCTCAAATCCTTCTTCGGCTTCACCTGGTCTCTCCCCAATAACAGCAACAGCAACCTCTCCCACCCCCTTTCTTTCCTACTTTTTCTTTCCTTCCACCCAATCCATGGCTGCCATGCCCAAAACTGGCAACAGCTGTCTGAGCTTTCCTCTCCTCGGGCAGGCTCCTGCAAAGCCTTTCAGCCAGCCCTGGTACATATGGAAAGTGCTTAGCAGGGTCATTCAAAAATTTGTTTTTTTAGGTTATGATAGGATCTTAAAATTTATTTATAGACTTTGGGAAGATTTGGGGAAGAGCAGGACTACTGGAAATTCACGTATCAGGCAAGATTGCATCTCATTTGACTGTATCTATTTCCTCTTCATCACTATGTTTGCATTCCTTATTAGCATGTCAAAAAACCCCAGAAGGAAAAACATGCCATTTTTTTCATTTTACTGCATGCAATTTTATTAATTTAATTTAATTTAATTTAATTTAATTTATTAATATTTCTATACCGCCCTTCTCCCGAAGGACTCAGGGCGGTGTACAGGGCAAGAATAAAACACAGAATTACAAAAGTTAAAAAGTAATTAAATACATGCCCATTAAAAAACAGTTAATACATAATAAAAACCCCAATAAAATGACAGTAAAACCCCCACCAATCCCCCCCTTAAAGAGAAGGAGTGGCAGATCTAGGAGAATCTATAGATTAGCACTGGACTCTCAGCTGGGATATGCAATACTGTTTAATCAAAAGAGAACTTTGTCTATGGTTCATACTTAGAAGGATATTGTCTATTGTACCTTTGTTTTGAAAAACTAGCTTATAAGGCAAGGAATTCTGGGAATGGAAGGGTCGAGAGATCCTATTATTTAGCAGTTGACTGTCTGTGCTTTGCAACAGAGAGGTGATACGATTCACCTTGCAGAAGCCTCTTGCGTCTTCCCAAAGCCTTCTAGCAGTTTCAGTAGGTGATTGGAAGAACTGGAAGTAATTTTGCCATGCACAACTTGCATAAAGCCTCTTTTGGCTACTCAAACTTCTGGTGAAGGGCTCAGAAGAACAAGAACTGAAGTCATAACCCATTTTGTTTTAGGGTTGGCATTTATTACAGAACTTGCTCTGAAGAACTCAGTGCTAGAAGGGAGTGGGGTTTCTTTTCTTTATACACGAGCCGCTTGCCCTGGTCAGTATTAGTGGGCCTGTTTTTAATGGTTCCTTGATTAGGTTGTTGTTTACTGTTAGCTTGTTTGTCTGAATTCATAGTTCCTTGATTGGATTATTGTTTATTTCTTGTTTGTTCTAGCATTAATCTTGGTGTTAATCTCTGTTTAAGTGGGCGTTAATTGCTGGTGAAGAAGCATTTTGGTCTTTTTGTTTCCCTTTTGGCTTTGTGATTGTCTCTTTTGAATAGAATGAATATAGATGTTGCTTTAAATGTTCATGAAACATGTTTAGGAAAGAAGAAAAACAGTGCTAAAAAAGAGAGATAAATACCTATATACTTTTTTATATTCTGGTGAGATATTGGGTTAAGCAATTGTATTACTATCAAGATGCCCTCCCAGGTTAGGTATAATGCTATAATATATATTATCAAAAACATAATAATTTATGTTAATATAGTCATGGCTGTAAGAATAAACTTACTGGCAATATCTGGGAACCTAAATTTGGACTATATGCAGCAATGACCAAACAAACAGCATATACTTAAATAGTGTTTCCATCTGAGATAATTATTAAAAAGAATAGACATTTCCCCAGTATTTTCTTTTTTACACAATATCACAATTGCTTATGATAAAAACAGTGCATTTTAGCAGAATGAAGCTTTGGATTAATTTAAAAAGTTACAATTTATTTTCCTTTTCTTGGTTTTGTTTTCTGTATCTTATTCAAAATTCAGTATATTAAATCAGAGTTTCCCAAACTTTCAAGGTTGGTGGCCCCAAGTGGGGGGGGGAGGGAGGAAAGAAGGGATGAGTTTGTGTAGGGGTGTGAATGCCTATGCCCAAACACCCATTGCTTTCACAAGTAAGACTGTGAGCGCTTGTGTGTGGGGGAGCTGTGAGCATCCACGATAACACTTGCACTAGTGGGGCCACAAACACCTGAGATGCATGTGGCAATGCTTACATAAGTGGGCCACAAATGCTCATGGTGACGCTTGCACAAGTGTTGCTTCAAATGTCTGTGACACTTGTGGCGATGCACATGTGAGAGGGGCTGTATGCACGAACCCCACATGTGCACACTGGCCAGCCACTCAAGCAGCCTGATAGCCAATAGCCCACAGCTCAGTAGTGGGCCAAGGCCCACAGGTCAGGACCCCTGTATTAAATGGTTCACTTAAGTCTCTTCTTGTTGAATCTTTAACCTTAATCATTTACTTATGTTCCAAGTAAAAAGTGAAAAAATAATTGGAATTTTTCTTTGTAATTAAAAAAAACATAATAAAAAAGCTAAGTCAGAAATAAAAAGTACATTTAGTTAAAGAAAATCTAAGCAATAGGTGTTGCAACAAAAATGTGGAATATCTTTTTTCTTTCTCGTTTGAAGTCAATGCTTGTTCTTTCATGCTATGCTAATACTTGACATCTTCTGGCAGATTAATTACCAATCAGAATAGAGCTGGATGGGACCTTGGAGGTCTTCCAGTCCAACCCCCTGCTCAAGCAGAAGACCCTACACCATTTCAGAGAAGTGACTGTCCAGTCTCTTCTTAAAAACCTCCAGTGATGAAGCAGCTACAACTTCTTGAGGCAGGAAGTTCCACTGGTTAATTGTCCTCACTATTAGGAAGTTTCTCCTTAGTTCCAGGTTGCTCTCTCCTTAATTAGTTTCCATCCTTGTTTCTTGTCCTGCCTACAGGGGCTTTGGTAAATAAGTTTGACCCCCTCCTCTTCATGGCAACCTCTCATGCAATATTTTGATTCAATACACAAGCTTGAAAAATAAAATATGGATAAAGGCAAAAATTTAGTATTCTTTGAAAAAAGGTGGTGATGCCAGGCAGTTTAGCACAATAGAAAAATCAGGAGTGAATATCCATAACTATCTCAACTTGACTTATCCAATCTCATCTCTCTGTTTTTCTCTTTCTGTGTTGCTCTCTTTCTGTGGTACATTGAATATTAAGATGAAAAGTTTATCCATAATAAAAGAAAGGATAGTGAGCATGATGGAACTTGAATTAGAAAAAGGCCAAAGTGACTGTATGAATTAGAGATGGGACATTGTCTAAATTTAATAATGATTAGAACCTTCTTATTGACTTTTTGTGGAAAACAGAAAAAAAAATGATATATGCTTATGATAAAGGTAAAAATAATAGATTATAATAGATTATAGGCAAAATGTAAACAATGCTGTAATCATAGAGCAAATTTATAATCATATGTAAAATTATTGTAAAACAAAATTGGAGATCACTTTTTATAATCCTTTTTTGTTTTCTTTGTTTTCTTTCTCTTTCTTTCAAATATTAGTTCTTGTTAACGTTGATTCTTTATTTAAACTTCTAGTAAAATTTTATTTGAAGGAAGTTGAAAAGTTCTTTTATTATCAAACCAGTAGGTACTTCCAAAGTGTTTCATAAAATTTCTATAAAGCAGTTCCCTGAATCCTGCATGCTGGAGTTTTCTCTTATAACATTTCTAAAGTTTTTAAGGTGAGGTATCCATTACTCATTTAAGAGTGTATCTTTTTTCTATGGATAATATATATCATTTTGTTAAAAAAAAATCCAAAAATTAGATCCCAAATCTTTTCTGTTCCAGTGCAGATTTTAGTTCATTAAACATAAAGTCAGTTTATACAGAATATTAAACTGTTCAATTAGCACAATTGGCCGCGAGAGTTGTCTTGGGAGTTTCCCGGTACTCCCATGTTACACCTTTGCTCCGCGAGCTACATTGGTTACCAGTTGTCTTCCGGGTGAGATTCAAGGTTTTGGTTATGATCTTCAAGTCCTTACATGGCATGGGTCTGGGGTAACTCGAGGACCACCTGCTGCCGGTGTCAACTCCCCTCCGCCCTGTGCGTTCCCACAGAGAGGGCCTCCTCAGGGTGCCTCTGGTCAGGGAATGTCGACTGGTGGCCCCCAGGGGGAGGGCCTTCTCTGTGGGCGCTCCGGCGCTATGGAACCAACTGCCGGTTGAGCTCCAGATGGCATCGGACCTTCGCTCCTTCCGGCGCGGTCTGAAGACCCACTTATTTGAACTAGCTGGCCTGGCCTGATGGGGAACGTTAGGGTTTTTTTAATGGGTCTTTTATTTTTATTGTATTTTTTAACTGGGCACTTGTTTAATTCCTTTTTAATTTTTGTATTTGTTATTTATATATGCCCTGTTCACCGCCCTGAGTCCTTCGGGAGAAGGGCGGTATACAAATTTAATAAAAGTAAAGTAAAGTAAAGTAAGTATTTACAGTGTTCTACCTAAACAGCACACTGAATCCCATCATTTCATTTTACACAGAAAGCTTCAGAAGAAAAAAAAAATTAAAATTATATGCATCTTTTGATTTTGTTCTAAACAAATATGGAAAGGGGGACCATATCTTGGATATAATTATCTCCATCTTGTTTGAAGTTTGAAACAGCCATAGAAGCGTTTGAAGCTTAAGGCAGAGTATTGTAGGTTTGCTGTAATATAAGTGTGTGTAACCAAAGGACATGCAACTCTGATAAAAGAGTTTGAGATATGGCGTATGGAGAATCTTTGTTCCTATTTAGCTATGGTGTCGTAACTCAGTATTACATATTTTTAGAAATTGTAACTTTTAAGTTCATAAAACTATTCTAACCAATATACTGTTTATATATAATGCATTTTTTTTCTCATCAAAAGGACAACATTTCCTTGCTTACTTTCTTTACCATCTTTTCATCTTTCTCTTATTACTCCATTTAGGGCAATTATACACACACCTAAAGATATACACACTTTGAAGTTTTCTTCAGAAGGAAGGAACAACAATACCACATATTAGTTCTTATTTTTGAAAAAAGAAAAATAGTAGTTAATGGTCTACCTTTTGAATATCTACAAGATATTCAAGATATTGGCTCTCTTATTGCTTTTTTAAAAAAATAAATTTTATTAAAAGTTTGAAGGAAAACTTAAAACTAATACAAAATAGTACAAAATAGAACAAAGAAAGAAAGAGAGAAAGAAAAGCAAAAAAGAGAAAAGAAATAGAATGAAAAAGCTTCCAATTACCTCTACAGGAAATCTAAGCATGATTACTATTGTTGCTTACTCTATGATTACAAAAGGTCACTTTTTCCCTATGATAAGTGCATTTTTCTCTTTCATGCAAAAAAAGTTTATAACAGGTTTCCAGTCAACTATAAATGTAGGCATTGTCTTTTCTCTGATCAAGAAATTTAATTTAGCCATGTCTACAACCCATTCTTCCACTGTGGATGATGTCAAAGTTTGCCACTTTTGAGCAAATACAGATAGTCTTTGACTTGCAACAGTTCATTTAGTGCAGAGGTCTTCAAACTCGGCCCTTTTATGACTCATGGACTTCAACTCCCAGAATTCCTCAGCCAGGCACACTGGCTGAGGAATTCTGGGAATTGAAGTCCATGAGTCATAAAAGGGCCGAGTTTGAAGACCCCTGATTTAGTGTTTATTCAAAGTTACAACAGCACTGAAAAAAGTGACTTATGACCATTTTTCACAGTTACGACCTTTAAAGCATCCCCATGGTCATGTGATCAAAATTCA
This sequence comes from Vipera ursinii, assembly GCF_947247035.1. Taxonomy (NCBI): domain Eukaryota; kingdom Metazoa; phylum Chordata; class Lepidosauria; order Squamata; family Viperidae; genus Vipera; species Vipera ursinii. Next base: position 169,612,610 of record NC_139516.1, on the reverse strand, counting down.
GAATGTTTGGCAATTGGTACATATTTATGACTGTTGCTGTGTCCCAAAGTCATGTGATCACCTTTTGAGGCCTTCTGACAAGCAAAGTCAATGGGGAAGCCAGATTCACTTAATTAACTGGGTTACTAATTTAACAGCTCCACTGATTTACTTAACAGCTATGGCAAGAAAGGTCATAAAATGAGGCAAAGTTCACTTAACAAAATTTTCGCTTAGCAACAAAAATTTTGGGCTCAATTGTGGTCAAAGGTTGAGGACCACCTGTAATAGTCTTGTCGCAAATTTCAGATATAAAAACAAAATTTCATGACTTTTTTTCCAAGTTCCCTGTCCATTAGTTTCAAACAAAAAAATCTCTGGTTTCAGTTGTACTTTAATCTTTAAAATATTTTGAATGTATTCTGTATGTGTTTGTATCCATTTTTTGGCTCTTTTAATGTCTATGAAACATGTTTAAAATTTCCCCTCATGTTATTCACATTTCCAACAAAGTTTTGAAGCATGTTTATACAATCTAGATAACTTGAAGAAAAATAGAATATATTGAATATGATTTTTTTTGGTATTGATGAATATTTGTGGATATCTTTTCTTTCCTAGGATCACACTGTTAACAATTTCTAGGTAAGGAGAAAGAACTGCCATTTTGTTTACTCAGAAGTTTCAACCACAACTTTTTTACTTCATGTATTCTAAAAAGAGTACGTGCCAAGTCCTAAGAATTTTATTCAAACTTCTTTCTGAAATCTGATGGTTCTTCCTGAACTTCATTATATTAGATAACATTAGATAAACAATTCTACAAAAAGTACAGCTTAGAATGTGTAAAATGGGTATGAAAGGTAAAAAATTGAGATGATAAAGCACTAAAAAGAGAAATGGAGAGAAGATAGTTCAAGCTACATATAGGAAAAGAGCTTTAAAAGTTTGATCTGAAAGCCCAACTTAGTAGGGATGGCATATGTCTAAAAATTTAGGCAACTATTGGACGGAAGCAAAAAGTTAGCATTTTCTACCTCTTTTTACAGTTATCAAGTAGTCATGTGGACTTGCAAAGCCCATTAGTTATGGTAACCTTGTGGATGAGTGTGTGATAAAACACTTCTTGCCATTGTAAAATGTCATTCTCCCCCTCTGTGTGGTTATGTGACCCCATTTCAGGCATCAGGCAACCTGCTCATCTTTCTGATTGATTACAGCACTCCATGATCACATGAACATAATTTGCAATTGGGGGGGGGCAAAAAAAGTCCATTTGGAAAGATGGCTTTACATTACCACTGCAGCATTCACTTAACACCACAGGGATTTGTTTAATGGCCATCACAAAAAATATAAAATTGGATCTGGTCATATGGGAGCCTCAACTTGCAATTGTAATGACTTGCAACCAGAAATCTGCTCCCAATTATGATCATAAGCCAGGGACTACTCATACTCTTGACTCTCGTGTTAATTTTTAAAAGGCCAGCAAACAAACAAATGAAAAAAAAGAACTATGAGAGGAAATGAATCAATATTTCATAGCAGGAAAAGGAAAGAAAGTGTTTATTTGTCTGACAGTATTGTCTGCCTTTTTTCTACGAAGATTTTTGGAAGGAGTAAAACATGTTTATGAAGCCAAGTTTAGTACAGCTGGATTTTATTTCAAGTATAACTGTAGAATTGGCGCCATCCATTCTTGACTTACCATCCAGATCACACACACAAAAACTGAAACATGAATCTGTTTTACATTCACTGATATGTGTATAGTTTAAAAGCACAAGAATTATACATTTTTTAAAATCACTCAAAGGGACTGCTGAAAGGAAGGTTCAAACAGTCATTTCCAAATTATGTTTTATGGACCCAGATGAAAGATGTGGTGCACTTAGTCTAATCACTGTGGTTATAGCAATTAAAATACCCTGTCTTATTATAGCAATTGATATTTTTCATCCAAACTCATTTTGTCATCTATTGTGCTTCCTAGTGATGAGATGATAACTTCCTGGCTGATGCTTTCTCATCAAGACAACTGTTCACTTTTTCTCTCCCTCTCTTTGTTTTCTTTTTCTGCAAGTCAAAGGCTTTCCTAAGAATAAAAGTTGCTCTATATTTGCAAATGAGTTGGTATTACAAAGCTGGTATTAGTTTTAATTAGATCACTTGGTACCTAGGTACATCCTACTGCCTAGCAATACATTTCATTAAATTCAAAAATAATCAGCTGACCTTTTCAACATGGCAGTTTCCATGTCAAAATTTTGACCTTCTTGGAACATGTCTTGAGCTTCTGGCACACTAATTGTCAAGTATACAATTAGGTTATGTAATAAAGGCAAGGCTTATTATGCCTGAACTATTCCATCAAGTACTGACAACAGGGCCTGAAATGTATTAAAGAATCTGATGTAAATTATTTGGATTCTTTGCATGATATGAACACCTTCTATATTCAAACCTTTTGGCTCGAAACAATTATAATAGGCAGCAACACTAACACAATCATAGGGGCAAATTTTGACCATTTCATTATTTTGCTATCACGGAGATATAATTGGGGCATATTTTCATTGTCATCATATTTTATTGCAGCCATTTAACCTTGTAGGTTGAAAGTACCGTAAGAATTCTTTTAAATATTGGAAAGAATGTGGTGAGGATTCTAGCAGATACAGTATATTATGAAGATAATTATCCAGCTTCAGAACAGTATAATACTAGAAATACTTTCATCCATCATGACTGCTAGAAAATCTCTTTTAGAGATACGAGCAGTGAATTAAATGTTTCACAATTGCAAGAAACCATCTGTCCATGATTTGCTTCACTGGTTTGTCAATGAGTGGCTTCCTATAAATTTCTTAATGTGACATAGTTCAGGGATCACAAATGTGAATATTACTACATTTTGAATGCTTTACCTAAAAGTTTTGATCTTGCCTGTTTTATTTTAAAAATCTAACGATCCCTGCTGTCTAAAACCTCTGTAAAGATGCAGATATCTAATCAGCAGTGTTCAGTGTTAAAAAAAGAAAAAGGAAAAAATGTGTAATAAGAAGCACATCATAATAAGCAGTTTTTCAAAGTCAGTGAGAAGCCACTTTTAATATGAATTAGAAAAGTGAAAAGGTTGTCTTAAAATATGTATTTGGTGAAAGGAATATATTCAAGGGAATGAAATGCAAATGACAGTTCTAAGAATATAAAAAAGTTGCTATTGTGTCAAATTTTGTTTTTCTACTTTTTCTCCTCCTCCTCTCTGTTTAGTATAATGTTTTCTCCTTAGCAATTTAAGAAACAGGCAGTGTTGATTATTTTAACCTAGCTATTATTTCCAAAAATAATATTTTTGATGAAGCTGATTTAATGAGTCTGGTGATCTGCTAATTAAAATTCTAAAATTAGAACAAATGACAAATGTGATGTCAGAATTTCCTGGCTAAGGAAGAACTTGTAATTTAATAGTGATCAATGAACAGTTCTGGCCTTTACGACATTGCACATTCATTTTCTAAATGTCTTTTATCTGTTAATTATTACCATATTTTGAATGAGAATTAAGAGAACATATTTTTCAAGGTATTTTCCATCCAGTAGGGATAGCTATCCAAAATGAATAGGTATCATTTTGTCAGCATTTTGTGGAAGTGGGTAAGAAAACTTCTATAGCCTTTCTAATTCAAGATGGAGAAATCAGGGGAATAGGGAGCAATACTAGTGCATGCAGCTATGGCATTAATATACTGCTTGTTTGTTTTTCATGTTAATGGAACTAAGTCTAGCGTGCACACAAAAAGGGCTATTTTTTACCAATTGTGAGAAGAAATGAGAAAATTGTTGTCAAGTGCTTTACATATTCAATAAGTCTGTGTTAGAAAAAAAACTCACTTAAAGCATGTTGGAGAGAATACAATGAGCTTTTTATTAAAGCTAGCAGATTACAGCAAGCCATGGGTCTTTTGCTACCTACTGTTTAGAAGTAACAGATTTTTATCACTGACAATAAGTTTAAAATTAACCTTCAAAAGACATTAAAAGACATTAAAATAAATCTTAATTTCAGTGCAGGAGATACTTAGGGGTATTTTATGCCAATTTAGTTATTTAACAGCACCACTTAATCAATTACTGCTTCCATTCCATGTTTAATATGGAGTGTTAACTTGATTATTTAGTGAATTGGGAAAACATCTCTATGTGAATAAATTACAAACATAAGGAAATATCTCTAAGAGGGAAATTCTAAGCATACCTTTCAAAAAGCAAAGTTATTGAGCTCAAAGTGACAAACAGAAATCATAGTCTCTCTCATAATCAGAAATGTGTTTATGACAAAGTGAATCACAAAATATTAACTGGAAAGAAGAAAATTTGTCTAAACATAGTCTACTTTAGGGATGTCATAATACATTTTCTGTGGAATAATTTTAATAGCAAATCTGTAATTATTTAATTCATGCTTTTTGTTAATGCCTGTCAGGGAACAGTTAACAGGCATTTAATTTTCTACACTCTGAATTATTCTGGCTGCCACATGCTTGTCTTTTTAATTGTATCTTTTCTCTGACTTGATCCTAGAGCAACTTGATTTCCCACATGTGCTCTCACCTTTCAACTGTGCCAACTGCAAAGATAATCAGCGGGATCAGCCAACCAAAATAGCAAATATTTCACTTTTCTTTTTTTGATAGTTTTCTGTACAGTATGATGTTACACAATTTAGACTATTTGGATATAGCTACATATGAAATACTGTGTGTCCTCTCTTGATCCTATTTATTGGGGATATTCATAAGTTTTAATCTATCAATATACTATAACATACAGTGAAAAATTGGCAGTTTTAAAGAAGAATCATGCAAATCCAGGTAGTATAAACTTATTAAGGCCTTCAGTCATTATGACCATGGATAATGGCCACAGCTGAACACAGTATAGTTCTAACATCTTAATTCTATCATTATTGGAGTTGTTCGTATTTCTAGGGTTTGTGCTCATTTATTTTGATGTTTGGGGAGAAGTGTGTTATAATGAACTCTGATTCGCATAAGTTATAAGTTACAAAAAAAGCACTGGGCAGGACTATAACTCACAGTCTCCTGGCTTCTGGCCTGGTGCCTTAACCATTAAGGTTGCCCTCCGGGTGAGATTCAAGGTGCTGGTAATGACCTATAAAGCCCTAAATGGCTTAGGTCCGGGATATCTGAGGGAACACCTGCTGCCAGCATCAAGTTCCCTTCATCCAGTGCGCTCCCACAGGGAGGGCCTTCTCAGGGTGCCGCTGGTAAAAGATTGCCGGCGGGTAACGCCCAGGGGGAGGGCCTTCTCAGTGGGTGCGCCTGCCCTCTGGAACCAGCTGCCCGTGGAGTTGAGGACTGCCCCTGACCTCCGTTCATTCCGCCGGGACCTGAAGACCTGGCTCTTCGAGCTCTCTGGCCCAGGCTGAGAATTTTAATTTTAATTTTAATTTTAATTGGGGTTTTTACTCTTTCAGGGACTGTTATAATCTTTTTAATTGTTTTTAATTTTTGTATTTCTTGTTTTAATTCCCTGTAAACCGCCCTGAGTCCTTCGGGAAAGGGCGATATACAAATCCAATTAAATAAATAAATAAATAAATTAGGCGAAACTGGCTCTCAACCAGGTTTTAAAATTTAAACTTTAAAATGTTCCATGTAAATTTAAACTATTACTTCATCAATATATATATATATATATATATATATATATATATATATATATATATATATATATATATATATATATATATATATATATATATATATATATATATATATATAAATGCAAAATAACTAGTTGAGCACTGAAAAGACAAACTATGTGACTGGCATATCTTCTATGCGTACCTTAGGGATCACCTGCTGCCGGCATCAACTTCCCTCCACCCTGTGCGCTCCCACAGAGAGGGCCTCCTCAGGGTGCCACCGGTCAGAGAATGTCGTCTGGTGGCCCCCCAGGGGGAGGTCCTTCTCTGTGGGCGCGCTGGATTTGTGGAACCGTTTGCCGGTTGAGCTCCGGATGGCGCCCGACCTTCGCTCCTTCTGACGTGATCTGAAGACCTACTTGTTCGAACAAGCCGGCCTGGCCTGATGGGTGATGGGTTTGGATTTTAATATTGCTTTAATGTATTTTAATCTATTGTTGTTAGTTTCTGGGCACCTTGTTTAATCTCTTTTAATATTTGTATTCTTGTATTTTTATATGTTTGCCCTGTTCACCGCCCTGAGTCCTTCGGGAGAAGGGCGGTATACAAATAAAATTATTATTATTATTATTATTATTATTATTATTATTATTATTATTATTATTATTATTATTATTATTATTATTATTATTATTCTGGGAAGGCAATTCTGAGATGGAGGTAAATAGATTTGAAGACCCTGTCACTGTATCTCAGTTTGGAAAGAAATACAGAAAAGGTTTTCTGAAGTCAACATTAGGTACTGGTAGAAATGTACTGGCCGAAGTAGATGTTACTGTTTGAAACTAAAGAGAACAAATAACCTTGTCTTTTGCTTACATCTATGTGCAAAACTTAACCAATAGTAATAGAATGTCATTTTACTACTGCCACCACACTTTAAAATTCACTGCACCTGAATACAGCAAAACGCCATGGCAGCCCAGAAGAGGTCAGACCCATACAGTTTTATTAATTCCACTGCCAGAGGCAACTACTTTCTGCACTTTCTCTAATGGTAGGAGTGGCCCTTTCAGAAAGTAGTTACCGTAATTTCCTGAAAAATGTATACTAGTAAATCACTACACATCATTCGGCCATTTGAATTAAGTGGTGCATTGTCTCCCTCTTTCTCATTTTTCCTTTCTTTTCCTGTGTGAACCAGCTTCCCAACTTCATTGCTTCTGGGAAGAATGTGCATATTTCTTCATACATTTTTGCCAGTGAGCTAACCCATCTTGCCAGCTCATTAAAATTGTTTAAGCTGTTTCTTCCTTCTACTGAATGGCCTCCGTGCACTAGGAATAATGAAAAGAATAGCCTATATTGGGAATAAACAAGCTTGTCTGGAGGTCTGGAGTGTAAGTAGTGATGACCTGACATATCAATAATCAGCTTCCTTTGCATTAGAATTTTTGTATGAATCAAAGATGGAACTTTTATTAAAAATACTATATAGCTGGATGAATCTGTTTTGTAGTTTTTAGTCATAGATCTGAAAATTATTTGTTATAAATATTTAAAATATTATAACTACTATAAAGGTACATTTTAACTTGTAAAGAAAAAGGGCAAAACTGATTAAGACATAAGAATTTGAATGTTTGTTAAGTGCTTTGGGTAGGATATTTTTAATAGCAAATTTGCAATCATCCCTCCAACTTTATACTCTGCATTTGATAAATATGTTAGCAGACTCATTCATCCCAACTGGAACTAGTAATTAGCTTGCCACTGTGATGTAGACCACATGTGTCTACTAACTGGAAAGAGGAAAAAACACATTCACATTTTGATATGGACTCATTAAATTCAAACTTGCTGAATTTTTGTATAAGTAGAATACCTTTATATATAATGCTCACATTTTTATATATGGTGTAATGCAATTTACATTTAAAAATGCTTATGCTATAAAAATGCACCATACTGTACAAATGATGACAAATTATGGAGAAATGCATATGAAAATATATACATGTTACAGTATAGGGGAAATGGCTGACATAAAAATTAAATAAGTAAATAAATAGATTTTATCTGTGTATTTTTTTAAATCACAAAGTGTCATTGTTAGGACAATCTGAATTGGAACTATAAGAAGAGGAAGCTGAAAATTGATCCATAGTATTCAAAAAATTGCATTTTTGATAAATGATCTATATAGACAGTGAAAGATAATTTCAAATAGAATGTCCAACTGGACATATACAGAGCTGTTTAATGAGTCAAGACTTATATTTACTAAGATCTGTAGCAGATAATGGGTTGGAGATAAAACAATGCAATATGGGAAGATCTAAAAGAATGAATATTAGATAAATCCACAAACAACTTCACCATAGTAATCAAAGCATGTTCATCAGTGGTTCTTCATTAAACTGGGTTAATCATTAAAATTTGGGACATCTGGATTTGGCTCTGAGCCCCATTCTCTTCACCTTTTTTATTAATCATGTGGGTGACAAAATGAACTGAATAATTATTAGATTTGCAGATGATATCAAAGTGACCATAATTAAGACCATAGATGACATCAATCCCTATTAGGCAGGCTAGACCAGAAAAGCAACTCTACTGGAAGTATAGTATTATTGATTATAATAACAAAATCTTGTAAGTCTGATTATGCTATACCACCCCACAATTTTATACTCAAATTAATCAAGGAAGTGTCTAATTGAGCCATTTCTGAAAATTACCACATTTCTTAGGACTTAAAGTCACAATAAGAAATAAATAAAAGATTCTCCTGCTGCAGACGTCATTAAAACAGCAGAGGGCTAGGAAGGGCAGATAACCAAAGTAACAACAGACTGTGTTCCACATGACATAGTGCCTGAAATGATCTGTAGATTCATTCTTTTCCATCTGGGTGGATCTAGTTGGACACCATATTTTATGAAAGTTTTAGTAAAATTGGAATAGGGTCAAGAAAGATAATAAAGATGACAAGGAATCTGGAAATTAAGCCCTATGCTGAGGCATTGAAAAAACTAGGATAGTTTTGGGGAAAGGGCTGGCATTTTTTTCAGCAATTAAAGAAATGCCACACAGAAGACTGTCACCTGTTCTATATTATCTTCAAGTTCAGAAGATGGAATAATGGAATAAAGAATAAAGATTGGGAAGGAATTTGGAGAACACTTAGTCTAATCCCTGGTTCAGTGAAGAATCTACTACCACAAGATCCCTGATACATTGCTATAACATTTCTGTTTAAACAACTCCAGTGAAGAAGTTGCCACCTCACATTGTGAACAGGTCTTCTTGTTAAGATTTTTTTCATGGCATCCAACTGAAATCTATTTCCTTGTAATTTAAGCCCATTGCTTCTTGTCTTGTTTTCTGTCAGAACAATTCTACCTTATCTTCTACATGACAGATCTTCAGATACATGAAGACAGCTGTTCAGATACTTGAAGACATCTAGAGCCTATGAAAGATTCATTGTCTGAAGAGGAGGAGATGGATGATGGCCAAGCAGTGAGTTGATTGAGAGGCTGATTAGAACCTGTATTTTTAAATGCAGACTCCTGTACAAGAGGCACCATCTGTTTAAGAAAGAAGTTTATAGGGCCTAAGAGATGCTTGTAGAATAATAAATTGCTAACATTTGTTCCACCAAAACCAATGCGTAGCATTTAAGAATATAATCTATAATTCTCAAACCTAAGAAGAACCAACTGATCTATCTTACTACCCAGTCCTTGGTTTGTACTTTACCTTTTTGGTTCGATGATGGATATTTATTTTTGAAATTCCTTAGATTGAAGTCATGGCCTAAACACATTAATTTTTTTTTATTCTTCTTTTGATTCCAAATGCCCCTGAACAGTTTACAACAATGGAATATTTTTTCAAGTTTTACTGGCATTTTCAGATTACAAGTAATTACATGAAGTCAGATTTCAACTGAATATATAGAAGAATACTGAGATAATATTGATGAAGGAATAAAGATGCACTAGCAGAACAGAGAGTAAAAATGAAAGCAAACAAAGGCTTAGTTCTGAGAAAGATACTAAAAATAACCTTGCCTTGATTCTGCATGGTATGAGAGCGGGCAGAGAGAAATCCTGGAAGGTTTTCAAGATTCTGTTATTATATCTTACAACAATAAAGCAGAGTTCCAGTGTCCTTGTGATGTGCATTTCCTGACATGGCCTACTTTCAGGCTGAGTCAATATTAGGAAAAACTAAGAGTAAGAATAGTTTGATAATGGAAGCAATTACCAAGATAGATTAAGGTTTTTTATCCATTCTTAATTATGATGAGTAAAAGAAAGAAACAAGCATCAGGACAAATAAATTACTGTTAAATTATATTAGCTGAGCCCAGAGAATTCTGTAGTGGCCAGCAGAAAGTCTTACATAAAATGTACTTCATGTTTATAAAATTCAAGGTTCTGATGCAGAAAAATATTTGTAGCTCAGGGTTGAAATGAGGGCTCCTTTGGCACTCTCTGAACTTAGTTGTTTTCTTGCTGATGTTTCATTACCCAAGCTACCTTACCAAGACTGAAACACCCAGAATCATGAATCTTCTCAATCTCTGCCTAATCAAATATTTTCAATTCAATGGAGAAATATATCAACAAATCAAAGAAACATCCATGGGATCACTGCTTTCAAACCTCATAACCAGGACCATAATGCAACATCTGGAGTTGATAGCACTCCCACACATACAACCCAAAGTATAGATCTGGTATGTAGATGAAACCTTTGTCATAATAAAAAAGGAGCAACTAGAGAACACACATGAAACCATCAACAACATCTTTAAAGGAATAAAATTACAAGGGAAGAAGAAAACAACAACATGCTATCTCACCCTGTGTGAACACCAAGTGAGAGCTGAATTGAAGGCTGTGAATCCCAGCAAAGCTGCAGGCCCAGATGGGGTGCTGAGGATAGTGGTTAGGAATTGTGCCGACCAATTAGCAGGGGTCCTGACAAGGATTTTTAACAGCAAACAGCATGTGTACCATCATGCTTGAAAGCAGCTACCATTGTCCCAGTCCCCAAGAAAACCGCAGTTGAGTGCCTGAATGACTACAGACCTGTTGCATTAACATCTGTAGTCATGAAATGCTTCGAAAGATTGGTTCTCCAACATCTCAGGACATGCCTCCCACTGGATTTTGATAAACATCAATTTGCCTATAGGGGAAATAGGTCGACAGACAATGCCATAGCTACTGCTTTACACTCTGTAGCAAGTCATCTTGAGAAACCTGGATGTTATGTCAGGATGCTTTTTGTTGACTATAGCTCGGCTTTCAACACCATTTTGTTGAGCATTCTCATTGAGAAGCTGACTGACTTGAAATTCTCCCCGGCCATCTGCGATTGGATTCAAGACTTTCTCAGGGACTGGTTACAAACAGTGAGGGTCGGGTCTGCTTTGTCCACCCCCCTGAAGCTTTGCACCAGCTCGCCACAGGGCAGTGTGCTTAGCCCCTACCTGTACTCTTTACACACATATGACTGTGTATCATCTGACCCATCCACTGTGATAATTAAGTTCGCAGATGATACAACTGTGGTGGGTCTCATTACAGGTGGGGATGAGACAGCATACAGGGCGGAGGTACAAAAACTATCCATATGGTGTATTAACAACAACTTGCACCTGAACATTGGCAAGACAAAAGAGATGGTGCTAGACTTCTGGAGAAAAAAGGAGGAACCTGCCCCACTTTACATCAGGGAGGACTGTGTGGAGAGAGTTTCCTCCTTTAAATTTCTGGGAATCTACCTCTGTGAATATCTTACCTGGAAAGTTAATACAACCCAGGTGGCTAGAAAGGCCCAACAGAGGCTTCACTTTCTCAGGGTCTTGCGGAAGAACAGGGTAGAACAACGGCTAATGACCCTCTTTTACTGGTCTACTATAGAGAGTGTCCTCTCGTATGGTATTGTGGTTTGGTATGCTGGTCTGACAGCCGCGGATAGGAAAGTATTACAGAGGGTAGTGAGTACAGCACAAGACATTGTGGGCTGTCCCCTGACACCACTGGATGACATTGCCAGGGCTTGTTGTCTTGGAAGAGTGAGGAAAATTCTCAGGGATGACTCACACCCTGGATGGTATCTCTTTACTCTCCTACCATCGGGTAGGAGATATAGGAGTATAGCCAGCCACACCAACAGGCTGAAAAACAGCTTCTATCCGTGGGCTGTTAGGCTTTTGAATGAGAAATAACTTTTGTGAACTTTTGTGAATTTTATGCAGAATTGACTTGGGAGGCCGGTGTGTGGTGTAGTTGGTTCACATGGTGTAGTAAGATGGAGGGTTTGTTGTCACTGTGTGTTGGGGTGTGGGAACACAAAGGGAGGCTCAGCTAATCTCAATGTACACATAGTTGTACTTTGACAATAAAGGTTCATTTCATTTCATTTCATTTCCTGGACCTGCATCAGCAGAGACAGCGATGGCAAAATAGAAATACAAGTCTTTTGGAAAAAAAACCATCCACACCAAGTGCTTCACTACCTAAGTAATAACCAACCTCCCACAAGAGCTGTGAGAGAACACTATTTAGATGAGTACAAACATACTGTGCAACCCTGAATATGAGAAAAAGGAAACTGATAATTTATACCTCTTCCAAGAAAATGGATATCCATGCAACTTCATCAACATTCCTCGCCACTCAACCCAGTATAGCACAACCAACAGAAGCTGCGTAAAGGATAACAATGCAAACATCAAAAACATCTCAGAAACCACCAACAAACTATTACAACTACATGGCATCAACATAAACCAACTAAAGGTCTTCAAAACTTCCTAAGTAAACTGAAAACCCAGCATCCCTAGAAGCAAAAAAACAGGAGTCATTTACAACATACAGTATAAGGACTGCAACAGCCAATATGTAGAACAAACAGGCAGAGACTAGCAGAACATTTCCATGAACACAAACTAGCAGTCAGAAGACATGATGAAATCTCCTTAATTTCACAACACATGGACAGACTTACTCACAGTTTCAACAGAGAAACTGTGAACATCCTAGCTAGGTCAAGTCTAAAAACTCTAGAGCAGGGGTATCAAATTCGCAATGTCACATGACATGTCGTGACATATCATGACTTTTTTTCCATTGCTGGCAATGGAGTGGGTGCGGGTTCAGCATGATGCATCCGACCTGTCAAACTGCCAGCCTGCGGGCTGTATGCGTCATGTGGAAGCTGTGCACACCCCATTGCCAGCAATGGCAAAACCGTCCTGATACGTTGCGCAACATCATGTGAAGTTGCGAGTTTGACATGTCTGCTCTAGAGAATCCCTGGAAGCGGACTTCCGGTGGCGGCGCGGCGCCGGAGACAGCCTTTTCGAGCTGCCCGCGGCTCAGCTGTGTAGTTTTCACCCGAAACAGCGCCGATCAGCTGTTCGGGTGAATTTGAAGCCCCCTCCTCGGGAGAAGAGGAGGGGGTGAGGCCCCAGGTAGGGGTCGAGTTCTCCGGGGCCGCCTGAGTTTAAAGCTTGGGCGGCTGAAGGATCGAACTCCCCCGCAGCCTGGGTTGCTCCCAGCTGGTCAGCATCTCTGCTCCGGATTTCTTGGAGCAGAGCCAGGCGTTTGCGACCACCCCTGCCAGAAGGAAAGACTCTGGAACAAAAGGAGCAGGCAGAGCGGTACAAGAGGAAAAGGTGAAGAGGATCTTTATTTCTACTCTCGAGCTTAATGGACTTCCTAAACTTAAAGTGAAAGTGCGTCATAAGTGAAAGTAAAAGATGGCGGCTAAACCTCCCTCAAAAACTCTTTGGAGTGCTGGAACTTCCCCGGTGCAACAGACATCGTTGCAAGCCTTGCTTCCTCCTGCTGCATTGACATCGAAGGATTTACAAGATGCCCTTGAAAAGCATGCCCAGGTAATTTTAGAAACATTGGGTGAGGAGAGAATAGAAGAGAGGATGGAAGAGAAATTTAGTGCGATGAGGGTAGACATTTTGTCTACAGTGGAAAGTGTGGCTGAATGTGTGCAAGGCTTGGAAGAAAAAGTGGAAGATTTGACTCAAAAAAATGCTGTATTAGAAGTAAAGGTATTGGAGAATGAAGATTTAAGAGACAAAATGGACAGAGAGTTAAGCCTTGTTCAGTTTCACCAGATGCAATATGCTGTTAGAATCAGAGGTTTAAAAGAAAATATTAAAGAAGACTTAAAGCAGCTGATTTCTGAAGCTCTGGAAGCAGTATTGGGTCAGCCAGCAGCTGAAATAAAGGGATGCATGGATAAAGCTTTTCGTGTAAATTCATGGATTGCCAGACAGAGGAAGTTACCTAGAGATGTGGTGGTTTATTTTACAAAGAGAGAAATTAGAGATGAAGTTATTCAAGCTGCCTATGATACTAAAGTAGTGGTTGCTGACCAAGAAGTTTTGGTTTTAAAGGAAATTCCTCCAAAGATTTTAAGGAGAAGAAAGGACTTTGCATTTCTCGTGCAGGAATTTAAGCAACGTAATATAAGGTTCAGATGGGAGATTCCAGTTGGGCTGGTGGCGATGCATGAAGGTAAAAGATATTGTCTGGTTACTGTGGCACAGGCGCGTGATTTCTACAATAATGTTTTAAAAGCAACCCCACTATCACTTCTGGAAGCGGCAAAGGGATCTGGTGAAGAAAAACCTCATGAAGCTGAAGATGGCCAGACAGAGGAGGATGGTGCTGGAGGGGATCAAACTACAACTTTGTTGGCTGATGTTGGAGAGCTGAGGGTGACGCGTGCTGCTTTAAAAAGAGCAAAACAAATAAAAGAACAATACCAGCAGAAGTTTATGGAACTTTCAAAGCGCACTTACAGCGAGGCAGTGGGAGGAGCGCGGCCTAAAGGAGACAGGGCCATTGAAGAGGTGCTCCAAAAGCTTCGGGGCGACAAGTATGGCGACTAAATTTTTAACTTGGAATGTCAATGGATTAAATTCGCCTCAGAAGAGAAAGAAAGTTTTTCAATATTTAAAACAATTTAAGACTGATGTTATTTGCTTGCAAGAAACGCATATTAGGGCTATGGACCAAAAGTTTTTACTGAATTCAAGATTGGGTACGCAATTTGTTGCCTCTGCAATGAATAAGAAAAACGGAGTGGTTGTTTATGTTAAAAGTGCTATAACAGCGGACTTAATTGAAGCAGATAAGCATGGAAGATATGTAATGATAGATTTGTTGCTAGAAGGCAAAAAAACACTTTTAGTTGGACTGTATGCTCCTAATCAACAACAACAACAGGCTGACTTTTTCAGCTTACTTCATATAAAGCTTACTCTGTTGGATTACAAATCGTTTATTTTTATGGGGGACTGGAATGGCGTTTTGGATGTACAGATGGATAAGGCTGGTTTTTTTAAGCGTATTCCGTGTCATGCCAGACTGCCTAAGTCTTTTTTTGAAATGAAGGATGATTTGGAATTGCGAGACATTTGGCGTGACACACACCCGCATGAAAAGGACTATACTTTTTTTTCTGATAGACACCAATCTTTTTCTAGGATTGACTTTATTTTGCTGACTAATATTTTTTTTTCAAGGATCAAGAAGGTAAAGATTTGTGCAAGAGCTATTTCTGACCATAGCCCAGTATGGTTAGAGATTAATAAGGACAACAGAGATAGGCACTCATGGCGCGTAAATGAGAATTTGTTTAGAAACCAGAAAAATGTGGAAGAGTGTAAACAGTGAATGAAGGATTTTTTTGAAATTAATATGAATAAGGATACTTCTATGGATATGGTTTGGGATGCTAGCAAGGCCTATATGAGAGGAGTGTTGATATATATGAATAACAAACATAGACGTACTTTGGAAGCTAGAAGGAAAGAATTGGAGAATGAAATTAAGGAAAAAGAGAATGCTTTGATTTTGAATCCATTGGATGTGAAGATTAAGGAGGCTATCAAGCTATTAAGAGGACAATTTGATAAATTAATGGCTGATCAAGTGGCAACCAACTTGAGGTTTGCCAGGCATAATACTTTCTGCAATGCTAATAAGCCAGGTAGATGGCTAGCTTATAGACTAAGGAAAAAGCAGAGGGCTTCTAATATAGACAAAATTGAACATAAGGGGAAGGTAGTGTTTCAACAGGATCTTATTAAGGAAGCCTTTGTGGACTTTTATTCTAAATTATATGCTAAGGAGAAGATTAATGAAAAAGACATTGATGAATATTTGGAGAATGCTAGCATCCCGGTTCTTACGCAAGTACAAAAAGAGGAGATTAATCAATTGATTACAGAAGAAGAAATATTTACAGCAATTAAGGAGTTGAAGGTCAACAAAGCGCCAGGTACAGATGGTCTGACTGCAGCCTACTACAAAAATTTACAATTAGAGATGGTTAAACCGTTAAAGGAATTGTTCCAGACAATCCAGAGAGGGGGAAAGGTGCCTCCATCTTGGAGAACTGCCTTTATCTCTCTGATTCTGAAGGAAGACCAAGATGCTACTCAAGTAAAGAACTATAGACCAATATCACTATTAAATACAGACTACAAGATATTTGCTAAGGTGCTGGCTAATAGATTGATGAGGGTTCTGCAACGGGTGATTCATGGGGATCAAACTGGGTTTATTAGTGGTAGGCAAATGAAAAATAACGTGAGGCATATAGTTGATGTGTTGGAATTTTTGGAAAGGAAAAACCAGATCTCTGCGGCGCTAATTTTTTTAGATGCTGAAAAAGCTTTTGATCAACTGAATTGGCAATTTTTGATGAAAGTTTTAGATAAAATGAATTTTGGGGATAAATTTTTGCAACCAATTAGGGCATTATATCAAAAACAAACAGCTCGAATAATAGTTAACAATAGTTTGTCAGAAGTATGTAATATTGAGAAGGGTACAAGGCAAGGGTGCCCGCTATCACCTTTGTTATTTGTGTTAACATTGGAGATATTATTGGTAAAAATACGAAATTCGGAAAGAATTAGGGGTATACAGATTAGAGATCAGGATTATAGATTGAGAGCGTTCGCAGACGATCTGGTTGTTACAGTGACCCAGCCGGAGAGCTCTGTTGTGGACCTGATGGAGATAATAATGCAATATGGGAAGGTTTCTGGATTTAAAGTTAATGTACAAAAAACTAAAATCTTGGCCAAAAACATGACAGCATCGCAAAAGGCCCTTTTAGAAGGGATAACTGGATTTGAGATTGTCAAAAGGGTTAAATATTTGGGGGTGCTTTTGTCGCCCTCTAATACAAAGTTATATAAAAATAATTATGAAAAATTATGGGGAAAAATCCAAAAAGAAATGGAGAGTTGGGAAAAATTGCAACTGTCTTTGTTGGGGCGAATCGCAGCAGTAAAAATGAATGTCCTGCCTAAATTCTTATTTTTATTTCAAATGATACCGGTTCTTAAGAAAGATTCTAATTTGGAGGAATGGCAGAGAGGTATCAATAAATTTGTTTGGGCAGGGAAAAGGCCACGAGTTAAACTCAAGATTATGCAGGATACTCGTGAAAGAGGTGGTCTTAAAATGCCCAATCTTAAATTATATTATGAAGCTGCTGCGTTAGCAGGAATAAGTGATTGGATTAATTTGACACAAGAGAGATTATTAAATCTTGAGGGCCACGACTTGTTATTTGGCTGGCATGCATATTTGTTGTATGATAAGAAGGTAGATAATGTGTTTAGAGTGCATATTTTAAGACAGGCATTGCTGAGAGTTTGGAAGAAGTACAGACATAAGTTAGACTGTAAGATACCATTGTGGGCAATTCCAAAACACGCAATAGAAAATATACATGCTGGTTTTAAACATGATGTGACTACGTACAAGGAGATTCTAAGTTTGGAAAGAAATGTCTGGTGTTTGAAATCATATAGTCTCTTGCGAGATGAGAAGATTGTTCAGAATTGGTTTCAATATACTCAGCTACGGGCCAGGTGGAAAGAAGATCAGAAAAATGGTTTTACAATGACTGATGAAAATCTGATAAAGCAAATCAGAAATCAGGGTCCAGCACATATTAAATGGATATATGTTGCATTGATAGAGATTGACTCAGAAACAGAACTTGTTAAGGATTGTATGATAAAATGGGCCCAAAATATTCAAGAAGTTATTACAATGGACACGTGGCAAAAGATTTGGGTGAGGAACGTAAAATTTACACAAGCTCAAAATCTAAGAGAGAACTTTTATAAAATGTTTTATAGATGGCATTTAGATCCTAAAAAGCTTGCAAGTATGTATCCGAATTATCAACCAAAATGTTGGAGGTGTGGTGATGAAGATGCAACATATTTTCATGTATGGTGGACTTGTAAAAAGGTTAAGGCCTTCTGGATAAAAATTTGGTGGAATATGCAGAAGATCTTCAAGCAAAGGATAAAGTTCTGCCCGCAACTCTTTTTGTTGGGAATAATCACAGATGCTACGGTTGTGGACACTAAGTTGATGTTGAATTTAATTACGGCAGCAAGACTTTTAATAGGTCAGTATTGGAAGAAAGAGGAACTGCCAACCATAGAAGAATGGACTTTAAAGGTTTCCGACCTGGCAGAGATGGCAAAGATCTCGGCTTATTTGAAAGATCACTCGCAAGAACGTTATATTATGGAATGGAGAAAATGGATTGAGTCTATCCAGAACATAAATAGGGTTAAGAAGTTTCATGTAGCATTTGAATAAGTCTTCCTTCTCTTTCTTTTTCTTTATTTCTTTCTTTTTTTTTCTATATATATTTAATATCATTAAGGTTTGTATTATCCTATATAAGCTAGAGAGTGATGGATTTTAGAGTTTATGGTTGTTAGTATATGGTTGTTTATGATTGTTTTTTTCTATTATACCTTGTATTTAGCTCTGGGAAGTCGGGGGGGGGGAGGGGGGAGGGAGGGAGAGGGGAGGGGGAGGGGGATTGTTAAAGATAAACTGTATGTTAAAACTTTTCAATAAAAAAAAAGAATCCCTGGAAGCCTGGGACTCTGACAAATTAGCCAGCAACAGGCATAGACACAAACAATATATACATACCATTCAAAAGAGACAATTAACAAGCCAAAAAGGGAATAAAAAGACCAGAATACATACTAATGAGTAATCAAAACTCAGATGAGCAGAAATTAATACCAAGATTAACATTAGACTAACAATCAAGAAGCAAATAATATCCCAATCAAGGAACTGCTAAACAAGCTTACCTGAAACAGCCCAACCAAAGCATCACCAAGACCACTTCCCACCAACACTGACAGGGCAAGCCACTAAAATGTAAAATGAGAGCAAATCCCACTCCCTGCTAGCACTGATGATATTACCTAGTTTGGGTAATGAAACATCTGCAAGACCACAACCAATCTCAGAGAATGCCAAGGACCCCTCAAATTCAAGATTATATATAATATAATATAAACTAATAATGGATGTTACATTAACAGTTATGTTAAAATGGATAAAAGTATAACCATTCAGTGAAGTTCCTTAGAAACAGATTATTTACTCCTACAGTATCAATAGAAATTATAAACAGAATTAACAGAAAACAATGTACACTATAATGACATAATCCTATAAGGGCAGACCCCACAAGTTTTCATCTCTCTAGAAGTTCATCATAGAAGAAATCCATAATATACTGGCTCATAACATGCTATGGATTAATGTAGGACACATTTGAATTTATATCCATTGTGTATGTAGTTGATTGATCATGTACCATCAAGTTGGTGTTGAATATATATTATATAATATATATATATATTATCCATGACAATGATTCCCTGGTATTTCAAGTCTTCCAACAGTGTACCCTTCACCACTGTAACTAAAGCCATCCATCTTGCTGCTTGTTGTTCTCCTCTTCTTTTTCTTTCCACTTTTCCCTGCATTAGAGCCTTCTCCAGAGGTGTGTGTGTGTGTGTGTGTGTGTGTGTGTATGCAGTGAGTACCAACAATATTCAGCTTACTAGATATGTTGCTAACTTTTAGGATACTTTTGTGGATGATTTACATCCCAGATGATGAGAATCTCTTATGCTATATATTCTATGAGCAATTAATGGTCCCTGAAGCCATAAATAGCACTGAAAATCTGGTATTGCCTTATGGGCATAATTATATATTTTTTTTAAAAATCCCAACGGTATTAAAAAAAGATTTATAATACTGTTTAAAGGTTATATGAAATCATAATGATATATGAATCTACCGTATTGCAGAATACAGAAATACATTTCCCCCAGGTTTGTAACATATTTTATAGGTTTATGTAAGTTTGTGTATTATATTTGGCTTTATTTGGTTTTATTAATCTATTGTAGTTTGGCAATATTTTATGAATACATAAAATTGCACTGCTTTTTTGTTTTTCCTGCTGTTACTTAATATTTGTTCTGTTGCTTATATTTTCAGAACTAAGAACTTAATCTGATGTGTGTTGGAAAAAAACTCACTCTTGCAGTTGATAGTATTTCATACCTGCAAAACAAATAGAGAACCCAGAGAAAGGCATGGAAAGAGACTACGGTAATCATGTATTTTGCTGGTAGTCTTTTATAACTGGTATTTTCCCATGAACTTCAGTTAACATTTTCATATATCTTTAATATTATAATATCTATTGAAATATTTTTAGATCAGTAAAATGTCACTTAGGATATAAGTGACTTCTCCAGAACTAACTGGAAGCTACAATGCTTTGAATATTTAAGATAATTCACAAATAACCATTCGAGCAAGCAAAGTGGACCACTGATAGAACTCCAGAAAATAAAAGCTCTTAAAAATATTGTTAATGTTCTGTACCAGCCTGCTACCGGCCCTGCAGCAAAAGCAGGGACAACCCCTTTACAAACGGCAAGAGGCTGGAATAAAGCCTGCCAAATTTATTCACATAAAACAGAGCAAGACAAGACACGAACCAAAAAACAGGAGCTTTAAGAAACAGGAACTATCCAAGCGGTTGCCTTCAGCAAACCAGCCCTCCCACACATTCCCCTTATATAGAGTTCAGGGCGTGGCTTCTCTCTGCCTCCTTCCGAGGAGCCCCATTGCCTTCCTCTGTTTACTCCTACTTGACTGCCTCCTGCGTCGGGCGTCCTTGAACAGGGCCAGCTGTGGGTCATCTTCATCCACGCTGTCAGGCTCACACAGCTGGGTCTCCATGGTGACCAAGTGGGAGGGGCCTGGCTGAGGGCTCTCATCAGCAAGATCTTCAACCCCCTCAGCAAGGTCTTCAACACCCCCCTCCTCCTCCTCTGAGTCGTCCGACCCAACTGCTGAACCCACAGGCTGACCCTGAATCACAACAGTTAACTTACAGATTTCAAATCCCACTGCTTATTCCATGCTATCCTTAGTTTGCATTTCATTAAAAAAAAACCCACAATGGCAATGGCTGATTATTTCTTTTTTGACAGCTATCTAAATCTTATCATCCTTAGCAAGCAATGTGAAGAAAAAATCATGTCTCCTTTCAGGTAATTCCTGAAGGGAAATAATCACACACAGACACAGCTACACATAGTCACAGACACACACTTCAGCAGCACATCTAATTAAACGACAATGGCTTAAATTCAGAATATCACATAAGCATTTGTTTTTCTAGGTAAGGGGCTGGATATTTTTTTCCTTGAGTTCAAAATTAATTTAGCCTGTTTTAGGGCTGATGCTATAATGCTCATATGTTTCATTTTTCAAAATGGGGGCTGAGGGAAGGTGGCAAAATTTTATGGCATAGTTAGAGAGGAATGGTTTGGAGAGCAGAGGAAAAGGGGGAAGAGGTGGAGAAGAATGGAGAAGTGATAGCAGTGGTTGTAGATTTTCTATTCTTGGTATAACTGACATGCTTTCATTAGGATTCAGTTTTAAAGCAGACACTGAATCCACTATAGTGTCTGTCTAATGGAAGAACTCTTCCCCACTGGAAAAGATAGGTAGGATTTGGGTCAATGGCACTATATGGTATTAGTCAAGAGGCATCAAACATGCTGAAAAATATCCAGGCATTTAATGAAAACAAAACAATATGTTCCAAAAGCGGCCCAAAGCGCTAATCAAATGGGGAGATCATCAATTTCAGAAAACAGTAAAGTGGTTCTTCTAAAATGTCATTATGGATAAGGAAAGGATTATTGTACTCAGAGGTACAGTTCTTGGACTCAAGCAATTTTAAGTTAATTTGGGTGTTTGGTTGAACTTTTCACCTACTTATTAGGCAATTCAAGTTTGTTAAAACTCTTTGAAGTATGAAAACAGAGTCATCTTGGAATTCCTGGTTTATTGCGAAGGCAACTGCCATTTCCAGATGAATGCAAAAGGCTTCTCATTGAATCAT
This sequence comes from Vipera ursinii, assembly GCF_947247035.1. Taxonomy (NCBI): domain Eukaryota; kingdom Metazoa; phylum Chordata; class Lepidosauria; order Squamata; family Viperidae; genus Vipera; species Vipera ursinii. The sequence goes on along the minus strand of NC_139516.1, from coordinate 169,590,616 downwards.
TAATATCCATTCAATTCATATAAACTAAATTCTGTTGACAGTGTAACTTATTACAGAATGGGAAAAACAAGAGATCAGAATGTTCAGAGAAGAAATGAAGCCTTATACAGTATATTTATATTTGATTATTTCATCAGGACTATCTTTGCTAGGTTTTAATTCTTTTTCTGTTTTGGCTATCCACTTTTGCAACAAAACTAAGTTATGTTTAGCCAAAATCCCAGCTCTGAGATGCCAGTTCTTGTTTAAGAAATCATCTAACTCTTTGTTTCCAGTAGATGAGAAAGGTGACTCACAGATGGAACTCACTACCTGGAGTGCCACTTGTTGTTCTGGAGGAAGATGAATGAGAACAAAAAGTAGCTGCAACTTTTACCATTTGTCAGCCATCAGTGATCATTAAGACAAGGCCTCCTGATATGATAAGCATCAGACTATTTGCAAGAAGATATTCCCTACAGGAACTGCACTGTCTCCTTCTAAAGGCATGAGCTGGACTGGACTATAATTGGCAAGCTCCAACAGCACTATCAGTTTGAGAAAAAGAATGTCTTTTAAATGAATTTATTAAGAATTGGAAAGCAATGTTTGAATGATGCAGTCATTAGAATGTGCCCTGGAGTTTTGTATTTATTCCACATAGCCTCTGTCTGCTGCTCTTTTTTCCTGGATTCTTTATTCCTGCAGTACTTTTCTAAATAAAATATACGTTTTGATCTAGATATCATGCTTTGCAAAGATATGTTGAATTATTAAGCTGAGAATGTAATTTCCTTTATCTACTTCAGTGTCTTTGTCACAGTCCTTTACTTTAAAGCTTCTCTATCATAAAAGCATTTACTTTCTACTTCTGTTTTGACTGTAAATAAAGTAAAAGTAAAGCACCATGAAGTATTTTAGGTTCTTTGAGTTTCCTTTTAATCTTTATTAAAACTGTGTCATTTGTTCTGAATTTCCAAAAATCTATTGGTTTGATTGATGTTAATGCCTGCAAACCTTTCTTTTGAAATGCCCATTTCATTTATTTAATCTAATTTTAGTTGACTGATTTTCAGCTTTTGAAATCCTTCTCAGAAAAATGTTGGCTTGTTGTGAAAACTTATACTGAAGACAATTCTGTGGGAAAAAATTAGTCTATATTTCCTTTTTGTTAAGAGAAGATCAAGAATTCCTTGAAACATTGCAAGATCTTTTCCAATTGTTGGTTAATTTTTCTTCTTCCTTTTTCTTTTTAAAATATTCCTGCGGTTAGCTGGCTTCATAACTTTGTTTCAACAGGGAGTTTAGATCAGTAAGAAATAGTAGGAGACTGAAATTGTATTTCTGATCTGATATCTAGACAGCATAACTCTCCAGTACTGTTTCCATGCTATGCCTGGATTTGTAGTTTATATTCATAGGTTTTGGAATTGTCCACATTTTATGTTATTTCACTTTAACACTTGGCTTTGTTTCTGTTCATAAAATGGAGAGTAGAACCTGCTGCCTTTTTCAGGAATGTGGCTTGTTTTTGAAGTTCAGTCGATTTATTGCGTCTATTGGCTTCACTTATCGGAATCACAGGAAGCTGCTTTTGTACTGAGAGACTACTGATTCATTCAGCTTACTGTAGTCATCATTTTTAAAACTGACTGAAAGTGATGCCTTAGGATTTCCGCCAAAGTTTTTCCAGCCATAGATAGAATAAAAGATCATCTCTGTTCAAAGTATCCAATAACATAGCATAGATGGTACATACAAAAGTAAAAAGTGAAATAAAATCTCTCTATATCCTTGGTGTGAGACATCAAGAGACTTTGTATCTGTAGAAAGTATAGACTTTAATGCCAAAATGGAAGATCTGCTATTTAGGCAACAAATAGATAAACATAGCTTAAGCCCATAAAAAGAGAGACGTTTACAAAAATAATCTCTCTTTTTTCTCTAGAAGATAAAAATGGGAGAGGGGAACATATTTGGGCTTGCAAGATTCTGTTATTATAGCCTTTCTAATGAAAGTAGTTTTAGGCCTATAGGGTGTCTGTTTTTTAGTCTAGTTTACCTTGAGAGCTGAAATGGCAATGGAAAAGAGTCAATGAGGTTTTTTTGGTCTAGTTTAAAATAAGGATATTAGTTTCTGGTGATTTTTTTTCTTTCTTCCACTAGGAGAAGAATAGGAATAGTCCATCTTCCCTTTTCCTTATGTATTTTAGCATGTGTTGTTCTGTCCTGGACTTTTCAGAATTAATATCCAGAAATCTTGTACTTTCAGTGATATTTAACATTGTCCTTGGAATAGAATTTCTGCCTTAAAATTTTGTCTTTGCTTTCCATGGCCTGTTTGGCTATGAGAAGAGAATAGATTTTCAGATCTGTTAGCTATTATTGGAAACTGATACCTATTTATGGATGTGAGACCTTTACAAACCAGTTTTTAATTATTGGCTTAACCTTAAAGAAATGCCCATATAGTACCTTCTTAGGAAGTGCTTACTCAAGCACTCTAAGTTTTTACAAAAGTCACTTCCGATGTCTGCTTGTGATGCTGTTGCTGCAAAAATAGGGATCTCTATGATACTTACTTTGCACATTTAATATGAAATTAACATTTATGTAAATTGTTACAAATTGAACTCAGTCCGTTCCAATATTTAGAGGCCTGTTGAGAGTTACTTCTCCTTATAAGGTCTGTGGAATGTGTATGTCAGTCCTCTAAGGTGGACCAGACCAGGAAAAAGCTGCACAGGAAGACTAGAAATATATTTTATTGAGATAAACTATAGTAACAGAACCTTGCTAGTTTGTGTTCTAGCTTCTTCTTATACCCCATGGAAGCTGGGAGGAGCTAGCCTGGGTCTCTTCCTAATACTATCTCTTTTTCTGAAACTGAAGAATACTTCTGCCTTTGTATCTGAATGTTCTGAATATTTCCTTAAAGGACATTTCCATGGTTCTTTAAAGTGTGAGGTAATGGGCCTTGTTTGTAACAGACCCATATTATGGAATACATTACCGTCTTCAAAGAGTCAGAAGATACCTTCATTTCTTGTTCTTAGAAATATCAAGAAAGCCTTCCTTTTTCAATGACTCTTCAGTGTCAACTGCTTGGTGCATGGAGTTCTTCTGTAAGTGAATAATTGTGTTACACCTTTGGATTATTAGTTTGTGTACAAAGCTGTAAGATTGTGCTATTTTACAAATAAAATAAATAAGCAAATACTCATATTCAGGATATTTGTTTAATATGCAATAACTTTGCCCAGTTTTGAACAATAAATACTGCAGCAGGGTTTAAGGTCCCAAAATTCTAATCTGCTCAGGAACTCTACTTAAGGGAAATGAATAAATTTTTATCTAAGCAGGGGATTAATACTAGGAAGTTTTGATTAATGTCATTGGCAGATTTTTGGGATGTGTGGAGAAAAATGAGAAGATTTCCAGAGAGTCTGATAGCCACACAGAAGATCTTCACTCTTATTTTACTGCCCCTTATGTCAGAATAACTGGGACAACAGTATTAAAATTTTTGCTCAATTACAAGAGTGACAGCCAGGCTAAAAGAGGATTTTCTTTATGATTTGAAGGTTGCTGGAAGAATCTCCACTTTTATACTAGAGTTCTCTTAACAATTGGGAAAAAAAAATGATGAAATGGAGGTACCCTGGCTGTTGTTTTCTGAAGAAAGAATGAAGTAGCTTACAATTCACAACAATAAACATATTCCATAATTGTTTTAGTAGTTCCATATTTAAATAGATTATTGATTATTGTTTAATGGTAGGATTTATATAATTAAGTTTGAATATCCTTGGAAGATTTGGAAATTTATATTGGAAAATAGGGATTTATTATGCGGTGAATCTAAATAATATTTTAAACTTTAAATAGAATTGTAAATATGGGCTAACCTATTGATTTTTTATTATTTCATTTTAATGTCAAATCAATTCTCTCCCTTCCTCTCCTCTCCTTTCTCCTGCCCCCACCTTTTCTCTCTCTTTCTCTTTGTAATCTTTGGATTTCTCCATTTGTTTTTGCCATCTAGAAATATCTTTTTGGCCATGCAATTGTCACCAGGTCATGTCCCTGGATTCCAGGAAACTATTTAGTTCATTCATGGTGACTGTTTCAGATGTAGCATTTAGAAGTAATAATTTAACACTTTGTCAGTTGCAAGGGAAAATTTTCCATTAAAGAAAAGTGAGTTGGGTTTTATATGCTTAGCAATTTCTGTGGTTACCCATCTATTAATTTGCTCCGAGAAGCTCACGCAACATAAAAATAGAAACCAATATTAGACTACATAATTAAAATGCAGTAATTACAATATATAGTGTCTCTGCAGAACCAACGACTGACCAATCTTTTAAGGGTTTTAAAGTTTTAAAGGGTTCAGGAAGTTGAAAACAACATCCTGAAGAAAGCAGAAACAAGCAATTTTTATCTTGTTTTTAAGAAAATGACATAGTTGTGTGTGTCCATGAACTCTTCAAGCTTGAGTCTGATTTGAAGGAGACTTCCTTTTAACAAAAAAGAGTAATACAGAACAATTTTTTAAAGAGGATTTTTAATGATAGAATTCTCCCTCTCTCAACTGTGCAATTTAGATTATTAGAAGCACAGATCTGTTATTAAAAATCTGTTATTTTAAAATAAAAATTCCATGACTTCAAAAAGACCATTAAGAATGTACCACGAGTCACTGTAAGAAAGATATTCATCAGTCAGGATGATACCATTAGTATAATTTGACAGGAGCACATATAGCAGCCTTATTGAACACAACCTTTAGGTTCACAGATTATTGCACTTAAACATTTAATATGATGTGTAAGCTAGTTATCATTTGGAACTTGTTTTAAATTCAGCTGAGCAGTGTTTCTAAAAGAAGGTTAATATATTTTATAGAACCTTGGTTTTTTTAAAGAAACAAACAAACAAAAAACTGGAGCTGAAGCTGAAGCTGTTCCAGGCATTATCTGCTGGTGATTTCAAATGTGTGTAAAAATAACTGTAAAGCTGTACTTAACTGTCTCTCTGTGTATTTCCTCTTAGCCATATATTGGCAATATAGTATATAAGCAGTTTGACTTTGTACTTCACAAAAACAGGTGGAGCGGTCTCATTTTGTTTCTAGACATTCAGCAATGATAAGTCTGTTTTCTCAAATATGATGGTCTAGCTCACAGGTCTGCAACCTGCGGCTCCAGAGCTGCATGCGGCTCTTTCAGCCGTCTCCTGCGGCTCCCGGTCCTCTGCCATGTGCAGTCCAAAAAAAAAAAAGTGGGACTAAAAAAGTTCAACCAATCAATTCAAATATGCAGGATAGGTGCATATCTCGCCTTGGCTCCACTCTTCAGTCAAACCCTGTTCTGCGCATGCGCGCATGTACGTGCAAGTGCACACGGTTTTTTTGCGGCTCCCAGTTTTTCCTTTTGTGAGGGAACTGGTTCCGAGTGGCTCTTTCACTGTTTCAGGTTGCTGACCCCTGGTCTAGTTCCTAATTAATGGTCATATACCTGCAAATTATTTGTCTATAGTCCAAAGTATCTGGAGTTCAGGAAAGTATACTATATCTATTGGGATTCCTCAACTTTGTTCTAGTGCAGTTAAGACAGTATGGTCCAAAGTGATTATGGCTTTGTCACTAGGATTGCAGAGCAAGAGAACTTTGCTTAATTATAGAAAGTGTCATAATTCAATGATTCACATGATTGCCCTAGAACTGGGCAGACCTCCCTCAGTGCTAATCATAATTGTTGTGTTTCTCATGCTCATAGGGAAAAAAGCTTCTTTCTTCCATAATGCCTTAGTTTAATGCAAAGCAATAACCCAACTACTAACACAAATGCTGCTATAGCAAAACAAGCTAAACAAAACAAGAAAAGCCCTTAGGAAGTAGTTATGCATGGCTAATGGTGATTCCCATTCCTTAGAAACTGAGATAATTTATTTTAGCCATGGATAAATGAGATAATTTTTGCTATTAGTATTAATTTAGGTACTTTTTAATGGAGTGGAGAAATTGGAAAACTTTTTATATTCACCTACAGACGAGGGACAGCCAGAGTTGCAAGTTCTTTCCTATTTCTCAGGGAATTTTTCCATGGGGGGTTTAATAACCACTGATAATGAAAGTGCACTTGAGAAGATTTCAAGAGAGAGAGAGAGAGAAAAACCTTTACAGGTGTATTAAAGTCTTGCCACCATTTTGTATATGTATAAAATATGCAAGAATCACTCCAAAGGCTGTATCCAAACACAATCACATACTGTATAAAACACTTTGCTACAAACATGAAGCCTGATTTGTATTTACCAACAACAGATAAAGAGGTCATCTGTTTCAACTAATTTTTGTGCTGAAATCTGTCCCCAACTTTTTCTCTCTCAAAACAGTTTTTGTTCTGCTTCCCCCCCCCAATTTGGAGTGTTTTAGAATTTATTTTGGGTGAACTTATAGGAAGGGCAATACATTCGGTCTAGTAGAGCTTACTATGTTTTTGCCTCTGTCTATCTTTTTATTGCTTTACAGCCTCCCTGGCTGATCATCCCCTTGATAAGAACAAAGATATCAAAAAGAGACGTTCCATCAAAATGGAATTTAATTCAAATGTGGGAAGACCAGGAAGCAGCAGTTTTCTAAGGAGACAATCATACACTGAAAAACAGAGTGCTTTCTTATACTTTCCCCTTGATTCCTTTTTAACTAAAGCAAAAGGCCAACACATCATTCATAAAGATTTACTATTTTTGAAAGTGAACTTGAGGGGAATGGTAAAAACAACAAGAAAAAAGAAACAGATTCTCAGCAAAACACTGGTTCTGCCCATATCACAAAAGTTATGCATTTTTAAAAATGTAGAATAAGGTAACAATGATACATGTTTTCTTTATGTTGATATTTTTTCTCTCACTCTAGAACACACAAACATTCTATATGAACATGAGTACTTCATATTTCAAAGTATTTGAAGGTTATCTTTATCTGTCCTTGGATTTAAGCAGACAAGTCTTATGGATTATCTACACATCCCCACAAAACACAGGTACACAAACATGTGAGAGTTCTTTGTTTTCCAAGGACTGCACACACTGTAGCAGAGCAGATGACTATATATAGTGTTTTATTGTGGTATACACCCAGTGCTTTTTTTTCTAAAAAAACGGTGCCGGAACTCTCATCTTGGCGGGTGCAGGAGGTGGGGGGGCGGTGCTACTGTGGTCATGGGTGCGAGGGGTGTTGGTGGCAGGCTACCCCCGGGGCCGGAATCATCACAGCTGGTGCTGTGGGAGCAGCGGGGTCCGCTCTATATAGCAGGGCTGCACAGGGCAGGCAGCAGAAGTGGTGCGAGCCAGACGATGCAGGCCGGCTACTTAGGCGCACAGGGCAAGGCAACGGTGGCACAGGTCCAGCACCAGGTAGGCCACCATCCTGGCTGACACGGGTGAACAAAAGGAAGGAGTGCACATGGACTCCGCAGAACCCACTTCCCACTCCTTGTCCTCTCTTACTTACCTAGTTGAGATGGTGTAGTTGGGCAGCAGGGAGGGATGCAAAGTTCCTGCCAACTCGCCTTCACTGCAGACAACTTGCCGGTGCAACATTTGCCAGCCAGGTCTTTTGGCACACTCAGCAGCAATTCCTTTTGGCTTTTGAAAGCCAATAGGCTTTTGAAAGCCAATAGAGGGAGTAGCATAGCTTGTGCAAAAGCTTTTTTTGTGTGTGTGTGCAAAAAAGGGTGCCGGAATGCCATTCTGAGCATTCTATGAGAAAAAAAGCCCTGTATACACCTTTTCCAACAGTGGGCTGTTGCTCTGGATTAACTCCATCTTCCTAAGCCTTGCAAATTTATATAGCCACATCAATACATCAAAGTCTGTAAAATGGCATATAATCTTTGTTACCCTCCCAAAAATTTTGCACTGATTACAAATGTGGTTTCTCCTTTTCTGGTTGCTGATTTGCTCCAGGCCAAGCTCCAAGCTCTCCTCCAGGCCAAGCTCTAAGTCCTACTTATTATGTTGTGGGCTCTGATGAGCAGGAACGAGAACATGCAGAGGAGTACAGATGAACACATACTTTATTTAAGCAGAAAATGTACTGAGATATTGGATTCACCCTGCCTCAATATATATAGCCAGGCCCTATGGCATTAACCAATCAGATTGAAGCTATACTTGCCACCCAAAGTTGACCAATAGCAGGACTGGCACCGTCCTGTCTGAGATGCTGGAGAACTGTTGGTTCTCCAGCAGAGCACGTGGTGATATTCCAAAAGCCCAGTACATAACACTGCTCTTAGGCATATTGCTTTTGAGCACTCTAGATGAGCTCCCAAGCCAAGCTCAATGCAGAAATCCCACCAGGATATGCTGCTTACTGTAGTTCGTGGTTGGCAAATAGCCCTCTTGCTTGACTGTAATAGTTGTCAATCTCCAAAGATCACCTCCTACTTTTCCTTCTACTTCCTGTTTTCTTATTTCATTTTCTCCTAAACCCTTAAATACTGTGTCTGAACATTCACTTTTGTAAGCTAAGAATATGTTTGCAGGGGGGAGGGTAAGGCTGCCTATGGATGTTGGCTCGTACCTAAAAATGCCAGGGTCCGGTTTAATTAGCCAAATAGCTGGAATGCTGCCATGGATGCTTGTACTGTAAGTAAATTGGAAGTGGGGAAATTAATTATCCCATCTCTTTTCAAGTTGGGGGAGGAGGTTTCCTTTTGGGAAAAAAAGCATAAACTATACAGAAATTTGGGTGGGAAAATGGGGCTGCATTTGTTGGCTGCAGCTGTTTATCACAGCTTCCTTTTCTTATAACAGACAAGCACTTTTTGCTTCCTATTTCATGTTATAGCACCTAAATCTCAATGTGCAAAGTTGAATAGGACTCAACCCATTATGAAACAATTTCCTAAATAATTTGACATACATATGTGATTCCCAAGGATAACAGCAGCATAAATTTATCTGCATAAGATTAATACTATTTTTTATTTTTTATTTTAATTCCATTTATATCCCGCCCTTCTCTGAAGACTCAGGGCGGCTTACAAGCTTAGCAGTAGCCTTCATTCTATGTATATGCCTGCTTATTAGGGCTTTTGCCCCCCCCCCCCAAGTGGCATTATTACAAAGTCAGCTTAATTGCCCCCAACAATCTGGGTCCTCATTTTACCTACCTCGGAAGGATGGAAGGCTGAGTCAGCCTTGAGCCTGGTGGGATGCGAACCTGCACTAATTGCAGGCAGCTGGTGTTACTATGGCAAATCACGCTCTATGCATTTTCCTGCACAGCTGTAAATGTAGCCTTAATATCTCAAAGTCTTTTTCTATTTATTAGTTTTAACTGCTTACTTTTCTAGAACAATTGATTATCAACTTGGAGTAGGAATTTTAATTGCATTCAAGCATTTTTAATTATTAAGAAAATCAATATTCTAACAGTTGATATATGAATAACTTTGAAATGTTTACCAATGGAAAACAAAAGTGCTGTCGATGGAAACTTTAATAGCAGATCAAAGGGAATTTGGAACGTTAGCAGATAATTTTGCCATCTTTGTCATCCCCCCCCAACAGTTAACAGAAAAGATACAATCTTATCTTGGAGAGGCAGCCAAATAATATGTTTAATATATTTATTATAGTCCTGTTAGATGTTCATCGCCAAATCAAATAATGAAAGTAAACAGAGTGATGGAATAGTCTTCATTATCCCCATTTTATATTATTGCTGTCATCCCCGAAGCCTTCCATCAAAGACATTAGAGATCAAAGATGGAGTGGGAAACTTGCTTTATTTGTGTGGATTCGTAATGTAGTTTAGAACTATGGAAGACGCTTTAGGGTATAATGATACTTCTATTAGGAATCCAAGTGGCCTGGATAATTATTGGAACTTGAGAAGATCACTAGGATTGGGCTGCCAGCACCATGCTCATGTGTCAAATGAAGCAGTGGGTTGCTGTTGGTGGCCAAATCATGTTCCTTTTTAAAAGTGGTAAAGAGCACCACCATCATAAGATACATGAAATGAAAGCCTTCTCTGGTCAAGCTATAATTTGAGAAGTGATTGAATTAACCTTCTCTACCAGTACATCTCCTGCAGAGGTATTATAATTCTGATGTCTGTTGTAACTTCAGGTTTATATCAGAAAAAAAAATCTGGATAATATTAAGATAAGTGTAGTCAGTTCTACATTTCTTTCTAGTTCTACTCTTTTGTCTTGAAAGGGAATGGCATTACCATATCTAGGTTTAATTTTTCATTTATTCTCTGTGAATAAAATTTAGTTTATAATGACTTTCTGATTGAGCCTTTTAATAATCAAGTCAACATACATGCTTTTTAGAAAGAAGGAAATAAAATGTAGTAAACTCCTGCCTTCCTACTTCAGTGTCAGCTTGCCACACTTGGTGAAACTCACAGATATTAAACCAATGACAGATAATACGAATGGATAGTAAAATATTCTGCATCAGCTTATTATATCACAGAATTCAAGCTACAACAAATTCTTCAAACCATACAATCTTTCATTTTTATAATCTGTCACATTTGAGTCTGTTGCCGTTTTATGACTTACTGAGCACTTCAGATTTTTTTCTCTGTTCTTTGATATCTTTTCAAGGAAAAGATTACTGGAGTGTTTTATCACTAACCAAAATCAAATTCTAAAGTTGGTATATCAATCCTGTAAGTTAGCAAGTTGTTCTACGCTAGTTTTATTTATTTCAGTTTCTAAATGCAGAAGTCACCCTAGGCAAGGTGTTCTGTGAATGAAACTGATTTTTTTTTAAAAAAAATTAAATATATTCTCTTCCTGTATAAAATAATTGTAATAATGACTTGATCTTGGGTAGGGGAACATCCAGAGTAAAAGAGAATTCAGTCAGATTTATTTCAGCTTCATAGTGGAAGGAAGGAAGCAAAGAGAAAAGTGGTTTTTTTCTCCTCTTCTTTCCCCTCCCCTCCCCTCCCCTCCTTTCCTCTCCTCTCCTTCCCAGTGTTGATAATAGGATCAGTTTGAAAGAATAATTTAGGAAAACGTAGCATATATTCTGTTTCTGCTGGCATGCATACATGCACCTGTAAGTCTGTGCATATCTCAACTATATTTCAGACCTAATTATCCCAGCAGGCCTTGTGGAATATGAAGCACTTTATATTTGTTTCCATTTGCAACTTTTCCTGTATGCCATTATGATATGCAACTCTCATTAAGGTATAGAGTTGTTAGTGTAATCTCCTCCAGAAATCAGAAATTCTTATTTCCCATATGTCATTATTTCTGGTGTACAGTTCTCCAATGCAGGATTTTAGAACATAAATATCCACTGTGTTGGGTCTTTTAAAATCTAAGTGCTGCTAAGCCTGTGTGAGGCCACCACAGTTTGTTCAGTGAGTATTTTGTACAGTGAAGGCAAAAGTATTCGATTTGAGGTGCTTCATATTGCTTTGGGATCTCTGCAGTACTTCCAGCAGTTGGAAGTACTAGAGAAAGCCCCTTAAGTGTTGTAAAGGGAAGCAACTCAGCAACTTCTTTTTATTTTTTTAGAAACTGGAATCTGTCTTACTTCATAAAGTATGTTTCAAGAGGTGCTTCACTTAAAGCATTATTGAAGCAAAGCAGTCCTTCATAGCTTTGATTTGTTGGTTCTTGATTTTGAGTGATTTCTGTTAAAAAAATGCACGTCTCATGAACAAGTTGACAATGAGTGGATGTATATTTTAAACTAGAGGAAGACAGATGCTAGCTAATTTGATTTGGTGCAGTTGCCCATGCCATGGAGGAATCCATTTTTGATAATTTTAAAACTCAATTCCTTTAAAAAACATGTGATGGGATTCTTTGCATTATGATTGGAAAATTTACATTCTTCAGGGAAATTTCAATAAATCTGCATATTCTTTGGACAAACTCTCCAAGAGGCTTTAGTGAATGTACATATTTTGAACTCTTGTATCTTCAGAAAAATATTAGCATTCACTGGTCAATGTGAATAGCCTCTAAGACTATTGAGATTCAAATTGAAACTCAAATGAATGTGTATAATGCAGATGTATATCTATGTAACTATTTAGTTTTACTTTCATTTGTACATGAAATAATAAAGGATTGTAGATTTCTTTCTTTCTACCATACCAATATTCATTTCAATGATTTATCCTTTTCTTTGGAGGCTGGCACACATTTTTTTAAAAAAATATAATCAGGACATTTGAAAGGATGCTAACTTTGCATTCTTCTTTTTCTAATCCCTTTTCAAAATCCAATAAAGGAGAATATTTGTAACTCAGGATTGAAATGAGGGGTCCTTGTTGGTCTCTGAGCTTAGTTGTTTCTTGCAGATGTTTCATTATCCAAACTACGTAACATCAGCAGTGCTACTTTTCAGAATTGCTTGTTAGCTTCTTTTCAGCTGTTAGAAACCTTTGGGTCAACAGATTTTACAGCATCGGATGAGTTTCCTTCAATTCTTAGTGAAATAAGTTTTAACCACTAATTTAAGACATTTTTTTAATAAGCAGCAACAGGGTGATTAAAACTTTAATTCAAGAAGTTTACAAACAGAGAAAAAATCCGAATAGGAGGCTACAATCATTGTAAATATCTGTCGGTTGCTAAGCAGCCAAATTTTGATCACATGACCATGGAGATTCTGTGACAGTCCTAAGTGTGAGGTACAGTCATAAGCCATTTCTTTTCAGTGCTGTTTTATCCTTGAACAGTTGCTAAATGAATGGTTGTAAATTGAGGACTACCGTATTGTAATTTCTAGTAATTCTTAGTGGACTTTTGCTGAGATCAGGACTAAAGGTTTAAAGGATTTATTGACAGATACGAGATAGGATGTGGGAAGAAGAGATCACTTGTTGTATTTCACAAAAAAGTGATAAGTTACTAAAATTGTTTACGCCTGTGATGAAAGGAGAAGTCATTTCTTCATGTACTTATTTTATTTTTCTTTAGAATATTCTTTTTTCTTTTTTCGTATTTCTCTATTTCCCTTTTCCCTTTATTTTCTCCATCTTCTTTTTCTTTGTCTTCTTTTAATGCTTTTACAGCTTGTATTAGTTTTTTCCTTTTGTAATTATAATCTTTAATAAAATTACTATTAAAAAAGAAACATGAAGTACATCTCTCTCTCTCTCTATGTGTATACACACACACACACATATGTGTGTGTGGATATACACACACATACATATACATATACACACACATATGTATTTATGTATGTGTACACATACACATATGTATGTATGTGTATATACACATATAGTTGACATACTATAGTTTCTGTGCAATATGGTTTTAATGAGGCCAATTTTCTCTAGGTGTCCACATTTTAGCCAGCAATAAAACCACATAGTTTGTATAGTAGCACTAATACAAGTCCAAAGACTTCAAGATATATTTTGCTCCCATTTTGTTAAAAAAATGATTATTTCTTATTCATTGGCTTTGGCTAGAAGTCATTAATTTTAATGTGCATTTGGATGACAATATTTAAATTGTAAATAATTCTCCAAATCTGCTTTACTCTTCTTTCTTTTTCTTTTTCCCCCCAAGTCATGTTTAGCATATCCATGAGTCAATTTTGTAACAAGATGAAGCAGGACAGATATAGCTATGGGTTGCTTCACATCCTGTAACATCGTCTAAAGTTTTCTCTGGCTGCACTTTAGCACCCTGTAACATGTCACACCACAGACACCAACAAGCCCTGCGCAAAATTAAACAGGAGCATACTAAAACTTATCTATCACCATATGCTATTGTGCATATACCATTAGGACAATTCACTCTCCAATAAACACAACTAACTTTGCAAGTGGCAACATTAACAATAAACAGCTGTCATTAATATTTGAGGCAGCTGTATTACAAAATGTCTTGCATATGATAAACCACCAGATTTTTGTCCCAAGGAAACTGTAAGTAGATTTACCCTTCCTTCCTTCCTTCCTTCCTTCCTTCCTTCCTTCCTTCCTTCCTTCCTTCCTTCCTTCCTTCCTTCCTTCCTTCCTTCCTTCCTCCAACCCTCCCAAACCAATTTCTGCAGCCCTCCTATTTGTTGTGTAAGAACTCTGCCTGTCTCCTGAACCTCAATATTATCACCATCATCAATAAATATAACCAGATAAATTGGATTATGCCTCTCTTCCATTTCTACCTGCTATATTTTAATAGAACATATGGCTTCAAACCCCAAATTCCAATGCATAGTTATTACTGTATCACCCAGGCAATAGCAAGAGGCCGCTCTTGGCAATAGATAAATCATGCACTTCATATGGCCTGCCAATGCAGTCATGATCTGAAGGCCTTTGCCAGAAATGGTAATTAGTATATGTTTATATATCTGGTTATGTAAGAGCCAGTCTAAAAGCAATATACCGGATATTCTCTGGGAGTAAATATTCTTAAGGATATTATATTTCTTGCTGCAACTGAATACCATGGAAGCATTTCCCACGATAGCAAAACCAACTGTCTTATATGATTACTATGTTTTTAATGAAAAATTAAAAACATAAAATTCTTTGGGAAAAATAAACTCTTTGCTGCCAAAGAGGGATTAAATACATATTCAGAAAACTGCCCCTTCTGCAGTTTATGTATTAAATTTCTTGCTGCTATATGGTGGTGGCACAGTGGTTAGAATGTAGTACTGCAGCCTTTCAAGGTAGTCCAGACAAAAAACCAAGAGCTAAGGCTCTTCTTTCTGTCTCCCAGGATTATTCTCATAGCTCACTACAGGCAGTCCTCAATTTATGACCATTCATTTAGTGACTGTTCAAAGTTACAACAGCCCCGAAAAAAGTGACTTATGACTGTTTTTAACCATTACAACTGTTTTTTAAAAGTAGTTTTTTTTTCGTGTTTAACGTTGCAATCAGCTTTGTAACAAATTAGTTGGCAATTTGTTGGACTTCAGGCCTAACTTTTTAAATTAGAGTCCTTTGTTTTGCTTCTGAACTACTGCATAAAATCTGGCTTTTGCTTATGTTTGAATTAACATTTTACTGAGTTAATGGGCATGGCTTTCTTGATATTCTGTTCTTGACTGCAAAGAAGCATATGCATGATATTACATTTCCCCTTACATATGCTGACATAAGTTTACTGATGGAACATGAACATCCCAATTCACTCTAGGAATGAATAGAATAATTACAAATTACACTTTCATTTTGGAGTTATTATGCATCTTTCCATATTTGCTTCAGTGGTTTTTGATCTCTACTGTATATTAAAACAAGGACACATAAGATTCATTAATTGCATGCTAATTACTCAACAAGTGTAAAGAAGTTTCCTAAGCATTACCATTTCTTATTAAGTAATATAAATAAAGTCCTTTTATTCAAAATATCAGTAAAAGGTTTGGAGAATGGATCTCTAATTTTTCCATCCTATTTACAGACAAAGAAGGAGCACAGGGAGGCCAATTCATGTCATTTTGTTTCCCGAAGAAAAATAAAAAGGTTCCAGCTATTTCTCATGGGTAGACTTCAATATTGTAAGTGTTATTAGTGTTCTATTTTCAATTTTGTTTTGCGTTCATACCATTCTCAGTCGTGGTCCTCATTTTGTATCTTTAACTAAGACTCAAACTGAACATGAAAGAAACTGTGGGAATCAATTAACACTTCCCCAATCTACAAAGTCACAATTTTTATGTGGTGAGTGAGAAAAGCAGAAAAAGAAGAAAAGAAAAACCTAAGTTAAAAACTCAACAATCTGTTTATATTCTATAAAGTAGAGTAAATATAAATATAAATTAAGCAGAGCAAATAATTGCATGAACAATTAAAATAAAAACTTATCCAATGAAGATATTTACTTTATCAAATTTAGTAAAAATAAAATCTTAGCTCAGGCTTTCAAAAAGTGTGACAGATGGTCCTGCAAAGTCGGGGTCTAGGAAGCCCTACAAAAAACAAGATATGGGTGCATCTGGGAATTGAAAATTCAACACTTTGGAAGGGTGTGAGATTGGGCTAATTGCAGTAGACTGAATGAACAAGGCAATATGCTGCCCCAAAAAGAATGCTTTAAAGAAAAGGTGAGAAACAGACCAAGGTTTTTATGAGCATATTGATTAAATCCTGATTAATTACTTATTAAGTCCCTCTAAATAGCTGCTATTTTAGCAGGAATATGGAGAAATGTCTCGAGTAATGTAGTAGAAAAAACCTTGGTAGGTAATTTAGAATAAAATAGGTAAGAGTGTATAGATTGTTGTTGTTAGCTGCGAAGTCGTGTCCGACCCATCGCGACCCTATGGACAACATTCTTCCAGGCCTTCCTGTCCTCTACCATCTTCTGGAGTCCATTTAAGCTCACGCCTACTGCTTCAGTGACTCCATCCAGCCATCTCATTCTCTGTCGTCCCCTTCTTCTATTGCCCTCGATCATTCCCAGCATTAGGCTCTTCTCCAGTGAGTCCTTCCTTCTCATTAGGTGGCCAAAGTATTTGAGTTTCAGCTTCAGGATCTGGCCTTCTAAAGAGCAGTCAGGGTTGATCTCCTCTAGGACTGACCGGTTTGATCGCCTTGCAGTCCAAGGGACTCGCAGGAGTCTTCTCCAGCACCATAGTTCAAAGGCCTCAATTCTTTGGCGCTCAGCCTTTCTTATGGTCCAACTTTCACTGCCATACATTGCAACTGGGAAGACCATAGCCTTGACTATACGCACTTTTGTTGACAGGGTGATGTCTCTGCTTTTTAGTGTGCTGTCTAGATTTGCCATGGCTTTCCTCCCCAGGAGCAAGCGTCTTTTAATTTCTTGGCTACAGTCCCCATCTGCGGTGATCTTGGAGCCCAGGAAAATAAAATCTGTCACTACTTCCATTTCTTCCCCATCTATTTGCCAGGAATTGAGAGGGCCAGATGCCATGATCTTGGTTTTCTTAATGTTAAGTTTCAACCCAAGTTTTGCACTCTCCTTCTTCACCCGCAACAAGAGGCTCTTTAGTTCTTCTTCACTTTCTGCCATTAGAGTGGTATCATCTGCGTATCTTAGGTTGTTGATATTTCTTCCGGCAATCTTAATTCCAACTTTTGATTCATCTAGCCCTGCCTTTCTCATGATGTGCTCTGCATATAAGTTAAATAGGCAGGGCGACAATATACAGCCTTGCCGGACTCCTTTCCCAATTTTGAACCAATTAGTGGTTCCGTGTCCAGTTCTCACTGTTGCTTCTTGACCCGCATATAGGTTTCTCAAGAGACAAATAAGATGGTCTGGTACTCCCATCTCTTTAAGAACTTGCCACAGTTTGTTATGATCCACACAATCAAAGGCTTTAGCATAGTCAATGAAGCAGAAGTAGATGTTTTTCTGGAACTCCCTAGCTTTCTCCATGATCCAGCGTATGTTGGCAATTTGATCTCTAGTTCCTCTGCCTCTTCGAAATCCTGCCTGTACTTCAGGTAGTTCTCGATCCACATACTGCTGAAGTCTAGCTTGTAGGATTTTAAGCATGACTTTACTAGCATGAGAAATGAGTGCAATGGTGCGATAGTTTGAACATTCTTTGGCACTGCCTTTCTTTGGAATTGGAATGTAAACTGATCTTTTCCAATCCTGTGGCCACTGTTGAGTTTTCCAAATTTGCTGGCAAATTGAGTGTAGCACTTTTACTGCACTGTCTTTTAAGATTTTGAATAGCTCAGCTGGAATACTGTCACCTCCACTAGCTTTGTTGTTGCTCAGCTTTTCTAAGGCCCACTTCACTTCACATTCTAGGATGTCTGGCTCGAGGTCAGTGACCACCTCATTGTGATTATCAGGGACGTTAAGCTCATTCTTGTATAGTTCCTCTGTGTAATTTTGCCACCTCTTCTTAATCTCTTCTGCCTCTGTTAGGTCCCTGCCATTTTGGTCCTTTATCATGCCCATTTTTGCATTAAACATTCCCTTCATCTCTCCAATTTTCTTGAAAAGATCTCTGGTCCTCCCTATTCTATTGTTTTCTTCTATTTCTTTGCACTGTTCATTTAAGAAGGCATTCTTATCTCTTCTAGCTATTCTCTGGAATTCTGCATTCAATTGGGCATATCTATGTTTTTCTCCCTTGCCTTTCGCTTCCCTCCTTTCCTCAGCTATTTGCAAAGCTTCCTCAGACAGCCATTTTGCTTTCTTGCATTTCTTTTTCTTTGGGATGGTTTTGGTTGCTACCTGTTGTACAATGTCACGAACCTCTGTCCATAGTTCTTCAGGCACTCTGACTATCAGATCTAATTCCTTAAATCTATTTGTCACCTCTACTGTATATTCAACAGGGATATGATTTAATTCATACCTGAGTGGCCTAGTGCTTTTCCCTACTTTCTTCAGTTTAAGCCTAAACTTTGCAAGGAGAAGCTCATGGTCTGAGCCACAGTCAGCTCCTGGTCATGTTTTTACTGACTGTATAGAGCTTCTCCATCTTTGGCTGCAGAGCATATAGTCAATCTGATTTCTGTGTTGACCGTCTGGTGATGTCCATGTGTAGAGCCGTCTCTTGGGTTGTTGGAAAAGAGTGTTTGCTATGACCATCGTATTCTCTTGACAAAATTCTATTAGCCTGTGCCCTGCTTCATTTTGTACTCCAAGGCCAAAGTTGCCTGTTATTCCGGTTATCTTTTGGCTTCCTACTTTAGCATTCCAATCCCCCATGATGATAAGGACATCATTTTTTGGTGTTAGTTCTATAAGGTGTTGTAGGGCTTCGTAGAACCGGTCAATTTCATCCTCTTCAGCACCGGTGGTTGGGGCATAGACTTGGACTACTGTGATATTGAATGGTTTGCCTTGGATTCGAACTGAGATCATTCTGTCATTTTGAGGATTGTATCCCAGTATTGCTTTTCCTACTCTTTTATTGACTATGAAGGCTACTCCATTTCTTCTGAGGGATTCTTGCCCGCAGTAGTATACCTGATGGTCATCTGAATTAAATTCACCCATTCCTGTCCATTTTAGTTCGCTGATACCTAAGATGTCGATGTTCAGTCTTGTCATCTCTTGTTTGACCACGTCCAGCTTTCCTTGATTCATGGATCTTACATTCCAGGTTCCTATGGAGAAAAAATCTTTACAGCATCGGACTTTCCTTTCACCACCAGACACATCCACAGCTGAGCGTCCTTTCGGCTTTGGCCCAGTCGCTTCATTCTTTCTGGCGCTACTAGTACTAGCCCTCTGCTCTTCCCCAGTAGCATATTGGACGCCTTCCGACCAGAGGGGCTCATTTTCCAGCATCATATCGTTTTGCCTTTTGGTACTGTCCATAGGGTTTTCATGGCAAAGATACTGGAGTGGGTTGCCATTTCCTTCTCCAGTGGATCACGTTTTGTCAGAACTCTCGGCTATGACCTGTCCATCTTGGGTGGCCCTGCACGGCATAGCTCATAGCTTCATTGAATTACGCAAGCCCCTTCGCCACGACAAGGCAGTAATCCATGAAGGGGAAGAGTGTATAGATATGTTTTGCCAAATATAATATGCACATGAATACTTGTGAAACTGAATCTTAAAACTGGATGGAACATCTAGCATGTTGAGAAGGATATACTTCAAAAGACCCAGCAACAACACATAACAAAGACAATAGATTTTGTTGCAAGCAATCAAGGGATATACTTCTGTTTAAGACAGGGGTCAGCAACCTGAAACAGTGAAAGAGCCACTCGGAACCAGGCCTCTATGAACTCTATGAGCTGGATTGAAGAAACTTACTTAGGTTACATACGAGGTCATGCCGATTTTTGTTTTGAGGATAAAATTAGACTGTTTGGTCTAGCAGTTAACTGAACCTGTCCAGAAAGTTCTGTGAATACATGGACACAGGCCTCAAATATCATAAAAACCAGCTGTTTTAGGGTAGGAAAACTGATCTGATTTCAGGTCTTTTTTCCCATCCTATCAGATTTGTCAATAGAGTCATGTTATAGGTCTCATCTATTGAAGACTGTCATCTGGCAGGAACCAGGAAGAGAGAATTTTCTGTTGTGGTGCCTGCCCTGTATATCAACATCTCTTAGAGATTTGCTAGGTCCAAACCCTGTTGGCCTTTCACAAAACCATGGGGATATGGATTTGTTCTTAGATATGGAGTTGGAGTATTAATTGGAGACCATGAAGTGTTCCTAGATATGGAGTTGGAGTATTAATTGGAGACCATGAAGTGTTCCTAGATATGGAGTTGGAGTATTAATTGGAGACCATGAAGTGGTTGTATTGCTTTTAATCTTGGTTGCAGATGGCATATTTATTTTGTAGCCTCTTGTATGTATTTTCTGCTGGTTTTAATTGCTGTGAACTACCCAGAGTCACTTGTCTAAGATAGCCATACAAATGGAATTAAATAAACACATAACAGCAATAAGAATACATAACATTTTTGCTATTGTGAAGAACCTTTGGAGACCAGATTCTGAAGCCTAGACCACCTTAGCTTAATAACAATAATTATTAATTCATTTTTCCTTATTTTCTCAACTTATTGCACATTCCTTTCTGATAAGAACTTCAATACGTAGGTTTACATTATACTGGCCTAGTTAAAATGCAAATGAAATTTTCAACAGTGTTTATATATTCCTGTCTTATCCAGCTTATTATCAAGTTACAGAGCTTCTACCTTGGGCCCAGTACTGAGGAATTTTCTCTCTAATGATGAATCAAGATGCAACAAATGAAATTAAAATTACCTAAGCGTTTCCAGTTTTGTTTACATTTCCATCAATATTAATAGCAAAATACTGATAGTTCAGTACAAGGAAATAAACTATGGCCTCTTTTGGGTAGCATCCAGTTTTAGCAGTTACATTACTGCTAAAATGTTTATTGTCAGAAGGCTATGTAAATACAAATACAAAGTAAATGATTATGGCACCTACTGTTTGAGAATCCATAAGTTCTGTAGTAACTGCAAATATTTTTTTTCTGCAAGATCCAGTCTGGGCTGGTCATCGGGACCAGAGACTTAGTCTTCTGAGCTTTTGGACTTGTGCTGGAGCCCTTTTACCAAATATCTTTCTAAATTAAGGTGTAGTACATGGTGGGCAATCTATGCATACATATTCAGGGTTTTTTTCCAGATGCCTAAATGACTAACATCTTTCAAGCCCATGGTTCAAAACTTAGCAAAATTAACCAGGGCACTTGATACAGTATAACTAAATAAGAAACTTTACTGTTTACTAGAATGATGCCATATTAAACAATTGACTATCTTCACTCAACATCAAGTATGAATCCTTTATGTACTCATGGCAGTTTAAATATAATTATCCCTTTTCTTCTTTTCCATAGTTTAATTAACATCTTCAAACAAGAGGAACACCAATTTAATTGTCATCTCTGTTCATTTGGAGACATGTTAGCTCACCCAGAAATGTTGTGTATCTTTTGCCTTAATTACAGATTGTCTTGTAGTTGGGGACATGGAACCACTGGGTCTTGATATATGTCCAGTACTTTCCAACATGCCATTTAGAACAATTATTCCCAGAGTACTGTACTAGGACAGACATATAGCTGTTCTTTTTGATGCCTGAATCAGAGGACACTGGTAGCCTTCATGTACATCTCCTGTGCACCAGGCCTTGGACTAAGGAATCCTCTAAGTTAGAGATTTGGGGGGGGCAGTAGGGGACCATAAAATAAAGACACCATAGTTGATATTTATATGTCTTTTTAAAAAAAAAACCTGCAAAATAGTTTTCACTAAAAATATTAAAGGATAGATAATAAAAAAATATAAACTTCAGAAGATTGGTGAAAATAGATGAATTTTTAAAAAATTAACAGCCAATTACCCCTATATTCATATTATCATTTCTAGATGTAACATAGCATATCTCAGTCCATGAAGACATGGAGTACTGAAGTCTCTAGGGCTGTTAAACAAGCATCAGTCATGATTACAAATTCTTCACTCAAACAAATACAAGGATTATTTGATGGTGTGGATATATGGGACAAAGCTGTCCTGGGTGTCTAAATGATTGCCATAAATACCAGAGAATTGTCAATACACTCAAGAGAAAACTAATGAGCTTCTGTGAAGAGGACTAGATAATCAACAGGGATTCAGTGACTTCACATGCATCAAAATGAAACACAATGTGATAGAAGGTAAAAATGGTCTTATAGTGATTTTCTCCCCTTCATCTTCATAAAAAAAAGGAAGTCTGTGCCTCCAGGAAAAATAAAGATAACAGAATTGCAGCTGAGCCTCTATGAAAAGGTAATTTTTAGCTGTGAAAATTGCTTTTCATTTCTTTGTCTGAAGGTAAAACACAAGGTTCTACAAGAAATAAACTATAGACCATCTGGTTTTAATAAACACTTCACACTTTTTGCACGTTGTGCTTCAATTGTTACTTATGCCATTTGTACCAGCTCTGTGTGAGCTTGCTATTGGGCCACACCCACTGTGCAAAGAGGTCAACATAATGCACACACACAGACACAGACACACAGACACACACACAAAACAAGTGACAGTGAAGCACAATTTTCAGCACTGCCCAGAAACTCACTTCTGGAGCAAACTGGAGGAGGAAGAATAGTGCCACTTCAAAAATATGACATTTTCCATAGAATTTAGATAGTTTTTATGTATAATAATATTAAAATTTTAAAATATTTAACAATTATTTTAGGTATATTAAGGAAGAGGGGGGAAGGAAGGAAGGAAGGGAGGGAGGGAGGGAGGGAGGAAGGAAGGAAGGAAGGAAGGAAGGAAGGAAGGAAGGGTTTTTTGCCTGCCTGTGGTAATTCTGTTTCTGTTTAAATAAGGAAAAATCTCTGAAATACTGACCAAAAAGGTCATAGATTGTCTAACTATATACAAAAATATATATAGAGAACAGTACGGACATGCTGGCACATACATTTCCTCCTTCAAATGGCTGTAGACAAAGATAAATTCTAAATTGTTTTAATGCATGTGAATTGGGCTTTTGGAATTACTTCCCATGGATAAAATGCTATTAGACTTTCATCTTCATATTATTTGAAAATTGTAAGAGTTCAGAATATAAATGAGCAAAAACCTTGTTAATTGCTTAAACATTTCAAAATGGCTTTTCTAATGCAGCCGATGTGTGAATAAACATATAGGTCCTTTGCCTTTGTTTATTGACGAGTCTGACCTTTGCAAAAATAGCTGGGAATATAAATGAGGGCTGCCTCAGAAAGCTTTTCACAGAGTTAACACACTCAGAGAACAGGCTGCTATTAACAGTTCTGCCAGATGGTTTGTACCTGCAAGCTCTGCAATAATTATAAGAACATCACCATATTCCTGGTCTTTCATCACCTTGAATATTTTTATTATACTTGTGAAGACATCTTTTTAAATGAAAGTGGGCAGATTTCACTTGGGCCAGAAATGTCAATCAGAAAATTGCAAATAGAGAAAAAAAAAGGAATAATACTGTACTAATTCTCAGTTGATTCTTTGAAAGTTAGACTGATAAATCTAATAGTTGAACTCCAATAGAACACAGATGTGTCAAGCAGCTACACCTTTACTTTTTAAAGGTGTAGACTACTGCCTTTCACATTTAGTAGGGGTGTGCATAAAAGCTTTAATTTGCATTGATGAAGGGTTCATGTCATGGATACAGTAAATTGGATGCACTGTTAAATTTCATTTGGCACTTTTATTAAATAAAAAGGGTTTCTATGCATGTCCTGCAAAGGGCACATAGAAACCCATTCTAGTGATTCTAATAGGTCTGTGTCTTCAGGAGGTGAAAATTGCAATTGCTAGAGGAGGCCTCAGAAATCAAGCAAACCAAAGCAACATGTCCAGGTATTAATCAGGTTATTATTATGGTCAAATGTAAAACATAAAAAATACAAAAAATAAAATTGTATAAAAAGCTAAAAATATATTAAAAACAGCAAAAAAAACTTTTAATTTTCAAAAACGTGCATTTGCATTTTGCTTTGCAAAACAACTTTAAAATGATGTGTTGCTTAAATCATTGTCAAAATGAATAATCCATTGTCAAAATGAATAATCCAAAATGAATAATAATAATCCCATTCACTGCATAGGTTTAACATTCAGAGACAGTTTTTTCTCATTTACTGAATTCAGATAAATTCATTCTATCTCACATACTTTACTTGTATAGAAATAATTTTAATGCCCATGATGACATAATACGAATTTCTTGCCATGTGGAGTGTGGGTACTAATTTCTGTCTTCATACTTCAAAAGTCTCTTGTAATATTTCAGTGTGATAGCATTTTGTGTTATTTTGTAGGCTCCAATTAATTAACACAAATAACAGGCTTTTGGTTTTTCCCCTCTGCCTAGAATCTTTAGTCTTCTCCACTGTCCAATTTTTAAAATAAATTACTTGTTTTTGTTACATAATACAAAAATCAAAACAAATCTATTTCCCAGGAGAAGCTGTTTGTTCTTGATAATTAATTCCAAAATCTCATTGCAAATGTTTCAATATTCCAAATTTATCTGGATCCTTAGTCAATTTGTAACTTTCTTAGATCAAAATCTTATTCAGCTTTTGTTATTTATTTCAAATTCTTTAAGTCCTTAAGCTTGTAATTAATTTGTGTTTTGTTTAGAGTTGATACTAAACTCACTCAGTAACTTGTCATTCTGAAGGTCTCTAATAAGATGGTTAATAAGCAATTTTAGACAGTGATTAGAAAGTCAGGTTGCTAACTTATTGTCCTTTGACCAACTTTTTGAGAATGCATTATAATGAATTATACATGAAATGTTTATCCCAACTATGTATTTTTCAATGACCTGCTCTGCACAGCCCTAGCAGCATAAAGCCCCAATATACTTCTGTCACTGCAAATCCTTCTCACTATGCCCTCTGAATGATTCCCTTCAACATCTGATCTGTTCACTACAATAATTTCAGACAGCAGTACATTTGAGTGACCTAACTTAATAAAATGTGTCAGCCAGATATATGTTTGATGCTGCTTTCTCCTCCTCTGACATCCAGCATTTCTTTAACCTCAGGGATTGGCAAACCCTGAAATGCACTCTCTATCTTTATTTCTCCTAGGCTCCAGTTTGGTGACCTCCCAAAGCATCCCCAAATCACATTATTGACATTCAGTAGAAAATAACCCTAATTTCTTGGTAAGGGGGTAAAATACTTTTATTAAGCAACCACAAAGCTTAATATATTTCTAGGTTCCCTTTATTTAAAATAAAAATCCAAAGAAACCCTTAAAACAAGCAGCCAAACAAAAAAAATTCTGAGTATTTCTGGCTCCTTTTATATTGTGTTTATTCCTTGGATGTGTCCTTATAACCTTCACAAACCAGAATAAAAAGTAATTAGAAAAATAATAAAGTTCATTCCCTGTCCAACTTGGTCCACTCAGAAAAGTTGAAAGCCCAACTAACAGAATTCCTTGCCAAGATGACTAAAACTGGAGATTCAGGTTGTAGCAGATCTAGAGATTGGGGGAGGCTTGGATAAGCCTCAGAAAACCCAACATGTGGCATATTATGTGAGAGACAGGAAACCAAACAGTAATAATGTCTGTCCTGCTCTTTAGAATATTGTGTAGAGCAAACACAAAGTTAAGTTGCTTCCTTCAAAAAGAACAGCAAGTAGTCAATGTACAATTTCCAAAATACTCATGTGTTCTTTCCTTTTGGAAAGAACAATGTTCTCTGTATTATAATAAGCTCTAAGCCTTTCCCCTTGAGAAGGTTCTCCACAAAATTGTTTGGAACCTGGAGCACATGGCTTACAGTGTCTGCTTAATGATTAAAACCAGTACCGCATTGATAGAAATGTTTCCTGAAAGTCAGAACAAATGATTTAAAGACCATTTCATACTATGGTGTATACCGTATTCTATAAATATGTGCATGCAGATGGTTCAAAGCAGCCCACACTCCTTTAAACAATTAATCAAAACCTATGTTTTAACAGTAAACATGACTGGGGAAAACTGTACTGGAAACAAAGTTTGTTTTGTTAAGTAAAAATTAATCAAATTCTATTTTCTTCTGTTCAGTTTGATGCAGGCATTGTTTAAGCAGTTTTGCTTTCATAGAGTGGGTAAGAGGTGGACCTTATCTACTAATCCTATAGTTGCTCTTGCTCTTCCCATCTCATCTAACTTGAATGCTACCTACTGGATAGTTTCGTGTTCATGGTACTGCTATGATACAAAACTGTCCTCTCTGATATATGAAAAGTTATCTTAAGACATGAAAGCGACTTTATTTTATTTTATTTTATTCTGAGGGTGCTTTACTTAATAATTATTTATTTGTATATTTATTTATTTTATTTTATTTTAATCCCATTTATATCCCGCCCTTCTCCGAAGACTCAGGGCGGCTTACAATTTAAGCACAAACCAATGTGCTTAGCAATTATGAGGTTGCTCTCTCCACCTGTCTGATACTCTTTATTTATTTATTTCTCAGATGTACATACCATGTATTTCTCCACTTATATTTTTTCTTTCATCACTTGATTTGAAAATGGTTCATAGGAGAAATTATTTCATGACACTTTCATCTGATTTAACTGAAATGTAAATGCCTTGGAAGTGTGCAGACTGCCAAGAAATGGACAGGTGCTAAGAAAAGGTACTCAAGTAGACACAAGGTTTCTACGAGGAGACAGCATGCAAATGGTGTTAATTGAAAGAAAAAATTAACATATTACAGTATATGTTATAACCAAACAATCAACCAATTGTTTGGTCAATCAACCAATATGCCCCTTTCCTGGAAGAAATTATAAGATATGGCATATCTCCACCATCATGACAGAGACAGAAGTCTGTCTTTTACCTGGTAGACTATTACTGTAGATGGTATTAGAGTTTTCTGCTGTTGTAGTTTTTCTAGCAATAATGCATTGCAACAAAATAACCTCTTCACCTCCTCTTCATTAACAAATTTTAACTTTTCATCCCATAGCCTAACTCTTCATTATAGGGAAATCAAATAAGTAATATTTTTTCCAATCCAATTGTCAGCAAAACATCCAAATAGAGCTCTAAAATAATAACATTGAAACATATAAAACTCAAAATTCCACATCACTACTGTAAGCTGTAAGCGAAATCCCATGTAAGAGACATAAAGTTCTTCCTATATGCTAGAGCAGACATGTTAAACTCGACATCACTTGATGTTGCACGACGTATCGGGACAGTTTTGCCATTGCTGGCAATGGGGTGGGCACGGCTTCCACATGACGTGTCTGGCCTGCAGGCCGGCAGTTCTAGAGTAAACAAAGAACTAGAGTTTAAAATGATTGATGTGGAACTTTCTTCCTTTTTAATCCTTAGCCCGGAAGTGTTACTCAGATTCAAGGCTACACTGATGCAATCAGAAAAGAGGAAAGGTCTTATTAAAAGTCAGCAAAAGCAACACAGATATATCATTCCTACACTTGTAGCCATTGATTTTAATTCAATTTACCCGAAGTACTACCTTTTAACTTTTTAAATTTCACAAACACAACAAGATGGAAATAATTTAACACTCTGGAGTTCAATGTAATATGAGTGAAAGTACTAAATAATTGTAAAAGGCACTTCAAAAGTTTTCCACTAAAAATGTGAATTGTGTAGTGGGGAGGAAGAGAAAAATCGTGATTCTTTTATTTATTGCTGCAGGTACAAAGTCTGATATAAAGAAGAAAATACAGCTGAATTCTTCCTAACTTCAATCGTTCTATATACTATAAGAGATGTAAAAAGAAGGTGAGATCTTGTCTGACTACTTCATCAAAACATACCCAGAGTGACTGCAAAATTTCCCATTGCTACAGAAGTAAGTGCCTTGTATTTGATTTGATTAGTTCTATACTCTATGACACATTGTCCACAGTGGGTGGAAACCCCTAGCTGACAGCTAACTTAAAAACAATTATTATCTACCAAAAAGCCCCTGCATCTAGTCCATCCAAGTTCATAACAAATCAGTTATATAACTGAGTCAAAGTAGTTTCCCTATTTATTAACTGTAAGTATTGAAGTAGCTTGGAAATACTTGCTAAATACTGTAAGAAAAAAGAGGGGTACCCAGAGTATATTCTTTGCTTTTTAACCACTGCACCTCACGCACACATTTTCCTACTCAAGTGTGTAAAGAAGTAAGATAATTTTGTATTCATCCTCTTCTGAATGATTATGGTTCTTAAAAGAAGGAGAAGAAAAAGAGAGTGAGAGAAGTGTGAGATAGCAGGATTAGAACCTGATGATTTTCCTGGAACCCATCAAAAGGACCAGATTTAGACATGCTGAATCCGTGTTTCTCAACCTTGGCAATGTGAAGATACATGGACTTCCACTCTCAGAATTTACCCACTAACATGCTGGGGGAATTCTGGGAATGAAAGTCCACATATCTTCAGGTTGCTGAGGTTGAGGAACACTGCTCTAAATTGTGGAAAGTTGTAGAGACCTATTTGGTAATAGTTTTAAAAAGAATAAGGCTGTTTAAGAACTGAACATGGCAAGAATGACCCCAAGATGCATAACAAACCTGTGATTAGGTAGGGAAAGACATTTTTAAAAAGAATCTTAAACAATTAATGAGGTTAATGAGACCCATACAGGAGGGCTTTGTTTAGTAATACCTTCTGTAATGTATTGGGCTTGCTTGTTAACACCACGTGGTAATGGCTGGTAGGCTGCTAGAGCAGGGAGCTAGCTAATGGCTCCCAGCATCTCAGACAACCCGTCTCCAGCACTGCCATTGGTTGCCCCTAGGCGGCAATAGGTTGCTTCAAACCTATTGGCCGCCGCCTATGGGCCAGGGTATAAACTGCTGCATTTGCAGCCCTGTTCTCTAGTTCAGATCCTGCAAGCAATAAACCATGATCTTTGCTGAACTCACTCACCTCGTCTTCATTCCTGCACAACAAACCCAGTACACAACACCTTCAATACTATACAATATACAATATAATATTCTTTATGAGCCAAGTGTGACTGGACACATAAGGAATTTATCTCCCCTGCATAAACTCTAAGTGTACATACAAACAATAAACAACAAAGTAATATAATCACAAGATACCAATAGTAGAAGGTAACAGGAAAGATGAGAAGAATAATCGTAATATACTGTAGCCCTACTACATGGGTAAATATTCTTAGACACAAGACAGTGCTGTGGAAATTAGATGTTCAGGAGTGAAATTGTAAGAAATTAAAACAAAATCTGAAAAGTAAAGAGGTTCCTTCAGACTTTGGGCTCCTAAAATGAAGCTTGTTTTTGAATGGACCTTGCTAATTAACTCTTTCAAGGTCCATTCAAAAAACCTTGACAAATACTTAAACATACATTTGCCTTGCCTTCCAGCTAATATAAGAGAGCAGGAACCCATGGCTCAGGAGGTTAAAACACTGCCTGATATATATAATCAGCCCGGGTTCGAATCTCAGATAAAGGGTATGACTAACTGATGAGAACATAAATAGTTCGAAATGATCATCTTAGCCTCCCAAATTCTTTATTAGCAATTTGAATAATTTGCACAAATAATGAGCTGTCATAAGTTGACTAGTTCCTGTGGATAAGCCCTGAGCCGGGCCAAAACAGGAATGAAAGAGTTAATTAGCAAGGTCCATTCAAAAAACCTTGACAAATACTTAAACATACATTTGCCTTGCCTTCCAGCTAATATAAGAGAGAAGGAACCCGTGG
Source organism: Vipera ursinii (assembly GCF_947247035.1). Taxonomy (NCBI): domain Eukaryota; kingdom Metazoa; phylum Chordata; class Lepidosauria; order Squamata; family Viperidae; genus Vipera; species Vipera ursinii. Next base: position 169,560,930 of record NC_139516.1, on the reverse strand, counting down.
CTCAGGAGGTTAAAACACTGCCTGATATATATAATCAGCCCGGGTTCGAATCTCAGATAAAGGGTATGACTAACTGATGAGAACATAAATAGTTCGAAATGATCATCTTAGCCTCCCAAATTCTTTATTAGCAATTTGAATAATTTGCACAAATAATGAGCTGTCATAAGTTGACTAGTTCCTGTGGATAAGCCCTGAGCCGGGCCAAAACAGGAATGAAAGAGTTAATTAGCAAGGTCCATTCAAAAAACCTTGACAAATACTTAAACATACATTTGCCTTGCCTTCCAGCTAATATAAGAGAGAAGGAACCCGTGGCTCAGGAGGTTAAAACACTGCCTGATATATATAATCAGCCCGGGTTCGAATCTCAGATAAAGGGTATGACTAACTGATGAGAACATAAATAGTTCGAAATGATCATCTTAGCCTCCCAAATTCTTTATTAGCAATTTGAATAATTTGCATATATATATATATATATATATATATATATATATATATATATACACACACACACACACACACACACACACACACACACACACACACACACATACTGTATATACTTCTGTCTCTGGGCCAGTTGCCAGCCTTTCAGGTTGTCCAGTCAAGAAGTACACTGAGAAGTACTAGTTCTAACTAAAGGTTACATTAACAGAATCTTCCAACTCTGAAAGTATATCTCTCCACTTATTCTTGTGGTGCAAGAAACTACAGATGGTCCCTTCTAAGACATTTGCTGTACTCTCCCTTCTTTTTGTGGACACAACTGCCACTTTTCTCACCATTGTCTAGTCTATGCCTCTTTTTCCTGTCTGCCAAGGTCATTCTTACATACCACTATACCAACTGAGAAATGAAAAGATTTTTTCAACAACAGATAAGTCAATACTGATAAAGAGCTTGCTTAGTGGTAACATGCATATGGTGACAGGATCCCATTTGATAATTATTTGAGTGTATTAATATGCATGCATGATTTTCAGACATATGAAATGGAAGCAATTTTATGCAACTGGCTTTAGCCACCATTGTTAGGTCCTATTTATTATAATTTCTGTATAATGTCAGTCTACAACTTTTGCATTCTCTTGAGAAGAGAGGAATTGCTCTGCTTGCATTTTCTTGCTTTATGGCACTTAAACTAAGGTAGCAATTGTGTCATTATTGACACAATTATTGTGTACTCGATTCATGGTTCTCTCTTTTTTCAGCAGAATTTTAAAGCAAACTGTTCTTTTGAGACATTCAAACAGAAGTTAAATGGATGTTTATTTACTTAAATATTATAATTAATGTACATAGAGTCTCTGAAAATGTTAAGTGATTAAAATTAAGCATGTGTCATCATAAACAGGCAGGTTTATTTCTCAGTAGTTAGCAATATTAAATACTATAATACGCAAATGAAACTCTGTCTAAATGAGCCCATCTGTACCCATCTTTTAGTTTACTTCGCAAGCAATATTTTAGAGATATAATCAACTGATGCACTCTGTCAGCCAATATGAAAGTCTTGCTTTTCTAACAGAGAAATGTTTATTGTCTGTTTACAACTTGGCATAGTTTAACTAAAAGGAGCAGAGAAGGACTGAGGGAGAGCTTGGAGGAGTATATGCTGCAAATGGAAAATAAAACTAGATGCAGGAAGGCATCCATTAATTAATCTGTAATACAGCATTCTGCCTTTGGATCCAGTCTTTCTTTGGTGGTTTGTCATGCAGCTTATTTGGCATCTCAACCATTGGTGGGACTCATCCAGTTCGCACCACCTCGGCAGAACCAGTAGCTAATTTTTTGTTGCCCAGGCCCAGAATAGACTTCCGGAAGTGGCATCCACACAGAGAACGGGTTGTTCATATATTTGAATCCCACCACTGATCTCAACATATCACACTAGATGAGAGTCTGGACTGACAATCCAGAAATCAGGGATAGTAGTTGATCGGTAATCAGAATGTGCTTTAGCAAGTCTTTTTCTTTGAAACTGTCTATTCACTTCATATGATGATCTGAACCTATTTAATTTGACTTCAGGCCTGGATACACTATGAGTTAGTTCATCACTGGTTTTCCAATGGACAGCCTATGCAAGAGAAGGAGGGAGTAGGAAAGTGGAAGCTCTAGATCATGGGTGTCAAATGTGCGATGTCACGTGATGTTGCAACTTATCACGATTTTTTCCCCATTGCTGGCAATGGGGTGGGCGTGGTTTTAGTGTGATGCATCTGGCCCGCGGGCCGGCAGTTTGACACCCCTGTTCTAGATCTTTCAACCACTTCTGATGGTAATAGCATATTTCACTAGCATCCTACCTGGATCAGCTGCTGGTTGGGGATTAGAATCTTTGTTTCATTCCTACCTGGAGTTAAGATTCTGAAAGGTGATGCTGGGAGGCTGTTGCTAAGCAGCTTACCTGCTTAGTCTGATGGCAGTAAAACTTTCAGGGACTAATTTAGATGATAGTGTATGATATATAGCATGACAAATTTATTGTATGCATATCAATGAGTAACTAAGGTTACCTTAATTATCATAAATTAATGACAGTTAATATTCAATCCTAACAAAACAAGTTGGCAGCTTGCCTCTTTAGGATTTTGCTGCTTGTTAGAGCCCTGTAGATTCTGAAAGGAGTTATTTCTTTTTGTTGAGGTTTCAACTGAACTGATCCTTTAAAGTGAAGGTAAATGAGATGCTGCTTCTATTCTCTGAGCTGCAGTTTGCCTGGAAATACAGTAGTGGCTTTGCTCTGGATCAGTTAAAGTGCAGTGATGCACCTCTACAAAATGAAGTACCTCATCAAGATGGATCATGGATGAACTGCTGGTACAGCTTCTTTAAAAGTGGGACACTATTGCCCAGCCATTGAATTAAAAAATTTGCTCTTCCTTGGATAACTCAAATATCTTTTGCCTATAATGCCAATAGAACAATTTCATTGTAATAGTTGTAGGGATCATATTGATGCATCCTTTCAAGCTAAGGCAATTGAAAAAATACCTAGAAGAAATTGGCTTTGTGAACAGAGCTTGAAAAAACGTTTGGTGGGAAAAAAGTGATTTTGACTTCTTTCTTGAAGATAAATATTGAAGAGTTGCATGTCCACCCTCCAGTCTCAAGTTGATAAACAGGACTTTTGCTGCCCCCCACCCCCAGGTTACCAATTGCCTTATCAGTGCTGCCTCTGAAAGTGATTGAAAGCAGAGCTGCTCTTGCAAGTCATGAACTCTTTATCTTGCCAAACTTATTTCGGAAAGCAGGAGCCAAATAAGGCCATAATTTAATCAGAAATCATTACAACAGGGTTAATAAGAAGGCTGACGCCAATGAGCAGTGCCACAAATATTTAAAGTGCTGTATTTCAAATGGTAATCAAGTAATACAGAGGTGGGAAAAATCCCAGGGAGCCTCCCCATTCCCTATATCCACTGCAGTCAGTGGACAGGAAGAGATCTGGGATGGTATGCAAGTCATGGCTTTAAGCAGATGCAATTTTGGTGTGTTCTACTTAACAAAAAAGCTCATTACTTAGAAGGATAGGAGTAGTATTCTTTAGAAGCTTTGTCTAAAGACAAAGGTGTGTTTGTGTGTGTGTGTGTGTGTGTGTGTGTGTGTGAGACAGAGAGAGAGAGAGAGAGAGAGAGAGAGGGGGGGGGGAGGGAGAGAGAGAGAGCGCTGAAAGCATTGCTTCAGTTCAATTTGTTATCAGGAACTGTACATTCTAATGACAGAAAAGCTCATTGGACATCTGATGTGATCCTTATGGGAGAATTCTTCTTCTGATGCCCACCATAGGCCCAGTTACAAGTATCTTTCTTTAGTATCTTTGCTGTTCAGCAGCTACAATAAGCCATTAATAAAAAGTCTAGAAGCCACTAACCTAATGTGCATTAATATCACTGGAAGAACTAGAAAAGATGTTAGGAAAACAATGTAGATTTTAAACCTTAACTTTTCTTATTAGGTATAATACCAGAAAAATTTGATAACTAAAGTGTATATTTTACATTGCATGTACTAACAGCAGCAAGGATTGTATTTACTCAGCACTGGAAGAATGAAGAAACACCACTAGACAAAGAGATAATCAAGAAGATACTGGACTGTGCTGAAATGGACAGATTTACATTGAGGATTAAAGAGAAAGAAGATACAGAATATTTTCAAACATGGAATTTATTTTATCCATGGGTGCAAAAAAGGGGTAGAGACTAAAAATGTCATTTGTATTATTAAGCAAACAAATTAACCCAGACAAAATGATATTTATTAAGCACTAATCAAATGTAATAATAGAAAATTAATAAAACTTTTTGGAAAAAAATCACTGGAAGAATGGCACCATTGTAAGTAATTCATGGATTTTGCTCCATGGGTTTCCTATGTTGCTTTGAACCTTGAGATATGCAGCTCATTGTGTTTCAGCTTGAACTATCTTCTTGAAACTATTTTGTTATGTAGGATTCTAATGCTAGGAAGCTGAATTTGGAAAAATAAGTGAATTCATCTTGTCATCTTCATTATACTTTGCCAGGATCCATCACCACTTCAAATAATTTTTCAGCTTTTTTTTGGTAAGACCTATATTTTGTATGCAGTTTATAAATAAAAGCCAGTTATGGATTAGAGCTGAAGTTTTTCTTCCCTCTCTAACATCAACTAGTGTGAAACCATTATTTCAAGTGACTTACTTCAAATAAATCACATTTTCATGACATAATTTATAGGCATTCTGATCTGTATTTGGGCCAAGGTGACAAGAAAAAGACAAAAGATTAAAGCCCTCTCACCCAGTCAACAATGTATCTTTGTCATTAGCTTAGAATTAAAAAACATAATTATTAGACATGTGCAAATGGCCTTGAATCTATCTTGAGGAGAAGCTTTTTTTCATGGAACCATCCCACTAAGCAACAAAACACTTCATGAAGGCAGTGTTGTTCTACCTTAATGAGACATGTTGCTTTGATGTCAAGGATTTCTCTGTATACATGACACGTGAGCTAAAGCAACACAAGTAAAACAGCTCTGTTTCACTTCATGAACTTACACTGAAGATGCACTTTGCTCCAGTTTTCAACAAAGTGAAGTGCTTCTTCAGAGATAGACCTAATAGCTAATAACAGTTAACTTATAGTTTGATTGCCACAAAGAGATTTTTTACTGACATCAATATGACATTTTTAAAAAGCTTTTTGTCTTCTTTTTCATCCCAATTGTTGCTAGGATAGAACAAAAAATCTCGCTTTTCTATGAACTATAAGCCTAATAGCAATTTCTCTGCATGAATTTATAATTGGTTAAAGGGAATATAACAAACACTAAATGTAACATACAGTTTGGCCTTAATTACCACTTTCCTTTATTTGCTTAAAACCAGAGGATAAAAACAGCTTGATATATAAAATGGATTAGTATTTATAAAACATTTTTTAAGATCTAAGAGATCTGAGTGTTATCTAATCAAACACATTTTGCAAAGATTTCTCATACTTACTTTTCTTAAGTTATTAGTTGTCTTCAAGGTGCTATGGTGTCTTTCTGGATTGGCTGTGGCAGTTGGGAGTGGGATGCACAGTAATTAAGTGGTTTTCCCTTCTCCACAACCAGTTCCAGTGGGTATTGATGGAGGCAGAGGTTTAGCTCTCTGCCCTTGCTTTGAGAATTGCTTCTCTCTGGATCTTGTTTAATATTGAGGTGATTAGGCTTGAGTTTGGTATCTCAACCTGTGGCTTGTCAAGCAAAGTCCTTAAGGATTTTTTTAATTAGTTTCAGGAAACTGTGAGGAATCGGAAAATAAAGCCTGGAATTCTAAGAAAACTGGGTATCTGTGAATTTTGGGGGGCTATCTGGATATGGAGTTTTCTTATTCATGCATTTCCAGATAGACATGATGCACAGCTTTGGGGTTCTCTAGATTTGTAGCTCATTCTTTCAAAAGCAGATAACAGCTATGGCTTAGAGACCCCATGCACAAATCCATCTATTCCATATCTTTATCGATGACTTAGATGAGAGAATAGAAGGAACACTCATCAGATTTGCAGATGACAATAAACTGGCAGGAGTAGTCAACATCCCAGAAGACAAGCTCAGGATTCAAAAAGATCTTGAGAAACTTGAACAATGGGCCCTATCCAACAAAATGAATTTTAATGTGGAGAAAAGTTTTACATTTAGGTAGGAAAAATCAAAGATATAAGTACAGATTAGGTGAGAACTGGCTCAAAAACAGTAACTGTGAGATGGACTTTGGAGTCCTAGTGGATGATCACTTGACTGTGAGCCAGCAATGTGCAGCAGCAGCCAAAAAGCTAATACAATCCTGGGTTCTATAAACAGAGGCATAAAGTCAAGATCACACGAAGTATTAGTACCGCTTTATAAAACCCTAGTGAGACCACACCTGGAATACTGCAACCAATTTTGGTCACCATAGTACAAAAAAGATGTTGAGACCTTGGAAAAAGTTCAGAGAAGAGCAACTAAGATGATCCAAAGCCTGGAGATTAAAACATATGAAGAACGGCTGCAGGACTTGGGTTTGACTAGTCTAAAGAAAAGAAAAAATAAGGGTGACATGATAGCAGTATTCCGGTATTTGAGAGGCTGTCACAAAGAAGAGGGGGTCAAATTATTCTCCAAAGCACTGGAGGTCAGGACAAGAAACAATGGTTGGAAACTGATCCAAGAGAGAAGCAACCTGGAATTAAGGAGAAAGTTCCTAACAGTGAGGATAATAAACCAGTGGAACAGCTTGCTTTCAGAAATCATGGGTGCTCCATCATTGGAGGTTTTTTTTTTTAAAAAAAGACTGGACAGTCACTTGTCTGAGATGGTATACTGTAAGTTCTCCTGCTTGAGCAGGGGCTGGATTAGAAGACCTCCAAGGTCTTCCAGCTCTATTCTATTCTATTCTATTCTATTCTATTCTATTCTATTCTATTCTATTCTATTCTATTCTATTCTATTCTATTCTATTCTATTCATTCAACTACACCAATGGATTAAGAGGCCATACTCATGCTCACACATGCTTTGGTCATCTCTTCTCTGGAGGACTGTAATACATTTTTCGTGGGATTGCCCTTGAAAACCACTCACAAACTATATCTGGTCCAGAGCACAGTGACACTTGTAGTTATGGATATACCTCAGTACATCCATGTTACACCATTACTTTGTGAAATACACTGATTGTCAGTCAGCTCCTGGGTGCAATTCAAGGTATTGGCTATTCCCTATAAGGTACTTTATGGCACAGAGTTGATTACTTGCAGGAACATTGTCTCTGATGATCTCTGCATGTCCAATAAGATCTGACAGGATTGGCACTCCCCAGATTCCATTACCTAAGCAGATGTGCATTTTCAGTTACCATGTGCAACATTCCATCCAGTTGGCCCTGATTTCTGCCTGCCTTCTGAAAGCTTCAAAGAAATGGCTTTTCTGCCAAGCACTGAGTCAGGAGGTTTCATGATGTGTCTTAATCGATTGCTTCTGGTTGTTTGAGCTGCCTCTGATAACAATTTTTTTATTATGCATTATGTTTCATTGGTCACTGTTGCTTTTAATTATCTGTACTACTCTGAGTTACATATTGAGCGGGCAGCGATATAAATGGAAAAACTAATATGCAAACCAATACTAATTTGAGAAACAGAGAATAGCAGGACTCAAGAGAAGCAGATGTTTTCTCAAAGTGGAAATTGATTTATGAAAAAAATCATAATGACTTTTAGAACTGCTAATATATCCTTAACCTTAAAAGAAAAAAATGACAGCCTTCTTAAAGTGAAATGTTTGTTTTAGACATATTGAACCTTGCTATATGGCTTTCATTTCTTTTCAGTGACCAAATGACAAAAAGTCTGGATTTTTTAAAAATAGCATCCTTCTACTTTGTGAGGGAGGTAATAGGTGTTACGTATTTACTATAGGCTGTTCTTGGATTATGACCAAAGTTATGACAGTGCTGAATGTAGGCCCTTGCAACTGGTCACCAGAATTCTGATGTTTTCAGCATCCATGTAGTCATGTGATTGTAAACTGTGTGCTTGATATCTGGCTCATGGTTATGAATAAATCATAGTCACACAGTCACAATTTGCAACATTCTTTGCTGGCTTCCCACAGCAAAGTCATTGCTGTATAGAATCTGTCAGTCTCTATAATGCCTACATAATGGGACAGTGTCTTAACTTCTACAGCAAGAGTGTCAGTGGACCTTACACTATGACCTATACAACAGCAACAACAAATGTTTAGAATTTAATGGATTCCACTACATTTGTATAGAAAAGAATTAAGTCAGCATTCTATTGAATAATAGGGATATTGTTAAGGATAATAAGGATAATATTTTTACAATGTCATATATCTACTAAGTTCTAGGGAAAAATAGTGAACAAGATAAATATGACTGTGTCAAAAGCTAAACTTCACAGAGGATAATATATATTTTAATTTTCTATATTTTTTATTTTAACTTTAAATTTTATAATGATTATTTTTTATGTTTTTTGTTTACTGTCATAACTTTGGCTTTTTGTGAGAAGTGTGGCCATGTTAATGTGATTAATTAATTAATAAATAAATAACATGTTCAATTTCATACCTGTTACATGGAATTGGACAACTAAACAAGGTAAAATGATTCCCATGCCCTTACTGTGGCCAATAGACCACAGCATTGGAAAGACAAATATATGGCTCCACTCACTCAATGGATTGAAGACCTGATTACTTTTGCCACCTATAAGGGGATTGCTTATAAACATAAATTTTATATGGACAAGTGTAATGAAATATGTAGCCCCTTTATACAAAATGAATGCATTAGAAATAAATATATATGCACTTAAAATGAAATTCTGATACTCATACAAATACATATACATAGGTAAAGGTAAAGGTAAAGGTTCCCCCGCACATGCGTGCTAGTCGTTTCCAACTCTAGGGGCCGGTGCTCATCTCCGTTTCAAAGCCGAAGAGCCAGCGCTTGTCCGAGGATGTCTCCGTGGTCATGTGGCCGGCATGACTAGACGCCAAAGGCGCACGGAACGCTGTTACCTTCCCACCGTAGTGGTCCCTATTTTTCTACTTGCATTTTTTACGTGCTTTCGAACTGCTAGGTTGGCAGAAGCTGGGACGAGTAACAGGCGCTCACTCTGCTACGCGGCACTCGGGATTTGACCCGCCAAACTGCCGACCTTCTGATCGACAAGCTCAGCGTCCTAACCCACTGAGCCACCGCGTCCCATATACATATACATAGCAGGGCTTTTTTTCTCAGAATGCTCAGAACGGAGTTTTTTGAATGGAACCTTGTAGGGTAGGCAAGGCGGGTTGTATGACATGTGTGAGTTCCGGCACCTTTTTCTTTTACAAAAAAAGCACTGTACATATGTATATGTATATCTATATTAATCACAGTCCATTTTGAATACATAGTGGAAAAAAAGAGTCTTGAGAGTTAACAAGGTTGATACTATATGGTACAAAGTTATTACAGAATCTATTTGTTCTGCTCTGGATATCACAAAGCCTCCTCCCAAAAGGTAATAAAGAAAACCGGTCATGGAGAGCATGTATAGCATCCCAGACAATACTGAGGACCCTGGTCAAGCAGCAGTTATATATTACGTGCTTCATAATCATAATCACAATCATAATAGTAAAGTTGGGAGGAACCTTGGAGGTCATCTAGTCCAACCCCCTGCTCAGGCAGGAAACCCTATACCATTTCAGACAAATGGCTATCCAGTCTCTTCTTAAAAATTTCCAGTGTTGGAGCATTTACAGCTTCTGGTGGCAGGTTGTTCCACTGATTAATTGTTTTAACTAAGAAGGAAGGTTAATTGTTCTAACTAAGATAGAAGGAAGTGAACTTCAAATAATCTTTTCTGCCAACCTCAACACTCTGCACAGCCTTTCTGTCCGAAACAGGAATATTTACAAACCAAACATATATCAATATATAGTATCATATTTACTCAAAAGGATCATGACTATAAATTAAAAGTAACCTTCTTAGAACAGCCACTATGCTACCATATGTTATCATTATCATATTGTTAATGACATTAAGGTTATCCTACTTTTTTAAAAGACAATTTATTTTGGGAAAAACTAGTTTTCCTTTGAGGTAAAATACAATATTTATGCATGGTTATATTCAATCCCTTCAAAAATTAATGTTTCTCTAGATAAAATACATAGCTATCAGATTGGAATTGAGTCTATCTTATACAGTATTACTGAACAGTATCAGTAAATGTGAAGAAAGAGTTAGAAGCATTAAAAAGATCAGCATTAAATAATTTGCCAATTTTTTACTGGATATTAACAACAGAATATAGGAATGCTCTGTGGTCTGCAAGTGGGTTCTGGGGTCATATACAGATTACAAATTGCCTACACTTGCCCTACATTGGCCCCACTAAATTTCCAATTAGACCTTAAAGAAAGGTTGATCATATTAATCTGAATGCAAATACAGTTTTGGTTGTGCCCCAGGATTCTGATAAACTAGGGTCAGATATCATATCGAGAGCTGTGCTACATTTAAATGCCCTCACATTCAGAAGAACTCTAAAACAGAGATTACTTTTAAAAAAATGCTGTTTAAAAATAGAAAAAATTGGGAATTGTTGCCTGTAGTGCAAATGCTTAAACAATTATGTTGCCCTCTTCCATGCAATAATAGACATATCTTGCTTGCTTGGCTTTAAAAGTGTTTTAGACTAGAACCTCTGCTAGAAAAATGAAATCATATTTTCTCATAAAAACCCAGGTATCTAATATAACACTGTCTCAATGGATCATATATGGAAGGGAAGACCTGCTTTGACAATTCTTATGTCTGAAAAGGCCAACTAGATTTAAATTCCTCTTTGGGCTCAAATAAATCAGATGTTCTTGCTTTGGACCAGCCACTGATTTACTATATCTATGCATCATCCAATTTCTATTGGTAGTTGGGTAAGCAGCAGGCACTAATTGTATTATATATAACACAAAATTTCTGTTAAGTTTAGTACTGGATAAAATTATCACAACTGAATAAAATAATACATATTACCATTAAATATTCAATACTGAAAAATTTGCTCCTTCCTTCCTTCCTTCCTTCCTTCCTTCCTTCCTTCCTTCCTTCCTTCCTTCCTTCCTTCCTTCTTTCTTTCCTTCCTTCCTTCCTTCCTTCCTTCCTTCCTTCCTTCCTTCCTTCCTTCCTTCTTTCCTTCCTTCCTTCCTTCCTTCCTTCCTTCCTTCCTTCCTTCCTTCCTTCCTTCCTTCCTTCCTTCCTTCCTTCCTTCTAATAATCAAGCAAATAATTTTGGAAGAATTGTTGAAAGGCAATGATAATTTGTCAGTCACCCCTTCTCTCTTCAGCTTGAAGACAAATTAAATTGGCTTTGTTGCCTAGAGGCTAGAGCCTTTCTTTTATTTTAGCAAGCAATGGACAGGCATGTTTTTTTAAAATGATAGGTTTTTTGCTTGTAGTCTTCAATCCTGTCCACAGTTGCTAACACCAGAATACGTTACAACAACAAAATGGAAAGTCTGAATGTTTCTCAGAGGTGAAAGCAGAAGTGAAGGAGGAAAAACAGATTCGGTAGATTAGGTGAATGAAATAGACATAGAGACATGTCAGGTAAGGCAGGCAAACAATCCACCAAACTGCTAAAAAGGGTATCCTGAATTTTGAAGCCCTCAGTCTAATATGTAGCATAGGCCATCCTGCATTTCCTAGAATATGTGTGCATCCACTGAAATATACAGCAAATTCTGTATCTCTTTTATTCTAAAGATAGATTTCTTCACTTCATTATGTGTAACTGGGCCAGCACTCAAGTTTAAATAATATCATCATATCTACTTTGGCCAGCAGCACAATTGAAATCTGCACAATAATCAGCGACAAACAACATGTCAGAGGACTACAGATTCCTGAAAGAGGCAATTTACCCTGGGGGAGTCAAATGGGAATTTCAGCAGTGGATCTATTCAGATCAAGGGAGTCACTTTGTGAATGGGGTCATCCAATTAATAGGCACTGCCCTGGGATTAGAACTAAAATATCACTGAGAGCCAGTCTGCTCTATGGTTAAAGTGCTGCTAGGAACCAGTCTTGTCTTAGGCATGGATAAATAGCTGTGTGAGTTTGGGCTACTCTCTTTCAGCCCAGCCACCCCACATTATTGCTGTGGAAAAAATAGGAGGAAGAGGGTATGTTTGCTGCCTTGAGTTATTTATAAACAGTAATAAGGACAGGATAAAAATCTGTCAAATAAATAAAGCGTTAAGCAGGAAAGAACAGAAGGAACATGTTAATTAAATTATAAATAACTTTATAGTTTTGTATGGACACGGAATTAAGTTTTACTAACTACCCCACACATATGGGCACACAGCAAGAGATGCTGTTGTCTGTATTTTGTAATTAAATAAATTTGAGTCACATCTCCTGATTGAAATAATTATGTATTTAATTCTTACCTTTTCAAATTTTGCCTACAGGTTTTGTCTTATCCTTCTCTGAGGTGTACAGTTTATTAACAGCTTAAAAAGGTAAAGGTAAAGGTTCCCCCGCACATGCGTGCTAGTCGTTTCCGACTCTAGGGGCCGGTGCTCATCTCCGTTTCAAAGCCGAAGAGCCAGCGCTTGTCCGAGGACGTCTCCGTGGTCATGTGGCCGGCATGACTAGACGCCAAAAGCGCACGGAACGCTGTTACCTTCCCACTGGAGTGGTCCCTATTTTTCTACTTGCATTTTTACGTGCTTTCGAACTGCTAGGTTGGCAGAAGCTGGGACGAGTAACAGGTGCTCACTCTGTTACGCGGCACTCGGGATTCGACCCGCCAAACTGCCGACCTTCCAATCGACAAGTTCAGCGTCCTAACCCACTGAGCCACTGCGTCCCTTATTAACAGCTTACTATACCATAAAATGCACACTTATGTACAGAACATTTTGTTTGATTTTAAAATGCAGGCTAATATAGAAACAAGTTACAAAGGATGTACTAAACAATGGACTAAGCACATGTGAAAATGATATGAAATGAAAACAGGCTATTTAACGCACATACACACAGATACACAGATACCCAAGTAATGAAGAAAGCTCAGCAAGCAATGCTGTCTTTTCAAACTAGACTGCGGGGCAGATTTCTGTCACAAATGTCAACCAGCTTCCCAGGCTTCTTGTTATCTGCAATTTTTATACATTAGATGCAGCTTCCTATTGCGTGTGAGTGATAAAATCTATCTGTTGTATGGATTCTTTTCATGGCTTTCATTTTTCTTTTTAACTCCCTTGCATTCTGCTAAACCCTCCAATCTATCCTCCTTGTATATTATTCTGTATTGTTTCCTCTTGTTGAATCAGTGAAACAATCTTAACAGAACTCTTTTCAAAAAAAAAGTGTGGTTTAGGAGTAAAACAGGTCAGAATTTGCATGAGAAGGAGAAGCTCATTTATATTGGTTCTCTATGCATGTGCAGAGGGCCCACTTGTCTTAAATTTCAGATTGTGATGTCAGCATGTGCCCAATGTAATTCTAGTTTAGTTTTGAAAGGATTAGTGTGAGTTTCAGTCTGGTCTTTCTGAAACTGCCACAGTTTCTGCAGACTGTTCCAGAGAGAGGAAACAGAGGCTGCTATCTCAAATCATCCATTGGGAAATAAACTTAGAGACTCTGCTTCTGGAAAGAAAAAAATGCCATTACCCCAAACACATTCCTATCCTAAACCTGCCATTGAATCAGTTGGCATCTTTTATGTTCTTTATCAACCAAGAACAACATCAGATGAATGTACTGCTGTGTAGGCATTTGTGTGCCTTTTCTTTTAACTTGGATTTTGATCATGGTTATGCATGAGCAAATTAATTCCCTACCAAAATTTGTTTGATCCACTCCCAAGAAATAATTTGCATTATTCAGTTCTCATGTAGTTCTCTATCTCTTTCTGTGTTAAGATGAACTATTGCCAAGGTTAACATTCCTTTAACAGACAGACAGACAGACAGAGGGACAGACAGACATCATTTGAATTTTTGTCACGATTCTGAAGCAGAGATGGTGAGGACAATTTTTTTTAAAAAAAGTATTATTCTAACTGTGTGATAAAGAGATCTGACTCCAGGTAGAGCTTCTCTGACATTTAAATGGTGAAATCAGACACCACAAGGAGATATTTCACAAACGTAGCATGATATGCTAAAAGAGTGGTCCCCCCTTCTCTTATTCTGATAAAATAATTATGTCAAACTTGAGATATACTTATTTATTTCCCTCCCACTGGAAGCAATGAGGGAAAACAGGTTTTAAAATGGAGGAGAAATTGTAATTCCTCTTTTTCTTATATTGCAAAGCCTTTGAATATGATTTAAAAAAAAATCTTTATGTCTACTTTTCCATTATACAAAATATTTGAGTAGATAATAGTTAACTTGTATCTTAAAGTTGTTGTATTGTTTTATTTAATGATAATCCAGATAGTAATGTGTCACTATAGTGAAGTACTTTGTTATATTAATGTATTATGCCTAACACAGTCGAAGAAATATGACTTAGTTGAAAGAGGCCCCTTAACTGAGCTTTAAATAAATACTCCCAGTTTCTTCTACATAATAGCATATTCTATTTTATCAGGATTCCTAATTAATCAAGGTTTTGTGTGCAAGCAGATGATTGCAAACAGACACCTATGGAACTGAAGCTCACTAGAACATAGAAAAGCCAGATTGGGAGAGTGGAATAGTGTTCCCAAGAACTGGTATATATATGGCCATGTAACTTTATATGTACTATATTTATGTCATACAAATCCAAATTTCCTTAAACAGTTGGCTTGAACATTAATGGAGACTATATGTTGACTTTTACCAAATTCTCCATAATCAGCAGTATTTTATTGATTCCTTCTATTACTGTTATTTTCAGCAAGTTCTGATTCATTTGTGTAACATTTTTTGAAAAAAAGATACCAATGCATAGAGGGATAGAATCAAGATCACGTGAAGTATTAATACCACTTTACAATGCCTTGGTAAGGCCACACTTGGAATACTGCATCCAGTTTTGGTCACCACGATGTAAAAAAGATGTTGAGACTCTCAAAAGAGTACAGAGAAGATCAACAAAGATGATTAGGGGACTGGAGGCTAAAGCATATAAGGAACGGTTGCTGGAATTGGGTATGTCTAGTTTAATGAAGAGAAGGGTGAGGGGTGACATGATAGCAGTTTTCCAATATCTCAGGGGCTGCCACAAAGAAGAGGGAGTCAAGTTATTCTCCAAAGCTCCTGAAAGCAGGACAAGAAGCAATGGATGGAAGCTAATTAATGAGAGAAGCAACCTAGAACTAAGGAGAAACTTCCTGACAGTTAGAACAATTAAGCAGTGAAATAACCTACCTCTAGAAGTGGTGAATGCTCCAACACTGGAAGTTTTTAAGAAGAGACTGGACAGCCATTTGTCTGAAATGGTATAGGGTTTCCTGCCTGAGCAGGGGGTTGGACTAGATGACCTCCAAGGTATCTTCCAACTTTATTATTATTATTATTATTATTATTATTATTATTATTATTATTATTATTATTATTATTATTATTAATCATAAGATGTTTAACTGCAATGTAAACCTATTAGGGTAAACCTACTATCAGTTTTATAATGCAGAGTAATTTGAGATGATATGAGAATGCCTCTTCTTTATAAAATTACTGAATTCAATTTGATTTCAAATAATGAAATCTATTGATACAGATTTTCCTCTTAGCTTTTTACACTTAGTCTATCCTGACCTAAAAGCATCCGTTCAGAAATTCATTTTTTTAAATGATGCATAATTAAAAAGTGTTTTTGAGAAGCTATCTATCATGAATATGTATTGTGCATTATATCATTTAGCATTTATTTGTTTTACATTTAAATGCCCAGATGTCTTCCTTTCTGAAGTGGGAGGTGAAGAGATTCTAATTTCCAAGTGATAACAGTTTTCTGACTCTTATTCCCAGAAGCTGAATTAAATCTTATTTGCTAATATTGTTGTGGCCTAGATTAGACAAAAACTTTTCACACTATCAGTGCCAATTATGAAAAAGCAATTGTATCATAATGAAGCCTTAGAAGTTACAGGTGATACCAGAAGCTTATTGTGATACATATTTTCCAATCCACCCACCCCCCCAAAAAAGAAAAAAAAGTCTGCCTTACAAATTGCTACAGCATTGCCAAATATATCATCAAGAATATGTGTGAGTTGGGTAGAGGCAGGAAACAAACAACTATTAATTGATTTTAAGGATTCCTTGAATTCTATCAAAAGCACATATACAAATGAAGTAATATTTCTGGAATGATTTTTTTTATCAATATTCCTAAATGATAGAAATATTCAGTCTAATTAATGGCAAAAAGTGACTACTGAAAAAAATTCTGAAGGACCATTTCAGCCCTCTCCTTTCCCCTGCTGATAATCCGTACATATTCCATTATGAAAGAAGATATCAGAATATACTTTACAGTTCAAATCAGAACTTGCCTGTTGTTGTAGTGAAAGCCAGGTAAGATTTCTACATTGTTAAATAAATAAAGAATTTGTAAATCTTTTTATGGAGCTTTATTAAGCTTTATATCAACAAAAGAAAGGACTGTGGAATTTAAATGTTTTTGCTATTCTTTTGGTTTAACATCATTTAATATACTTTATTAGCAACTATTATCCTTTTATCAAAAACCAAATATATCAAGTGCTGTATTTGTGCATGGGGGGCGGGGGCAGAGAGAGAGGAAAAATGTTTGTGAAGTAGCTGTGAGAAAAAATGTAAAAGAAATTATATCCAGGAATGGCTGATATTTTTATGAATAAATTTAAGCTAAATTAATATGCATGTAGTGCTTCTGCTGAAGGTAAATGTACGGCAGAAAAAGAAGTAAATCAACCAATTGCTGTTAGAAGGCCATTTGTTAAACACCGAAGTGTTAAAAATGCTTTTAATCTGCTAATTGCTTCTATTCCACATCTAGAAATGTGGGTTTTAGAAGGTTGAGTATCTACATGGAATAAGACCTGGTGGAACAAAGTCAGGCATTTATCTTCCTTGATTTCACTCTTAGTAGTTCAGCCCACGTGATGAGAATGTGAAAGAGGATGGGTTCTGCAGAATTGCACCACAGCCTGTAATTATCAAGGATTATGGCTGAGGTCCTCTTGTCTGTGGCAGGAATTGATTTGTTTATGTTTATGAGCTTTTCCATAGAGCCAGAGGGAAGGTGGGGTACCAGTTATTCTTTCATTTGGATTTCTGGCTCTGATATTGATGCTTTTATTGTATTACTCACTTGGAATAATACATGGGTCCTCATTTAATGACCACAATTGGGACCAGCCACTTGGATGCTAAGTGGGAAATGACATGACTGTGACTGTGTTTCCCCTTTTCGTCACTCCCCAGCCTTTTGGAATGCTGACCTCAATGCTGTGATAATGAGCAAGCAAGGAATTCATGTTTGTATTAACAGTCACTGGAGAGGATGGGAGTACAAGACAGCAAGAAGGCACATAATGTGGAATGCATATTAAATTAGATTAGATTAGATTAGATTAGATAGCCTTTATTGTCATTTTTTCCTGTGAGCGCAATGGCACACATTAAAAATGAAATTTAGTTGTTTGCTCTCAAAGTGTACACATATATAACACACATTTAAAACATACTATATACAAAATATGTATAGACCTACACCCTTACATATAAGCAACATATAAATATTAACCACTGTCCATCTTGAATACATAATAGAAGGAAGAAGCTTCAGAGTTCACAAGGTTAATACTGTATGGAACAAAGCTGTGACTGAATCTGGATGTTCTGCTTCGGATACCACAGACCCTCTTTCCAGAAGGTAACAAAGAAAACAGGTCATGAAGAGGATGTGTAGTTTCCCGGACAATCTTGTGGACCCTGCTCAAGCAATGCTTATGTGCGATGTCCTGGATGGAAGGAAGAGAACTGTCAATGATCTTTTCAGCCATCCTGACCACTCTTCGCAGCACCTTCCTGTCTGAAGCAGTGATGCTTCTAAACCAGACTGTGATGCTGTATGACATTGAATGCAATTGCTAGCACTGGCTTTTTATGTAGTGCTCCTGGAGTTTCCATGGTGAGCATGTGACTGAAGAAGAGAATCCAGAAATACAGGTCTAACCAATAAGAAACATGCAAAATATCTCTTTTAGACAAGGGAAGGAGACACACATTTACAGATCTTCTGCTAAACTTTTCTACATTTATGGGATTTAAATAAAATATAAAGCAAACCAAATTAATGACAAGAGATACAACAACCAACTTTACCAATAACAGTGAGGATAGAATAGCCATGGAGACATTGGAAAATATATTCAGATGCCATAATATAAGAGAGGAAAAATATTGGCACTTTTGAATGTTGATGATGGAGAAGACTCCTGAAAAGGACCATACACAAATTATCTTACTTTGGACACATTAGGTCTTTGGAGAAGGGTCTAATACTGATAAATGAGTAAAGAAAAGAGAAGTGGATGATCCGTGGCAAGGTAAATAGACTCAGTTACAGTGGCACATTAGAAGAGCTGAATGACCTTGTTAGTGACAGATCATCATGGGAAAAAAAAATCATTCCGTCTGTATTTGTCTCTGTCTCTCTCATCTCTGTCTCTCATCTATCTAATTGTGCTCAGTATGTTTATGGTTTTAGAAAGCTGGCGGATGGTATACTGAATTCCAATATTACACAAAACAGAAGATGTAAAGCCAGGAAGCTTGGATCCCATGCAGGAAGAGGTGGGAGGAAGTGTTTCCATGGAGACAAAACTTTTGTTTCATTAGTATGGAAGCCAGCTGGGTTCCAGGTATTTCTTTACCTGCTTCAACCATACTCTTTAAAGGTTCCCAGGGATTGGCATTTCTCTCCAATATGTTCTTTCCTGAATTCAGTCCCTTCCCCCCTCCACATGTGACAGGCTAGGAAGATCTGAATCTGCTTCCTGGAAAAGTCCTGCTCTGCCTGGAAAAGCCAAGAGATAGGAAAACTTTCAAAGGACTCTGATTTTGCTTACATAGAAAGATAAAGAATAGGATAAAAATAGTAAACACAGTCACTGCATCCAAGGAAGTCATAGTACTTTTATTCATGGAAGTAACATACATTTTACCTTTTTAGGGTGTCATGAGAACCTTTTAAAGAAAGTAATGTAAAAATACATAGCAAGTTAGAAAGGTCAACCCTAAAGGCAATATGGGTGGGCCCAACAATTCTTCTGGTGCCATATTGGACACTTAGAATACATAGAAATTGACCATTAAATTTACCAATTTACCCACAAAATCTGCTTTCTTGGGGGCTTTGTGTATGCCATTTTGTTTTTTGTTTTTTTAATATATTTTATTGATTTTTTTTAAAAAAACACAAATCACTCAATAATTGGTGAACAGTGTGTTGTCTGGGTTACACATGTAAAACAATCATTAACAATTAATTTCTATAATCCATATTCCACATATTAATTTTAGTTGATTTCTTCTTTCCCCAAAATATCCTCTTTTGCAAGCATTGAGTTAATACAATTCTTACTGTTTTGATAAATAACAATTGAATATATATATATTTTCCAATATTCCTAAAAATAATAATCATATTAGTATAATATTTCTTTTCTATTCAGTCATTCTGGTTGCCTTATCATAGATCCTGTTACAATCCTTAGTTTAGTTTATTTCTCCCACCAAATGCTAGATATTCTTACTGGTGAAGATTTTCTCAAAAATTAATTACATTTACATTTACAAATTTAACTCTATTTTTTCCGTATAAGCCATCTCACACTTTTACATTTCCTAAGAAATAAACAATAAAAAGAAAAAAAAAGAAAAAAGAAAAAGAAAGGAAAGCAAGAGTAAAGAAACATAAGAAATAACATACTACTAAAATATATATCCCTCCTACGCTAATATATATTTATTTCCTCAATTTCTTATTCTTTTTAACCATAATTAAGAATATATTTAATCTTTAAACATTCCATTCAATACATCTAGTCATCTAGTCCTTTAACTCTTAGTCAACACATTTTTTTATAATTTTCTTAAATTTAGTCACATTTAAGTATCTAAGACATTTCATTTATTTAAGTCATTTCAACTTTTTTATATTACTCATATCAAGAAAAAGAACACAAAACAGAAAAAAAGCATACTATATTGTTTAGAGAATTCATCCCTCTTAGAATAGTATATTCCAAAATTTTTATATTTCTTTAACCATATTCAAACAAATGTTTCTTTTTTAAGTATTCTCTCTGATAAGTCCCATCATCTATTTTCTTGGTTTCTACCTTAATCTTTTTCCTTTGCCCAGTATCTTTCTTAATAAATGTATTAATAAATGTAAAAGGTTTTCCATATGTTCATAAATGTTGCTGTAGATATAAAAAGTAAATCAGTATCTTTGTTAGGGGCATTTGCCAACTCGTTTTTATTCAGAATCGTTTTCCTTCTTTTTCTCTCTGCTTCTCTTGTTGCTTTTTGTCTCTCTCCAGTTATGGTGTTTTTCCTGATATCTCTGTAGAACGTTTTATCCAGTCTTTTTTCTTGTTATCAAGTTTATTTTGTAGTGTTGAAATATAAATGGTCTTTTCTAAATCTAGTATTTCTTGTAAATTCTTTTCCACTTGGATTAGATCATACTCCTTTGTTTTATAGGATTCCATCTTCAAGTCTCTATCCTCGAATTTATGTTCAGTCATCTGTTTTGTCTGTTCCTTCTCTGTTGTATTTTCCTGAGGGTTTTTTTTGGAATAAAATTGAATTGGAGGTGAGTTGATTTATATTTTCAAAGTTATTCTGAATTTCTTTGTGATTTGAGATCATTGCTCTTGAATTAGTTGCAGTTGACATATATCTCCTCTTGAAAAATATTCATTTTTTTCTTGATAAGTGTTTCCTATAAATCTCTGATTTTCCATGATGACCAAAAGTCCAGATTCCCCCCACCCTTTGGAAATAGCTTTGGAGTCAGAATTAAATAAATACTTATAGTCCAGAGAATTCAAACAAAAAAAGTTCCTTTTTGTTATGTTTTTGTTCCCTCAGGTTTGTAAGTCTCACTTTATCTACACAGCTGTTTTCAGTTTGTTAAAGCTTTGAAGATCACAGGCAGATATTAGTTTTCCCCCCATGTTTTACCATGACTGTCATAATCCTCATCCACCACCATTTTGATCAAGGAATATTTTAGTGAAATTTTTATAAAAGCCTCTTCTTAAGGAAAGGAACATCATGAAATAATCATGATGAATATATCTAGAATACAATTGGCATGCTAACAACAAATCTCTTAAACTTTGAGTCAGAGAACACCTTTGTGTTTCATGTTGTTGTTGTTGTTGTTAGCTGCGAAGTTGTGTCCTACCCATCGCGAACCTATGGACAACGTTCCTCCAGGCCTTCCTGTCCTCTACCATCTTTTGGAGTCCATTTAAGTTCATGCCTACATATGTTTCATATGAAAGGCAATTTCAAATGTTCTTGGTGAATATACTCTTCCATACTATTACTATGTAGTTCAAGTATGAATAAAAGTTGGGAAAAGCTGAGGAGCTGGAAAAGCCTTAATGTTTTCTTTTTCTAATGCTCCTGGGAAAGGAGAGAGAGTGAACAAAGATGTGCATATCAGTCAAAATATTATCTATGAGAATGTAATGCATTCAGGTATTTCTTTGTTCCAACAAATTTGTACTATTTTTAAAGCAATAAAACAAAATTCACACAATTTCCCCTGGAATACATTGCAGTAACCATTCCCCAAAGTATCTTCTTTGTATAAAATTTTCTTGAAATTCTGCTATCTAAAATTCCCAATTCCTGAAAGCTACATATTTTAGGATAGAATAGAATAGAATAGAACAGAACAGAACAGAACAGAACAGAACAGAACAGAACAGAACAGAATAGAGCTGGAAGGGACCTTGGAGGACTTCTAGTCCAGCCCCCTGCTGAAGCAGGAGAACCTATACCACCTCAGACAGGTGATTGTCCAGTCTCTTCTTGAAATTTTCCAGTGATGGAGTGCCCACAATTTCCTCACTGTCAGGAAGTTTCTCCTTAATTCCAGGTTGGTTCTCTTTTTGATCAGTTTCCATCTATTGTTTCTTGACCTTCCCTTTGTCTGTGGCAGCCCCTGGAATACTGCTCTCATGTCTCCTCTATTTCTTCTTTTCTTTAGACTAGCCAAACCCATATTCTGCAGCCATTTTTTGTATGTTTCGGACTCCAGGCCTTTGATCATCTTAGTTGCTCTTCTCTGAATTTTTTCCAATGCATTGTAGCTGAGAAATATTACTTGTATATTATATTATATATTACAATATGAAACAATATTTCTCTTTGTCTGACACGAGTTTGATTCTGTTGCAAAACTGGATGATTTTTGGAAATAAGAAAGCAGCATGTAGTTAATTTGACTGGGAAGAGATATCAGGAATGGTCAGATCCCCCCAAAAGAGGAGAGCATCTATTGATACAAATACTGCCCAATTGGTGGTGAAACACTTATATCCATTCCCAAATGGTAATAGATTAAAAGATTATGATATTAGTATTGATGCTAATCTATGTGCAATCATTCTAGTTAATATTTATTGCTGGCATTGTACTGATTTTATAAAATAAAATAAATTGCAATATTGCTGAATTTTACTAGGTTGATGAAATTATTTAGGACAAGAGTGATGGGTACCAGGTCCTATCTATGCAGTTAAAACTGTTTTTGCTATAATCCAGGAGATTTCCATGCTAAAAGAATATCTTTGTTATGGACATTTTAAGTTTGCATTGCAAGATAATGGCTTCAAAGCCTGGATTAAAGAAGACAGCAAAATGCCAGTATTGTCATTGAGTGAGAATTATGAGTCCTTTCAGGCTCAAAATAGGCTTAGCAGCAGTTAAACAGCATAATATTTTGCTTGAGCTGACAACAACAATATAACTGACAATATAGCAGAACACTATCTCCTCTGAGTCTGACTATAAATTAACAAAATACAAGAAGTCTATTTTTCCACAGAGCTATAATCCTACTCCTATAATAACAGCGTGGCTGGAAAAAGAAATACTACAATATAGAAAGTCATACTTGCTCATGTGCATATTAAAGACCAGACAGCAACTATAGTTTAATATAATTCTGATATCAAGGTGTCCAAAGTGGTTATAAAATAATGTGACATGTCCACCTGGTATGTAATCACAACATTGGAAGTCACTTCATGGGTTATCTAGTTTAATTCCCTTCTAAGTGCAGATTACATCAGAACAATATTTGTTAACCTTGGCAACTTGAAGATGGGTGAAACAACTCCCAGAATTCCCAGACATTTGGTTGGGGAATTCTGAGAGTTGAAGTCCACATATCTTCAAGCTGTCAAGGGTGATAAACACTGCACTAGGACATCTCTGACAGATTACCATCCAGCTTTTCCTTCAGTGAAGGACAATTTATCATTTCATGTGGCAGCCATGGACTGACAGCTCATACCTGCACATGAAATATAGTCAGATGTATGAAGTCAGATTGACTTGCTTGTCATTCAACATACATGAAACATACACTATTTTGTTTTTAGATGTTATATATTGTACTTCCTATTCTGTAATATCTTAGATTTACACTTGCATAGGTAATTAATATTGCAGTGTATATCACATTTAATGTGTATTTTATGTGCTAGTATGTTATCTAATCTATTTGATTTTGTTTTGCTGGTTATTGACCAAATAAACTACTGAATAAAGATATAGATGAGGAAGAACAGGTGGCAGCCAAGCCAGGAGGGCCTTTGTGCAACTGTGGATTGTGAATCAGTTACACCCTTTCCTGGACCAATAATCCCTACTTAATGTCACTCATGCCTTAGTCTTCTCCTTTCTTGACTATTGCAATGCACTCTACATGGGGCTTTCTCTGAAGAGCATCTGGAAGCTTCAATTGGTATAAAATGTAGCACCCAGCATGGTTTTGTGCAGACCTCGGTGTGCACATGTGATACCTCTCCTGCAGGAGCTGCATTGGTTGCCGATTTGCTTTCAGGTGCAATTCATGGTGGTGGTTGTCACCTTTAAAGCCCTTCATGACTTGGGACCAGGTTATCTGAGGGATCATCTCTTTCTGGTCATATATACCCAACCCACTAGAGTGGGGAGGCAAGGAATGTTGTGGGTCCCTTCCCCTAAGGAGATGCATCTGGTGGGACCCAGAAGAAGGGCCTTCTCTGTGATGGCTCCTTTTCTCTCTGGAACATCATTCCCTCAGACATTAGACTGGCCCTCACTTTAGCATTCTTCCAGAAGGTGCTAAAACCTGATTCTGCCAGCAGGCCTGGAGAACCCACAGTGGGATAGAGCCCAGCAAATGGCTAGTTTAATGTGTGTTGTTGCTGGAGTGGGTGGTGGGTGGGAGGGTTATTATATTATATTATTTTTCCTTTTGTTATTTTATTTTTATAGGGTGTTTTTTATTGATGTAAGCCGCCTTGGGTCACCACGTGCAAGTAGGCAGCAATACAAATTTTCTAAATAAATAAAAATGAATAAAATAAAGAGATATAGCTGTAGATACAGATATATAGATAAACCCAGTTTGGTCTAGTGGTTAAATCAGTAGGCTAGAAACCAGGAGACTGTGAGTTCTAGCCCACTTGATACACGAAAACCAGCTGGATGACTTTAAACCAGTGTCTCTCTTTCTGAACAAGAAGCTGGTCCGTTAATTATAGTTGGAACAAATGAAATAAGTGGATTCTGCACTTGCAAAAAAAATGCTGAAAGGAATATATACACCCTCAGGATTTGTTTCCCAATTTTGATAGTACTGCATATGGTTGTAAAGTTGTCAGTTGCCTAGTTCTGATTTGTGTAGTATCAGGATACTATTTCCCTAGGGATTTGACTCTATACAAGTTTAGTTTAGTTTAGTTTTCGTTAATTTGATTTAAGTATATTAAGGTGTGTGGTACATTGCAGTTAAAGGCCAAAAAGTGTTATGAAGCAAACAGGAATATCTCAAAGCTTGTCTTTAAAGCATCTGCATCTTTGATACTGGTGATTTAAAGAGTTGCATACAATTGTTCTGTGTGTGGTTCTGTGTTTTCTAGAACACTTTTTTGCTTTTAAATCCAATGTGTTACTGGCCTTATCTGAATATAGCTATAGCAGCACAAACCATTGCAGCCTTTAAAAACCACATTGGAACGAAACTGGCTTTTTTTTATATATCCTCCCATGGTGTCCCTTCAAATACTGGAGTTCTCTGTTTCTGAACAGGAAAAAGATTTAACAGAAGTAAAAAGGACAGTGTTTTCTTTTATGTGACATTTTATTGGAAAGGTCCCTGCTGAAAACTGTAGGAAATTGCATCCTTGGATCCTCCGTACATGCTCTTTTTATTTCCAAAAAGGATTTCAGTACAACTAAAGTTCTTTGATGGCATCATTTTTTTGACAAGCTGTGCTGTGGTTCCCCTGTAGAAGGTCTGAAGCAGCCAGACTGTTTTTTATTACTCCAAGTGCTATCATGGAACAAACTTTATATTGAGTAGCAGGTGTTTTTTTTTGCACCCAGCCCTTTATTTTATTTCATAAATTCAGAATTTTTCCATTTCACTTTCAGTTATTTGTATTCATAATTAATGGAAATGCCAGTTACATTGTTCAGTATTCATACTATTATTTCTTCCTATTGCTGCTGACAAAAGTTTAATCAAAGAGTAGAGACAATGATAGTTTTAGGGATAGGAGATTGATCAGTATATGTGCCCACTTTGCTTTGCTGATAGCTAAATGCAGCCAGAAAAATGTATTTTCAATCCTGTGTAATCCAAAGGTAAATTAGAAAGGATAGACAACTGACTAACAGTGGTATTGACCGTGTTAATGCCATTGCTATGCTTCAGCCAGCTTGTTGCACACCCTTGTACTCTGGAGACATCAATCAATAAATGATGTCAAGCGAATCCATACTCAGTCTAATCCAGTTCATATGTCTTTTCACATATTCTTCACAAGGAAAGACCGGCAGAAACCATACACAAAAATCTCTTATTAGGAGCTAATGAGGAGAAATTGGGAAGCCAAGCATGGCCATTCCCTAAGGTTTGACTTTCCCTGTCTCTCACTCCCCCCATCTCTCATTCTTCCCAAAAGGTTTGCATGAAAAATTATATGTATGTTTATGAATTGTCTTTAACATACCTGTTTTTATCCATAATTTAACTTAATATGAACAATTTACCTATTTAAATTTACAAATGGGCTACAAACAACACTTGTAACAAGGACATATTTTTGTGACTACATTTTCTCATGTACTGAATGTTGTACCCATTTTCTTTGATTGGAACACCACACTGCACATTTTAAAGGGGTATGAATTTGAAAATAGGAAATAGGACAGTTATTGGAAAATGTGAAATTAGCTAAGTTTAAAATTGAAGAACCTCATTCTTACAGAAAGAGGCAAGGGCAAGCAAGGGAAGTATCCCCCCTCTTCTTCACCCCCCCATCAGTGGTGGTATTCAGCCAGTTTGCAACAATTTGGCAGAACCGGTAGCTAATTTTTTGTTGCCCAGGCCCAGAATGGACTTCCAGAAGCGGCATCCACACAGGGAACTGGTTGTTCACGTATTTGAATCCCACCACTGCCCCCTATCCCAAATAATTGCCTGGATAGTAACTTATTCAATACATTGTTAAAAAGATGAAGTAACAATGTTACTTACGCAAGTCATAATAATCAAAAAATCCAGCTGTGGGAAATACAATTTTGCTCTGCAGCAATATTTCATTTCATAAGTACTTAGCTCTATTAACTACAATTCAGTTAATACATTATAGTAATGCTGTTGTTGTTGTTATTATTATTGCTATTAACAATATTGCCTTATTTTTTGTTTTATATTAACATAAGATAGATAAACTAATGTGAGCGTACTCCATATTTCACCTTTCTTTTATATAGTCCAATCTTGGCAGGTGATGCAAGTGAGGAAGCCTGACAATTTAAAATTGTTTGGGCCAAGACCCAAAAGTCACAGATGCCAGAAGCCATTGAAATCAATGGAAAAGCAGGTGAAACACCAGATTAGTTAATTGAAGCAAAGATGAAATGAAACAAATGCAATTAAAATGAAAGTAACATTAAATGGTTGTGGGTTTTGGACAAAAATAACTAAAATGGAAATGAACATGGAGCCACTGTACAGCATAAACATTTTTTTCCCACCTGGGAAACATGCCACGTCCAAGGCAGAAAATTACAGTAGCCAGTTAATTCCATTGTTCAACGGGAAGAAACAGGTTTAAAGATAGATTTGCAAGGTGCTCTTTCCTCCCCACCATCTCCCAGGCTCCAGCACTTGTTACAGGAGAATTAATAGTTTTTTCTTTAAATTCTATGCACAGGATAAAACACATTTGCACTAGTATCCATAAAAGGTTTTTTTTTTAAAAAATGAACCATTATTTCCCATTTCTCAACTAAATTCAAGATTAGAAGTGCCTTCGTATATTTGTTTTCAAATGTGATATATTCCATCATCTGACAGCAATGCCCTGTGGAGTCCACAGAGGACAAACAGGACAAACTTTCTGAAGAATTAATGGACACAAACTTAATATTAGGACACAAAATAAAGGTAAAGTAACATCTAAGCGTCTCCACCTCCCAGGACACCCCATTATACATCTCAAAGTAGCTAACTGAGTGATAGGCTCTGAACTCACATACAGACAAAGATTTCAGGCCATCTCAAACAGTTTCAATAAACACAGTGGGTTTTTAATACATTACAAGCCCTTTATCAGAGTACAGAAAAATGTATGGTCACAATAATAGTTTTTTAATCTGCAACACCTTCTCACTGCAGCTGTGATTAAAGGGTCCTGTTTAAAAATAAAGGTTTATCACACTGCGTTTTTATTGTTGCAGACTGAAAAGTAATCAAGTTCTTGAAAGGCTTTCATGTGAGAAACAAATTGAAGCATTTCAAACATTTTAGTATGTGGTGAAGCAATGATAGAGAACATTAATATTGGGTTTGTTGGCAGCATGCACATAACATGCTTTTGACCAGAACAAGGCTCTCTCAGGAGTAACACATTGTGCTTCCATAAAATAGTCCAATAATTTTTTGGGGGAAGAAAATAAAAGTAGTTGTCTGATGCTCCAGTTAGAAAATAAGAACATTAAATAAACTAGTTGAGAGTAAGGAAGTGATTATCACACTGTAGCCATTTGTAATTGAAACTAGTTACTTGGCCAACTCTCTAAATCAGGGGTGTCAAACTCAATTTCATTGAGGGCTGCATCAGCATTGCGGTTGCCCTCAGGGGGCAAGGTGGGTATGGCCAGGGTGGGTGTGGCTTACTGGGTGGCCGTGGCTAGAGTACATACGGCCAATTGGGTGGGCGTGGCCAGCTCTACATCGTTCGCATCAAGCGTGCCTATGGGGGCCTGGGCAGGAGTGGGACAGATCTGAGGGTCTCTGGCAGAAGGAGGGTCTCTGGGCCAGGGCCAAGGCAGTGGGGGCCATTCCCTCACTGTTTCCAGGATGGCTTCGCGGGCCACATGAAACCACTTCGCGGGCTGGATCCGGCCCCCGGGCCTTGTGTTTGACATGTCTGCTCTAAATGGTTCTGCAACTTGAAAGTTGAAACTGAAAGAAAAAAAAAACATAACCAGAAGGAAGAGGAGGAGGAAGAAGAGAAGGAGGAGGAGGAGGAGGTTGTTTTATGATTGGACAAGAGTACCAAATGAAGCATGTTGGAAAAATGCTTGGTATAATAATGGTCATATGAAATTAAGCAAGATAAAGGTTCAACATACTGTATACTTGCTATCTTATGATTATACAAATGTAAGCAGGACACTTACTGCAGAAGAAAGAAAAGAACCAGCAGCAGTTTGATCCTGGGAGGGTATAAGTTCAATAAATAAATAAGTGATATATAGATCTTTTTATACAAGCTGGGATGTGCAAATCCAGTTAAAGAATATTTTTTGTAGCTTAGACAAATGTTTGCCTTATTTCTTTCTGCATTCTTCCATTCAGCATATTGAATGGAATATTTATTTTGAAAATAATTTGAATTCAATAGCTTGTAAAGTGGGGCTACAATCCGCCCTAAGAATTAGAAATCTCCTCCCATTTGATTACAGTAACAGTAGCTAAATATTAACATTATATCATATTTTGAATAAGGCTAAGTTTAAGGCAAGCTACATATTTTATTCCTGGTGTATTTCCCCCTTGAAAAACATGCCAAAATTGACAAAATGATTTTGAAGAAAAAGCATTTTCATTTTCAGTTTTGAGTTGCCCTTGCTGCAGTCAAACAAAATAAGTATTTATTTATTGATTAGATTTTTATCCCACCTTTAATATTTTTTATAAATAATTGAAGGTGGCAAACATACATAATAGTCTTCCCTTCTCCCATTTCATCTACAACAACCCTATGAAGTGGGTTAGTGTCAACGCTGCTAACATCGGATGTTCTTGCTTTGACAACAGATGGAAATGTAGCCATTTTCTCTGTGCTTTTAGAATTAGTTGATGCTAGGAAGGCAAATAGGGATGAGAGTCCAGTTAGTCATAACAATAATAGCTCAGCCATGGGAACCCAAGGACATTGGGCTCAGAGCTGATAGTGTTTTGGCAGGCTGGAGAGCTGGGGAGAAAGCCCGCGCTTCAAGCTAATTGGAGAATGTGATTCATGACTGTGTATTGGGGGAGGGAATTATACTTCGTTACTTTGTATCTAGGGGAGGGGAATTTAGTTTTTGGATTCAACTATGTATTGCTGATACTTTGTTTCTTGAATAAAATATTCTTTAAGGTAAACAATGCCTCAAAGTTCTTTTTAAGGGTTTCATCTGTCGGAACCATGACAGATTAGGTGACTAGCCCAAGGCCACCCAGCCAGATTTCTTACCTAGGGCAAGACTAGAACTCATAGTCTCCTGGTTTCTAGACTGGTACCTTAATTACTAGATCAATCTGGGTCTCTGTCTTTGTCTTTTTTAAATTTAAAATTAAATGGGTCATGATGGGTTAAGAAGAGAATCTTAAAGCTGGAAGAGACCACAGCCCATCAAGTTCAACTCAAACATACATTAATTGTGTAATTATTGTTTTTTGAGGGAGATGGGTGGTGTCGAGTCCCATGGGCCTGACTTACAGCAAAGCGGGGGGAAGACACTAAACGTGTATGGGTTATCTGGGAGAAGGAGGCTTTTGCTGTGCATTGGGTGCTCGAGACATGGCAACTGCCAGGAACGAATTCCCATTGCCCAGTACGCTCACACAGAGAAGGCCTCCTCAGGGTACCGTCGACTAGACAATGTTGGCTTGCGACCCCCGGGGAAGAGCCTTCTCTGTGGGAGCACCAGCCCTGTGGAACCAGCTCCCCCCTGAGTTTTGGATGGCCCAAGATCTCCAGTCCTTTCGCCGTGGCCTCAAAACACTCCTTTTCCACCTGGCTGACCTGGACTCACAGGGATTTTAATTATGTTTACAATTTTAACTCTAATCTTTAATTTATTTCAATTTTAAATTTTAATTTACTGTACAGAGACCTTTAATTTTTGTTGTTGTTAGCTGCCCTGAGTCCCTCGGGAGATAGGGCGGGATATAAATCCCATAAATAAATAAATAAATAAATAAATAAATAAATAAATAAATAAATAAACACCTCCTGGAAGGGGCAAAGGAACCATTCAAAGTGTGGACGGACCACAAAAACCTGGAAGTACTACAAACACCAAGACGCCTGTCCCCAAAACACATTAGATGGGTTCGATACCTTGGAAAGTTCCATTTTGTTCTGAAATACATGCCGGGGGGAAAGAACATCCTGGCCAATGCCCTCTGAGGCTGCCACAATATGATAGCAAGAGGGAGGAGGTGGTGCAGGTGATTGTGCCCCCTTACCAACAGGTTGTGGCAAGAGCAGTGTCCTGTGTTGTGATGGGGAATCTGATGCAAGAGTTGCAGAAAGTGCTCCAGAATGATTCCTGGTTGAGAGACCACCCAGACATCCTGACGAGAAGGTACAGTCTAGCATGGCATGGAGATAAACTCTACATCCCGCAAACAATGTGGCAAGGGGTACTTCGACGGTGCCATGATGCTAAACAGGCGGGCCACTTTGGATTCTTAAAGACTCTACACCTGGTAAGACAGCAGTTTTGGTGGCCACGAATGAAAGCGGAGATTGAGGATTACGTCCGAGGCTGTCATATCTGTTTCATGCAAAACCCTGTATGGGGAAGCCTTTGGGGTTATTACAACCAGTGGCAGATCCTACAAAGCCCTGGCAGGACATCACAATGGATTTTATTGTTGAGTTACCAGAGAGCCAGGGCTCCGATGTTATCTGGATGGTGGTCAATCTCTTCTCTAAGCAGGCGCACTTTGTGCCCTATAAGGGACTGCCGTCTTCCTGAAGGTTGGCCTGGATGTTTATTGCACACATCTATCGCCTACATGGAGTACCCTAAAGAATCATCTCAGACCGGGGTGTACAGTTCACGGCTCGATTCTGGCACAAAGTTGCCCAATTCATGAGGTCATCCCACGGTCTCAGTTCAGCATACCATCCCAGCACCAACGGGGCAGCAGAACGAGCGAATGCTATGGTGGAGCATTACCTGAGGTGCTATGTATCATATCAACAATCCAACTGGGTGGACCTGTTAGCGTTCACAGAGGTGGCGTATAACAATACGATGCACAGCAGTAGTGGGTTTTCTCCTTTCAGGGTGGTGTTTGGCAGGGAGTTCATTCCCATTCCCGAGTACGAACAAGGGGATCCCTTACCGTCCCAACCTAGTGAGTGGATGACACAGGTGGGGGCTGTGTGGGGTGCAGTAAAAAGGCTCTAATAAAGGCTGAAGAAACAAACAAAGAGCAAGCAGACAAAAAGAGGAGACCTCATAAGCCTTTCCAGGTGGGAGACTTGGTGTACTTCTCCACGATGTATCTGCAGCTGCAGGCCTTACCGGGGGCCCTGGAATGTTGGGGGGGTGCTTCTGGGCATCTACTCATGTTGCTGCCTCCCTGCCCAGCACCACTGATGCTGCCGGCGGCCACGAGCTTCCTGCCCGTCCTACCGCCTCCCAGCTGGCAGCCTTGCCTCTGGACGGGCTGCCACTGCTGTTGCAAGCCTTCTGGAGCTCAGATTACACTGGCGAGGCCTGAGAGTGGTTGCAGCCACACCTCCCCTCATGGGGCTTACCTGAGGAGGATGGGGCTTACCTGAGTTATTTACCTGTTTTGCAGCAGACTGTTGGACGTGGGGGGGCAAAGCCTGTAGGACGCGTGGAGGGTGGTGGCGGCATAGTGCAGTGTGTGCTGCTTTGCTAAGGAATGTTGGAAGGGGGGAGGAGGGGTTATAAAAGGGTGTGGGTGGATGCTGGTTTGTGGCCTAGGGGCAGGGTCCAGTCTCCGGATAGCTATGTAAGCGCTGGGAGCAATTTACTCCCAGCGCTGACTTTTCTTTTGAGCTGAATAAAGCCTTTTTTGTTGCACGTTCCTGCTTGGAAATTCCTGCTTTCATCCCACGAAGGACGTGTTTGACAGGTGGTTTAGAAATGTGAAAATAAATAAATAGTTTACCTCATAGCAAACAAGTATAGTTCAATATCTTCTCTAATATTAATATTAGAATCCATTAAATATTGAATCCAGTTCTTTTAAAGTATAAGAAACATGCTATGTCTTCCTTCCTTCCTTCCTTCCTTCCTTCCTTCCTTCCTTCCTTCGTTCCTTCCTTCCTTCCTTCGTTCCTTCCTTCCCTTCTTCCTGCCAGCCAGCCAGCCAGCCAGCCAGCCAGCCAGCAATCTTTCTAAGGGAAAGGCTTTTCACTATGTAAGTGTCATAATTTAAATAGCCATCATATATACCAAGCACATTCAATTGACTCTGGCTCTTTGAATATGAATGGAATATATGAGAAATTATTCATAGCAGTTAATGGATGTTTGCCTTGCCCCATAGTCCAGATTAGAAGTAAAATCAGGAGTACTAGTTCTATCTATCACTCATTTTTACTCTTCTTGAAACTAGGAAGGGTCTTTGTTTTCATCAGGCCTTCTCCTTTGAATGAAATTTCATTTAGCAGACCATTGTCACTCTAGAGCAGACATGTCAAACACAAGGCCCGGGGGCCAGATCCGGCCTGCGAAGTGGTTTCATGTGGCCCGCGAAGCCATCCTGGACACAGTGAGGGAATGGCCCCCACTGCCTTGGCCCTGACCCAGAGACCCTCCTTCTTTCAGAGACCCTCAGATCTGTCCCACTCGTGCCCAGGCCCCCATAGGCACCCTTGATGCGAACGATGTAGAGCTGGCCATGCCTACCCAGTAGGCCATACGCACTCTAGCCACGCCCACCCAGTAGGCCACGCCCACCCTGTCCATACCCACCCGGCCCCCTGAGGGCAACCGCAATGCTGATGTGGCCCTCAATGAAATTGAGTTTGACACCCCTGCTCTAGAGTCTAGACCAGGGGGGTCAAACTTGCAATGTCATGTGATGTGTTAAAACGTATTGTGACTTTTTTTCCCCATTGCCGGAGCTAGGATGGGTGCAGTTTCAGCATGACACATCCGGCTCATGGGCTGGCAGTTTGACACCCCTGGTCTAGGACTCTGGATTTTCCTGCTTCCAAAGATATTCCCATATATCATTACAATATGGATGTCTGGGAAAATCAATTTGTATATGTTGAAATCAGAAAGCTCAACTAAAGTGCACTGGATTGCAAATGTAAAATTTGAAACAGCTTGATTGAAAAATTAAATAGGTTTCTCCAGAAGTAAGATGCTTGATTATAACAATTAGGGTAGAGAAAACAGATGATTCCTAATCTAATAAGGTTATTTTATTCCATTTCCATTTTAATCTGTGTTGTTTTTTAAATGGATAGTTGCTTTTTGATTAAATGAATGTCTTATATGCACATTTTATCACATACATTTACAAATATTTTTCTCTAAGAATTGTGTTGTCATATTTGGAGAAATGAACTATCTATAGAAAAGGCTATAGTGTCTGAGCAATGTGATTTTCTTAGTTATAAATACAAATGTAACTAAGTTGTTCCATATTTATAATAAATATACATCAGATATTATAATTCAAATTATAAATTTGAGTTATAGTATCTTATTAGAAATTATTCTTCTGCTTAACTGAATTCATAAAACTGTTTTACTCATTTTGTCTCTGTTATGACATGCCACTTTTTCTCCAGGTCCTATGGATTGGGATAACTGACATTATTATTAATTGCAGGCAAGAATCACAAAACTGCACAGATTTCACCTCATCCTGAAAAAATGTACTAAACAAGTTGCACACGTAAGCATGATAGCTTTGAGACTAAGTAAATACCAAATAGGGATGTGGTGGCTCAGTGGGTTAGGACGCTGAGCTTGTCGATCAGAAGGTCGGCAGTTTGGCGGGTCGAATCCCGAGTGCCGCATAACAGAGTGAGTGCCTGTTACTCGTCCCAGCTTCTGCCCACCTAGCAGTTCGAAAGCACGTAAAAATGCAAGTAGAAAAATAGGGACCACTATGGTGGGAAGGTAACAGCGTTCCGTGCACCTTTGGTGTCTAGTCATGCCGGCCACATGACCACGGAGACGTCCTCGGACAAACGCTGGCTCTTCGGCTATGAAATGGAGATGAGCACCAGCCCCTAGAGTCGGAAACGACTAGAACGCATGTGCGGGGGAACCTTTACTTTACCTTTACCTAAATACCAAAGGAAATAAAAGAGACATATGAAATCTGGAGAAAGCGCAATATCAAATTACTGAAGAAAATCCAGATTAAGCTCCCTCACACCATCCACCTCGTCACATTAGAATCCAAATTAAAATGTAATTTAGAAGGAGTCCAAATTAAAAAAACTCAATTCATTCCTTCAATTTGCAGAACAATTCCATGTCATTAGACAACTAATTTCTGCCTGTCAAATACAGAATGAAAGTGGTTCCTCTCAGGAGAAAACTTTTTATTTGAAGTAATTAGACATGAGGAATCTAGGAAGATGCCTATGTTCTGACTGTTACCTTGTTTTAAGCCAAGAATAAATAACAGCCAAATGTTAGCTTCAAGTATTTCATAAAAAATTCAACTGTGCTTAGATGTTTCAAAATTAAGTAACAACATGGGTTGCCATTTTTATTTGGAAATAAAAAAATTACCTGAATGAAATTCTAGTACATAAGTCTCTTTTGTTGATCTATTATTCTAATGAGATCTTAGAGACAATATGAAGAGATTTTGATTACATTTAGAAAATAAGACCCAAGAGAGTACAAGTAATGAAGCCCATCATGGTTATAATAAACATGGAAGAGTAGAACTCTATAGCCAACATAGAATAGCTTCTTTAATTAGTTCTTCATTTTATCTATTTGCTCCTTTCCCAAGAGGGAGAGAGACATTCACTAATATACAATGAAACATTACACTTGTCAGTTAAAATCCCTTGTCCTTGATTTTCTAAAAGACCACCATTTCAGAAGCACAGGACTCCTATTTATTATTCACATTTTACAGCTACATGCAAATGTAGATATATATATATAGCCTAAAGTGCATGAATTGATGTTTCTGAGTCCTATCTGTTATGAATTAGTTATAGTACGGTTGGCAACTGAAACTAAAATAAAAACAAATTGTTTACAAATATTCAGAAACTGATTAGATTGCAAAATCACATGAAAAGTGGCATTGTTCCCAGAATCTCACAAAATCCCGTATGAAAACCCAAGAGCCCTTAGAATTTGATATCTCACAAGATGTCAATAATTCAGTTTCAGTTTTAAATGTTTTGAGGGTATTTTTTATATTTTTTTATTTTTATTCCATTTATATCCCGCCCTTCTCCGAAGACTCAGGGCGGCTTACAAGCTTAGCAGTAGCCTTCATTCTATGTATATGCCTGCTTATTAGGGCTTTCACACACACCCCAAGTGGCATTATTACAAAGTCAGCTTATTGCCCCCAACAATCTGGGTCCTCATTTTACCTACCTCGGAAGGATGGAAGGCTGAGTCAACCTTGAGCCTGGTGGGACTTGAACCTGCACTAATGGCAGGCAGCTGGTGTTACTTAAGGAGGCATTAGCCCACTGCTCCACCAAGGCTCATTTTGAATGTGGAAGAGCTGTTGCCATAGTTGTTTCATCAGATGTTTTCATGTTAAAACTTTATCTCATATTATAAATGATATCATCATAATTATCCAGAACAAGGGATTTGATAAAGAGATCAACCTGGCTCTGTTTGACTACCACAGACTATAACAAGAGTAATCTATATTGTACAGCCTGCAGGCAATAGCCTTTTGGAATAAAATATATGCGATCAATCTGCTGCTATTTCCCAGAACCTCTTATAATACTGATGGAATTTCTCCTGGCCTTAGTGATTCTTAAAGAACCACAAGATGATGAGACAGCAAAACTAAGAATCTAAATTCTGAAATGTTGAAAAAAAGCAATGGGGTCACAGAGAGGAACAGTGCTCTTAATTGCTACACCTAGCCTTAACTGAAGAATGTGAACTTTCTAAAGATCAGTTTACTCCAGAAGAGTTTATTTAGAAAGAAAATGATCGGGTCCAAAAAACTAGACTCCACTATAGCCTGTGTAGGAACAGTAAAACAACATTTAAAACTTTAAAATACAGCTAGTTTTGTGAGAATACTTTTTGTTAGAAAAAAAAATGTAGCCTATGCCTCCCAGAACTGGAGGCAAGGGTAAGATGATTGGAAGGAGATTCGATTACAAACAAGCCTCTGCAAGTATTTTGGCTTTTATGGATATCAAATAAAGACTTATTATCACATTTGGATTTTGAGGCGATCAAAATCTCTTTTGTTGAGTTCAGTAGTGTTTAAGGTAAGTTTGAACAATTGAAGTGGTCACCTACAGCCTTTAGATTTTGCAGAAAATACAGCCTGCAAGGGCAATGTTTAATAATATTTGAAATGATAGTGTAGTAACATTTGTGTTAGGAGTGATGTCTAATGTATAGCATTGCTTGGCTCTACTCTAATAGTCTTAAGTTATGGTATAGCTAGGATGGAAGGAAAAGAAGAATCACATTATAATAAAGGTAATCTTTTTATTAAAGTTACAAGAAATCACTTTTAGGTAATTATGGACTCAGCCATTTATACATTCTCAGTTGAAAGAAGTACTGAGAAAGAAGAAAGGAATGTAATTAAGAAAAGGAGATTAAAACTGTTACATGATTACTAGTGAGTAATGCTGTGTATAATGGGAT
Source organism: Vipera ursinii (assembly GCF_947247035.1). Lineage (NCBI taxonomy): Eukaryota > Metazoa > Chordata > Lepidosauria > Squamata > Viperidae > Vipera > Vipera ursinii. Next base: position 169,523,511 of record NC_139516.1, on the reverse strand, counting down.
TTACTTTTGACTATATATAGGATTTCACTTCTAATGATAGCAGTACTACTGGATTATTGTAAAAAGCAGGTAGACGAAGGTACAACGTAACTGAGTCTCAGATGAGAATGTACAGAACAGCACGTGCCCTTCCATTATATAGCAGCATAGATACTTCTGTCACATAAATAGCCAGTAGAATCTTTCCTTATGAAAAACTGTGGATAGCAATAGAAGATCCAATATTTGTAGCTCACAGTTGAAATATGCAGTCCTTGCACTGATTTGCTTGTCTCAGCACCGATGATGTTACCTAGTTTTGTAATAAAATGCCTGCAAGAAAACAACCAAGCTCAGAGGGCACCAAGGACCACACAGGACTGGGCCAAGAGAGTGATTGGCCTAAGATAACCTATCTGGCTTTTATGGATAAGACAGGACTCACAGTTTCCCACTTTCTAGTCTGGTTCCTTAACCACTAGACCAAAACCATACATTTTATAGGAAAAATCACCAAATTTTCTGTATAATTACAGACAGTACGTGTGTTCAGATCCTATTTTCTGACATGCATTTGTTAATATTCCTATAGCATATGTCTATCTATAAGGTTTAGTATGTTAACTTGAGATATACCAAATAGGACATAGAGATAAATCACAAGATTTTACATTTGAATGTGTTTGTTTTATTCTTTAGATGGGTATCCCATTTTTTTTGGTAGCACTTCTGTTTCTAGGCTTCCCCCCCCCCCCAAAAAAAAATCCTAAGAGATGATTTGAGCTGAGAGCTGGGATTATATTACCATGGCTAGCATACCCGTGACTTCCAGGTCTTAATACAGCAAAGGCAGGTTACAACTACTGTCATATCTATGGTTTATTCCTTGAACTTCAACATTTGTCTGTAATCCTTGAACTTCAACATTTGTCTGTAATCATGTGCAATCATGAAATTAAAACTTACTACCTTCATTCCTTGCAATTAATCAACAGCATTCTACATACCAACCAACTGCTCACAAGCCAAACATCCCTTTATTATGTATATATTTATTTCATCCCACTCAGTAGCATCCTTTGTAGCACCCAAGCTTGAATTGTGTTGTAAGGACACTTTTGTCTCTCTGCCCAGCCCTGCAATGGAAGCCCCTCCCACCAAGTTAAAACTTTGCCATTTGAAAAGCACAATTGGTGCAACAGGTACAAAAAACAGAATGTGCATTTCTATCATAGAATAGAAATCTTAATCTAGACCGAAGCAATTATTCAGAAAATTGTTTTTTTAAAAAAAACTATTCTAGCTTTGGAGGCCTTCTCTACCATTTTCCTCGTTCATTCATTTGAGATACCATGTTACTTTTTAAAGTATCTTTTCTCTTAATTGCAGCAATTCTCTGGATTCCATCTCTGCAATTACTAAAAAAAAACATTCACTTGCTTGTTCCTTTGTGAATGCAGATCTATTCTTGCCCATGAAATATATAAGTACCCAGGGAGATGACAAGACTTGAAAAAAATGATCAACTGCTAAAGTAGTCAGAAGGAATATAATTTATATTGACAAAATTTTCTTGATCTGAGAATAGCTCATATACATTTATCATCGACAGCCACAAACTGAATGAACATCCATTTATCCTTCCCGTTTCCCCCCCCTCCTTGACAGGAAAATAATAGGATGGAATTCTTGGATCATTGCAGACTTTGTGAACCTGGTATTACAGCACATGATAAGAATTGCATTTAAAGTACAGGTATAAATGGGAACATCCTAAAAAAAGTACTTATGCTCAGCAATTTTTTAAAGTCAACAACTGCAAAAAAAAGTCAGGAAAAGTATTTCTTTACTTCTCTGATTCCATCAGAGATACCAGTTTTAATCTTGATATTCAGAATTTACCAGAACTGATTTCCATAAGCATATAAATGCATTTCTAGATTTAAGCTTCAAATAATTTCTCCAGAGAAAGTTTGAAAATGTTTCATGTGTATTTTCTTAAATTTAATAGCTATCTTTACTAATCATTTCAACCTCCTGTTGTAATTATTTATGGTTAAAAAAGTCCTCATAAAAATTCATAGTTAAAGTTTGTGGCATATATAAAGGAAATTTCCAAAGTACCCATCCATAACTAAATGTAGATTTATTTCTTTAAATAAAATTAATCGTGTACAAAATAAAGTACAGTAAAATCCTACATATGATTTATTTCATATCACAAAACTTTAAAAAAATAAAACTATTTTGAACCCCATAACTCTTCAGAAGAGTTTACATAATCAAAGACTACAAGAAATTAATTTCCCTCATCTTTTTAAAGAATATATATTCTCTTAAAATTTAGACTAGGAAGTATTCTATTTTACTAATTTACTGATTTACAGAATAACATTTTCATCTACTTCTGAGGCATGTTTATTGTATTCTACCATAGATAAAGGCTTTTTGTAGGCCTAAGTGATATGATAAGAATATGAAGTAGCACAATACAGGGAATAGGATATTTTTGAATGCTAGCAAACACGTGCAAGTAAACAGGAACAAGCACTTCAAGTTTATTATATACTACCTATACAGAAGAATCTGATCTATTAATGGTCAAGGCAAATTGGTGCTAGATAAAAGTCAATGGAATTCAAGGGGGACTGCATTTAGGTCTTTTGTGGGAACATAGAGACTCCTAAAGGGACGCGGTGGCTCAGTGGGTTAGGACGCTGAGCTTGTCGGTCAGAAGGTCGGCAAGTTTGGCGGGTCGAATCCCGAGTGCTGCGTAACAGAGTAAGCGCCTGTTACTCGTCCCAGCTTCTGCCCACCTAGCAGTTTGAAAGCACGTAAAAATGCAAGTAGAAAAATAGGGACCACTACGGTGGGAAGGTAACAGCGTTCCGTGCGCCTTTGGCGTCTAGTCATGCCAGCCACATGACCACGGAGACGTCCTCGGACAAGCGCTGGCTCTTCGGCTTTGAAACGGAGATGAGCACCGGCCCCTAGAGTCGGAAACGACTAGCACACATTGTGCGGGGGAACCTTTACCTTTACCTTTTAGAGACTCCTAACTCATGATGCATTTCACTCTTGGGCTCATTCTGCTCATCTCCTACAAACATGGTCAGTTATTTGCCTATAACACTGAGTTAATCGTGTTTTTTCCCCACTCTGCATTTATTGCTACCAGGATTTGTTGAAAATTATGAAGGAAATAAGTCCAGCAAATCATTGCTTACCATGGCCATCCAACTTGAATTGGAAATCATTTCCATCACTAGATAGTGCAGTCAGTGACCCCATGCTTTATGAATGCATCATTTAGCAGTAAAATTCTGGTCTCAATTACCATCATTAAGTGAGGACTACCTATAGTTTGTTGATCATGATGCACTAATATGGCTGCTATTTGTTGTGAATGACTGATACGTTTCTGAAGGTGAAGAAGAACAAAAGTGTTGTCAGAGAATCCTTTATGGTTCTCTTTTAAAGCAATGTTTCCTGCAATCATATGTAAACACAAATTCCTACAATTCCCCAGTTAGCATGAGAAGCTGAAGTCCCCACATCTTAAAAGTTGCCAGTGTTAGGAAATGCTGTTCGAGAGTAAGATATTTTGGTTAGGAGTCATCTGATTTCTTTTATGCAATGGCATTAAATTAACACATACATTTCAAGAAAAAACACCAACTTCCACTTTCTCTACTTACTCTCACTGAAAAAATGCACATCTCAACATGTGTGGTTTATTATAATCTGCTCTCAGGAAAAATGAAAATGCCTTCTCCTTGCAATATATATATATATATGAAAAAATGAAAAGCCTCAAAGAATTTTAAAATATCACTACTATTATCAGCAACTGCTCTTCTTCTTGTTGTATAATTCACAGTATAGCTTTTTAAGAAAAGCTGTACTTTGCAATGACATCATATCAAAAGTCCATGTTCTGATTAGGTTCAGAACATGGAAGACTTCAACTTACACACGTTTCTTTTTCTCCTATCAGATTAATGTTTGGATATGTTGTAAACAGAATAAAGAAAATCATTTTTTTTATATTTCTTCAGACCAAAATTTAATTGTGCTAAAATTAATGATATAAAATGATCCAGCAATTATGTTAAAGGCAGCAGTCATGCACATCAGGTGATAAGGATGCCAGGGATTAAGCTACACATAAGTTTGCTCATACAGGAAAAGGTCACTGGCTGAGATTACTGAAATTTGATTAGATATAGGACCTTGGTGCTTGAAATCAATGTTTCCTTGACTTTGGCATTTCTGCTCTGAGTCAGACACTCTCCTGGGGCCTTGCCTTTAATCACGGGATGTAGCAATGTTACATCTCTTCCAGAGCACAAAGATAGCAAGAAATTAGAAAGGATTTACAGGTCAAAGCAGAGTAACTTCAGCAATTGGTATTAGTGAAGTAGACTGCAAACCTGAAGGGGAAGTCAGTAGTTGCAATTGTGAAGACAAAGCAGCTACCAGGATGGTTAAAAGCCATGGAAAAGCTAAAAGAAAGGCTAGTGATTATTACAGCTCTCAAACTGTTTTCAAGAACCCTCTAATCAAAATGGTTAACTCTCCCTGTTTTCGTCCCTGGAGACTGCATGGACTTTGGAACAGGGCAACAAAGTAATAACAGAAATGGAACTTAAGACAATAATTTAATGGTACAATTAAAAAAATAAAGATACAAAGAAGGATTTAAACATATAGGTTTCCCAGAATGTGAAGCTAATAGATAAGGGAAAATAATAAAAGCTCATCTCTCTGTTGGTTTGAGCTTAACATCTGCTCTAATAGAAATTTAATTTTAGTCATTCTCATCAATTAAGTCCAACTCCTGCACTTTCTCCTGTCTGCCCCATCTCAGCATTTCAATTGACAACAGTGGGACAAAAAAAGGCAAATAGAAGATCCTAAAAATGCTGAAAATGGCTTTCCTTTCTCTGCTTTGTGGATTAAGCAGTTTTAATGTTCTAAAATCTGTTGCACGGTGGATAAAAATCTTTTGATTAATTGGTGCCATATTTTTAAAAATATTACTGCATTAACAAGGAAATTGTAATTGTTAAAGTGGTAATGTTAGACATTATTACTTGATGCTCAAAATGTACTAAAAAAAGTATCCATTATAAGCAGTGCTTGTAGACTATCTGGTACACAGTTATACATTGTGTACCAAGCACATATTTGGTGTTAATTTCTATTGATCTGCGGGCATCCACTGGACTCAGGCAAAGTCAAAACAACAGCCCCAAATGACAGGGTTGAAGCCTCATAACCTTTTAACATGCAATGCATGTGCAAAACATATGACAAAGGGATGGGCATTTGACGACATGATTGTGGCTGCCATTTTTACTTTTTTATGTAAATTTTTATTGATTTTCCAATATTACACTATATATCTTTGATGTCAAGTTTCCGACGTATGGGCTTTTCAAGTGACTCTGAGGCATTGTTTACGTTAAAAGTCCTTTATTAGCCTAATACACTGGCAAATGCTTGCTTGAAGGAAGCTGGAATCTGAAATCTCCGCCTCTTGCACAATATATTAAAACACAATTCTCCACCTTTCTAATTTTGTATTTAATCATATTCTCCGATTAATTTAAATAATAATGATAATGATAATGATAATGATAACAATAATAATAATAATGATAATAATAATAATAATAATAATAATAATAATAATAATAATAATAATAATAATAATAATTTAATTTCTATACCACCCTTCTCCCGAAGGACTCAGGGCGGTGTACAGGGCAATAAATACAATAAAAATACAATGTACAAAAGTTAAGAAACAAATAATAGCCCAATTACAATAAAAATTAATAAAATTAATATTAAAATACCCCAAACCCATCAGACCAGGCCAGCTTCAGTTTCCCTTTCGTTAGGAAACCCGCCAAGGTCTTATCTTCTTTAGTTAGAGATGGCCTTGAAGGTACAATCCTCCTTTTCCCCCATCCCAACCATAAACCATAAATAAATAAATAAATAAATAAATAAATAAATAAATAAACTCAATCTCTTAAAGCAATACACAAGTTTAACGTATGAAATGGCTACTTCTTCATCTCTTGTCAAGCAATAACATTTGATGTTAACAGCGTTGACATCCGGCCTCCCTTAGAAAAAGAACAGATCCTGTAATGTAAACAACACACAAGTTAGGAATTGGCTTTTGGTTTGTTGGGGTGTTTCTCATAAAACCTTTTGATCAGTCTGTCAGCTTTCACATCAATAGATTTCACCCAAATGGCTTCAGACAATGGGTATTCCTTCCATTGTACTAGGTATTGCAATTTTCCCTTAAAGATTCTAGAGTCAAGAATACCTTTCACTTCATAATGGGTCTGACCTGCTACCACGAGGGGTCCAGGTGCTTTCTTAGGGGGAGGTCTTAAAGTGGAGGTTCAAAAAGGTTTCAGCAAGCTATAATGGAACACCGGGTGAATTTCCCCCCAAAGTCTGGGTGGTTTCAATTTTATTGTGACCGGGTTGATGATTTTCACAATGGGGAAAGGCCCCAAGAATTTCGGTCCCAATTTCTTATTGGGTAGTTTAAGGCATAAGTATTTGTCCGACAAATAGACCATTTGCCCAACTTGGAATGTTCTTTGGGGAGCTATTTTTTGTTACCTTGCTTTTTGTAGGTCTCAAAAGTTTTTTTTAAGGCCACCTTTGTATTTTTCCAAACTTCTTCCCAACCCCTCACCCAATGATCAAGAGTCTGGGAAGCAGAGGGTAACTGAGGGTATTCCGGTATGGGGTTGTATTGTTTTCCTGTGGCTACACAGAAAGGAGTGTAGCTGGTGCTGCTATGTACTGAATTACTGTAAGTCACCTCTGCAACAGGGAGGAGGTCGGTCCAGTTTGTTTGTTGGTAAGTGACGTGGCATCTAAGGTATTGTTCCACCATTTTGTTGGCGGATTCTGCGGCTCCATTAGTAGCCGGGTGAAAAGCAGTTGATAGGCCTTGAGATGATCCAATTAATTTAAGAAAGTTTGTCCAAAAGTTCACTGTGAACTGCACCCTCTGTCCAAAATTATTCACTTAGGGGCACCATGTAGTCGATAGATATGTTTTAGGAACAACTTAGTCAAGCGTTGAGCCGATGGCAGTCCTTTGCAGGCGATAAAGTGAAAATAGGTCTATCACAGTCCAAATGACAGTATTTCCTCTACTGTCGGGTAGGTCTACTATAAAGTCCATAGCTATTTCTTCCAATGGTTGAGAAGGTTCGGCCACTGGTTGCAGTAACCCAGGGGTCTTTCCTGGGATTCTTTTCATGGTGGCACATACAGTACAGCTCTTGACATAGTTTTCTACGTCTCGTTTTAGTCCCAGCCACCAAAATTGCCGGCGAGTGAGATGTGGAGTTTTTAGATATCTGAAATGTCCAGCCTGTTTGACATCATGGCTGTGGTTGAGGGCATTAACACGAAGAGCTTCAGGTAAGTACAGTTTTCCCTCCCAGACCATCCCTGCATGTTAGGGATGTTTTTTTGTCTTTAAACCATTGATCATTGAGGAGTTCTCGCTTTATTTTCTTTACCCTGGGATCATCAGGATTAGGGGTCCTGTGAGGTGTGAGTTGGGCCGCAGTTTGTGGACTGGAGATAATTGCCTCATGAACTTCTTCACATTCGCTTTTGTACTGTGGCAATCGGGAGAGTACATCAGCTAGGAAGATTTTTCTTCCTGGTATGTACTTTAGAGTAAAGTTAAAACGGTTGAAGTACTTTGCCCATAGTACTTGTTTTGGGGACAATTTGTGGGGAGTTTTCAGTGCCTCTAAATTTTTGTGATCTGTCCATAGTTCAAAAGTGCCACCAGTTTAATAGCCCCCACCTAATAGCGAAGGCCTCCTGCTCCCAGACTGTCCAACTCCTCTCGCTTTCAGTAAATTTCTTAGAGGTGTAAGCACAAGGTTGCAGGACCCCACTTTTATTCTTTTGCAATAACACCACTCTGACTGCCACGTCACTGGTGTCTGCCTGAATTACGAAGGGCTTCCCTGGGCAGGGGTGCTTTAGGACCTGTTCAGCCACAAATAGTCTTTTTAAATTCTCAAAAGCTTTCTGACAACTCATAGTCCATGCTAATGGTTGGCCAGGTTGCAGTTTTCCCCCTCCCTTGCCCATTTTGAGTAGTTCTGTAAGAGGTAGAGCAATCTCGGCAAAAGAAGGAATAAATTGACGGTAGAAGTTGGCAAATCCTAGGAAGCTCTGGAGCTGTTTGAGGGTCTTTGGGGGCTACCATTCAATTATGGTTTTTACTTTGGCTGGATCCATTTCGATACCCTCATTGGAAATTCTATAGCCAAGATAATCTAATCAGGTTTGGTGAAATTCACATTTTGACAATTTGACATAAAGTTTGGCATTCAATAGTTTCTTTAACACTTCTCTGACCATTTTTATGTGGTCAGACATATTCGTGCTGAATATCAGGATGTCATCAAGGTATACTAGGACCTCTTTGTATAGGTGTTCATGTAGGACCTCATCAATCAACTGCATAAATACGGCTGGGGCCCCCTGCAGTCCAAATGGCATGACTTTGAATTGGTAGCTTCCCAAGAGGCAGTTGAAGGCCATTTTCCACTCATCCTCCTCCTTTATTCTTACCCGGTAATATGCTTCTCTCAGGTCTAGTTTAAAAAGTAGTGTGGATTCCAGCTTGATGTCAAGTTTCCGACGTATGGGCTTTTCAAGTGACTGAGGCATTGTTTACCTTAAAAGACCTTTATTAGCCTAATACACCAGCAAATACTTGCTCGAAGGAAGCTGGAATCTGAAATCTCTGCTCCTTGCACAATATGTTAAAACACAATTTTCACCTTTCTAATTTTGTCATTAATCATATTCTCCAATTAATTTAAAGAATCAGTTTTCCTTCCATTAGGAAACCCGCCAAGGTCTTAACTTCTTTAGTTAGAGATGGCCTTGAAGGTACAATCTTTCTCTTCCCCCTCCCAACCTTAACCTCAATCTCTTAAAGCAATACACAAGTTTAACATATGAAATGGCTACTTCTTCATCTCTTGTCAAGCAATAACATTGGATGTTAGCAGCATTGACATTTGAAAAGCAACGTGGTGTCTGGGTTACAAAAGTTCCATTTCATACAGGTACATGTTATTACAAATCTCCAATTTATTGTAGACAATATTTCCTCTCTTTTTTCCTTTAATACATATTGTCTCTTATCTAAATTAACATACTTCTTATTTTATCTATCAATTATTTAATGGTTTCCTTGCATTTGTCAATACTTTCATATAATTTATTTATTTTAACATTTCATCTTTAAAACATCAATCACCGTGTAAATTTTCCCAGCTTTAACTTGCATTAATATTAAAGTTAAACATTTAAAGTTTCTCATTTTCATATTTCTAGATGACCCCACTTCCCTTTATCACAATTCTCTCCAATTCCTAATAATCTAGAAACACATCCTATCTTATTTCCATATCAACAGGTTAATAATACAATATAATATTCTTGTTTTCATTATAATTTCCACATACTGTAAATTCAATAACCAAAATTTCTCCCCTTTCAACATTTAACACATCTTTTCTCTTCTCCTTTATATCTGCTCTCTCCTGCTTAGACTTATAATTTTATTTTTATCACTACATCCAAATATATTAGTTACATTATATCACTCCTAACATCAATACATCTTAATCAATTTCATTTAAACAGTTCAATATTTAAATTTAACTGTTGATATTAACACATCTAAGTTTTTAAATTAGCCAATAGTTTTATCTGCACATCAAAACAATCACTCAAAATCCAAGTACAACCCTGTCTATTTAGATATTCTCCATATCAGGCCTCTTAAATATGTCCATTCTTCTTCAATCTTATTCTGGCTTTTTTCCTTTGCCACATCATCTTCCATTTCTTTGTTTCAGGGTCATCAAAGAGTTCTTGTGTTGTAGTATCATATTGAAGTGACCCTCCAATCTTTATTTTTGAAGGGTTGAAGGGTCTGATAGAGATACCAAATCTTCTCATTATTTTCTCCTCTTGGTATAATTGTCCTGGACTATCTTTTTTTCTTCCATCTGTTTCTCATTTTCATGATCAAATTCCTTCTGCTTTATGTAACCTTTTGTCAGGTTTTTCTCCAAATTTTCTCTTGTCTGTGCTTGTTGAGTAGTTAAATCTTCTGTCAGAGTATTTGATTGTTCAATTTCTTCTGTTATGTTATGTCCTGATAAATTGTTAGTTATAGTCACAATTTGTGTTTGCTTATCCAAGACGCTTTCTAGTTTCCCCCCCAAAAGCTCTTATTTCATCACCAGCTGCAGAAAGGAACTGATAAGTTTGGCAGGTTATTTTCATCATAGCATAAATTTGTTTTTGTATTTCTTCCATGGTGGACTATCACATCTGGTGTTCAAGGTTAGTCTTAGCTTGTTTTCTAAAGTCTCTCTCTCTCTCTCTCTCTCTTTTAAGAACATCAGCTTACAATTTCAAGTTTAGCCACAGGGTGTCCCCCAAGTACGTGGAAAACTCTTTTATTTTCTTTTAGGGAAACTACCTGTTAATCTCTTTTCAATTGCTTCTTCTTCTGTTTTGGAAGAACAGAGCTAAATTTTCAAATAAGGATAGAAGTAAGGAACAAATAGTCAAAAGCTTTTAGTCCACAAGTTTTTTTTAAAGGAATAAAGTTCTAGTTGAGGTACAATTTTCAATGTTTCTTTTTAAATCACCCCTGGAGGTTCAATTGCCGCTGATTCTGAAGGGAGGGTTGAAATCCTCCCTCCCTCTCCGCAGTGGGGAAGGTACTTAGCAGCTTATTTAGGTGATAAAAGAAGTTGATCTTACCCAGTCTCTTCTATGCTGCTTTAATGTTACCTGGTAGTAAGTGTGGCTTTCACCAGCTCATACCTTGCCTCCTTTGAAGTCTGGCTGAAGACAGGTCTGTCTTTAGCCCATACACCAAGGAAAAAGCGTTGGCCATTCTCACCTTTCCTCTACTCAAGAGCAAACCTTTGTCACTTGGGTCTTCTTTTATTGCCACACTGTCTTCTTAAACTACCTTACCAAAAATCTGTTTCTTCCTTTTCCTGTAACATCCCACTTTAAATATAACTCCTTTTATTTCCTCATGTGGCTTTCCTACACTACTTCCTTTTCTTTTTCTAGCTCTTCCTCTAGGATTCATCTGTATCCTTATGTCAGCAAAACACATATATCTCTGTCTTCTTGCTTGTCAGTGTGCTGTTGCACTACAACTCCACAGCTTTAATATCCTTTCCTCTAAATTAGGTTTCATTTCTTCCTCTTACATTACATAGTGTGATCTTCCCATTCTGCTCTGAAGGATCCTTTCCCACCCTGCAGATTGATAAAGAATCATTTGTATTTCTGTTCTTTATAAATACTCTTATGTTGATGTGAAAAAAATTGGCCGCAATTCTTCTTCTTTTTCAAAATGCAAGGCCACACTAAAGGCCACACTAAATTATCTAAAGCTTTTTCTGTATCAAGAAAGATCATAACCCCTTTCAGGCTTTTGACTTTTTTTATTTATGTGCTCAATAACATTCAAAATAAATATGCGATTATTTCTATTATTTGAAATACTACTTAACAAATTGCTTTTATTGTAGGAACATTTTTTTATTTTATCCCAAATATATGTCACTTGTTCCTTATGCAGTTAATTGGCCAACAATTTAATCTGCTTTATTGCCTTTTTCAAAGTATTTCTGTTTGTTAAAATTCAACTTTTTGTACACTCACTATATAATGATTCTGTATTTTTCTCATGTTCTAAAACTGTAATTGTGTTGGGTTTATTCCTGGATTCTAATTGTTTCAGATCATTCAGTAATGTATTGTTTTGTTTTTTAACGTGGCTATTTTTTCTATTTTATGTGAGAGAAATAATTTAACCTTTTATAAGTGTTTTATTACCATCCCATACTGTAGATAAGGACAGATCAGAGGTTTAGTTTATTGAGAAAAAGCTGTTTAATTCCTGGTAACATTTCAGTTTGATATACTATTATAATGACATTAGTTTATTGAGTCTCTATCCTTTTTATTTGGAAGTTTGTCTATTCAATCTTATAATTACTAGATTATGATCTGTATAAGCAAGAGTTGTCACCTCCATGTCTATAAAACTGATTAACAACAAATTAGAAATCTAGCCCATATCTATCCTTTAAGTTTAATAAATGGAAAAAAATATAAGTGTACTATCTCTCTATTTCAATGCATCCAAGAAGACAACTGTAATGGAATGTGTGAATGACCTCAGGGAAAAGGGGAAGAGATGTTGCCTTGATGTTAGTCAAGAATGGCTCAATGGTCAGATAAAGAAACTTAGGAAGGACTTGCCCTAATGGATCAAGCAGTTAAAAGTGGCAACAGGAGATTTCTGTGTTCAGACCTGCATGATTCTGTTCATGTAGCCTTACAATAATAATAATAATAATAATAATAATAATAATAATAATAATAATAATAATAATAATAATAATAATAATAATAATAATAATAACAATAACAATAATAACAATAATAATAACAATTTTATTTATATACCGCCCTTCTCCCGGAGGACTCAGGGGGGTGAACAGGGCAAGCATAAAAAATACAGAGATACAAAAGTTAAAAGGGATTAAATATATGCCCAACTAAAAACAGTAAATACAAATATTAAAATAACAATAACCCCCCCCATCCCCCATCAGGCCAGGCCGGCTTGTTCAAATAAGAATGTCTTTAGATCGCGACGGAAGGAGCGAAGGTCGGGCACCATCTGGAGCTCAACCGGTAACCGATTCCATAGCTCCAGGGTGCCCACAGAGAAGGACCTCCCCCTGGGGGCCACCAGACGGCATTCTCTGACCGGTGGCACCCTAAGGAGGCCCTCTCTGTGGGAACGCACAGGGCGGAGGGAAGTTGATGCTGGCAGCAGGTGTTCCCTAAGGTACAATAAAGTAGAATTTATTCATCTAATCCTGTTTCCTTTCTGGTTTACCTGGGAAGACTGACAATAAGAGTAACATATAAATTAAAATATTTTAAGTACATTTGCTGGTGCTTCATCTATTAGATAAAAACATTTTACCACGTGTGGGAAAAACACCCATTCAGATCTCTAAGGATAAGGATATTTCTCTCAAGAAGTGATTTAAAAGATTTTGTCATACAAGTTTGTTTTGTTATCATTTGGAACATAAAAACTGTTATTTTTCCAGATTCAGTCTGAAACTGTAGTAGTGTGAACCTCTGGCTGAAAAGCCCAACTAAGAAAAACACCAGAGCCATTAAGTCCTCTGATATAATCATTACTGAGCAGAATCATTTTGGTAGGATCGAAGTGAAAGCTAGGTCTGAAGAAAAGGCAGGAAGCAAGTAATTAAAAGAATGAATCTCCTCCTCTCTGATAATTCAGGTCACATTATCCAATATATCTCCCAGCAACTGTTATGAGAAGAAACTTTGATTCACCAAAACAACTCTTCCACAGCTCCGGCTCTCTCACAATGATAAGAACACCTTCTCCTCATTTCCCTCCCTGTTCTGTTGGCAAGCTAGAAGTCATAAGTCAATTTTTTCAGTGCTGTTATAACTTTTAAGGGTCATTAAATGAAGTGTTGTAAGTTGAGGACTACCTGTATTATCATTTTCATGTGTGTCTTTTGAAACATAAAAGATAACATTTTGTTTTTCCCCAAAAGTTTTTATCTGATCCGTGATAACAATTCATAATTAATCTATGAAGAGTTACAAGATCATTAGTCCAGTTATTGAACTTTGATCAGTTCTCAGTCTTCATTCCTCTGTGCTATTACAGATAAGGACTCAAGATATCTCTTAGCATGCTCAACAGAGTACACAAAAGTTTTGCCTGCATCCACAAAGACAATGAAGCAGCCTATCTGTCTCTAATGTTTTTTATCTGGAGGAACAGTTGTAAAACATATCAGGTTTTGTCTCTTCCTAAGTATAGCTGGCAAAATCTCAGTAATACTATCCAAATGTTTTAAAGGAGTTTCACTTATTTTCAGAGCTTTTTTTCTCATAGAACGCTCAGAACGGAGTTCCGGCACCTTTTTTGGATGGAACCTTGTAGGGTAGGCAAGGTGGGTTGTATATAACATGTGTGAGTTTCGGCACCTTTTTCTTTTACAAAAAAAGCACTGCTTATTTTTATTATCAGTATTGCCTTTTTCTTAAAATATGAGAATTAACAACTATATACGATGACAATTTTCTCCTTCAAATTGCTCAAGAATTTATTTTGTAAATTTTCTGAGTTTCCAAAGCTTATCATTTATATTCAGTTCAGAATCAGTTTTAATAAATGTTCCATTTCACTTTCCAGATTTTCTATACCCAAATCTTCATGCATAGCTCTAATTAAACAACTTTAAAATGGTTCTGCATAATTCTTTTTTACTAGTCCCATTTTAGCTTCCAAATTGTTCAATTCTCTTTGCTGAGCTTCCTAAAGACTAAAGATCAGATGTCTATCTGTAATTATTTAATAACTTTATCCTGATGGTCTTGTTGAGTCATTAATTTGTCATATCTGTCATAAATAACAGATTTTAAAGAAGAGATTTGTTTCTAGATGCTGATATGGACATAAAATTAATTTATAGAGATTAATTCCATTGTGTGGAACTCAACAGTAAAACTTATTTCCAATTTTAAAGCAGAAAGCGATCTCTTTATATGATCTAATTAATCTTAGCTACATTCCAAAATGGGATGAGAGGAGAAGAGGGAAGTGGAAAGGATAGTATTGTTATCTGTGCCATGGTATTTGCTCATTTAGGTAATTGCATTTTTTTCCCTGACACACCCAATTCACAAAAAACAACATAGTTATATTTTCCACTGTATGAGTTTTTCTTTAATGTTTCCTGATTTGTTTTTATTTTGTTTTAGAGCCGGTTTTAATACTTTATTATAAACAGGACATTGCTGTTTTAATTCCTATGCTAATAAATCTGGAATAATAGATTCCTTTGCTATTAAAATGCAATTTTGGTGAAATTTTACATAATATTGGAGGAGAAAAATCACATGCAAGACAAGAAACCAGCAAAAGGATTATTCTGAGGAATTTAGAATCCCTAAGGATACATAGTTCACAAAACCAAATTGAACTAAAAGCAAAAAGCAGATTTCAGGTACCAGCACATACATTCTTGTGTAAGGCTTAAGCTAATCTGATATCCAGAGATCTAACACTTCCTTTGCCATACTGATTTAGGAGAAAAAAGGGAACAAAAAATGAATTGCACAAATTCAGCCATTTTGCTAGAAGGTGCATATTTAATCTACTCTTCTATAAAATCTCAAGAGGCATGGAAAAATTAGATATGAATATTTGCACACAATACAATTGAAACATGTGAGAATCAAATATACATCTCAGGTGCAGCCCAAACGTTATTTTTGTTTTCTGGAGGATAAGTGAGCAGTGGTTGCAGTAAGAAGGATTATACTCTATTCTCTATCTACTTTTATTCTAAAAAAAATTCACCCCCCAAAATATTAAAAGGTATAAAACTTCCATTTACATTAATGTTTGGTGGGGAGCTGGTTTCAAAAGCAAAGTATTTGGGGAGGAAAGTTTTTCCTTCTCCAACTAATGATATGGTTCTGATTCAAAGCCTGTTTTTCTGAACCAATTTTGGGTCAGTGTCTGACATATGTAGCATGTATTTGGGCTGTACGACAAGATAGTCATATGGGGACAGGGGAGATATAATTCATTGATTTTGTGAAATACAGGTTATTTTCTTTCAAAGTATTCCATAAAACTCTATATTCATAACATTTCTAACTATATTGATTTTATGCAGCAGGTTGAATGCCATAAGCCTTACAAGTCAAAGGAATATATTCACAATAAATATACATGCTTCTATATAAATCTAGCATTTGTTCATTTAAAAATGCATAATCAAGATGATTGAAAGGGAGTTAAAAAACACAATTCATAGACAGAAATAAATCCGTGCAAATTAATGTGATTTATTCCATAACCCGAAACCCAAATGCTGTACAGAAGTCCATTGTTCTTGCTTCAGTTATTTTAAATGAACTGTGGGTTTGCGTGACACATTAAACTCTATTGCAGTTGGGCAGATAGTGACCTGTAAAGGAGAGGATGGGTACAGTGGGAGGCTTTGTGCTTGGTTAAACAGTGTATCTGAGCTAATGGCTGGGGTATGTTTAAGCATGTATTAGTTTTCCAGAAAAATGATGTTAAGTACTAAAGTGGTCACAAAAGGGACCTGCTCCTGAAAGAGTGTTTTTTTCGTTGCTTCATTTTTATGGTTTTTCACTCTTTATGGAGAGACACTTCTTTTACAAAGCAAAGAAGTCGAAGCCAGGATGGATAAGTAGGGTGGTCCTAATTTAAATAGGCCATTGTGGATTTGTCATTGTATGCTGAAACAGCAAACAACTAAACATTTGAAAGTGCGGAGTGATACAAAGATGACCCTATCTCACCTTGTTTTCTGGAGTGCCATTTATTATACTTATTTATTACAAGGAGTTCTATATTATCCAGCTCCAACAGCTCTTAGCATCTCACATTAATAAAATAAAAAAGGTTAAAATGATTTAGATAGCCTCAAAATAAACTTATATATAAAAGTGACCTCTCCAAAGGACAGGCAGTAAAAACTGGAATTTTATTTATTTTTCTCTATTGTAACAGAGTAGGGATGCGGTGGCTCAGTGGGTTAGGATGCTGAGCTTGTCGATCAGATGGTCAGCAGTTTGGCGGGTCAAATCCTGAGTGCCGCATAACAGACTGAGCTCCTGTTACTCGTCCCAGCTTCTGCCAACCTAGCAGTTTGAAAGCACGTAAAAATGCAAGTAGAAAAATAGGGACCACTACGGTGGCTCTTCGGCTTTGAAACGGAGATGAGCACCGCCCCCTAGAGTTGGAAAAGACTAGCACACATGTGTGGGGGAACCTTTACCTTTTACTATTGTAACAGAGTATCCTAATTTTACATGGCAACTGTATAATTTAATAAGAGAGACTACATATGAAATATTTAAGACAATCCTTTCTACGAAATTAAATTTAGCTTTTACTTTAGCGGAAGTAAATGTTACCCACTCATTTAACATAATTTTACAACAGTTGTTTTCAAAATCATGAGTTGCCTTTATCTGTATAACAATGGAGCTATTTGCATAAAGGTATAAACTGTGGAATCTCACTGTTAATTGTTAATTGAATACTCATGATTAAAAATGTAATCCTTGAAAGTAATTACCATTTCATCTGAAACATTATCTTATCCCCTCATTTCACAAACTCTTTGGAAATTGTATAAAGCATGCAAACTAGTTTTCTGATTAAATGATTTGCAGTCCTCAATGAATAGGTAATAAATGGCACTATATGGTGTGGATATACATAAGTATTAATGTAAACTAAAGGAAGAACAACCAGCGACATAGTGCAGTGACACCATGGCTGAGGAATTCTGGGAGTTGAAGTACACAAGTCATAAAAGGGCCAAGTTTGAAGACCCCTACCATAGGGTGTAGATGGCTAAAATTAGTTAAATTTGGAAATGAGAGGATTTTTTGCATTACTTTCTTCAGTGGATAAATCTGTTCAAGTATATTTGTGAAGTTTAAATTTGGAATGTAGTGTTGGACTCTTAAACTTGGCCTCAGAATGAATCTCATTAGACTGTCTACCTTTACTGTTACTTAGTCTTTTTCCATGTCACTCCTCCACAAATGGACAACATCCCTTCACTAAAATTACACAGCTTCTCACTTGTTCCCTTTGAGGCTATTGACCCTTGCTAAGATATCTTGATTGTCTCCATTTCAGACCTTACAAAAACAGACTGAAGCAAAAGGAAGGAAAAGGAAACAAAAGCTTCAAGAACTGGTATTAAATAACAGATGCACTCTTTTTTTTATAATCTGTCCATTCTGCTCCTCTTCTCTTTTATTTCTTTCTTGAATTCCATTCATCATAGGAACAACCTCATGGATTTATTGGCCCCTTCCCTCCTTTTTTGGTTCATAAATATAATTACTTCATTTTTCCAAAGTCTTAATTTTTTATGTTTCAAGTTTTTTCCCCATTTTCCCATGATGCCTTTTTGATTCTTGGTATTTCACCTTCACTTTTAGCAACTCTTTTTGACTTTAAGGTTTAGTTGCATGACTGCGGCTTATTAATCTTGGGAACTTAAGGTTTAAATAGCTTTATCACTGCTTATTAACTTTTTGAACTAATGATTTAATTAGCAACTGGTTGCCTCCATAAGACTTATCTGTTTATAATGCATTGAATTACTTATTGTAAGTTCAAGAAACTATTCAATACGATACTGATATGTGATTTTTCTCAACAATAGAAACTTAACTCTTGATCAAAAAGCATTCAAACCCATTATGGAAGGACAGTAAAATGAAAAATATATAGGCATCCATGGATGGGAAAATAACAAAGCATGTGTCACAATTATATCATATAAATGCTGTGAGTTATGTACTTAAATTAGATGTTGGAATTCAAGGATGTAACATGTGAATGCATGTATTTATTGTCACTGAAGCAGTAGGCGTGAGCTTAGATGGACTCCAGAAGATGGTAGAGGACAGGAAGGCCTGGAGGAACATTGTCCATAGGGTCGCGATGGGTCGGACACGACTTCGCAGCTAACAACAACAATTGTCATTCTGGCATAATCATAGTTTGATATGGATGCTTCTGGATGGATAGTAATGATTGTCTAGATTATGCAAATATTTCTGACTTGGATATCTAGAAATAAAACATGCATCTTTACTTATAATTTCATTAGATTGAGTACTCCTGACCACTTATCATTTTTTATCTTATAGTCCTGTCTCATAATCTTCTGGAAAACATCATGTTTATTTGAAAAGACCAGGTTGAAGGTAAGGAACCACAAGGGTGAATTCTGTGCCTTAATTCTGACCATCAAGTTTTCATCTAGAAAGCAAATACATTATGTTTTCACAGTCTTAAACTGAAAAGCATTATAACTCTGTTTAAATTAAAATAATGATTTTCAGATTTGCATCCATTTATTTAACATCCAGATTCACGTTTGCATATAAAGACAGATTTATCTTTAAGGAGGAAAATGAAGGTTGCATACATGGAATCTCTTCGTTGAATTGAACTGAAAAGTAATGATTGCCTTAAAGTTAACCCAGTGATTGTTAACTGGGGAAATGTGTCTCTTTGGGTCTAGTCCAGGGGTGAGGAACCTTGGCTCTTTTATGACTTGTGGACTTCAATATCCAGAATTCGTGAAACAGCCATGCTGATTCAGGAATTCTGGGAGTTGAAGTCCACAAGTCATAAAAGGGGCAAGGTTGCCTACTCCTGGTCTAGTCCAACACTCCAATTAAGGTACTACATTGCCAGTTTCCAAATAAATAAATCAAACATTTTAAAACACCAAGAGAATAAGATAAAATATAGATGATCCTCAACATATGACCATAATTGGACCCCATTGACAGATGGAAGAAATGAAGGACATCCTTACTGTTTATCTTTCTTAGCATCCATGACAAAAATCACAATGAAAAACCACATAAAAATAAAAATATACTTAGGCCTATATGTATATGAAATTACTTTTTCCAGCATCAGAAAGACTTGTTTTTCAGTTGCAAGAATGTACTAGAGCCCTGGCAAAAATCTATTGCATTTAACTGATTGAAGTCTTATCAATTTCAGGCGGCAGGGCAATCTGGCTGCAGGATAATAATCAACTAATTAAGGTCACAGAGCCGAGTGTGTTAACTTGTGGTTACACATATTAAGAAAGTACTGGGCTGCTGGGAAAAAAAACTGCTCAGGAAGAGATACTCAAAAATTCAGACCATATTTTATTTGAAGGCTATGTCTGACAGAGGAGGGACAGAAGGCCAAAAAGGAGCTCATGTCCTCATTTGGGTGTCCGATAAGCCTAGGTACAAGGTAATAAAGAGTGCTTTGTTCTAATCTTTAAAAGGAAACTCAGGTGACGGTGTCTCACATGATGTCTTTTCTTGTGAATTTAATTGGGCAGGCAGTTAAGGAGGCTGCAGACACTACATTCTAACTGTCACAATCCCTGTAAGAGTTCCAAATTTTGGAAAATGTTTACCTGCTCTGATAGAAAAAAAAAGTCTCATTTGGCTTAGTGAAAGCTTTAATAAAGTTAGCACAAAATTAGGTTCTATTAATGTTGTATCTTCACTTTGAATTTAAAACCTAGTGACGTATTCTTAACATAGAATGCTCATTTATTCATGTCACAGAACAAAAGCCTCATCTTAATCTTTTCTATTTCATTAGAGAATAACATATCATCATAAAGTATGCAGTTACTATAAGAATAATGGTTATATTTACATAATTAATGCCTGTTTGATAATGAATCCTTTTTAATATGCGTATATGCATTGTCTGCTATTGCAGGTAGCTCTCCTAAGTTAAATAATTCTGGTAGTGGAGAGAGTATTATGTTACAATGGGGATGCAAGCATGTTTTTAAAACATAATTCATAACTTGCTTGGAAATAAATCCCACTTCTCAGTTTAATGGTATGAAAAGATCTGATAGCCATGTGACCAGGATAACATAAGGTCTTCTGCCACTGGCAGGAGGTTGGACTAGAAGACCTCCAAGGTCCCTTCTAGCCTTATGATTATATTCTTTTCTAGTCAGCATTTTCCTACCACTACATTTTAATGGTTGATTATGTCCCTGGCAATCCACATGGGGGTAATGCAATAAATCTGGTCTGTGCCCCAAAGGACAGGAAAATATTACACAGGCGCCACAGTATTTATCTCCTGCTCCAAATTGTTCCAAATTAAATTGTTTAACCATGTTTTTAAAACAATCCTTTTCCAACCTCACACAGAGTTGATTCACTTAAAATGTTAAACCATAAGCCATCACTTATAAATTACAAAAACTGGGTTGAATAGTAAGTAGAACAGGATAAATCCCAAAGTGATACAATATGTTTAATGTGCTATACAACCAAGTTATTACTAATAGAAATTAAAGGGACAGTTTTATTAATTACAATTTAAATGAAGAAGGAAGTACTCAAACAGTCCTGATGAAAAAGATCTTCCACTTCACTTTATGCCTATTGCTACAATTTACAAAAAAAGTTTTTTTTTTCTGAAACACTTAAATCAGACAACTGTCCAACTCAAGATTTCTAATAGCGGAATGAATTTGAGACAAAAAACCCCTTAAAGTTACCTTTCTTCATTACTCTTAGCTGTTTAATAAAAGTTTATGAGAGTGGAAAAGAAAAAAGGGGAAAGAAAAAAGAGGAAGAATACAGTAATGCAGCTATTTCTTTGACAGCTCAGGATCTGACAACTCATTGTTTTGGGTTAACTTGTAAATATAATTCAAACAATTTAAAATAATACATTAAAAAGTTCAACAATTTCAGCTAATAAGTAATGTAGGTATAAAAAATCAGAATAAAGGGAAAGAGACAATACTATATAATGAATATAGGGCCAGTTCAAAGTCTGAGAACTGACAAATTTTATTAAGAGCAGAGCAAAGAGACGAGGCGAGTGAGTTCAGTCAGAAACATTCTTTATTTGCTTGCAGGAACCGAACTGGGGAACAGGGCTGTGAATGCAGCTATTTATACCCTGGCCTCTAGGTGGTGGCCAATAGGTTTAAAGTAACCTATTGCCACCCTAGAAGCAGCCAATGGTGGTGCTGGAGATGGGTTGTCTGAGGAGCTGGGAACCGTTAGCCAGCTCCCTGCTTAAACAGCCTTCCAGCAATCAAACCCATGTGATACACTTAGTAAAACAAAGCCCAATACATTACACCCCTCCCCCCTAGAATGTACACACATTATAGCAACAAAAGAAATAAGTACAGCAATTACAGAGTTTACAAAATACAAAATAGTAGTATGCATGAGTACAGCATTGTTTCACATTTCACTAATACGGAGGCTTTCCTGACTACCAGCAATTTCAGTGACAAACACAACATTACAGCACAGTTATTTTAGGACAAAATCCTGTAAGTACGCAGGAGGTTTGCGAACCCTTGTAGATCACCTGGGGGATCCTGGCAGCTCCTGGTCTCCCAGCTTGCCCACCAGGCTGGGTAGACCAGGGTCCTTGAGTCCCATAGAGTCTGGCTGACTCAAATTTCTCTGGCTGGCCACTCCAGGTCTGCCCACCCCAGAGTCCATTGTTTGTGCAGAGTTAGCACAGTAGCTGTAATGTTCGGGTTGACTTTCCCTATCAGGGGACCCATATTGCACTCCTGGGCTTTGCCCCTCTATGACCACCTCCCCTTTGCTTTGACTGCTAGGGCCCTCTGAGCATGTGAATTGTTTGGCCTGGCTGCTGGTTTGAGGTCCGTGGATTGGACCTGGGTCGAAGTCCTTGCTTTGTGGCCGTTCTGGAAACTGCTTCCTCAGCTGATCAATATGGTGGTGAACAACTCGCCCACCATCTAGGGCCACTTTGTATGAGACAGGGCCTGATATTTTAGTGACTTTGCCTGGCACCCACAAGTTCCCACACCCATATTTCCGGGCCCACACCCCATCACCCACTTGCAACCCCCTCAGAGGTCTTGGGTGAGAGGCGTCTGCTGCCACCTGGTCTGGGTGCAACCTATCCAGTTTCGTGATTAGTCGCCTTCCCCAGTGCAACTCTGCTGGGCTTTTGCCAGTTGCTGTGCATGGTGTCCTATGCTGGCAGAGCAAAAAATCGTCCAGTCTGTGGTGCCAATCCACAGTCACTATGCACTTCAGTGACTCCTTTGTAGTGTGCACTATTTGTTCAGCTTGCCCGTTGCTAGACAGATGAAATGGAGCCGATGTCACGTGCCTAATGAGGTTAGTCCTCAAGAAGGCCTGAAATTCTGCCACTGTGAATTGGCCCCGTTATTGGACACTATGACATCTGGCAGCCCGTGTGTTACAAAGAGTTTCCTAATCACCTATATGGTCCTAGCAGTAGTCATATTCGTAATTGGAATAAGTTCCAGCCATTTAGAGTGGCTGTCGACCGCTATAAAAAATAGCTGCCCCTGAAAGAGTCCAGTGAAGTCGATATGAATCCTGGACCAGGGAGTGTGTGTCTCCTCCCATCTATGGACAGGAGTGTGTGGCATTTCAGGCCTAGACTGCTGACATGTGTAACACCCATGTACCTGAGCTTCAATGGCTTTATCTAATTCTGGCCACCATAAATAGCTTCATGCCAATAATTTCATCCGAACAATACCTGGATGACCTTCATGAAGCGATTGCAATACCCTGTCCCTTAATGAAGTGGGGACACTGACCCTGCTTCCCCATAGAATACAACCCTTGTGAGCTGAGAGCTCGTGTCTACTTGTGAAGTAGCTCTGGAACTTGAGTCCAGGACTATTTTCCAGCCACCCCGTGTGAACCCAGGATAGCATTCTACTTAGAGTCTTGTCTGCAGCAGTTTCTGCAGCTATATCCCCAGTGTGGAGGGGAAACTCCGGCAAGTCCTGAATAGACAAAATATGGGCTGCTGGAGCCGGATCTGGCTCGATTTGAGGCAGTGGAAGCCTGCTGAGGCCATCTGCATGGCCCATATCTTTGCCGGGTTTGTGAATTAGCCTGAAACTGTAGGCCGATAAAAAGATGGACCATCTTAACATCCTAGGGGATAAAATGTGCGTGTCTGTCTGTCTGTAGTGAATAACCCCAATAGTGGTTTCTGGTCTGTGAAGACCATGAAGTCCCTACCATACAAGTAGTCATGGATTTTTTTTACTCCAGCTACTATGGCCAACACGTCTTTATCGATTTGTGCATAATTACACTCTGTGGAGGACAGTGTCCTGGAATAGAAAGCCAATTGGGACTTGAGTCCCGTCGCTCTCCAAGTGGCTTAAAACTTCCCCCACCCTGTATGGATATGTGTCACATGCAAGGCACACCGTCATCGACTCTTTAAAATGGTTGATCGTAGAACTGGCAGACAATAGGGCCTTCAATGCCTTAAAGCTGCTTTCATGAACATTGGTCCATTTCCAAGCAGTGTTTTTATCCAAGAGTGTAACGGCTCTGCCACTGAGGCCTTCTTAGGAAGGAATGCATGTTAAAAACTTAGGAGGCCAAGGAATGCCTAAAGCTCTCCTTTTGTTTGGGGCCTGGGTGCCATCTGGATGGCTTTCAATTTTGACTCAGCAGGGTGGATGCCATCAGCTTCGATATGGAAACCCAAGAACTCAGTTGAAGGGACTCCAATGCTACACTTGTTTTTCTTAAGTTTAAGGCCTGGTTCGTGAAGCCGTTGAAGGATGGCTCTAAGCCTCCTTGCAAGCACTTCAGTGGACTCACCAGTGATGAGCACATCATCAAAATAGGGGCAAACCTCTGGAATGCCCTTGAACGTGTGCTCCATGATGCTTTGAAAAATGCCAGGGGCTACGCTAACCCTGAATTGCAGGTGTTTTTCTTTAAAAGCCCCCCCTGTGGGTTACAATAGGCTGTGCCATGGCTGTGGCCTCATCCACAGGAAGCTGTTGGTAGGCCTGAGCCAAATCTAACTTTGCGAAAACTGTACCCACTTGCAGTGATGCCAGGATGAGGCTCACTACTGGCACAGGGTACGCGTGCTGTTTGAGTGCACAATTAATTGTGCACTTGTAATCAGCACAAATTCTGACCTCTACATTGGCTTTTAGTGGTGTGACGATTGGGATTTCCCATTCACCCCCATCTATGGGCTGTAGTACCCCCTGTTCTATGAGTTTATCTAATTCAGC
Source organism: Vipera ursinii (assembly GCF_947247035.1). Classification (NCBI taxonomy): domain Eukaryota; kingdom Metazoa; phylum Chordata; class Lepidosauria; order Squamata; family Viperidae; genus Vipera; species Vipera ursinii. Next base: position 169,498,687 of record NC_139516.1, on the reverse strand, counting down.
ATCTATCTTGTGTTTAAGAGCAAATGGCACTCTACGAGGTTTAATCCTGACTGGTATTACAGTAGTATCTAGCTTAAATGTTATTGGCGGGCCCGTGTAAGTCCCTAGACCTAAGTCAAACACATCTGCAAACTCCTCGCATACTGTCACTAGACTTGTGACTTGTGTCCAGTTGATACCGGTTACCTGGACACCTAACACATCAAACCAATCGAGCCTGATCAGGCTTGTTCACTGACCCCCTACTACGACAATGTCCAGATACCCAGAAAACCCTTTACATTTGATGGCCAGTGTGGCCTCGTCCTTGACTGCGACTCTGGCATTCTGGAAGTCTGTCAGTATAATGTTGGATGGCCTGATCTTGGCCCATCTCTTGCTGCGATTGCAGATGAAGTTAAATGTTTCAAGTGATATAATGGACACGGCTGAGCCCGTGTCTAGCTCCATCTTGCAAGGGACCCCTTGCAGCTCAATCTGAAGTCAAAAATTTGGCTTAATTGGGCAGCAAGCTCCCGTGTGGCAAACGCCTCTGTGGCTGGAGCAAAATCCTACGCTCAACTGCCCCGGGGCCCCAGTACCTCTCCTGATCGGAATGCTTGCAGGAACCAAACTGGGGAACAGGGCTGTGAATGCCGCTATTTATACCCTAGCCTCTAGGTGGTGGCCAATAGGTTTAAAGGAGCCTATTGCTGCCCTAGAAGCACCCAGTGGCGGCGCTGGAGATGAGATGTCTAAGGAGCTGGGAGCGGTTAGCCAGCTCCCTGCTTAAACAGCCTTCCAGCAATCAAACCTATGTGATGCACTTTGTAAAACAAAGCCCAATATATTACATAAATGTCCTTCAAAAATGTGCAGTCACTATTTTGCAATTACCCAGGCACCATATATCAAAAGGTCCTTATTATCAAATTCCAAGTTTGGGAGATATGACTTAACCATTGATTAACAACTTCAAACCTTAGCTTCCTAAGAAGATAAGTTCCTAAAGACTGGGGTGTTAATTTGGTAATTTATGATACCTTAACTCTACAGTATATGCCACGTTGCTTGTATATCATCCACATTTATTTTTAGTAATTTTTAAATGGCTGATATTGCATTGTTGGCTAAGTGTCTATAAAATCTATTCTGGTTTGGACACTACGTGTTCAAAAGATTTTCTCTTTTCTTTTATATATATATATAAAATTCTTAAAATCCCTAAAATTATTTATTAGCAATTTGAATAATTTACATATATATATAGTTATTTTATTAATTTTTACAAAATAACATTCTTTAGTATTTAGCAAACAGCATGTTGTCTGGATTCATGTTGAAGTAGCCTAAGGACCACTCGGGACGACAGGCTAGTAACAACAGGGTTTATTTAGAGCAAGGCAACATAGAATAACTTGTCCGGCTTTTATAGCCGGCAGCTGTCAGCAAGAGCCAATCAGGGGTGTTCATTTTGGCGCCGCGTCTAACCGGGACCAATCCGCGTCGTCTCCTGTTGACAGCTCAGGCTTCCGCATGGTCCGGTGTTTTGACAGCCACGAGCTGTCAGTGGCTGCGCCTGCGCTGTGCGGGGAACTTTGACAGCTGTCAAAGTTCCCGCGTGTTCTTCTGTCAGACTGTTTTCCCTAGTTTATACAATCTGTCAAATGAAGTATATTAGCTGTTTACATATATAACACACATGTCTTTAAAAAACAATCAGCAATAATTAATTTCTATGTTTTAATAATCAATATGTTAGTTAATAATATGTTTCTTACATCTTCACTTCACCCAATAGTCTTCTTCTTACTAATACATATTTAATGTTATATAGTACAAATCACATTACTCTCTCTCTAACTTATCTTTCTAGCCATTGATAAAAACATAACCATGTCCATCTTCTTTAGACTGAGCATGACAGGAGCACATGCTTAGCAAGCACACACCCCAACCTTCCTTTCTGGTAAAGAGAAAAGAAAAGGCTGCTTGTTTCAATCTGAATATTATAATATTGCTCCCTGAGCCTCTGATTAAAGGTTACAGTGCTGTCAGAATCTAGGCATACTTTGATTCTAGAAATCCATTTATCTCTAAGGAATATATTAAATAAATTTAGCTAGAAATCTGTGTTGGAATGCTTTATTTGAATGTCAGTGTTTATGTCTACAGTACTTTATGATTTTTGATACGTAGTGCCTTTGATACATATTTTCGTTATGCAAGTTTAGTGACTGTATGTCTTAAAAAACAAGTCAATGCCATTTTATGATGTACTCAGAGAAACAACTTTTCTTATGTATTTTGAAGATCTCAAAGATATTTCAATAATCAGATGAAACCAGAGGCTTTCCTTTTGGTATTGATGGATAGACAGCTGGGAAAAAGTCACAGAACTTTGTTTTTATATATGATAACTACAGCGAGATTATTTCCATGCTGAAAAGTGGAACGACTCAGCACTAATCAAATGGAGAAATGATTGGTGAAGATGATGGAACTTGCAGAAATGGCCAAACTAATTTCTTTGATGGAAAAAAAAGATTTGTTGTTGTGTCTGACCCATCATGACCCCATGGACAATGTTCCTCCAGGCCTTCCTGTCCTCTACCATCTTCTGGAGTCCATTTAAGCTCACGCCTACAGCTTCAGTGACTCCATCCAGCCACCTCATTCTCTGTCTTCCCCTTCTTCTCTTGCCCTCAATCTTTCACAGCATTAGGCTCTTCTCCAGTGAGTCCTTCCTTCTCATTAGGTGACCAAAGTATTTGAGTTTCAACTTCAGGATCTGGCCTTCTAAAGAGCAGTCAGGGTTGATCTCCTCTAGGACTGACCAGTTTGAACACCTTGCAGTCCAAGGGACTCGTAGGAGTCTTCTCCAGCACCATAGTTCAAAGGCCTCAATTCTTTGGTGCTCAGCCTTTCTTATGGCCCAACTTTCACAGCCATACATTGCAACTGGGAAGACCATAGCCTTGACTATAAGCACTTTTGTTGGCAGGTCAATGTCTCTGCTTTTTAGTGTGCTGTCTAGATTTACCAAGGCTTTCCTCCTCATGATCAAGTGTCTTTTAATTTCTTGGCTGCAGTCCCCATCTGCGATGATCTTGGAGCCCAGGAAAATAAAATCTACATTTCTTCCCCATCTATTTGCCAGGAATTGAGAGGGCCGGATGCCATGATCTTGGTTTTCTTAATGTTGAGTTTCAAGCCCACTTTTGCATTCTCCTTCTTCACCTGCATCAAGAGGCTCTTTAGTTCCTCTTCACTTTCTGCCATTAGAGTAGTATCATATGCATATCTTAGGTTGTTGATATTTCTCCCGGCAATCTTAATTCCAACTTTTGATTCATCTAGCCCTGCCTTTCTCATGATGTGCTTGCATATAAGTTAAATAGGCAGGGTGACAGTATACAGCCTTGCCGGACTCCTTTCCCAATTTTGAACCAATCACTGGTTCCGTGTCTAGTTTTCACTGTTGCTTCTTGACCCGCATATAGGTTTCTCAAGAGACAAATAAGATGGTGTGGTACTCCCAGAACTTGCCACAATTTGTTGTGAGCCACACAATCAAATGCTTTAGTATAGTCAATGAAGCAGAAGTAGATGTTTTTCTGGAACTCCCTAGCTTTCTCCATGATCCAGCTTATATTGACAATTTAATCTCCAGTTCCTCTGCTTCTTCGAAATCCTGTCTGTACTTCTGGTAGTTCTCGATCCGCATACTGTTGGAGTCTAGCTTGTAGGATTTTAAGCATAACTTTACTAGCATGTGAAATGAGTGCAATGGTGCGATAGTTTGAACATTCTTTGGCATTGCCTTTCTTTGGAATTGGAATGTAAAGTGACCTTTTCCAATTCTGTGGCCACTGTTGAGTTTTCCATACTTGCTGGCAAATTGAGTGTAGCACTTTTACTGCATCATCTTTTACAATTTTGAATAGCTCAGCTGGAATACTGTCGCCTCCACTAGCTTTGTTGTTGCTCAGCACTGGTGGTTGGGGCATAGACTTGGACTACTGTAATATTGAATGGTTTGCCTTGGATTTTAACTGAGATCATTCTGTCATTTTGGGGATCGTATCCCACTATTGCTTTTCCTACTCTTTTATTGACTATGAAGGCTACTCCATTTCTTCTGAGGGATTCTTGCCCACAGTAGTATACCTAATGGTCATCTGAATTAAATTCACCCATTCCTGTCCATTTTAGTTCGCTGATTCCTAAGATGTCAATATTTTGTCATCTCTTGTTTGACCACGTCCAGCTTTCCTTGATTCATGGATCTTACAATCCAGGTTCCTATGGAGAATAAATCTTTACAGCATTGGACTTTCCTTTCACCACCAGACACGTCCACAGCTAAGCGTCCTTTCGGCTTTGGCCCAGTCACTTCATTCTTTCTGGCACTACTAGTACTAGCCCTCTGCTCTTCCCCAGTAGCATATTGGGGCTCATCTTCCAGCATCATATCTTTTTGCCTTTTGGTACTGTCCATGGGGTTTTCATGGCAAAGATACTGGAGTGGGTTGCCATTTCCTTCTCCAGTGGATCACGTTTTGTCATACTATCCACTTTACTGCTGATTGAAATCCTCTTATAGCCTTTTTTCATGAAACCTAAGAAAATGAACTTTTGATTTATGGTTTTGATGATTAGAAAAAAAATAGATAATAGATAAAAAGCTTTTCTTTTTGGATCCATAGAATAAAAGGTATTTTGTAATTGTATTTTCATTAGCTGCAAATATTTTTTTTTCTATTTCTTTTTTTTGTACTTCTTGTCATCTTTTTTTCTTTTCTTTCCTTCTCTTTAAATTAGTTCTTGTTAGGGCCTTTGATCTTCTTTAAATAGAGAGTTGGCTTAAAGGGGAAGATATCAAACACTTGATATTGACAAAATTCAATCTTTTTTTGTTCTGTGACATTTTGAAAATATCCATTTTCATTGTCAGGGTCAAAGAATTCCATCATATCCGTTGCAGTCTCATCCTTAGACATCCTGAGCAGTTTCCATTCTTTTCATGAAGGCCTAGATCTACATTATGGCTGTCACTATCTGTAAGTCTATGGCTAGCTGCTGAGTATCTTGGCTACAGACCCTTGGAGTTGGACTATGATGTGAACCATGGGAAGCCCTGACAGTTTAGATGATATACAAATGTAACATACATACATACATATCTACATACATGACTAAACTTTGCATCATAGTTTATGGGGAGCAAATACAATAATGCAACTTTTTCACTTTCTACAGAGTTCGTAGTACAGAGTATAGTACAGTATTCCAGAGTAAGGGCACAACATGTGCATCTGTGTTGTGGCTTGAATAACTTTGGCTGGAAGGGAAAATTTTTACTTCTTTTTATTTGGGAACTACTAGGCAGCAAAACTGATACCTTAAGCTTTGCAGAGAGTGAATACACCCATTTCTTCTCTTAAATCCTCTTAGCTCTTCTCATCTAAAGCCCTGACCCTGTATATGTAAACTATAAATAGATATATAAATATAAATAAATGTATTTCACCCAGGGCTTTTTTTGTCATAGAACGCTGAGAACGGAGTTCCGGCACCTTTTTTGGATGGAACCTTGTAGAGTAGGCAAGACGGGTTGTATGACATGTGTGAGTTCTGGCACCTTTTTCTTTTACAAAAAAAAGCACTGATTTCACCCAATGAAGATCTTGAGTGGCTGTCTGTGATTCTTACACTAATATGCATTATTCATTGTGGAGAAGATTATCTCTAGAAAAAGGAAAGACATAATCATATGCATCATATTACAGGCCTAGGAGGTATCTAGAGAATTTATTTCATTTTTTATCTATAGAATTATTTCACATTTTTATCATCCTTTTACTTTGGACTTGCTAGTAAGATACATGTGCTATAGGGGGCTCTTATCTTTTTTGCATTCTAGGATTAAAGGGAAGACATCAGGTAAGTCATCTTCCTGGAAGATAAGCAGTGGTAGCTGTAACAACAAAGCAGCTACATCAGAGCTGGAAGCAGGACTACAGGGCACTTCCAACCTTTAACTCTGCTACTGCAATATTGCTTGACACACATCACAGGGAGGTTACTTAGACAGAGGTTATCTGAGAAGAAGTTCTGCACTTTAAAGGGCTTTCTTCCATGAAATATTCAGGGACTGAACACAATGCTTGATTCATCATACTGCACTGAAGGCTTACTTCTCCAGGAAACATTTGTGTCTTTTTGTGGTCCCTCTGGGTCAATATAAAGAGGTGGTATGGGGCTGAAGAAAAGGGAACACTGCAAAAGGTGAACAGAAAATATTCAGTAATTACCCATTAAGACCACCACTGTAAGCTCTGAGCTTTGTTATTATGTATTCCATATTCTAAAAGGGAGAAAGGCAGAACAGATGGCAAATGTCCAACAATCATGAATTAATCTCATGGGGAAAGTATTATTGCAATTATAACATCTTAACTAATATTTGCCCAAGTCCCAAATCACTTGAAATTCTTTATCGTAATCAATCTCTGATTCTGCATTTTGTAAGGAATGCTTCTATTATTCCAGAGGTTATGGAAGTCATGGCTCCTATGTGCACTAATGAATGACAAAAGATGAGGCACAACTCTTATTAAAGTAATGTGTTCATAGGTGACTAAAACTGGTGATTCCCTGTGTTTTATGTAAAACTACAGACCAGATTTTCTTTGCCATATTGTCACCTCTTTCCTAATGTTTCTCAAAGAGGAAATTCTTCAAATCTGTCAGTCTTTTGATAGATTCTATTCTCTATTCCAATGTTGGTTGTAGCGTCCATCATCTATACCTATATTTGAAAGATGGCAAGATTGATGAAGACTGATTTCTATCAGTATTAAGAAAATAGTTTTGTATTAGTAACACTTTTGCCTACTTACTCCCAAGTCATATAAACCATGCAACAGGAAAAATAAACCCTATTTGGATATATAATATACATGCTTCAGTGATTTTTCAACAGTTTCAGATCTATTGAGGATTATAGAATTCATAATAAAAATAAAATTGGATCTGATTTTATAATTCTAACACATATAAGGCAACTATCTACCTAGCTATCAAGAGAAACAATATGACTTCAGCCAATGAACCATTCTTATATGCAGAGGAAATTTAGAAAGTTCAGGCCCAGGCATAAGTGGGAAGATGTAACATTGACCCTGATTCTGAACCAAAGTCTCTTCTGCTTGGCTTACTGAAATACCAAATATCAACTTACTTATCTCCAAATAGAAATCCACAGGGAGGGAAGACAGAGAAATATTTGTCATATGGGGAAGCTGATATCCTACAGGTTATTTGGGAGTAGCCTCATATGGGAACCAGACTGGACATAGCTGAGATTAAGCAAAAGCCAGGAACTCTATTTAATAAATCACCTATAACTAGAATGTGCTGTAATGTCTATATCATTCTTTAAGCCAATTCTTGACTTTTATCTGGATATTAACATCATGTCCTTGAACTTGTTCCCAATAAGAACTTGGCTGCATTTGAACTTGTACTGGAAAAAAATTGTGGCTCTGCCCAGTAATTTTTATTTTGGTGCTGGATTTCCATCATGAAATATTTGTTATCTGATTGTATAGTAGCTGAAAATCCAGTAGACAGTCCACTGGAATTCCACTGGAATAAATTATTTTAAGTCAGACATTACCTAGAAATACTACCACTTCTGGTGGGTGGGAGGACACTAAGTTGAAATTACATCGCAGTAACATAAACTGAGTAGTGGCAGGAGATGAAATGAACACTGATTTACAGAACCAAAAAGGATGTTGGGAAGAATTTAGAACTCCCTCACTGATTTAACCTGTAGTTTGAAGGATTTTACATTGTGGAACATAAGAACAGAGACTATGTACTGTAGCATGCATATCATTGTGAGGCATCAATTATGTATCCACTCCTGAAAGCCAGATTTTGATTGTTTAAAAACTGGGCATGTATAACTTGACTTCCATTTAATAGTATTAAGGTGGAGCCTTCATATTGCCAACCTTCCTTCTAATGTAACTTTGGTTTAATGAAGATGATACTAATAAATTATTTGCTATCACAAAAAGTGTATATCTGTTTTTCTCCAATAGTTTGCATTATAATACAAGTGCAATATAATGGAATATATTATTCTGCAATATATTCAGCACCATCTAGAATAAAAATGCTTTTTGTACAAGGGGCATTACAGATTCCTAGCATTGGTTAAATATCCATTCTTTAGATACCTCTAGATAATTTTGCACAAAATGGTCTTGTCTCCACCATCACTTTTCCGTTTTTCCTTCCATAGAAGAAAGAAACAAGTCATTTAGGAATAGAATAAGGTTGAGCACAAGAATGCTGACTTTTCAATTCAAGTTCTGTCCTGGTTTGGCTTTTACTGAGAAGTAAAATAAAAAAGCTTCACTGGGAACCCTGATATTACAGCAGGAAACTGACATGCCCATTATGCTATTCTTGCAAAGTACTTTAAGAAAGAAAAGCTGAATTTTTTTGCTCTCACAATACTATCTAATATACAGTAGTTGTAATTTATGCAGTGTATCTGCCTTATATATTTAAACAGCTAACCCAAGTTGAAATTGAATCACTTATTACTTAAAACATGCACTCTTACAAGCAAAACAAAATTACAAATACTACACTATATTTCATGCATGAGTGGTGTTTACTTTGTTTCTCGAAGCTCAGAGCAGCAGAACACCAAAGTTCCTTTCCAAAGACAAAAAATTTTGAGTATTCATTCTTGAAATAAAACACCATGCTCTTTCAAGTGTTATGTCTGTTCTGAATGCTAGAATTGAGATACTAAGTTTAGCAGTAAGGATCAAATATATCCTGCCACTATTGATTTAGACTAGCTAAGGTGATATGGGAATAAAGCGCTAGGAGCAGTGAAGAATAGGGCCAAAGAGAAGACTGCTTCTTGCTGAGTAGTTACCTTACATAATAATAATAAACCTTTATTGTCAAAGTACAACATGTGTACATTGAGATTAGCTGAGCCTCCCCTCGTGCTCCCTCCCCCCAACACACAGTGACAACAAACCCTCCATCCTCCCACACCATGTGAACCAACTACACCACACACCAGCCTCCCAAGTCAATTCTGCATAAGTTCACAGAGATTATATCCCTAACAGTCCACGTATAAAAGCTGTTTTTCAGCCTGTTGGTACAGCTGGCTATACTCCTATATCTCCTACCCGATGGTGTGAGTCATCCCTGAGAATTTTCCTCACTCTTCCAAGGCAACGAGCCCTGGCGATGTCATCCAGTGGTGTCAGGAGACAGCCCACAATGTCTTGTGCTGTGCTCACTACCCTCTGTAATACTTTCCTGTCCGCGTCTGTCAGACCAGCATACCAAACCACAATACCAGACCGGTAAAAGAGGGTCATTAGCCGTTGTTCTACCCTGTTCTTCCACAGGACCCTAAGAAAGTGAAGCCTCTGTTGGGCCTTTCTAGCCACCTGGGTTGTGTTAACTTTCCAGGTCAGATCTTCACAGAAGTAGACTCCCAGAAATTTAAAGGAGGAAACTCTCTCCACACAGTCCTCCCCGATGTAAAGTGGGGCAGGTTCCTCCGTTTTTCTCCGGAAGTCTAACACCATCTCTTTCGTCTTGCTGATGTTTAGGTGCAAGTTGTTGTTACATGTTACTGTATTTAAAGAAGACATTTTTATTAAGAGGAAAATAGAGTCATTAATAGTGTGTGGGTTATTGTGGAACTGCTTATTTTCAATTATCTCTGCTTGTCCTACAAGATCTGACAGAATAGGCATACTCCAGATTCTGTCTATTAAACAATGCCATTTAAGGAGACCCAGGAAATGTGGGTTTTCTGTTGCAGTGCTTCCCCTTTACATTCCTGAGTACATTCCTGAGTATTGCTTTCTAAATTTGCTATCTTTTAGTAAATCACTGAAGATCTGACTTTTCCTCTGGACATTGTTAATGTAGGCATTGACTTCCTCTGGATGCCTTGGCTGTTTACTTGCTATCAAAGAGGTGATTATGAATATGATTATGATTAGTTGTCAGTTGTTTAACAGCCAACCAGAGTTGGGTATTGAATGGGCAACCATATAAATTTAAGAAACAATTAAATAAAATGATTTTCACATTATTCTGCAGGCAGTTAATGAAAAAAAAATCATGCACTATTGTACTAGATACACAAATACTGTTAATGTTGAATGTTGTTTAGGCTTATTTTGCTGAGCTTTAAAATAAATATGGATTCTGTGTGTAGTTTTATTGTTTCCTTATTGATGTATTTGGTTCTCAGGTCCTCTTGACATTGAAATTTAGGATATATTTAAAAGTGCAGTTATGCTAGTTTTAGTTGATTTGGTATATGAATACACTCTGAAAGCTTTGTGGGTTTTTTTTAGATATCAATGTTATTTATGCAGTAAAGCAGCATCAGCCTCGTCTTCATTTTTTTGCAACCAGAAGCCATCTCTATCTACAGGCAAAAGCATCATCAAATAATTTGCTGAGCTTGTGCCTAAAACACAGCCTATCCTCCTCCTCCGTCCCAAATAAAGGCTTGATCATTTTAGGTAAGTGGGGTATGAGTGGGTAGATCAATATTAGCCCAGAAGATAAAAGAAGGAAATCCAAAAATATGAAAAATCTATATACTGAATTAAAGCAAGAAGGCTGTTGTGATAGAGGGTACATTTTGATTGCTTTCTATTATGGTTTGTTTAGATTTACATTTGTCAAGGTCTTTTAAAACTCATCTCTTAAAGCAATTTTTCTGCAAGCGAGCTCACTATGAGCAACCAGCATAAAATCATCATTTCCCCTTCTCTCATGATCGTGTATGCATGGGGAAAAAAAAAGAAAACAAGGGCCATGTTCTCATTCTTTCAGAAAAACCAGAATACACCCAAGTGAAAGCTAGGTGGAAGCTGGATCAGAAGGTTGGCATTACAATTATAGATGAAAATTTAGTAAAACAAATTAGAGATTCAAATCGTGCACATATAAAGAGGATACATAATGTTTTAATTGAATTGGACTCAGAAACAGAATTAGTTAAAGATTGTATGATAAAGTGGGCACAAAACATACAGGAACCAATTCCGTTTGATATTTGGGAGGTAATCTGGGTTAGAAATGTTAAATTTACTCAGGCTCAAAATTTAAGAGAAAATTTTTATAAAATGTTTTATAGATGGCATTTGGATCCTAAAAAGTTGTCTAACATGTATCCTAATTTACAGTCTAAATGCTGGAGATGCGGTAGTTTAGATGCTACTTATTTTCATATGTGGTGGACTTGTAGAAATATAAAAGCTTTTTGGATTAAAATTTGGTGGAACATTCAAAAGATTTTTAAGAGAAAGATAAAGTTTTCTCCGCAATTGTTTTTATTGGGTATTGTTATAGATTGTGACACTAAAGAAACTAATTTGATGTTGAATTTGATAACAGCAGCACGGTTACTGGTGGGACAATATTGGAAGAAGGATAGTTTGCCTTCTATAGAAGAATGGGTACGTAAGGTATCGAATCTTGCAGAAATGTCTAAGATTTCTGCTTATTTGAAGGATCATTCGCAAGAAAGATATATTTTAGTTTGGAGGAGATGGATAGATTATATTCAGAATAAATATGGGACTAAAAAGTCCATTTAGCTTATGAGTAGATCTTAGATTTTTATTAATTTCAGTATTAGTATTGATTATATTTTGTTTAAGTTATTATTATTACGTTTCTAATAATTTAAATGTATCAATGTTAGAGTTAAAGCACATTATGAATTTGGTTAATTTTATAATGGATAATTTTAGTTAGAATATGATTATTATATTTATGACCCTGTATTCAGCTCTGGGAAGTGGGGGGGAGGGGGGGGAGGGGGAGGGGGGTTGGGGTGGGTGGGTTTTGGGGATGTTTTGTAAAAAAAAATTTGTAAAACTTTTCAATAAAAAAAAAAGAAAAAAAGAAAAACCAGAAGCATATTGAGTTCGGTCTGATCACAAGTCAGCTGAATGTAAACATCTCAATGGACTATTTAATTTGGGAGTTTCAGCTTTGCATATATACCTATTTATTAAGCCACCTACCATACAAACATAATAAAGTCTATCCTGATTTGCAAAGCTTGTTGCTGAGGATTGGTGACAACATGTCATATATAGTTCTGGTTTCACGTGCAGTCATCCAGTTATAGCTTTCCTGACGTGGTTAAATGTTACCTGCAATGAAATCATGATACCAAGTACCAATGATTTCATCTAAAGGCAGGTCTGGCATCAAGTTTATTGAAAGTAGCAAGCATAATCAGAACAATGATGCTGTTAAAAGTTTTCTCACAAATGGGAATGCAGTCTATTGATCTTGGTTTCAAGTATTTTCAGAACATCAAAATAAAAGTTAATTCATGTGAGCAATCTGAGTAATTTAGTAATCTTTGTGCATTAGAATATTGATCTCTCAACATTTCTGCAGAAGGAAAGTTGAAGAAATACAAATACAACAAAATATTGAACAATATATTGCTTTTTGCAACAATCTGATAAAGTTTATAAATAATTCCTCTTAGCAGTCAGATTATTTAATAATCGGGTCATAAATTCTATTTTATTCTCATTTGTTTGTATGCCACATAAAATAGCTTTTGGTGTAACACAATTAATTACCTGCCACAATTAAATTGAAGAATTTGAAATTAAAAGGTTTAGACCATGATTTTAAACACATTAGCTAAGAAGTAAATTCCACTGATGGATTTCAACAAAGAAATGTTATTATAAACTGCTTTTAACTAGCAGTGATTTTAAATGTAATTTGCATTTAAAATAGGAAAGAGAAAAAAAAATAAACATAGTACATTATCCAAATGCCAGGGAAAAGGACAAGGAAAACAAAAGCAAAAATAAAATAAAATAAATAAAAATCAGTGCATGCCAGTGCTGAATAACATATCCAGAACGGCTTACCAGTATATGCTGTCAGTTCTCTTCTTTTGATATGCTATTCTCAGAAAGATACATTTAAACAGAACTTTACTTCAAAAATACATTGCCATTTTAAAAGTAAACGTTACTACAATTGATTGAATAATCTCAAGTATCATGACATGAGACTGTATGTCAGAATCCATTTATATCACATTTCATAAATGTATAGGTAGAACAATGTGCTTCTTCTGGGGATTCTGCCATCTCTCCGAGGGGGGGAGGATAGTTACTTAAGGCGATCTTCAAACAACAGGGAAATGGTTGAACTGGGGGAGGGAGGGGGAGACACAGATCTGGATCGCATCTTCATTTACAACTGAAAAAGGAAGAAGCAATAACAATAAAAACAAGGAGAGTTCCCTTTCCCACGGAAGGGCCTGACACCTAAGCAAATGATGGGAGCCTGACCAAATGGATGAGGGGAGGGGCTGAAATGGGAATGCTTTATATAGGATTGAAATGTAACTTTGTTAGATTCCGTCTTGTATTGCCACAATCGATTCCATCCTAGTAAACATTTTCCTTTTGGACAAACTTGCATCCAAGAGTTCTTATTTCCTAAGATGTGGATTGAGGTGGGTCCTGACACTGTACAAGTTTGTGTGTAATGGATGATACCTGGGAAATTTTACTACTTACATGGGAGCAGATTTTTCTTATTTTACTAGAAGATTTTTTTAAAGAAAGAGAAAACAGTAACAAGACAGAGTCCCTATTTAGACGATATAGAACAGAACATCCTCTTCTGTGTCCAGATATTTGAAGTCCCTCCCCCATTTTCAAATGTTGTCATGGATCAGTCCTCTGGATCCCTCTCTAGATGCGAGTTCAGAGAAGAGGGTCAGTTTGAATCTGCAGAGGAAAGCGTGGAGTTGAAAATTGGTCAGGATCAGGGCTCAGAGAATGCTAACCTGATGGAACAGCCTCATCTGGGTCAATGGATGAGCAACAGCTGCAGCAAGTTGGCCAGGAGGCTCCAGGCAAGGACTGGGAGCAGCTGCTACCCATTATCAATGAGGAGGAGATGCAGTCCACACCTCCTCCTGACACAAAGACAAGTAGAGGAGTGAGGAGACAGGCACAATGCCGATCAGCTAGATGATTTGCAAAGATGAAACCTTACCTCTCATGAAGGGCTGCACCAGCATTGCTGCTAACCCCACCGTGAGGACTCGAGTGCTGCTGGAGCAACGTGCCAAGTTCTGTGGGGGGGGGGGGCAGGGCAGCACAAAGGTATTGCCTGTGTGATACATGTAAGGAGGTGCTGGGTTCAACAATGCAGTTACAACTACTTGCTTTTACTTTCCCTACCTTCCTCCCCAAAAGCTCCTGATTTCACTTTAAATAATTTTGGCCTGACTATATAGAATTTAACAATTTACTTTGTTAGGATTGGGCATATTATCTTGTTTTTGTTTTTTGTTTTCAATTTGGCAGACAATCTCCTGTCCTCATAGCTCTCACTTACAGCTCTTACCTGCTGGCTTGTTTATTGGGACTCTTGCCTCTTCCCATATTGCAGACGTGAGAAGAGAAATCTGCACAAATTCTACCATAATCTTGATTAGAAAAGATCCAGTTTGTCAATTTAGACCAAAAATTACCCCTTTCAATGTATATTAAATGTATAAGTGACATTCTGCCCTTCCTGGTCTACCCACTACTCTTTATGTACCCTACCTGGAACAAAATTTGATTATATAGTCATATTTTTTAAGACTATTACATCTCTAAGGTTTGTCCTGCTTGCAGAATCTAGAGCCTTATTAATTTGCTGCTTTTAAATAATTTATATATCTAACACTAGCCGAGAGTAGCATTTCCTCTATCTGACAAAGTGGATACTCATATTGACAGTGTGATTATATGAATATTTATTTGAAAGTAAATGAGATTTATTATCAGAAAATAATTCTGTAAATGTGCATCAGAAGGTACTTTCAACCTAACAGTCTTTAAGCTGCCATTGCCACTCATGTTTTTTTTTGATGCAACTGGATTAATTCTAGTTGACCTACATTCTGTCTTCAAGTAATCACCCATAAAATATTGATTCTGATATTATTCATTGTATTCTGCAATTCTCTTTTGCCCTCTTTCTAATGTGGAAATAAAGCTGACTTCAGCTATTCAATTCCTCAACAATGTATTGTTCATGAATGTAGTCAGAAACTATAAAACTAACATAACAGAAATCACCATAATTTCCTAAAGAAGGTAACTAGATGTTATTCACTTCTAGTGCATCAAAAGAGATCCAATAATGTGCAGCAGAACTATATTGTCAACCTTCAAGAGAAAATGGGAACAAAAGGGCATCATAGAAAAAGATAGCTCCAATATTGCTTTGTTATATTATTGCCAATTCTTTCACATGTAAAATATAGCTCATCTATATGTACTGTACTGGCTTTAGCTTTAGCCTTTGAGTTTATTAGCTAGGAAACATAGTCAGATATATTAAGCATCCACTAGGTTAAAGCTAGTGAACCCATTTACTAGATTACTAAAGGGGTTTAAAAATGATATGTATAAACCACAGAACAAAGTTGCCACAATCTTAGGTAAATGTCTTAACATGGATGATGCTTTCAAATTTTCCAAAACAGGAAATTTAAAAATAACGAATTGCATGTATTAGGGGCAGTGGTGGGATTCAAATATGTGAACAACCGGTTCTCTGTGTGGATGCCGCTTCCTGAAGTCCATTCTGGGCCTGGGCAACAAAAAATTAGCTACCGGTTCCGCCAAAGTGGTGCAAACTGGCTGAATCCCACCACTGATTAGGGGCCTGTTTCTGATGTATGTATATTAAAAACAGTTTGTTCATCAGCTGTTCAGTCAGTATAGCATGCCGATATTTCTTCTTTGTGGTGCTAAAGGGTATTTTAATAACGTGTTTATCTACAGCTAACAACCATAATTAGCTTAAGTTGTGGAAAGCCCCAAATGAATGAAGAACAGTTTAGAGTTGTTTTGAGGAACATTTTGTGCTATTGCTGATTTGTTAAATAATTGCAGGAAACATGATTTACATCATTTGGAAGTTACATGAACCTTTAGTAATTATGGCCCAAGGTATTATCCCTGAGTAATTCCCAGAGTGCTTCTTGATATACCATGCATTAATCATCTTTTGTGACTATTACGAATGCAAAAACAGTTAAGACTATCTGTCTTGAGAATATGTTATTGCAAGGTGGGGAGAGGGAGGTATTCACCCCCTTACTCTTTTTATAAGAAGCAATAATTTTTATAATAAGGAAAAACAGAGCATTATGTAGTAATGTCTGAGCTCATTAAAATGCAAGCAAAGAAATAATGCAGTGTTAGCCATACCTGGAATCAAATTTGCATATTAATTTAATGTAATATAGGTTCACTTTTATGACAGATTTGAGACACATACAAAGCAAACAAGGAATACTCCCAAAATGACTAACTCAATACCTTTCCCGTCTAATCAAGATTCCTTTAGAGGTTCTGCTAAGGTGTCCAGTTCTTGAGGTTCAGAGGGTGTGAATGTAAGTGACAGAGCTTCTCAAAGGCAGCACCCATTCTTTGGAATATTCTCACACTGGAGGTATAGATAGTTTCCACCCTACCTGTATTTTACAAAAAATAATAATAATGAAAAAGGTATTTTTTTTTATTGAAAAGTTTTATAAAATACAATTTTCCTTTACAAAAACCCCCCTTCCCCCTCCCTCCTCCCCTCCCTACCTCCCCCCTATCTCCCCCCCTCCCCCTCCCCCTCCTCCCTCCCCTACCTCCCCCCCTCCACTTCCCCTCCTCCCCCCTCCCCCCCCGACTTCCCAGAGCAAAATACAAGGTATATATCTAAAAGGCAATCATAAACAATCATATACTAACAATTATAAACTCTAAAATCCATCACCCTCTAGCTTGTATATAGTAAACCAATCCTTAATAATACTAAATATATAAAAAAAACTAAAATAAAAGAGAACTAGCATCATTCCCATCTATGTTCTTCCACAATTCACTATTACCTTAACATATTCTCATTTGCACATTAATAAATAGTTCTTACACAAATTAACCCACATTAACCCACAAAACTTTCTTCCTCTTCCTCTGTAGTAAGTTGTCCATTAATTCCAAATTAAAAAAAAAAAATCTATTACCATACATAACATCCCAAAACTTTTAAAAAACACAACTACCACTTAACTATAAATATTTTGTGGAAGTTCCATAGATTTCTACTGGTCCTATTTTTTTTTCTTTTTTGAGCGTTTTAAGGCAGCACGCGTCACCCTCTGTTCTCTAAGATCATCCAATGAAAAAGGTATTGTTTAAGCAGGCTTTCAGCTCTTAGTCGTTTCTCGGTGCTTTGTCATGTGCTATTCTATTTCTTGCATTTTTCAAGTTATATTGTATTCTATTATTACTTGTCCAGGGACCATGTTGGAAATATTATTGGAAATGAAACAAGCAAGAGTTATCTGACTTGAGAATGTACTGTATATGCACATTACACTTATACTAGAAAATTCTGGATTCTTGCTCAGCTGATAATGAAGGCAATAGAGTGGCTTTAGGTAAATTTCAGTGTAAAGAATCTCATAAGGATTACAAGAGAATAAAATATAGGCTAACATATATTTCACCCTGAAGTAATTGAAAGAAGGATTAGATAAACACGTATTAAAAGAGTTCATTGCTCTTTTCTAATTATTTTCTAAAATTTCAATTAAGGGTAGAGTTCTTCACATGAAAAAGTTTTTTTTTTAAAATAGGCCCACTTGTTTTTCTATATTTCCTTTGTTATAACTCTTTTCCAATGGCTTGTTATTCACAGTACTTAATTAGCCATTTTTATAGGAGCCTTTATTCAAGATCACTAAATACCAGTTTTGTCAATAAAGGGAAAGAACTATTGACCTGCTTGAGAGTTTCCTAATTAGCTCTGCACAAGACAAATCTAGGAATAGTAGATGATAGGGGAAGGTTGTTCTTACAAGAACTTAGTAAATTTCTGGACATTTTCATTTAAAAAGAAATGAAAAGAATTTTGTAAGCTTAACTGGCAGGAGGAAAAAAGTAAGTATTGAAAGATCAATAGATCTTTCATTACTGATGTGCTGCTTTCAATGCTAACGTTGGGGAAGAGAAGGACAGTAGTCCTCCAAGGGTTGCTGAACCATCCTTATGTTACAAGTAGGCACATGGATGTTGATGAAATGCTTGACAGGCAACAATCTGGATGTTTGCTGAGTGTTTGTCAGGCATGAAAGACCAAGACCATATGTAAAGTTCCAATTAAATTGATTTATTGCTCATGCCTATGGACAGGAATCTACTCAACTAAAAGTTACCATTATTTTGTCACTAGTAAGGGTTAACAGAATTCAAGAGAGATTGGCTCTAATTCATTTATGGCTACATAGAGATTCCAGTCTGATTCCTCTTTTGACTCTATCCCCAGGTTCTGCCACTCTTTTTCCTATAGTGTTTCATGCAAAGGAGTCATCCATTGGCATGAGGTCAGAAATGTTAATACGTGGGTAGTACCCATTTATATATTTGAACTCCAAGCTGAAAAGAAGGTATAACAGTATTATTCTGCTGCCTTGAGGTTATTAGGATGGGAAAAATAGGATTAGGCTTAATTTTTAGGGGGTATGGTAACCTTTTGATTCTAGAGATATTCCACATTTAATTACTGATGGGCTCACACTTTCTTGTGTAGAACTGGTGCACATGTGGGAGTCTACTTGAACTCATATTCCTGAGTTATCAGAAAAAGAAAGTGAAAGACATGGCCAAGAGGACTTTTTTTGTGTAATTTGCAAGAACTATTGAACCATTATTACTTATAATCATACGTACCTTAATTACCTCTTTTTGAATTACCACAATTTATTCAATATCTATCTATCTATCTATCTATCTATCTATCTATCTATCTATCTATCTATCTATCTAATCTACTGTATCTAATCTATCTATCTATCTATCTATCTATCTATCTATCTATCTATCTATCTATCTATCTATCTATCTATCTGATATAAATGATCTAAAATGCCCCAATAGTGGTAGGACTGTCAAATTGTTGAGATTTAATAAGTGTTGATGAAGATTCTCAGCCATCCAAGTAGAGTTGTCTGGAAGTTGAGTCATGACAACAGGACTTTTTTTTGAAACATTTTGCTGCTTATACAAGTAGCTTCTTTAAGTTCTTCTGACTGAAGAAGCTATTTGGATAAGCAGCAAAACATTTCAAACAGCTTCCAAACAACTCTATCAGAATGCTATCATTGCAATTCAGTTTGCAATTCAGGGCACTTTTTGTCACTTTTAAAATCCTACATGACTTACCACCTGGATATGGATAGGACCACCTTCTCCCAGAACTGTCTACCCACACATTAAGCTTAATAAGCGTAGTCTTCTCTAAGAGATTGCCAATTTCAGAGATCACTATTCAGCTCTCCCAGTTGCAAGCTGCCCATCTTTGGAATAGAGTAATTTATGAATTCAGTCTGAATTCAGTCTCTAAGACCAGAATCAGTAGAAATTAGCAGACATAGATGAAACAATCTTTAAAGCACTTATGGACTAGACTGAAGCCATTTAGCTAGTTTTCCAGGAAGAACTGCCCATAAGCTATTGCAGAGGCAGATAAAGTCCATAAACAATGTACCGTAAGGAAGGAGAATAAACAATATCAGGGTGCTGGGTTTTTTTTGGGGGGGGATCCCTAGAGAAAAGAATGGTGCCTAGTTAAGGATGAAGTTCTTCTTTTTCCAAATCATCCATTTGCCGCATGACTGTTGTTTGTTCCAAATAAGGAAAAAGAAGATAATGTTAATCAGTTTGATAAAAAAATGTTTATAGGTTTGTAAATTTTACCTTCTCCTGGAAAGGAACACTCTGTGGTCACACTCTAAGTAAAACAATCCAACAGATTCTTTGTAATTTTAATTGAAATTGTTACACTGTCTTACATTGTTACACTTCTTGTCTTTTTTATTTTTAACCTTGTTACCATAAAAAGAAATCTAAACCTCTTACAGATTTCCTGAATTGGCATGACATATAAACTCTAGTAATAATAATAAGTCTTTATTGATTAGCATAAACCCTAATGAAAAACTAAGTGTCTGGAAGTTCCATCTGATGCAAAAGGCAGCATCTAGGTTGTTATTTCTGGTATGAAGTATGCAGATCATGTAGTTTATACTTAAAAATCTGTACTGATAACTAGTAGCAACTAGGTGCAATTTACGTTGTTGATCTTTAACTTTAAAATCATTTAAAGCCTAACAATATAAGGAACAACCTCTCCATTATGAGTGTGTGAAGATTAATAGGGACACCTTCTTGAAGATACTGTCTCCTGAGAAAGCCTACTTTCTGGATACTGTCTCCTGAGAAAGCCCTCCATGCACTGCTTTCAAATTTGGAATGCTCTTTCTTGGGAGATACATTTGTAAAAGTGCATCTCTGTCACTATGCTTTGTGATATGGTTTTGGTAATTAGTTTGTTGTTAGAGCAGCGTGGCCTAGAGATGAAGATGCTCGCCCCCCACTCAGAAGGTTGAGAGTTCAATCCTAGCCAGCAATAGATGTTTCTCTATCAGGCACAAAGAAAAATATATCTGCTGTGAACTCCATATTGGCATCAGGAAGGGCATCTAGCCAGTAAATGCTCAGCTCCATTCAGTTGCCCTGACTCCACCCAAATAAAAATGATTACATGGTTATAAAAAGAAAAAAAGTTTGTTGTTAATTTTAACATTGGTGTTAAACTGTCTACGCACAGTTTTTATTTTAAATGTTATTAGCTGCCTTGGGTGCTTACAGAGCAGAATGATAGGGAATGATTATTCTTAAAGGAGTACAGTAGTTAGAATGCAGTATTGTAGGCTAACTCTGCCTACTGCCATGAGTTCAATCCTGAGTTGAGTCAGTCTTCCATCCTTCCAAGGTTGGTAAAATGAGGACCCAGATTGTTGGGGGCAATAGGCTGGCATTGTAAATTGCTCAGATAATGCTGTAAAGCACTATGGAATGGCATATAAGTCTAAGAGCTATTGCATTTAAAAATGGTCTAAGTGTACTTTTGAATTTTATTGATGTTTTCATCATCATTTATACTTGTGTTCAAATACATTAATCAAATCAAATAATTTTATTATAACCGTAATAAATAAATATTGCATTGAATGAATTGACTCTGGTCTTCCAAAGCTTATATGATAATGAATATGTTAAATCTTAAATGCCTGAAAGCTCCTCACTTTTTTGTTACTGATCTTGAGTCCTCTGAAACATCTCACATCTCACATGCTGAAAGAAAATCTACAGTAAGAATTTATTTAGGTAGAATGTGATAAACAAAACTCTAGTCTATACAGATAGCTGAATTTTGTGGAATAGTGTTCTCCCCCCCCCCCAGAGAATCTTCATTCTTTGGAAGATGCAAGGAAAAGCAACATAGATAGCAACAAAGCTGCATCCTCCTCCTTACCATACAATAACAAGAATTAAAAACATATACAAATCTATAGGACCACACAATTATAATAAAATTACCTTCAGTGTAATTACATTACAATTTGAACAATATAATTGTTCATTCAGTGAACAAATATATATAATATAGAGCAGTGTTTTTCAACCTCAGCAATTCTCCCAGCCATCAGGGGAGCTGAAATCCTACATCTTAAAGTTGCTAAAATTGAGAAAGACTGGTGAGGAGGGTGTAGAAGATAAAACTGAACTGAGAACTATAATTTGATTATTACTTTGAAATAACAGGTGACAATAAGGAATTCCTAACATACTAGATTTATGTTAGAAAAAAAAGAGTAGCATATCCAAATTCCATAGATCTTCTTGCACAGAACTCTAATTTTGTAAATCATTTTCCTGTCCATCCCAGGAATGTGGGATGCTTTGCAACTTGTAAGCACTGGTTTCTTCCTCATGTTACTGCAGCACTCCAATAGGAGGCAAGCTAAGACAAGAAAAACTGCAAGGCCATTTCCTAAGTTGAGCTATTGGTGGAATTCCACCAATTTATAATTAAAAGTCCCATGTGATATACACTTTTCACTTTGATCCTTTATCTTCTATTTACCCAAGTGCTGCCTTGTAAAATCCTTTCATCTTTTGTCATGAGTTTAATCTGCAATTCAGAAAAGGGATGCTTAAGAAAAAAAATCCTAAAACAAAAGAGCTTTTACTAGTAAACAGCATAATATTAATGAGCATTTAAATGTTTCAGAGCAACAAAGACATGAGATATTCCTCCAAAACACTTGCTTTTCACCTCCCCAGAGGCAATTTCATTTACCAGATCAACAGTTCTACAATTTGCTGTTTTCCTCATATCCTGCTCTAATTTTCTTCTTAGTTAAAGAAAAATGAAAAACAGACTGCACCATAATGTAATTCACCTATAAACAATATCAATGGGTGCTATTTTTAAAATATGTTGGCGTCTCATCTGAATGATTAAATAGAGGTTTTATAAGAAATTCTTCTCATTTACTGTAATGGAAGTTGCCTACATAGAAGCAAAAAAAATATCTCTTAAGTAATCTCTAATTACTATTTAATCTTTGAGTATAATTTGCAGTAGTTATCAGCATTGGTAGATTCTGTTCAACAAGCATTTGTTTCAACAATGATGTTGTAGAGCAGCAAAGCATTCCAGACATCAAGACATTTTCAGGAGAATAAAAGATGAACAGTTAAGAAATAACATTAATGGAAATTCTTTAAACATTAAATAAAATAGATTTTTATGAAAGGAGGTACAATGCATTCATTTTAATACTCTAAGAGATCTGTCAACTTTTAGAATGATCAACATTTGGGGAAAGGGATTTGAAGGAAATGTCACTATTGTGATATGAAACAAAAATTTGGGGGTAGAATGTGGCTGGTTGTTGGGAGATGCTAGGGAGATAAATGAGGTGCCAGGTTTTTAATTTTATGATTTTAAAGTGTTTATGGTTTTGTGGTTTTATTGTTGTTGTGAACCAGCTCAGGGTTGGGCTTTAAGATGTGTGGCTATACAAATCTTTTAAACTAAGAATTAAACAGCCTCCTGGTATGTAAGCCTCTATGTAAGTGTAAGGAGACATGCCTGTTAGTGAGTTTAGCATTTGTATAGACATGCTAGCAATACTATTCCAGGCATCACCACTGCATAATAGCTAATGATGAATACAGGTGAAACTCAAAAAATTAGAATATCGTGCAAAAGTTCATTTGGTGGTTCTCCTCCTACCTCCTGGGACGTTCGCAGTCGGTGTTGGCAGGGTGACAGAGGTCGACGTCGAGGCCTCTCGTTTGTGGAGTTCCTCAGGGGTTGGTCCTCTCGCCTCTCCTGTTCAACATCTATATGAAGCCTTTGGGTGAGATCATTCGTGGTTTTTGGAGTTGGTTATCATCAGTATGCTGATGATACACAGCTTTTTATTTCGACCCCAAACCACCCCAGTGATGCCCTCGACATGATGTCCCATTGCCTGGAGGCGGTCCGGGTCTGGATGGGGAGGAACAGGCTTTGGCTCAACCGTGACAAGACTGAGTGGCTGTGCGTGCCGGCATCTCGGGAAATTCAGATCATTCCATCTCTTACTATGGGGGGTGAGGTATTACCCCCCGTAGATATGGCTCGCAATTTGGGAGTCCTCCTAGATTCACAGCTTTCCTTAGAGAAGATCATATAGTAACTGTGACTAGGGGGGCCTTCGCCCAGGTTCACCTGGTGCGCCAGTTGCGGCCCTATCTAGACCAGGATGCCTTGCGTACAGTCACTCATGCGCTCGTGACCTTTCGGTTAGACTACTGCAATGCTCTCTACATGGGGCTGCCCTTGAGGACCACTTGGAGGCTCCAACTGGTGCAGAATGCAGCCGCGCGAGTTGTGTTGGGGGTCTCCTGATACTCCCATGTTACACCTTTGCTCTGTGAGCTGCATTGGCTTCCAGTTGCATTCTGGGTGAGATTCAAGGTGCTGGTAATGACCTATAAAGCACTACATGGCATGGGTCTGGAGTACCTAAGGGAGCACTTGCGGCCGGCGTCAACTTCCCTTCGCCCAGTGCACTCCCACAGAGAGGGCCTCCTCAGGGTGCCACCGGTCAGAGAATGCCAATTGATGGCCCCCAGGAGAAGGGCGTTCTCTGTGGGCATGCCAGATCTTTGGAACCGTTTACCGGTTGAGCTCCAGATGGCTCCCGACCTGCACTCCTTCCGACGTGATCTAAAAACTTATTTATTTGAACAAGCCGGCCTGGCCTGATGGGCTTGGGGTTTTAATTACTGTTTTAATTAACTTATTGTATTCGGGCACAATTGTTTAATTTGTTTTTAACTTTTGTATTTTGTATTTTTGGTATTTATTGCCCTGTACACCTCCCTGAGTCCTTCGGGAGAAGGGCGGTATACAAATTTAAATAAATAAATAAATAAATAAATAAATAAATAAATAAATAAATAAATAAATAAATAAAATAAATATTTCAGTAATACAACTTAAAAGGGGAAACTAATATATGAGATAGACTCATTACATGCAAAGCAAGATACTTCAAGCCGTGATTTGTCATAATTGTGATGATTATGGTGTACAGCTCATGAAAACCCCAAATCCACAATCTCAGAAAATTAGAATATTACATGCAATCAATAAAACAATGAGTATACATAGAATAATATCAGACCTCTGAAAAGTATAAGCATGCATATATACTCAGTACTTGGTTTGGGCCACTTTTGCAGCAATTACTGCCTCAATGCAGTGTGGCATGGAAGCTATCAGCCTGTGGCACTGCTGAGGTGTTATGGAAGACCAGGATGCTTTAATAATGGCCTTCAACTCTTCTGCATTGTTCGGTCTCATTTCTCTCATCTTTCTCTTGGCAATGCCCCATAGAGTCTCTATGGGGTTCAGGTCAGGCAAGTTTGCTGGCCAATCAAGCACAGTAATCCCACGGTCATTGAACCAGGTTTTGGTGCTTTTGGCAGTGTGGGCAGATGCCAAGTCCTGCTGGAAAATGAAGTCAGCATCCCCATGAAGCTCATCTGCGGAAGGAAGCATGAAGTGCTCCAAAATCTCCTGGTAGACAGCTGCATCGACCCTGGACTTAATGAAGCACAGTGGACCAACACCAGCAGATGACGTGGCTCCCCAAATCAACACAGACTGTGGAAACTTCACACTGGACTTCAAACATCTTGCAGTGTGCCTCTCCATTCTTCCTCCAGACTCTGGGTCCTTGGTTTCCAAATGAGATGCAAAAGTTGCTCTCATCAGAAAAGAGGACTTTGGACCACTGAGCAACAGACCAGGTCTGTTTTTCTTTAGCCCAGGTAAGACGCTTCTGACGTTGTTTGTTGTTCAGGAGTGGCTTGACAAGAGGAATATGACATTTGAAGTCCCCAACACTTTTGAATGGCCTTTTCCTGACAATCCTCTCCAGGCTGCGGTCATCCCTGCTGCTTGTGCACCTTTTTCTTCCACACTTTCCCCTTCCACATAACTTTCTATTAATGTGCTTTGATACAGCACTTTGAGAACATCCAACTTCTTTTGCAATTACCTTTTGAGGCTTTCCCTCCTTATGGAGGGTGTCAATGATGGTTTTCTGCACAACTGTCAGGTCGGCAGTCTTCCCCATGATTGTGATTCCTACTGAATCAGACTGAGAGACCATTTAAAGGCTCAGGAACCCTTTGCAGGTGTTATGGCTTAATTATCTGATTAGAGTGGGACACTTTGAGCCTAGAATATTGCACCTTTTCACAATATTCTAATTTTCTGAGATTGTGGATTTGGGGTTTTCATGAGCTGTACACCATAATCATCACAATTATGACAAATCACAGCTTGAACTATCTTTCTTTGCATGTAATGAGTCTATCTCATATATTAGTTTCCCCTTTTAAGTTGCATTACTGAAATAAATGAACTTTTGCACGATATTCTAATTTTTCGAGTTTCACCTGTATATCTACCATGATTAGCCACAAAGTCAACCCATTGGCTTCAGCTGCTTTATTTTTAGCAAGCAACCAAATGGAGAAACTAACCACTTTGTTAACAACAATGATACATAAGAACAAAGTTTGTTTAACATATCAGTTGATTAATGTGAGAAAGTGAAATCTGTTCACTGTTTTGTGAATAGTTACTGTCAGTTAATGGGACACTGGCTCATGTTATGAATTATTTTTTTTTCTAGCATCCCAATTACAAATTCTCCCCTAGTGCTCCATCTTGGATTTACATATATTTGTACCTTAGGTTAACAATTTGTGAATATGATTAAATGGATCATATTCTACACTATGCAAATATCTACAGGATGTTCCATTATACTATTGGTTCCTGCTGTTTAAAGGTTTAAATTAATAGACTATAAAGCCTATTTCTGATTAATTCTTTTTTTAAATAAAAGATTTATGATGACATTAAGAAGCTCACTTCCTGTTACTTCCTGGAAATCAGTTTTGCTCTGTGTTTCTCTTTCTCTCTTTCTCTATTATTCTATTGTTCAGCTTAATACACCCAATTAGCATAAACACATAAATACAGTTCTATATACAGTATAAATACAGTTTTTCTTGAAGAAGACATAACTTCTGTGAACTGAATAATGATTAATATTTTATGCCTGTAAATCTCCCACTAAATCAGAATATTATATTGTGTTAAAAAATTGACCCTGGTTTTGCAATGACTGATCCTAATTATAAAGACTAATTACCACATTGACTGGAACAGTTTAAACTGAAAATAGACAATCTTAGACAAAACTGAAGAAAATGGAACAAAAGTTTCTGATTGCCATTCCCAAAGCCCCATTTACATATTAAAGTCCACAGAAATCTTAAAAAAAACTTTCAAAAGTCATTTTGAACCCTGAAAGAGTTTAGTATTTTTCATTTCTGAAGCACAGATTTAATGGAACAAGAGTAAAAGCTATGAATTTGAAGCTAGAAAGTATCTCATGAGGAAGGGCAAGCTTGTATTCAATATCACAAGTTTGAAGTTAAAGAGAAAACGTGTGGAAACCTACCGATAAACAAGATAGTTGAATCCCAATATTAGAAATATTAAATGAAAACCTAACTACATTAAGTAAATGTTGATTATGTGCCATCATCTCTTAGTGACAACATAGATAGAGCCAGTGGTGGGATTCAAATATGTGAACAACCAGTTCTCTGTGTGGATGACGCTTCCGGAAGTCCATTCTGGGCCTGGGCAACAAAAAATTAGCTACCGGTTCTGCCCAAGTGATGCAAACCGGCTGAATCCCACTACTGGATAGAACTCCAGGATAATCTGTCCTCAACTCAACCTTCAGTGTTGTACCAATCACTTCTGCAATCAAGCTCCACTCATTTTACTTTCTTTCCACTTTTCTCATATTATATACTTATCAAAGTATCTTCATATAATGTCTCCAAAATATAATAATTTAGCTTGGTCGTTTCTGCCTCAGATGGAAACTCTGGATTGAAATTTGGTCAGGGTCATAATATTAAAAATCACAACTATTGCTGCGTTACTTTAAAGCAAATAATTAAGAAAATCTTAACAAATGTAGTGGGTTTTAAAAATGGTTAAATGGCAAAGCACTTATAATCTGCCTCACATGGAAACTGTACCTGCATTACTTGCCTTTCTAAGGACCCCCCCCCTTCATTTTCCTTCTGCTTTGTCTCTTGTTTCAGTTCAAATCATTTTAGCCATTCCATGCATCTGATGAAATGAGCTGTCATTCATAAAAACCTATGTTTTTATTTTTTTTTTTAAAAAAAAACTTGTTAGGTGCCACCAGACTCCTTATGATTTTTGAACAGTTTATTAATATATTATAATTTACTACTATTAAAATCTGGATATTTCAAAAATGTAGATATAATTAAGCATAATTGAATTGGTTTAAGGGGACAAAATAACTAATTCTCATTTGAACTATAGGGGGTCTTCAGTACCATTATGGTACTCGTAAGAGTGCAAAAACCTTATATTTACCGTGCCAGAAGGTGGCGTTTTTTCTTTTTATGTCCAGATGTTTATTACTGCTCTATGGTTAGTAGAATGTGGATAGTTTTAAAGTATAGGCCAGGGGTCGGCAACCTCGGCTCTTTTATGACTCGTGGACTTCAACTCCCAGAATTCCTGAGCCAGCATAGCTGTCTCAGGAATTCTGGGAGTTGAAGTCCACGAGTCATAAAAGAGCCGAGGTTGCCGACCCCTGGTATAGGCTATGAAAATTGGTGTTTTCTGAAAAAAAAAATAGCTTCTGTTGAAAGTGCTCTTTCTTTCTTTTTTCTTTCTCTTTACTAGGAAAGAATGTAATTCTCTTGAGTATTTCTTAACTACGAATAATTTAATTTAATTTAATTTATTAATATTTCTATACCGCCCTTCTCCCGAAGGACTCAGGGCGGTGTACAGGGCAAGAATAAAACACAAAGTTACAAAAATTAAAAAGTAATTAAATACATGCCCATAAAAACAATAAATACATTAATAAAACCCCAATAAAATGATAATAAAAAACCCCACCAATCCCCCCTCAGGCCAGGCTGGCTTGTTCGAACAGGTATGTTTTCAGATCGCGGCGAAAGGAGCGAAGATCGGGCGCCGTCCGGAGCTCAACCGGTAACTGGTTCCATAGCTCCGGGGCGCCCACAGAGAAAGATCTCCCCCTGGGGGCCACCAATCTACATTCTCTGACCGGTGGCACCCTGAGGAGTCCCTCTCTGTGGGAACGCACAGGGCGGAGGGAAGTTGACGCCGGCAGCAGGTGTTCCCTAAGGTACTCCGGCCCCCTGCCATGTAGGGCTTTAAATACCATAACTAGTACCTTGAATCTCATTCAGTACCTTGAATACTATGAATCATATTTTTAAACCTAACCTATGCAATCTGTATTCATATGCACATGCAGATATAGAATCCCACTATGTATCTATAGACAGAATTGCATTTAGCAGTGGAACAGGCATTTTTTCTCCCCCACATTTTTTTGTATATATCCCACCATATCAACTTTGGTGTGTTTGAAATTTGCAGGAAGAGAAGGTAAAAGAAAGACCATAAATTATTGGCATAGCATAAATAGAAAGGATAACATAATTAAATGCTATGCTTAATTAAATTGTAGCTATAATAAAATGCTCTATACCATACTGAGCTAATACAGAAATGAGGGTCCCCAAATTTACTATAAATTGTTCTTTTTCGGGGGGAGTAGAGTTTTTTTAAATTTACTGATAATAGAAGATGCATTGTGAATGGACAAATATACAGCAGACACCAGTGCTAAAAAATATGGATGATTTTGAAAATTAGCTGTTGCTTAGAAGTGGCAGTTTGCCTGGTGAATTTAACCCTTACCATAATGCTTAATCAGATTTATTTCTTTCCTTTTCAGTTACTTATTTTCTCATTGTATCTCCATCCTTTTTGTATCAATTCTTTCTTTTCTCCCCTTTGCTTGTGACATTACTTTTCCCCCTTACTCAACCCCTTCCTGTATTGATCCCCCCCTTTTATTCTTCCTTTCACTGGAACAAAGGGGGGCATGTGTGCATCTCTTTGGTATTAGCAGTGTGGTTCTCTGTGTGAGAAAGAATGCTTGTGCAGAGAAATCAGGATCAGTTACTGTATAAAAAGGCTGTATCATTTTATAGGGAATTAATTTTAATTAGTTGTTATTATTTCATTTCATATACATGTTCATACTGGGGGGAAGGGAAAGTTTCCAGGATTGCTTTTAACAGGAATTAGCAACTATATGTTTACAAGATGAATAAACTGGGAATTACACAGGATTTTTATTTGTAGTTTTTATTACTTTCTATGTTTTTTCATAGAGGCTAAACTGCTAATTCTAGGCAGTTTACAGATAATAAAAATAATTAATAAGAGATTATATAACATGAGAAATATATAGGTTTCAGTGATTCTACGATCAGTACCTAAAAATTTCTGGAAAAAACAAAATATTTACCAACTTCTAGGAAACCATGAGATCAGGGTCATCCTTCATTCAGGATTAGGCAATTCCATAGAAAAGGTGTTGACAGCAAATATGTCTACTGATGGGCCTTTCTATGGACTGATTCCAGATTATCAAAGAATGAGACAAGATTGTATATTCCACTCTTATTTATTCAGCCTACATGCTGGATATATATATTAAGTGAAGCTGGAGTGGAAGATGAGTGTGGTTTTAAAATAGGAGGAAGAAAAATCAGTAACCTGCATTATATTGATAGCTGATGCTGAAAATGCAAAGGGTCTGTCTTAGTAATAAAAATCAAAGAAAAATAGGACTAACATTAGCTGTAAAGAAGACCAAACTAATGACAACAGATAGAACAGACAGAACAATCAGCCTTAGAATTGACAAGGAAGATATTGAAGTGGTAGATACTTCTGCCTATTTAAGAACAACTATAAATAGCCTTGGTGGAGCAGTGGGCTAATGCCTCCTTAAGTAACACCAGCTGCCTGCAATTAGTGCAGGTTCGCATCCCACCAGGCTCAAGGTTGACTCAGCCTTCCATCCTTCCGAGGTAGGTAAAATGAGGACCCAGATTGTTGGGGGCAATTAAGCTGACTTTGTAATAATGCCGCTTGGGGGGCGAAAGCCATAATAAGCAGGCATATACATAGAATGAAGGCTACTGCTAAGCTTGTAAGCCGCCCTGAGTCTTCGGAGAAGGGCGGGATATAAATGGAATTAAAATAAATAATAAATAAATATACATAGAATGAAGGCTACTGCTAAGCTTGTAAGCTGCCCTGAGTCTTTGGAGAAGGGCAGGATATAAATGGAATTAAAATAAAAATAAAATAAAATAAAATAAAAGAACACTAAATCAATAGATATATTGCAGATTACCACTTGGAAAAGATAGTCCATTGCCTCAATGTAACTATATCTACAAAGAGCAGAATTGTGCAAACCATGGTATTGCTTTGGATACTCCATGGAAGCAAAAGTTGAACTTTGAAGAAGGAAGATAGGAAGACTATTGATGCTTTTGAACCTGGTGTCAAAGAGGACTCCTGAGACTGCTATGGATATTGGTCGAACATTAACGAGGGTTGTCTTTCTTATAGAAGTAAGGTACATTCTCTTTGAGATTGTGATAGAGTTTTTTAAAAAACAGACTTCACTAGCTTCTTCTATTATTGATAATTTAAAGTAAGATTCTAAGTTTACCAATCAATCAAACAATTTTTATTACAGTCAGAGATCAGCATTACAAATAAAAGCACTGAAAACAATAATAATATTAAAAAAATAAAAATATAATACAGCAAGAATAATAGTGATTGGAGGTGGATTATCAGTGGGTACTTAGAGTCTGTCTAATTTTGTATGCAGCACAAGAATTTGGCCACATTCAGAGAAACTACTTTATATTGATCTGATAACAGTGGCTAGATGCAAAAGAGATCAGTATTTCCCAGATATTTTATTAGGTAAAACATTATATATTGAATCTGTGAGTCCTGATAGAAAATGCAGTATAGCAGGATGTGACCTATAGTTTCAATGGCCCCTTGTCCATTGAGTCTCAGCTCATACGGTATTTTGTGTGTGTGTGTGGGGGGGGTCTTCCAAAATTGCTGTGGGAAGTACGTTGCAGCATGCTAAGGTTAATGCCCTTTGGATTTTTGGGATGGTTATTCAACATAAGTATCTCAAAGATTGTTACTTTAAAGGGTGAAGTTTGACTGCTCAAATAAATATTTTTGGTAAGAGCATCCCGATCTTAATAGATTTCCAGTTCTTTAGTGCATTGTTTAAATGCACTAAGTGCACACTCATATCTAGTGGTGGGATTCAACCAGTTTGTACCACTTTGGCAGAACTGGTAGCTAATTTTTTGTTGCTCAGGCCCAGAATGGACTTCTGGAAGTGTCGTCCACACAGAGAACCAGTTGTTCACATATTTGAATCCCACCACTGCTCATATCCCATTATTATAAGCACTTATCTATAGAAACCAAGATACTGGAGTTTTTATAACATGGTTACAGACCATATTAATTCAAAATTGTCTTCTATAAGGAGAGAACTCAAACCTGCTGGGATTCTAAGTCTGTATAAGTTTCAGTCATGCAACCTCAAAAATCCTTAATGTTATTCTTTTTTTTCCTAAATTCATAAGATAAATCAGAGATTTGCCAGACTTTAACAACTTTTTGAAACTTTAATTTGGAATTTTTGCCTTGAATTAAGTCTATGGACCTTGTAAACATATAATGAAATCCTAATTAAGCAATCACTTTCTTTTATATGTCCAAATATATTCTCATTAAAACAAAAAGAAAATAAAATAATTAAGAAGGCTTTAATTGGCTTGAAAATTTGCCAAACAATCAGTGCCATAAAAATGCATGGCACAGAGGCGTGATTCTAACTTTTTCACAATTGTCACAATATTAACTTATGGCTAGTTTGCAGAGTAGATGACCTAGTAGGCTGCCTAGAGCCCTAGGTTCAGGACGTCCCTTCAGGAGATGTATACTTCATGATCTACTCAATGGCTAACACAAAAAGACAAAGGAAACATCTCTGCTTGAAGTGGGTCATAGAATTGAAGTGAAGTGACCAGCAACATATATAATTATTATCCAAACATTCTTACTGAATGAGGGGGAAAGTTATTAAACATTCAGGCAGTAATGCTATTAAACAGTGTTTAAAATTAAAAAATAAAGGTAAACTATAATGAATAACTTTTCATCTATCTTTTTCTTGGAGTATTAGCTATGGCATGCCATTCAAAAGTCAAGTGTAGCCCCATGCTTAAAAATACTTTGCATCATTGCTCAATAGAAAAAAAAGAACCTATGCTAGTGATAATTCTGGGTCATTTAGAGCAAAATGTTTGGCAATAGGACATAGAAGTCCCAAAGTATCCTAACCATCTAAGGCAATAGCATGCATTAAAAAAATGACGATTTCCAAAATAATTGCGCCTTTCTTGACATGAAGTAAGTTTCATGTCTTTTTGTATTGGCAAGTCCTTTATGATGTGTAAGAGTTCAGTTTTTTAAAAAAATAAAATCAAATGCTTGATAATTTGTTTCTGTCCATCTATTTATGTTAAACTAGAGTAATCATGTTCATTTAGGCCTTGGCTTGGGTCCCCATGGGCTGAGATACATATTAATAGAACGCTTTTTAGCAGTACAAATTACATGCTGTGCTGATTGCAGTGATTTCTTTGCAGAATCTTAGGCTCTGAATTGAATACGGTAGTCCTTGTTAAGCAATCACAGTTAGAACTGGCAACTTGGCAGTTAAGTGAAGCCTATGCTAAGTAAAACTATGACTGTGCTTATGATTGTACTTCATCTTTCTCTCATTTTACAGACCTGCAAAGGTTGTAAATGTGAGGCATGGTCACTTTTTCATCACTATCATGATGCAAATTTCTGTTGCTAAGCAAGACAATTGTTAAATGAGTTAAGTGCCCCATTTTATGATCTTTCTTGCTACAGTTGTTAAGTGAATCACTGCAGCTGTTAAGTTAGTAACACAATTAAGTGTTACCCCAGGACACTATAACTATCATAAATATGAGTCAGTTGGCGATCACTTGACTACGGGGTACTGCATCGGTCGTAAGTGTGAAAAACAGTCATAAGTCATTTTTTTTCAGTGCCATTATAATTGAACGATCAGCAGGGCCTATTTTGTCATAGAACGCTCAGAACGGAGTTCCAGCACCTTTTTTGGATGGAACCTTATAGGGTAGGCAAGGCGGGTTGTATGACATGTGTGAGTTCCGGCACCTTTTTCTTTTACAAAAAAAGCACTGACGATCAGTAAATGAACTGTTATAAGTCAAGGACTAGTTTCAATATGTCATACTTTGCTTCCTTCAGCTGGGAAAAAAAGTATTAGTAACAGAGAGCTTGCAATGGTTAAGATTTTGAATCAGTACTTGAAAGACTCAAATGGAAATTTATCCTCAGTTATAGAAATTCATTCTTGCTCAGCCCAAAAGATCTCATAGGTTTTGTTGTGAAATAAAGGTAAATACCATAAGCAGATCACATCAAATTCCTGGAGAGAAGGCAAGATCTATCCAATTAATGGCTGCAGCAACAACATTAAATTAGTTACTGTTTGAATTCCAACCAGATTTCCTGATTTGTTATGGAATCTATTTAATAATAATAATAATAATAATAATAATAATAATAATAATAATAATAATAATAATAATAATAATAATAATAATTTGGAAGGGACCTTGGAGGTCATCTAGTCCAGGTCATTTAATTCACATTTCTATACTTTTTTCTCTAGCCATAGAGCTCAGATTCAGTTAGGACCTTATGACATGAAAAATTTGAGTGACATTATAATAATATACATATATGGTATTTTTCTCCAATAACTCATCAGGAATTAGATTTTATTTGAAGATTTATATTCTTCTTAAGATATTAGTGATGATCATCGAATAGCAGCCAGATTAGCACTTCAGCTTCCATTTCCTTCTTAGGGCAATATTGGATCTCCACATTTCTGGAAATCTTTGACATCATATTTGATATTGGTATGTTTGGAACATGGATTTACTCTTTTTCTGCATTATCTTGATACATCTTTGGTTGTCTTTCAGAATAGGCTTATGTGCATTAAATACAGCATCAACAATTATGGCAACCACATTGATTTTAGTTTGCATGAGGCCCCAACAATTTTCTCTGCTTCTGTTGAGGATAAGGCTAGCCCATATAATGATTCCTTTTCTGAGCTGAAATAGGTATCATGTGGTGGATTTATAGTCCTTTGTGACACCAGCTGAATGTGAGCACAAAACCAATTAGTCTCAGATCTGTGTGCACTAGTATTCTTGGCTTCTTGTGAAGCATGACCTTCAGGTATCTCATTATCTTCTTTATTACTTGCCAGTCTCATTTTTGTAGACTGATATCTTTCTGCCCATTATTCTGACTGCTGCTGCAATATTTGGCCTTTTAATGTTGATGATATGCGGTACTTTTTATTGCCTTCCTAAGTTGTTTGTTGTTCAGCAAAAAATAAATAAATTAAGATTTCTTTTTAGATTATTTAGTTTCAAAAAAGTTTCTTGAGTCTTGGTGGCACAGTGGTTGTATGCAGTATTGCAGGCTAACTTTGTCCACAGTCTGAGTTTGATCCTGACAGCCTTCCATCATTCTGAGGTTGGTAAAATGAGGACCCAAATTGTTGGGGACAATATGCTGAAACTGTAAACCACCCAGAGAGTGCTGTAAAGCACTATGTAAGTCTAACTGCTATTGTTATTTCTTCTATTTCAAATATTATCAGCATGTCACTAAACTTTTGTTTTTTTCTAAGGAAGAAGCCTCTATTTTCTTATCTTGCAGTCTGCATCCAAAAATAGTATGTCATATTTTCCAGTTACTTAATTTCAAAATTCTGCTTAACTGCAATTTTTCAATGGTGCTACCTTTGCTCATAAAAAAAACCAAGGATACACTTGCTACTTGTGAATCCTTCATGGGCGAGAACCTGATTAATTCCAATTTCAGACTTCTACTGCCTATTTGAGTCAATAAACGTTTCTTCCTCTCCCAGGTTCCCTTCATACTTGTTCTCTATATTTGGCTAAACTTTTCTATGGATCTCCAAACAAACAATTCTGCTAGCTTGTGCCAGCTTTGTTGATAAGGAGAGTAAAGATTCTTTTGTTTGTATGGAAAAGGAAAGAAAGACTATAGATAGGCTACCTTTGGAAGATAGGCTTATCTGAAGAATAATAAAGAAGACTTGAAATGGCTGGCAACTAAAATGGATTAAATAGCTCCAACTGTTGGAGATATATAGCTTTAATAATGAACAATGTGGACCACTAAACCTGAGTCGAATTGGGTATCGTTTGTATTGCCAAAGTATTGATGGCTTGAGGGCAATTTTGAAGAAGAGCATTGTTGGGCATGATTCATAGGGTTGTGTTACAGTTCAAAAAGTGTGGCACTATAGAGACATTTTTACTTAATGCAAAAAGTTCTTAAAGATGACATAAGATGATGATTATCAAAGGTTTTTGAGCCAAGAAAAAGACATTGCCCAGCCTGACTATTAGAGCCAACTGCCCTTAATCTATACAAACCCTTCCTTAACTTTAAAATTAGGAAATAGATGGAGTTACAAATAGAACACTGAAGATATAAATTAAACCCACTTCATAATATGCAAATATGTTTAGAAGTACTTTAGACTGAAATTTTGAGCACAGAAGAAGAGAAGCTCTCATTGTGCAAATTTAAAAGGCAAATGGCTCAGCTGTGTTATTTGCTCTTGGGAAAAGGGAGGAATTCACAGTGGAATGCCATGCAATTAGTTTGCTTGCCATGTGAGGCTAAAAATATTGAAACCATGTTTCTCACTTTCATGTACTTCTTAATTAAAAAAAGGAGGGGGGGCTGAAATAGTACTTTGCATTGCACATCTATTAAATCATAAGAACTCACGTGTGTCTGCAGTCACCCAGTCCTTAGCATTAATCTGTCTTTGTATCATTAACCTTCAACTTCAGCACTCTACTGGACCTTACACCTAACAGTTTTTCACTGTGGTGCTATGCATAGATAGGATCCATTTTTGTGCACAGTCCCTAGCTTTTATTTCCTAGCTTTGAGCATTTTTGTCTTGGAACATGAGCTCAAGCTTTACTTCCAGAAAAAAACTATTAAGTGGTTTATTCTAGGCTTGGTCTTAATATCAAAAGTTTTGGATGGCAGCGGTTTTTGCAGGTAGGTGGCTCTCATCACTGCTTCCACTTAGAATCTGTACAATAACTTGCTGTTTCTGGCAAACTATGATTCTTTCCATCTATCACACCATTGTGTTTTAAAGTACCAGGGACTGTAGTTTCATGTATTTGTTGCCTTGCCCTCTGAAGGAGGTTTTAGCTTTGTTACATACAGATTTATTGCCATTATTAATGCAAATAATGTTTGCTTACATTGGAACTTTTTACTAGCTAATGCCATTAATTGCTTCTGTTCAATACTTCACCTTTGTGAGATAAGATGGATGGCTCTGATATTTAACTCATATTTCTTGTGCTGAACCTCTTTGATAGCTGCTGAAGAAAGGGAAAAAGGGGTTAATTATGAGTAGCTTAAAACAATAACAACATATTAATGACATTTGAAAAAGAAAAGAACAATTTTAGGGAAAACATGTAAATACATTCTATAACAGACATGTCAAACACAAGGCCCGGGGGCCAGATCCGGCCCGCGAAGTGGTTTCATGTGGCCCGCGAAGCCATCCTGGAAACAGTGAGGGAATGGCCCCCACTGCCTTGGCCCTGGCCCAGAGACCCTCCTTCTGCCAGAGACCCTCAGATCTGTCCCACTCCTGCCCAGGCCCCCATAGCCCCCCTTAATGAGAACGATGTAGAGCTGGCCACGCCCACCCAGTAGGCCATACGCACTCTAGCCACGCCCACCCAGTAGGCCACATCCACCCTGGCCATACCCACCCAACCCCCTGAGGGCAACCACAATGCTGATGTGGCCCTCAGTGAAATTGAGTTTGACACCCCTGTTCTATAATATATTTTTAGCATATTTCCCTGAGAGTGCTTTGTGCATTGTGAGTCATGCAAATAATGCAAAGATTATAAAATTATGTTTAAATTGTACATAGCAAAACCAAATTGCACCTTTAACCACATCTACATACTACAGTGTGCACAAAGCTTTCTCACAATGACATGGCAATAATTTGGGGCACTGTTCCTCAGCTGCTCCTTTTGTACTGTTTTTTTTTTTGCAATGAAAGGAGTTGCTGCTGTGCTCACCCACACATTTCATTCTTTGCACAGCCAAGGATTAGTTGAAACAGAAACCAAATAAAGCAGAGATTTTTCTTTCCTCTGCATGATATGCATAGCTTCCAGGAGGGGCGAGGGGAAAAAAAATCCTCTCTAACTCTCTGGTCCAATTGTTCTGTGATCAACTTAAAGACATCAAGGATTGAAACTTAGCTACAAACAATGATTTTAAGGAGATGGAGCCTGTTGAGATGCTGCAAGCAATTCTTTTGCATTGCTCCAGTCAAGAAAGAGCACAAATAGATGCTTCTACTCAGTCTACAAGCTGGCATGAAAATGATTGCCCTCCCATGCCACAGGCCCTCCAGATTGATATTCAGTGGTAAATTGTTTTCGAAGAAGTAGACGTGATTAATTCTGAATGAATTTGACCAGCCCTGCTTCAATCATGCTGGCCATTCTAGCATGGCTATTGTCCTTACAACTGTCACCTTTGAATGTCTACTTTTTTCTGTTCCATAGTCCTGTAAGTATGTAGTCTTACTTTTTACAGGCTGCACCTATGCTCCATCAAAGCAAGCAAACATACAAGTGAGAATGAAATATTTTCTGAAGACAGTGAAAATAAACTAAATAGAAGAGAATACATATAGCTCAGAGTTGAATGATGGAGTCCTTGACACTCTCAAGCTAAGAGAGCACCAAAGACTCCATAAAATAAACAAGCAAAGCTTAAAGGATTGGTGAGCAGTGAGGTGGAAGGTGGTGAAGCTGTGCTTGTTTTCACTGGCACTCTCTGTTTTTCAGATTAAAATGCTCCAATGTGAATTTTCACATCCGTTGGTGAAATACAGCAGTGAGCATACAGCCCACATCATACTTCATATGCACATACATACATTTTGACAGTATGTATTAGCTATTATTCTCCATCTACCCTCAACTCCCCAAATACAGCATTTTTAAATATATTCTCCTATTGAATTTATTTTACATGAAAACCTTGTGGTCTATTTTTATTTGTAATTTTCCTTTGTAAATAGCTGTTTATTTATATCTTTGATGGACAGTCATATACTTAAAATTAAACATAACATTTTAAAGAGATGTGCTCTTTCTCTTGTGTCAACAGTACGACTTTAGCCACTTGACCTGTGGCAATATTATAAAAAGGCACAAGACGGTCAGTTTTCTTCTATTTTTCACTTGATTTTAGAAAGGAATGACAATTTTCAACCCTGGCCATTTTGCTACCCATGTGGCAGGGCCACAAGTAGGAGATTAGAGACTGCATGTCTTCCATCTAGTGTGGGTGGCCTAACTTTGCTTTAGGAGATTCTGAACACCATGTAGTTCTCAATGGTATGTGGTAATGATCTTGGGAGACAGGAAGAAGAGCTGCCAAAAAAAGCATACAGCCATCATGCAAAAAGTATCTCAGTTCCCATATGGGAAAAAAAAAAGACATGGGAAGCCTCTGAGAGGGCACTCTTCCTAGTTTTCTGAAAAGTAAAAGTAAAGGAGGAGAAAAATGCTTTCTGACTTTCAAGATTCTGTTATTGGAACCTTACAACAAAGGGTAGTGTTTGTACTTATGGTTTGTTCTTTTCTTTTCTGGACTATCTCAAAGAGCCGACAAATTATTTGTTGCAGGTATTTCATTCCCCAGCTAGATAATATCATCAGTAAGAATGATCGTGGGGTTTGCTATCATTTTATATGTACAGTAGTAGCTTGCCCTGCCAGTTTTGGTGGGGAAGTGGTTTCCTCCTTGGTGGTTTCTTGATTAAAGTATTATTTTGTGCCTTATTGTTTGTCTGGTGTTCATCCCTGCTTATCTGATTGATGGCAGCTAGATAGGGTGTGCTCTAGTCCTTTTGTTTTCTTAGGTTTTTCTATTGTCTCTTTTGAATCTATAAATGTGGTTTATCTCTATGTGTCTACTGATACCTGATTTGTCTCAATGCCAGGCTTCCAGGAATTGCCTAGCATTTTGGGATTTGGCTTGCTCTAAAATGCTAATAGTTTTACCAGTTTAAACTATGGTTAAGTCTGTGTGTGTGTTGTGAGATTAAGGAGTTTTTGTCATGATAAACCACAAGGGTAATGAAATATGTGCAAACAAATAACCAAGCTCAGAGAGCATAAAGAGCTCCACAATTCAACCAGAGCTACAGATATTCTCTTTTACTGAATTCTGAGCCTTATGCAAACCTAGAAGGACACTGTCATGGTTCCGATTAAAGAGACATATCAAAAAAAGTCAAGAATACTTTTCACTTCACAATGGGTCTGACCCGCTACTACAAGGGGTCTGGGTGCCTTCTTAGGGGGAGGTCTTAAAGTGGAGGCCCAAAAAGATTTCAGTAAGCTACAATGGAAAACCGGGTGAATTTTCCCCAAAAGTCTGGGGAATTTCAATTCTACTCTGACCAGGTTGATGATTTTCACAATGGGGAAAGGCCCCAAGAATTTCAGTCCTAATTTCTTGCTGGGTAATTGGAGGCATAAATATTTAGTTGACAAATAAACCTTTTCCCCAACTTGGAATGTTCTTTGGGAAACCCTCTTTTTATCAGCCTGGTTTTTGTAAGTCTCAGAA
The DNA here is from genome assembly GCF_947247035.1 of Vipera ursinii. Classification (NCBI taxonomy): domain Eukaryota; kingdom Metazoa; phylum Chordata; class Lepidosauria; order Squamata; family Viperidae; genus Vipera; species Vipera ursinii. The sequence goes on along the minus strand of NC_139516.1, from coordinate 169,458,253 downwards.
GTCTTTTTTAATGCCGTTTTCATGTTTCTCCAAACCTCTTCCCACCCCCTCACCCATTGATCAAGTGTCTGGGAAGCGGAGGGCACCTGAGGGTAGTCAGGCATTGGGCTGAACTCTTTTCCTGTGGCTACTCTGAAAGACGTGAACAGAATTATTGTAGACCACCTTGGCGAAAGGGAGGAGGTCAGTCCAGTTTGTCTGTTGGTAGGAAACATAGCTTCTGAGATATTGCTCCACCATTTTGTTAGCTGATTCTGCAGACCCATTGGTAGCTGGATGAAAAGCAGATGATAAGCCTTGAGATGATCCAATTAATTTAAGGAAGTTCCTCCAAAATTTCACTGTGAACTACACTCCTCTATCTGAAATTATTCACTTAGGGGTGCCATGCAGTTGGTAGATAGGTTTCAGGAACAATTTAGTTAATCGTTGTGCAGATGGGAGTCCTTTATATGTGATAAAATGAGCTTGCTTCGAAAACAAATCTATTACAGTCCAGATGACAGTATTTCCTCTACTTTTGGGTAGGTCTACAATAAAGTCCATAGCTATTTCTTCCCATTGCTGCAGAGGCTGGGGTCTTCTGTCTCTGTGGGTCTGGAGGGCCTGGCAAGGGACTCCTGGGGCTGGCAGGCTCTCTGGTCTGTAGACAGGATTTTCCACTCACCTAAATTCTCAGTGGCAGATGGTCTGGTAGCTCTCCACCATTCTGCTTTTGAAGACTCTGGCAGTGCAGTCTCAAGGCATCTGTAGTCTCCACTGGAGTGGTTCCAGCCTGATGACCAGATAGGCTCACATAGCTACTGAGGGTTGGAGATCAGCCCAAACTCATCTTCCCACAGCAAGCCGTCCATTAGTCCCTCCTCTGAGGTTTCACCGGCAGCCAGGCTTTCTCTCCCCATGATGAAGATTTTTCCCTGAATCTTTGCCAGATTCTGTCCCTTGCTAGAGACAGTGGTGGGGGCTCAGGACTCCCCAGGATGCTTGAAAGAAAGCAGATTCCGGCATGATGTCATGGTTCAACCCTGACAAGACTGAGTGGCTGTTTGTGCCGGCATCCCGGGAAATTCAGATTATTCCATCTCTTGCCATGGGGGGGTGAGCTATTACCCCCATAGATAGGGTGCGCAACTTGGGGGTCCTTCTAGATTCACAGCTCTCTTTAGAAGAGCATATTGGAGCTGTGACTAGGGGGGCCTTTGCCCAGGTTCGCCTGGTGCGCCAGTTGCGGCCCTATCTGGACCGGGATGCCTTGCGTACAGTCACTCATACGCTCATGACCTCTCGTATGGACTACTGTAATGCTCTCTACATGGGGCTGCCCTTGAAGACCACTCGGAGGCTCCAACTGGTGCAGAATGCAGCCACGTAAGTTGTGCTGGGAGTTTCCCGATACTCCCATGTTACACCTTTGCTCCGCGAGCTGCATTGGCTGCCGGTTGTCCTCCGGGTGAGATTCAAGGTGTTGGTAATGACCTACAAAGCCCTACATGGCATGGGTCCGGATTACCTACGGCAACACCTGCGGCCGGCGTCAACTTCCCTCCGTCCAGTGCGCTCCCACAGAGAGGGCCTCCTCAGGGTGCCTCCGATCAAAGAATGTTGATTGGTGGCCCCCAGGAGGAGGGCATTCTCTGTGGGTGCACCAGACCTGTGGAACTGCTTGCCAGTCGAGCTCCGGATGGCCCCCGACCTTCGCTCCTTCCGGCGCGATCTAAAAACTTATTTATTCGATCAATCTGACCTGGTTTGATGGGTTAGGGTTGGGGTTTTAATATGGCTTTTAATTATTGTTTTATATTCGGGCATAATATTTAATTGTCTTTTAACTTTTGTATTTTGCTTTTATATTTATTGCCCTGTACACTGCCCTGAGTCCTTCGGGAGAAGGGTGGTATAAAAATCGAATAAAACTAAACTAAAAAAAACTAAAGAATACTGCATGATTATTTATTCTAAAAAAGTCTATAATGAGCAGAACGGAGCATCGGCACTCATGGGTGGATGCCAGAATCTGAATTCTCCTCCCCTTGACACACCACACGATACAGAATTTCCTTCCCTTAATTAAACATTATGAATAACATTTACAAATTAGTTTAACACACGAAGTTTCACTTCCCTTCTGAAGCGGTTATCCCTTATCTTGTCAAAACATCCGGACTGAATTTCTCCCCCGCTTTAGTGCTTCAAAACCAAACAGTTAAAGCAAAAGGCTGCCTCTTATACTGTCAGTACAAAAACATGTCAATGTTTGCAGCATTGACAGACACATCACATTGCTGATTTCCATGACATTATAAACATCGATCAGTATTTCCTGCAACCAGATTTGTAAGAAAAAGAAGATTAACAGAGGAGAAAAATAGGTTTCTGCCCGTAAAAACCATCAACTTATCTTTTGGTTTGAATCAAATCTCATTTGAATAATTTTTTGCTTGCAGGCCTTCCTGTCTCCTTCCAAATGTGTTCATAGACCATGCAATGAATTCTGGGGTGGCCCAGGAGGGAAAAACAGGCCAATTTCATTTCAGGAGCTGAAGTCTTCTATATATCTTAGCTGTAAGCCATTAATAGCCGTTTATAATACATATGCAGGTAAAGTGCTATTTCCTAAACCTGACATTTTAGCTTGAAAAAATGTTTGTTTCTATTGTAATAGTCTTGGCAATGCGGTATTTTTTTTGCATAACAAAGTAGGTCTCTGAGAAGACTAAATAACTACCACACTTTAAAAACATTTTAGTTGTTTTATTGGAAGGATTGTTTTGTTGTTTTTGTTTCTGCTTTTTGACATCTCATTTCCAACTCTCCTTGTTCTTATTCTACAAGCTGAAACTGGCTGAACTCTGTTCAGAGTAGGGTGGGCAGGCCTGAACCACAGAGGAAAATGAAAACAACATATAGACATTTTGATATTTCACCAGCTAGAACCAGAACATTTAGTTTTCTGAGGAAGTGAACAGTTGACTGCCTCATTTAAATCTTAGCATGGTTAATAAATCAAATTGTGAGCATTTAATAATTGCCAAAATAGAGTTATATTCCTTACCCTTAAGGAAAAGAAAGGAAAAGAATGAATAAATACAGCAGTCAAGAATGAAAATATAAATGTATTATAGTGGTGAACACTTCCACTTGAATGCTGTGAAATCCCAGGTGTTAGAAAATGAACTAGAAGTGTTATTTACCCAACATTTTTATGCATAAAGATATATAGCAAACTCTCAAATATACTGCTAAACCATTATGAATTTAACAGCTTTAATTATGGAGTATTTCAAATCTTTCTTATATTATGTTAACTGGTTTGAAGGGGTTTTAATGAATTTATAAATATAATGGAGTATACCCTGCACATTCATAATGTTTGAAAAATGACAAGTTTATAATGCAAGGAGCAAAAAACCAAAACACAACAAAACCCTGTGGTCTTTTGTTTGGGGCCATTAAAGAGTCACCCAATTGTTAACATTTTTATAATTATTGCTTAAGTAATTGGGTAGTGGGAAATAAATTCATAACTTCTTCGTGCAATTTCAGAAGACTAAGATTAATTGGCACATGAGGGCTAATAGTCCTAATTTTAATCCCTTTGGAAAAAAAAACCCTGCTAAAATAATTTCCTGTTGTCAATTGACCGGTTACTTTTCTCCCATTTTATTCATATTTTGCAGTAATTAGACTGCAGATTGTGGAAAGGTTTTTGGTGGAAATGTGCTAAAGTGAAATTGAAAATGTTGCAGATAGAGAAAATAAAGAAATTGCATCTCTATGTCTTATTTATGTACACATCACCTCTGTTTGTTTGTTCGTTTGTCCCCCGGCTTTATTATTTTTACAAATGGTTCAAGGTGACAAACATAGCAATAACAATAGCACTTAGACTTATATACTGCTTCACAGTGCTTTACAGCCCTCTCTAAGCAGTTTACAGAGTCAGCATATTGCTCCTACCAATCTGGCTCCTCATTTTACTGACCTCAGAAGGATGGAAGGCTGAGTCAACCCTGAGCTGGTGATAATCGAACTGCTGAACTGCTGGTGCCGGCAGTCAGCAGAAGTAGCCTGCAGTACTATATTCTAACCACTGCACCACAACAACTCTTAATACTAATACTGCTTTCTCCTTTTTTCTCTGCAACAATAATCCTGTGAGGTTGCTTGGACTGAGAGTGATTGGCCCAATGTCTCCAGCCAGCTTTCATGGCTAAGACAGGATATAAACTCATGGTCCCCTGGTTTCTAATCTGGTGCCTTATCTACTAGACCAATATTCAATTCTTCATAATTTCTCTTTAAACCTTAATATATATATTTGCATATTTACTGCATTTTAATATACTTAATTTTAAACTTTAAAATAATGAATAAACAGGGCAAACTAAAAATCAGTCCAGTTTAAAAAAATGCAAATATCAAAATATACAAATATACAAAGCCTGAAAATTAATTAATAAATTAATCCCACCCACACACACTCTGCTAAAGAGAAGTTCTCTTAAGATGGGCTCAGCCCAGGTCTGAAAGCTCAGATGACTAAACCTCTGGTCCTGGTGACCGACTCAGACTGGATCCTGCAACATTATCCTGGGACACGTATATTCGTCTTCATTCCTGGAAATTAATCTTTATTTCTGATCAACTGTGGTAAGAGCTTTTTCCTTTTATTTGAAACTTTGTAATAAATGAAGGGATGCATGATGGATATCAGTGCAATAGAACTGGATGGACCCATGGAAATGGTTTGGAATAGGGAGTGACCTAAGTAAGGTCCTTGTAGCCCAGAGGGAGGATCATTCACCATATCTGATATATCTCCAAGCACCGATGAATCCACTGAAAAGAAATGTTCTCGGTTTGCAATAACCCTCAGCAGCATTACCTTTCATTAGAAGCTTCAAACTTAATTGAACCAATAGATCATTATTTCTCCTGGTATCCTGGGTAGTTACCACTACATGATTACTTATTCACCAAATCAATATTATTTCTCTATCTACCGCAGTCCTATTATCACTGCTTTCCTATTAATGCATGCTGTCCAAAAGAAAGGTCAGTGTTTATTTTCACTTCAAACTAATTGTATTTTAAAGATTTTTCCTTTAAATTAAGAAAAAATGGGTTCCCCCCTCCAAAGCAGCTCATAATAAACAAACTTTTAAGAAAAACTATCTTTATTATACTATATGCTCTGGCACTGGGCTAGATGACTTAATATTATCTTGTAAATTTATTTTATATTAAGAGAATTCATGCTTGCTTAAATGATGCCAGGTTGCCCAGGTCTTGAGGCAGCGCTTTATATTCTGGAATTAAAATAGTTTATTTTGAGACAATGCATTTCTGTATACATATATGAAAGTTGTATTCTCTCTTCCTTCCTAAGTGCCAAATTATTTCCTTGGTAACCAATAAGCTGGTATTTTTTTTAAAAAAAGTGTGTGTGTGTGTGTGTGTGTGTGTGTGTGTAAAATGAATGGTTAACATATTATTCATCCTAGATAAAGGATCCTTTTTTACTGTTTTTAAAGGCAAAGCTTCAGCAATAGCTATTGCATTCAATTACCGCAGTTGTGACTAAAAATGCTTCAAAATAATTATCATGCCTCTTACTGCCTACCCAGAGAGATGAGACAGTATATTACTGTAGTCTAGCTGTATCTTGGCATATAATAAAGGGTCCTAGTTTTAAGAAAATAATAAAGATAACATAAATATTCAATAGGACAGAAATACTTTTTTCCACCTTGGGCAAGGCACATTAAATTGAATATATTGGCTTTAACCTTTAAGGCAAAGAAAGGAATGGGATCCTTCCCCCCCCCCCTTATTCAGGTAAGTCAACATCACTGAAGGAGGGCCAAGCAAAGACTCCATTCCAATCATATCATGATATCTTTTGGCTGCAGAAAGCAGTAGCATTCAAGGGGGAAAAGTGTTTGAAAAGACTTTTCCAAACTCTTCAAGCATCAACTTCATTGGTCTCAGTCACCCCATGTCTTCCACTAAAATTGCTCCAGATGGTTGATTCACATTCAGAAAAATTTCAAGACAGCTGTAACACAAGCAGGCTGGCCAAAAATTCATTGTGACAGTTATGACTACCCTCTTGTTATGATGAATTTTAGTATCCCCATGAACTCAAAGGCAGTGTAGTGGCCTAAATTAATGCCATAATTTAAACTTTAAAACAGAGAAAGTTACCTGAAAGTTGTGCCAGCAGCTTAGATAGTTAGAAAGTGCTCTTTCTTTCATATGTGCAGGTGGATATTTTGTCCAAGGCTTATGAAACCTTGAGCTTTGCTCTCATAATGTGCAACCAATGAAGTTTAACGAGGTTTTCCCATATTCTTACTGAATATTGAATATATAGAATATTAACTATTCTATATCTTTTTACTTACTTATATCCCACTTTTAGTATTTTAATAACTCAAGGCACTGAACATATCTAATACTCCTTCCTCCTCCTATTTTCTGCATAACAACAACCCTGTGAGGTGAGTTGGGCTGAAAGAGACTGGCCCAAAATCAGGCAGCTAGCTTTCATGCTCAGGCAGGACTAGAACTCATGGTCTGCTTTCTATCCTGGTGCTAGAAACAAACAGGCTCTCTAAGATGCTACCAGAACAAAGAGAAACCACAATCTGAGATTTTCTAAAATGTTTTTCTTTTTTTAGAATATATTTGGAGTTTGTCATAATAACCAATAAAAAGACAGTTTTGATCAGACATTCAAACTCGTGACGTCACGTAACATTACGCGATGTGTCGGGACAGTTTTGCCATTGCTGGCAATGGGGTGGGCGTGCTTTCTATGTGACGCATCTGGCTTGCAGGCCAGCAGTTTGACACCCCCAGTCTTGATTTTTACTTAATCCTTTGTGCTCAAGGATTCATCAAGGTCATTGAACTTGGCCACAGAGCTATTTCCCAATTGCTTGAAAGTTTATTGTCACCTTTGTAATTTTCTTTGAAGGATCTCTGAAGCATTTTAAATAGGTTTTTTGTTTTTTAGTGGCTATTTCTGTTTCTCAAGTATTTTTATTTATTTGGAACAGAACTATCTATTAAATTTTCCTTTTATATTGCTTAGAATATTTTATTTTATTGTTTCTGACTGGAGCAAATGGAGTAGATAGTTGGAATGTTAAAAAAATGAGTGTGAATCAATCAATTTATGAACTGTAAAACCTTTGAACACTTTGGTCACTCTTTCCAAGAATTATATCAACAATGTAATGTAAGAGATGGTTATCTATATATTAGGCATGACCTTCAAATTTATACAAATCCTGAACCAAATAAAAAATTTATTTTGACGTACTTGGTAGATGGACAAATTGAACCAGGCCTTCTGGAAAACAGATCAAATCTGAATTCTCCCAGTACTTTATTGGGGATTTGGAATGACAAAGACAGTTTTGTTGTTTGTTAGTTGCGAAGTCATGTCCGACCCATCGTGACCCTATGGACAATGTTCCTCCAAGCCTTCCTGTCCTCTACCATCTTCTGGAGTCCATTTAAGCTCACGCCTACTGCTTCAGTGACTCCATCCTACCACCTCATTCTATGTCATCCCGTTCTTCTATTGCCCTCAATGTTTCCCAGCATTAGGCTCTTCTCCAGTGAGTCCTTCCTTCTCATTAGGTGGCCAAAGTATTTGAGTTTTAGCTTCAGGATCTGGCCTTCTAAAGAGCAGTCAGTATTGATCTCCTCTAGGACTGACCGGTTTGATCGCCTTGCAGTCCAAGGGACTCGCAGGAGTCTTCTCCAGCATCAGAGTTCAAAGGCTTCAATTCTTTGGCGCTCAGCCTTTCTTATGGTCCAGCTTTCACTGCCATACATTGCAACTGGGAAGACCATAGCCTTGACTATACACACTTTTGTTGACAGGGTGATGTCTCTGCTTTTTAGTGTGATGTCTAGATTTGCCATGGCTTTCCTCCCAAGGAGTAAGCGTCTTTTAATTTCTTGGCTACAGTCCCCATCTGCAGTGATCTTGGAGCCTAGGAAAATAAAATCTGTCACTACCTCCATTTCTTCCCCATCTGTTTGCCAGGAATTGAGAGGGCAAGATGCCATGATCTTGGTTTTCTTAATGTTTAGTTTCAACCCAAGTTTTGCACTCTCCTTCTTCACTCGCAACAAGAGGCTCTTTAGTTCCTCTTCACTTTCTGCCATTAGAGTGGTATCATCTGCATATCTTAGGTTGTTGATGTTTCTTCCGGCAATCTTAATTCCAACTTTTGATTCATCTAGCCCTCCCTTTCTCATGATGTGCTCTGCATATAAGTTAAATATGCAAGGCGACAGTATACAGCCTTGCCAGACTCCTTTCCCAATTTTGAACCAATCAGTGGTTCCGTGTCCAGTTCTCACTGTTGCTTCTTGGCCCGCATATAGGTTTCTCAAGAGACAAATAAGATGGTCTGGTATGCCCATCTCTTTAAGGACTTGCCACAGTTTGTTATGATCCACACAATCAAAGGCTTTAGCATAGTCAATGAAGCAGAAGCAGATGTTTTTCTGGAACTCTCTAGCTTTCTCCATGATCCAGCGTATGTTAGCAATTTGATCTCTAGTTCCTCTGCCTTTTCGAAATCCTGCCTGTACTTATGGTAATTCTCGATCCACATACTGCTGGAGTCTAGCTTGTAGAATTTTAAGCATAACTTTACTAGCATGAGAAATGAGTGCAATGGTGCGATAGTTTGAACATTCTTTGGCACTGCCTTTCTTTGGAATTGGAATGTAAACTGATCTTTTCCAATCCTGTGGCCACTGTTGAGTTTTCCAAATTTGCTGGCAAATTGAGTGTAGCACTTTTACTGCATCGTCTTTTAAGATTTTGAATAGCTCAGCTGGAATACTGTCACCTCCACTAGCTTTGTTGTTGCTCAGCTTTTCTAAGGCCCACTTCACTTCACATTCTAGGATGTCTAGCTCGAGGTCAGTGACCACCTCATTGTGATTGTCAGGGACGTTAAGCTCATTCTTGTATAGTTCTTCTGTGTAATTTTGCCACCTCTTCTTTATCTCTTCTGCCTCTGTTAGGTCCCTGCCATTTTGGTCCTTTATCATTCCCATTTTTGCATGAAACATTCCTTTCATCTCTCCAATTTTCTTGAAAAGGTCTCTGGTCCTCCCTATTCTATTGTTTTCTTCTATTTCTTTGCATTGTTCATTTAAGAAGGCATTCTTATCTCTTCTAGCTATTCTTTGGAATTCTGCATTTAATTGGGCATATCTTTCTTTTTCTCCCTTGCCTTTCGCTTCCCTCCTTTCCTCAGCTATTTGCAAAGCTTCCTCAGACAGCCATTTTGCTTTCTTGCATTTCTTTTTCTTTGGGATGGTTTTGGTTGCTACCTGTTGTAAAATGTTGCGAACCTCTGTCCATAGTTCTTCAGGCACTCTGTCTATCAGATCTAATTCCTTAAATCTATTTGTCACCTCTACTGTATATTGAACAGGGATATGATTTAATTCATACCTGACTGGCCGAGCGCTTTCCCCTACTTTCTTTAATTTAAGCCTAAACTTTGCAACAAGAAGCTCATGGTCTGAGCCACAGTCAGCTCCTGGTCTTGTTTTTACTGACTGTATAGAGCTTCTCCATCTTTGGCTGCAGAGCATATAGTCAATCTGATTTCTGTGTTGACCATCTGGTGATGTCCATGTATAGAGCCATCTCTTGGGTTGTTGGAAAAGAGTGTTTGCTATGACCATCGTATTCTCTTGACAAAATTCTATCAGCCTGTGCCCTGCTTCATTTTCTACTCCAAGGCCAAACTTGCCTGTTATTCCAGTTATCTTTTGGCTTCCTACTTTAGCATTCCAATCCCCCATGATGATAAGGACATCATTTTGGGGTGTTAGTTCTATAAGGTGCTGTAGGGCTTCATAGAACCAGTCAATTTCATCCTCTTCAGCACCGGTGGTTGGGGCATAGACTTGGACTACTGTGATATTGAATGGTTTGCCTTGGATTCAAACTGAGATCATTCTGTCATTTTGAGGATTGTATCCCAGTATTGCTTTTCCTACTTTTTTATTGACTATGAAGGCTACTCCATTTCTTCTGAGGGATTCTTGCCCGCAGTAGTATACCTGACGGTCATCTGAATTAAATTCATCCATTCCTGTCCATTTTAGTTCGCTGATACCTAAGATGTTGATGTTTAGTCTTGTCATTTCTTGTTTGACCACGTCCAGCTTTCCTTGATTCATGGATCTTACATTCCAGGTTCCTATGGAGAAAAATCTTTACAGCATTGGCCTTTCCTTTCACCACCAGAGATATCCACAGCTGAGCGTCCTTTCGGCTTTGGCCCAGTCACTTCATTCTTTCTGGCGCTACTAGTACTAGCCCTCTGCTCTTCCCCAGTAGCATATGGGACGCCTTCCGACCTGAGGGGCTCATCTTCCAGCGTCATATAATTTTGCCTTTTGGTACTGTCCATAGGGTTTTCATGGCAAAGATACTGGAGTGGTTTGCCATTTCCTTCTCCAGTGGATCATATTTTGTCAGAACTCTCTGCTATGACCTTTCCATCTTGGTTGGCCTTGCACGGCATAGCTCATAGCTTCATTGAATTACACAAGCCCCTTTGCCACGACAAGGCAGTAATCCATGAAGGGGGACAAAGACAGTAGATGTGCTTAAATGGATATATTTGGCCCATTATATCACACGGTTAGTATCCAATAATATATATATACTAAATCAGCATTTAGGAGGTAAAATGCAGTACAAATATTAATAATTCTGTAGTCACTGTGTTTCTTATTAATTTTGTATTTTACATTTCTCTTTTTTATCATCTAAAATAGTTTCCTTTTTAGTTTTTCACTAATTAAAAGGACTATGCATTTTTATATATCCATTATTTTTATGAACAATGAGGATTATTTCATTCCAAGTCGATACCTTCTTCTCATGAATGTCCTACCTTTCAATTGAATTTTTTTCTTGAAGTGAGTTTACCAATAGCCTTATTTAAATTTATATTTAAATTTCTCTTATTGCCAGATATCTATTAGAAAGGCTCTTGCTGTTTCTGTTCTTTGGATATCATCTACCAAAGAATGTTTCAAATTCTAGGCTGATTATTTCGTTTAGACAAAGTGTCCTTGAAGTGAGCTCAGTTCTTCACGATTTCCAAATGTTTTTCTTGACAACAGTATAGAAGTGGCTTTTTATTGTCTTCCATGATTTTTATTCTTCTTTTACTTCTAAGTAAAACTCCATTTTGGCATGTTCTATGACAAAAAAAGCCCTAAGCCTATGCACCTAGGAATTCCTAATGGCCTCTCCTGGTCAGGTCTGCTCATCTATATGAGAGTAGATGGCTAGATGTTACCTCCTAGCTGGACGACAGATCAGCAATTTCACACCTTCAATAAGCAGAAGTGAACTCTTACATTTTATAGAATTCTATAAAGGTGAAAATGCCACAAATAATATGCATTGCCCATTCCATTCCTCAAATTATGAATATAGCCCTCAAAGGCTTCCAAATGTTGCTAACAATCGCAACCTTTAAAATGTCAAAATATGAAATTACTGAATTCATGATGGGAAAATAGCAACAGCAGCTTTATTTTTCCATGTCTGGTCTACATTTTCTTTTTCATTAAAAGAAAATTCTTATTGTCCTTTGCTTTTATGACTGCTATGACATATAAATAAATTTTCTGGCTCCTTTATTATAGCATAAAAATAGTGGATTCCATATATTGTTTTAGAAAGATAATAAAGAAATCATGATAAACATTAATAGAATGCCACTAGATAATTGAAACTTGAATTAGAATGGTTAAAACAATAGAAAAGAAGTATGACATAGAGAAAATGTAACAGCTTCCATCTGTTCTAAGGCCAGGTTAAGAATGTTCATTCATGATTTCAGCTTTCACTGTATTTTTGTTGTTGTTTTTGAGAAGTTTGAGAGTGGAAGAAAACTGAACGATACAATACTAGTGACCAAACTAGTAGACCAGTGAAATGAGGTGGATGTAGTATACCTAGATTTCAGTAAGGCATTTGACAACGTGTACCACAACCTACTCCTTGGTAATTTAGAAAACATCACCACCAGATGGATCTGTAGCTGGCTGATAAACCATACTCAAAGAGTAGTTCTCAATGGCACTACATCCACATGGAGAGAAGTAAGCAGTAAGGTACCACAAGGTTCCGTCTTAGGCCCAGTACTCTTCAACATCTTCATAAATGACCTAGACAAGGGAATTGAAGGGGAACTCATCAAATTTTCAGATGATACCAAGCTGACAGGAGTAGCCAACACCACAGAAGACAAACTCAGGATTCAAAAAGATCTTGACAAACTTGAACAATGGGCCCTATCCAACAAAATGAGTTTCAATGTGGAGAAAAGTAAAGTCTTACACTTAGGGAGGAAAAATCAAAGAAACAAATACAAATTGGGTGAGACCTGGCTTAAATACAGTAACTGTGAGAGGGACCTTGGAGTTCTAGTAGATGGTCACTTAATTATGAGCCAGCAGTGTGTAGCAGCAACCAAAAAAAGCTAATAAAATCCTGGGTTGTATAAAACAGAGGCATAGAATCAAGATCACGTGAAGTACATGACCAGACATACTCAGCATGTGGTCCTCAATGGAACTGCATCTACATGGAAGGAAGGTGTAGTGGAGTGCCCCAGGGCTCTGTTCTGGGTCCAGTGCCCTTCAACATCTTCATCAATGATTTGGATGAGGGGATAGATGGGGAACTCATCAAATATGCAGACGACACCAAGCTGGCAGGAATAGCCAACACTCCAGAAGACAGGCTTAAGATACAGGAAGATCTGGACAGACCTGAATACTGGGTGCTATCTAACAAAATGAAATTCAATGGTGAAAAAACTAAGGTTGTACATTTAGGCAAATGTACAGGTATAGTATAGGTGGTACCTTGCTCAATAGTAGTAACTGTAAAAGGGATCTTGGACAGTCACTTAAATATGAGCCAGCAGTGTGCTGCAGCTGCCAAAAAAGCCAACACAGTGCTAGGCTGCATTAACAGAGAGATAGAAACAAGATCATGTGAAGTATTAATACCACTTTATAATGCCTTGGTAAGGCCACACTTGGAATACTGCATCCAGTTTTGGTAACACGATGTAAAAAAGAAACCAGCATGGCTGCATATAGAACTCTCTGATAAATTGAAAGATAAAAAGGACAAGTATAAAAAGTGGAAAGAGGGGCACATAACTAAGGCAGAATATCAGCAAATAGTCTGAGCCCACAAAGATGAAGTGAGGAAAGCTAAGGCTCAAAATGAACTAAGGCTTGTGACCAAAGTCAAAAATAACAAAAAAGCTTCTTTCAACATGTAAAAAACAAGAAAAAAGTTAAGGAAATGATTGGTCCATTAGTGGGGGAAAGTGGCAAGAAGGTGACAAGCAACAGGGAGAAAGCAGAACTATTTAACTCGTTTTTTGCATCTGTCTTTACACAAAGGGAAAAAACCAGTCCAACCTACCAAAAGCAGTACCATAAAAAACAAATTAGAAACACAAGTTAAGATAGGCAAAAAAAATGGTAAGTGAGCACCTGTCCACCCTAGATGAGTTCAAATCACCAGGACCAGATGGATTACACCCCAAGGTTCTCAAGGAACTGGCAGATGTGATCTCAAAACCACTGAACTATATTTTTCAAAGATCCTGGAGCACTGGAAAAGAGCTGATGTAGTTCCCATCTTCAAAAAAGGGAAACAAATAGATTTTCAAGAAGAGACTGGACAATCACCTGTATGAGATGGAATAGGTTCTCCTGCTTGAGTAGGGGGTGGACTAGAAGACCTCCAAGGTCCCTACTATTCTATTCTATTCTATTCTATTCTATTCTATTCTATTCTATTCTATTCTATTCTATTCTATTCTATTCTATTCTATTCTATTCTCAAATTCATTAGAATAATCCTACTCTTCTGAATGAATCCCTTTAAACCAGTTCTGTAGACATGTTCTAATTCATTATGGTCGCATTGTGCCATGTCAGTGGAAGATTAATCTACAGGGAATGGGATTTAGTCTATCACTTTTCTACTTTGTAGATTTTAAATTTGAACAATGCATAATTTTTTTAAAAAACTTACAGTGATAGAGCCATCAGCATTATGAACATCACAGTGATAATGTAGCAGAGATGTTCATGAAAGAAATGATTGTACCTCTTTGCCACATTATGATATAAGTGTGATGATGCTGATTGCTCTTCAGATGCTTTTTCCCTTTCTCTGGGACAACATTTTACATCAATTTCATTCACTTGTAGCATTGGCTGCTTTAGTGTTGGACAGAGCAATACTTTAGCTTTCGGCCATTTAAAATATCTGATAGCACTAATCAGGGCTTACATAAAAGTAATATCAAAACTACCAATCAATATAATATAATAATTGGAGGAAAGGAGTATGAAGCACATTACATGCCAACATTTTCTTAAAAAATCTGTCCTCATCCAGCACCATTGTAAAGCTTGTTAAAATTTCCTGCCCCTGTAATTAATCTTGCATTAATCAAGTATATAATAATGGCAGGAATTTTGGAAACCATTTCACATAAGTTTTATGAGACTATCTCTGGGAAAAGCCTACTGTGGTCTCTGTACTTTTTCTTCATAGTGCTGAGGCTCCAGTATTGGACTTCCCTAAGAGAACAGGCTGTTGAAAAACATAAATAGACAAACAGCTTATTGTGCTTTTCTTTAGTTCACAAGGTGGAACAAAAGTATAAGTCAAACAACAGCTGCATAGGTTTCTTTGTCCTGCTAGCCAAGTTTTTTTTTGCTTGAATAACAAGAGTGACAAGTGATTAGGGCAAGCTAATGTGCACTGATCAATAACTGGGAAAACCCAGAAAAGGCAATAAAATAGTAAATATGCAAACACTCAGAAACAAACAAGATGATTTTTTCCCATATATTTTATTGATTTTTTAAAACATACAATCACTTAATAGTTGGTAAACAGTGTGTTTGCTGGGTTTACATTTGTAAAGAAAAATCATTAATAATTGGTATCTATAATCCATAATCCACATAGTATATTTAGTTGATTTCTCTTTTCCCCAAAATGTCTTCTTTGCAAACCTTGAATTAATACAGTTCGTATTATTTAGATAAATACCAGTTATATATATTATTTTTCCCCAATATTCCTAGAAATAATGATCACATCAATATAATATTTCTTTTCTATTTAATCATTCTGATTGCCTCATCTTATATCCTGTTACAGTCCTTATTTAGATTTGTTTCTCCCATAAAGTTCAAAGTATTCTTGCTGGTTAAGATTTTCTCAACAGTTAATTACATTTAAAGATTTAAATCCATTTTTCCCATATAAACTATCTCAACACTTTTACATTTCTTAAAGAATAGGTAAAAACAGTAAACAAAAGGAAAAGAGACCAAGAGTAAAGAAACATAAAAAGTAAAATACTACTTAAAATATATATTCCTCCTAAGCTAATATTCATTCCCCAAATTTCTTATTCTTTTTAACCATAATTAAAAATATATTTAATCTTTAAATATTCCATTTAATGTGTCTAATCATCTAATCCTTTAACTCTTTTTCAAAACATTTTTTCCTTTTTTATACATTATAATTTCCCTAACTTCAAACACATTTAATTATCTAAAACATTTCCTTCATCTAAGCCATTTCAACAGTATTATATTACTTATTTCAAGAAATAAAATAAAAAAGGGGAAAAAGCATACAGTATTATTTAAGGAATTAATCCCTCTTAGAATGACATATGTATTCAGAATCTTTTCTATTTCTTTAACCATATTCAAACAAATGTTTCTTTTTTATATATTCTCTCTGGTAGATCCCGTCATCTATTTTCTTAATTTTCACTTTAAACTTTTTCCTTTGACCAGTATCTTTCTTGATCAATGTGTTTTTCTGAATCAAAAGGTTTTTCCATATATTCATGACTGTTGCTGTAGGTATAAGAAGTAAATCAAATAAAGTGTCTTTATATGAGGCTTTTGCCTTTCCATGTTTCTTGAAAATCTTTTTCTTTTTGTCCTTCTTTGCTTCTCTTATCATTTCCTTTCTCTCTGATGTTTTGAACATCTCTACATTCCATTTTATCCATCCTGGTTTTTTGTCTTCAGATTTATTTTATAGTCTTAAGGGATGAGTTGTTTTTCTTGTAAATTTCCCCCCCCCTAAGATTAAATCACGTTTTCTTGCTTTGTTAAGTTTCATCTTTGAGTCTCTATTTTCAATTTTATATCCACTTATTTGTTTTGTCTGCTCCTTCTCTGTTGTTGTTTCCTGGAAGTTTTTTTGTTGTAGTGTTAACTTAGAAATAGATTGATTGATATTTTCAAATTTATTTTGGATTTCTTTGTGATTTGAACTCAGTGTTATTTGAATTAATTGCAGGATACTATATATCTCTTCCTGAGAGGTATTTATGTTTTCTTGGTGTGTTCTGTCTACATGTCTCTGATCCATGATGGCCAAAAGTTGAAGTTTTCCTTCTTATCTGCAAATAGCTTTAGAGACCCGGTTAAATAGATATTTGTAATGCAAAGAGTTCAAAAAAGGGGGTTTTTTAAATTAAAGTTTATAATTATTTCTTTGTCTGCAGCCCAGATTGTTGTCTTTTTTTGTCACAGTTCTTCTTTGTTATTAAAGCTTTGAAGGTCACAAACACAGATTAACTTTTCCCAGGTTTTGGCAAGTTCTCTATGGAAATCATAACTGTTATAATCTTCATCCACCACTTGGTGTCAACATCTATTTAGTTTTCAATATGGACAATGGTCTTTAAAATGAGAGTCTTAACCATTCAACAATTTTAAACTTGTCCAAAGTTAAATTTTAGCTTTCAAGTTTATAAATTTATTTCACTACCATATATTTTGATCCTCCATGGAAATTTTAATTTCCCGCTTCCGTTACTATAAGGGTGGGGTGGAAGTTCCCCTCCTTCACTTTCGGAGGTATTTTAATTCTTGGGGATCTTTTCCAGGAAATTAAGTGTAGAATAGAAAAGGGAAAATCAGATTCCTCACCCAGTTTCAAGCACACTGTTTACTGTTATGCTGGTTAGTTCCTTTGGACTTCAGGTGCAAGTTGCTTGGGCTGATCAGTAAAATACAGCCTTTCTCCTGTCGGGTTAGAAGACTTTCCCCAAGACGAATGGAATGACCACCATCATTTCAGTGTCACTGGGGCACCCTTCTTTCTTTGCTGCCTCTCCGGGGCGGTTTGGACCCATTAGGGTCTCCAGGCAGGACGAAAATTAGCCACGGGGGTGCGGTGGTCTGCAAGCTTGTGACCAGTCACTACCGCACAGGACTGGAAGTCAGAAACAAACAAGATGATTACCAGAAGCCAGCAGGAATTTGTTAAAAATAGATCAAGGAAATCTTACTGTGTTCTTTGACAATTGACTCAATACGTAGACCAAGGGAATGCTATGAATGTAGTGTACTTAGACTTCATTTAGGTTTAGATGAAGAAGACTATGGCTTCAGTAAACCTTCTTCAAACTGGAATAATGTGGGATGGATAGTCCAACTACCATTGGCTGATAATTCACATCACTTGTGATGAGGTAATAGAAGAGATTCTTATACAATTTTTGAATGACTCAAAGCTGGGGATGAAGTGGGGATTGCTAACACCAAAAAAGATGTTGTCAAGATTCAAAAGGACACTAGATGACTTAGCTATTGGGTCCAATTTAACAAAATGTTATTCACTGGGCAGGAAAAAAAACCATTTATATAGATATAAGATAGGTAGTAGCTGCCTAAGCAATAGTACTTGTGAGAAGGATTTGAGTGTCCTTAGTAGAGCATAGATTAAGCATGAGCTAACAGTGTGCTACAGCTTCCACAAACAACAATGTGCCTTTGGGCTGCATCAACATACAGTAGGTACAGTATAAAGTTAGTATCATTGGAAATGAGAGTACTGCTTTATACTGCACAGTCAGACTGCACCTGGAATACTATGTCCAATTCTGGTCACTACAATATAAAATGTGATGAGGAACTGGAAAGAGTATGGATTTACTTCATAAATCCTACAAACAGTGATTAAAGGAATATAGTATGTTTAACCTAAAAAGAAAAGACTAAAGACTTGATAGTAGTCCGCCAATAAAAAGGAAGGATGTCAGATGGTGGAGGGTGTGATTTTATTTTCTATAGCACACAGAAGTGAGACAAGAATGAATGGGTTTTGCAGAGAGAAATTGAAACTTGATATAAAGGGGAATTTCCTTGATTTTGGGTACTATTAAGCAACAGAACAACCTGCCAAACAAGGTCATTTACGCTCTTTCATACAGGGTTTTCAAGAAAAGATTGGATACTTTGGAATGATATGATGATCTCTGCACCGGATAAGAATTGGGTTGGAAGAACTCTAAGGTCCTTCCCAACTCTATGATTTTGTGGTTCTCTTATTGGTGACTGCATTTTCCCTCCCATCAGTGTTCCTCTCCCACGTCTCATGAAGGAAAAACAACCATGAATTGCTCTTCATGACCTAGTGAGCATTGCGGGTGCAGTAACTCTGATAATCAGAGATCTGGTATGTAATGTATTGGGATTTTTACTTGAACTGTTTCATGTGTCTGTTTGAATGCTGCTTAGGGTTGCTCAATGGTGTGTCTGTGTAACGGTCACTGACTAAGTGAGACTTGTTGTCTCCAAGAAGATCATTGGATGATTTGGGGTGGGAATGGGTTCCTTTAAACCTTTAAGTAGCTGTGCAGCAGCCTCTGTTTCAGTTCTGTTCTTGTTTGCAACCTTCCGTCTCACTTATTGCCTGCAAAGAACTGGCTACACAACATGGTAATCTTCCTCTACCACAAGCTATGACTAATTAGCCATGCTTTCTGTTCAATGATCATATTATTATGACTGTTATAATCTTTACTAGATGTCCTGGGCCGCTATTCAGATTGCTGTTGATCATAACAATGTTTCTGTTTCTGCTCCTTTCTTGATGTCATATCAGTCCAGCTGTACAAATTAAACAGCAAAAGAGAGCAATATCCAGTATCTGGAGGGGGTGGAAAGCAGAAGTTAGTATGTATGCTACAGCTGGAAATAGATAATGGGAGATTGTAAATCATAGCCCTTGACCATTATCACAGTCTGCTAAAATGCCAGAAATAATTCAGATAGGAAGGCTGGGATGGGGGAAATAGAAAACTCCACTTTAACAAGGGGTCAAATAGATATGATATTGTTGTTGTTGTTGTTGTTAGCTGCGAAGTCGTGTCCGACTCATCGCGACCCTATGGACAACGTTCCTCCAGGCCTTCCTGTCTTCCACCATCTTCTGGAGTCCATCTAAGCTCACGCCTACTGCTTCAGTGACTCCATCCAGCCACCTCATTCTCTGTTGTCCCCTTCTTCTATTGCCCTCGATCTTTCTCAGCATTAGGCTCTTCTCCAGTGAGTCCTTCTTTCTCATTAGGTGGCCAAAGTATTTGAGTTTTAGCTTCAAGATCTGGCCTTCTAAAGAGCAGTCAGGATTGATCTCCTCTAGGACTGACCGGTTTGATCGCCTTGCAGTCCAAGGGACTCGCAGGAGTCTTCTCCAGCACCACAGTTCAAAGGCCTCAATTCTTTGGCGCTCAGCCTTTCTTATGGTCCAACTTTCACTGCCATACATTGCAACTGGGAAGACCATAGCCTTGAGTATACGCACTTTTGTCGACAGGGTGATGTCTCTGCTTTTTAGTGTGCTGTCTAGATTTGCCATGGCTTTCCTTCCCAGGAGCAAGCGTCTTTTAATTTCTTGGCTACAGTCCCCATCTGCAGTGATCTTGGAGCCCAGGAAAACAAAATCTGTCACTACTTCCATTTCTTCCCCATCTATTTGCCAGGAATTGAGAGGGCCAGATGCCATGATCTTGGTTTTCTTAATGTTAAGTTTCAACCCAACTTTTGCACTCTCCTTCTTCACCTGCAACAAGAGGCTCTTTAGTTCTTCTTCACTTTCTGCCATTAGAGTGGTATCATCTGCGTATCTTAGGTTGTTGATATTTCTTCCAGCAATCTTAATTCCAACTTTTGATTCATTTAGCCCTGCCTTTCTCATGATGTGCTCTGCATATAAGTTAAATAGGCAGGGCGACAGTATACAGCCTTGCCGGACTCCTTTCCCAATTTTGAACCAATCAGTGGTTCCGTGTCCAGTTCTCACTGTTGCTTCTTGACCCGCATATAGGTTTCTCAAGAGACAAATAAGATGGTCTGGTACTCCCATCTCTTTAAGAACTTGCCACAGTTTGTTATGATCCACGATATGATATTAAGCAGCCTTAAATAGTTTGGGAATGAGGAACAGGGCCAAAGTCTGCCAGAATCACTTGTTTTGTGAAATGGGCAAGAACATATTTCATGCCTCATGAAGAATTAGTTATCCCCAAGTTAGAGACAGCACACTACTAAATGCCAGCTGCAGGTAAACAATGTGTTGAGAAGAATATGCTTCTGTCTCTTGCTTATAAGCACCCCAGAAGCATCTGTGTATATGAAAAACAATATGCAAAACTATAAGGCAGGCCCAGGCAAATCCATTAAGTTTATTCTTGTTTTCTTAAGGTGTTAGTTGTCCCTTGCTTGGTACCTGTTAGACACATTGGCCCTCTAATTTTCTAAAGCATCCTTTTAATTATAAGAGTGGTGGAATATATTATAGACCATTCTCAATTGTAATCTCTTATAGGGTGCCAATCAGCATGATTTCCAAAGCCACAAAAATTGCAGAAGGAGTCTTAGAAAATGTTGTGGGTGGCTTGGCTCAGTGCTTTGTTTGCAGTGGCTGTTCTCTGCTGTTCAGAAAAGTAAAAGAAAGGTGAGAAGACAGAAACTATTCTGACAGGCTAGGGGAGGAGGGTGGTTGTCTCCTAATATAGGATTGCTTTGTAATTGACCATATTTGCCAGGACATCCATTTTGTCAGAGTACCTGCAGCATGCTTTCAAAATGTCAGAAATGCCCATAGATCCCTAAATATTGAGAACCTGTTATACACTGTGAACAACAAAGGTGTCATGTTCTGGATGAAGATTTAACAGCAGCTACTGAACACACCTCTATCAATAAAAGAAACAGTGTCCACTCTCTTTTTCCTAGAAAAATAATCTTCATTTCTTTATTTCATGGAAGGCTTTGATCAATGAGGATTACCTTTAAACTGCAAACTGCCTTTTATTGTACACTAATGCACTAACGGTACTGTATCATCTTGTCTTGTCCCCAGGCACTATTGGAAGCTAGATATAAATTAGATGTGAAACTTTGGAGGCAATATTAAGAAGAAGAGAATAAAAATAAAAAACTGTCAGAAGACTGATCAGCCCAGCCATCTATTGTAACATAGGTCTCCAAAAGAATTCTCTCATCTTGTCTATTATAAAGCAATAGAGATTATGAATACTTCTCACATGATGGTATGAAAAATATGGTCAACTTGCCAGTCAAAAACTAGCTCTAAAAAGTTTCAGCATTACTTCAGGAACTGAAAGAGACTAAATAGAAATGATACATATATTACTAAACTCTTGTGTTTGTCTAATTGTTTGTAACCTTCAGTTTGGTGAAATTGAAAGGTATAGGGCAGGGGTGTCAAATTGATGGCCCACGGGCTGGATGCATCACGTGCAGGCCCTGCTCACCCCAGCTTTGCAAAGGCACATACCCTGACACAATTGAGTTTGACACCCTTGGTATAGGGCAACAATTATTGAACCAAAGTAACTCAAATGGGTGAACTTACAGATTGCCAGGACTCATGACTCCTGTGGGAATGAAATTGGGAATGTTATGGTTATTTCAATGCCACTATACCTTGCTGTTCAGTGCCATTGCATACTGCTCTGATTAGCCATGGTCATGTGATCCTCATTCCCAAAATTCCTTGACAGTTTCCCACAAGTCAATGGAGAAGCCTGAATGAATTGATATGATTGCTAACACTTCCTGCCAGCTTCCTACTTTGTTTGTGGAAAGCTTGCAGGAACAAAGTCAATGGAGAAGTTTGCAAGTTGCTCAGGTAAGTCTCCCTCCCCCATACACTTTCTACCAATCCCATTGTGCTTGGAAAGAAGGAACATTTCTGATGCTTACTGCCAGCTCCCCACAAGTAAAGTCAATGGGGAATGAGGCAGAAAGTCAGAAGTCAATCCCGCTGTGCATGCTTTTTCCCCTGCCCATGGTCATTCTGTTTCTCTGTTAAAGTAAGTGAATATCCCTGAAATGATGACCGAACAGGTCATAGGTTTTCTTGTATCGTATAAATTTCTATTGCACATATGCTTTTAGGGAGACTTGTTTGCTTTGGGTTACATTATGTTATTGTATAATTTGACATTGGTTGAACAGCTTACTTGTACATAATCTAGTAAAATGATTGGAGAGGAAAGAATAATTTCACAGTTGAATGTTTAACAAATTATGCCAATGATATTTTCAAATTCAGTCTACTATTGAGGCACTTGTATCTCATATGGATATTAATGTAGTATGGAAAGTAATTTGAATTAGACAAATATATATATATATTTCTGATTTTTTTGAATGGTTTGGTCTTAATAGCACTTATTGTATAATAATATTCTATAAAACTAAGAATACTTACGGTACTCAATATCTTTATCCTTCATTTTTATGTTTGTTACTTCTTTTTAGATATAAATTTGAAAACTACTTAATATTAATAGTTAATTTATAAAACTTTTAAAGTACTTGACAATCAAGAAAACATTAGGTACTGATGAAATCTTTTTCTTCTTTCTCTCAACTGCAAAAAGAATCTTCTTGAAGCCAGAAAAGTTCTTTATGTAATAATGATTCTATTCCAAAGACCACATCACTTTATTTGAAGAAATTGTCTTTCAATAGCAAAATGTCTGACATTTTAGAAATTAGGTAGAAATTAATTCCCCTTCATGGATTACTGCCTTGTCATAGCGAAAGGGCTTGCGTAATTCAATGAAGCTATGAGCTATGCCATGCAGGGCCACCCAAGATGGACAGGTCATAGCAGAGAGTTCTGACAAAATGTGATCCAGTGGAGAAGGAAATGACAACCCACTACAGTATCTTTGCGATAAAAACCCTATGGACAGTACCAAAAGGCAAAATGATATGACACTGGAAGATGAGCCCCTCAGGTCGGAAGGCGTCCAATAGGTTACTGGGAAAGAGCAGAGGGCTAGTACTAGTAGCGCCAGAAAGAATGAAGCGACTGGGCCAAAGCCAAAAGGACGCTGAGCTGTGGATGTGTCTGGGGGTGAAAGGAAAGTCTGATTTTTTCTCCATAGGAATCTGGAATGTAAGATCCATGAATCAAGGAAAGCTGGATGTGATCAAACAAGAGATGACAAGACTGGACATCGACATCTTAGGTATCAGTGAACTAAAATGGACAGGAATGGGTGAATTTAATTCAGATGACCATCAGGTATACTACTGCGGGCAAGAATCCCTCAGAAGAAATGGAGTAGCCTTCATAGAATAGAATAGGGAGGACCAGAGATCTTTTCAAGAAAATTGGAGAAATGAAGGGAACATTTTGCGCAAAAATGGGCATGATAAAGGACCAAAATGGCAGCGACCTAACAGAGGCAGAAGAGATTAAGAAGAGGTGGCAAAATTGCACAGAAGAACTATACAAGAATGAGCTTAATGTCCCTGATAACCACAATGAGGTGGTCACTGACCTCGAGCCAGACATCCTAGAAAGTGAAGTGAAGTGGTCCTTAGAAAAGCTGAGCAACAACAAAGCTAGTGGAGGTGACAGTATTCCAGCTGAGCTATTCAAAATCTTAAAAGATTATGCAGTAAAAGTGCTACACTATTGCACTCATTTCACATGCTAGTAAAGTTATGCTTAAAATCCTACAAGCTAGACTCCAGCAGTATGTGGATCGAGAACTACCAGAAGTACAGGCAGGTTTTCGAAGAGGCAGAGGAACTAGAGATCAAATTGCCAACATACGCTGGATCATGGAGAAAGCTAGGGAGTTCCAGAGAAACATGTACTTCTGCTTCATTGACTATGCTAGAGCCTTTGATTGTGTGGATCACAACAAACTGTGGCAAGTTCTTAAATAGATGGGAGTACCAGACCATCTTATTTGTCTCTTGAGTAACCTATATGCGGGTCAAGAAGCAACAGTGACAACTGGACATGGAACCACTGATTGGTTCAAAATTAGGGAAAGGAGTCCGGCAAGGCTGTATACTGTCACCCTGCCAATTTAACTTATATGGAAGCACATCATGAGAAAGGCAGGGCTAGATGAATCAAAAGTTGGAATTAAGATTGCTGGGAGAAATATCAACAACCTAAGATATGCAGATGGTACCACTCTAATGGCAGAAAGTGAAGAAGAACTAAAGAGCCTCTTGTTATGGGTAAAGAAGGAGAGTGCAAAAGTTGGGTTGAAAGTTAACATTAAGAAAACCAAGATCATGGCATCTGGCCCTCTCAATTCCTGGCAAATAGATGGGGAAGAAATGGAGGTAGTGACAGATTTTATTTTCCTGGGCTCCAAGATTACCTCAGATGGGGACTGCAGCTAAGAAATTAAAAGACACTTGCTCCTGGGGAGGAAAGCCATGGCAAATCTAGACAGCATACTAAAAAGCAGAGACATCACCCTGCCAACAAAAGTGCTTATAGTCAAGGCTATGGTCTTCCCAGTTGCAATGTATGGCAGTGAAATTTGGACCATAAGAAAGGCAGAGCACCAAAGAATTGAAGCCTTTGAAGTATTGTGCTGGAGAAGACTCCTGCTAGTCCCTTGGACTGCAAGGCGATCAACTGGTCAATCCTAGAGGAGATCAACCCTGACTGCTCTTCAGAAGGCCAGATCCTGAAGTTGAAACTCAAATACTTTGGCCACCTAATGAGAAGGAAGGAGTCACTGGAGAAGAGCCTAATGCTGTGAAAGATTGAAGGCAATAAAAGAAGGGGATGACAGAGAATGAGGTGGCTGGATGGAGTCATTGAAGCGGTAGGCGTGAGCTTAAATGGACTCCAGAAGATGATAGAGGACAGGAAAGCCTGGAGGAACATTGTCCATGGGGTCGCGATGGGTCGGACATGACTTCGCAGCTAACAACAAAAAAGAAATTAATTTAAAATAAGCCTACCTTGTGCCTACTTTAATTGCTTGTGTGTCTTACCCATCTTATTTTTAATTAATTATTTAATTAATTAAAGGGACAAAACATGAGTGGGGATTTTTCTGGATATAAAATGAGGAGTTAGAATCATAAACTTGAGGGGAACACATAGTGGAAACTGATGCTATCGTATAACAGAGAAACCAAACTGGATGATGTTAAGATATTGTAATTTGGAACTGCTGGTCCTAGAGTGCCCTTTCTGCTAGCATGAAATTCTGGAAGTTTGAAATCAAAATTAGTCATAAGGTACCAGATTGAAAGAACTCACCTTTCCCCACTATGGAGGAATAGGTGATGAAATTAATGGAACTGGCTGACATGGTGAAATTAACTACTTTGCTTAAAGAAAAGACTTTGTCTAGCTTTGTTTTTATGTGGAAACCAATTTTAGACTTTTTGCTTGAAACGGAAAGAAATGCTGTATTAATTTTTCTACTTGATGATTAGAATTGTTTATATTGTAGAAATCCTTTTTATTACTGAATTTAAGATAAAAAAAATTAATGTATTTTGTATTTGTAACTGTATTGAAGAAAGCAGGAAATTACTCTCTTTTTATTTTTTCTCCTTCCTTTTCCAATTATATTTTGCACTTTGCCTCTTCCTAATTTTCTTCCTAATTTTTTTCTTCCCTCCTTTTTCATATTTATTATTTGTAGAAATTTAATAACGTATATTTTTTTAAAAAGGGTCTCTCCTAGATTCTGCAAGATGAACTGACTCTTTCCAAGCGAAAAGCAATACTGAAAGCCCACAAACACAAATGAAATCATGTTTGTCTGTCATATACTTGTGTATTAAATCCTAAAAAGGTATAATATTCTATCTATCTGCAAGCCATAAGAGTGTCTGTCTGATGATTTATGTGTGACTTGGGTTATGATGCAGATATATAGTCCATTGTGGTACTTCAGTCTTGAAGAATAGATACTCACTACTACAGAAAAGCTTTCTTGTAACATGGTATATTGCACATGAGATGAAAACATTTGTCTGTGTTTACTGAAATGGGGATGCTGCACAAAGGGGTGTGATAATAAAGTACGCCAACACATTTGTGTTTCTATGGAAACACAAAAACATTCGCAACTGTCCTAGTTTTTGACAGAAATGATGTATACTCATCTTTTTTTTAGTCATAGGCAAAGGTGTGTGTCCATGGAAACCTGAAAAGGAAAACATGAAATGACAAAATGAATAAAATCCCTGTTAGCAACACTAGCAGAATATAGGCGCATACCTTGTCAACTTCAGTCTTTTGTCTGTGAAAAAGCCAAGCAATGCACCAAGAAATTCAGTCACAAAATGAATCTTGTACCATGTAACATTTCTATTTTTTATTACATACTTTCCTGTCATAGCACCAAATGTAAGATTAGTAGGACCAAAGGGGCACTTCAGGCTTGAACATTTTCACTTTTGTCATTCTTGACTTGAAAATGACCATTATTTGTTTTACACTTCATTGTTCTATGGTACAAGAAACCAAAACATATTTGGTGTTCATTGTGTAAGACAGAAAAAAATAACCAAAAAGCAACCCTACCTAGATTTATGTGACTGGGGGATCCACTTTCCAATATCTATGTGTACTTTTGTAGAATACACTTAAACAAACCAGACCTTTTTTCTTTTTACAAAATGTTATTAAATGTACGTTTAAAAACAAAAGTGGACATGATTCAACTTCCCTGGCTACAACACTGCTATTAGTATTACCTTATGTTACAGAAAGAAAAACAGAAACTTAAAATACGTTCTATGACAGGACAGAGTATAACAAACTGTACATATAACATCTGTAAATTTTTTGGTAAACTGTCTTTCAGTCGTCAACGTTGTATTTACATATCTTTCAGTTGTGTCCTGATATAGGTGCTAATTATAAGTCCTTACGTTATCAACTAATCAATCGATAATCATCTCAGCGATCCTCCTTATCTCTAACCAATCGTACAAATTTTGCCAAATTTCATAATACTCTGTTTCAGTCTTATTTTTAATATCTAGAGTTAACCTGTCCATTTCGGCGCAGGATAAAATTTTATCTATTATTTCTTCTTCAGTGGGGGTTTCCTTTCTTTTCCATTTTTGGGCATATGCCAATCTTGCTGTGGTTAAAATATGCAATAGTAAGTAGAAAGATGCTTTGCTGACTTTATCATTAATAATCCCCAATAAGAAGGTTTCTGGTTTTAAATCAATTTTTTGTAATAATATTTCTTCCAACCAATTTGTTATCCGCTGCCAAAAATTTTGCCCTTTTGAACATTCCCACCACATGTGATAATAAGTCCCTGGAAGCCTTCTGCATTTCCAGCACGTCGGTGATACTTTTTTATCTATTTTTGGTAGCCTTGTAGGGGGAAGGTGCCATCTATAAAACATCTTGTACAGATTCTCTTTAAAGGAGGTGGCTAGCGTTAACCACCTGTTTCTATCCCATAGTGATTGCCAATTATCTAGCTCAATACTGTATCCAAAATTTTTGCTCCAGATTAACATTGTTTCTTTTACCTGTTCTTCTAACAAATCTTGTTCTAATAAATATTGATATATCTTTTTTATCATTTGATCTTCTGTTCCTAGAAGGATTTTATCTATTTGTGTATGTTCTAATTTTATCCCTGTTTCTTTTTTGTCTTTTCTGTATCGTGTCTGTATTTGTAAGTATGCCGTTCCAACTCTATACTGTCTTCTAATAGTCTTTTCCTTGTTTTCAGGCCTCCATTCTTGTCTAAGATATCTTTATATGTGATTTCTCTTCCTAAATTTATGAATTTGGGGTGCATGAATATCTCTAATATGGATAGCCAATTGGGGATTTCTATATATTTTTTTAAAAAATTTTTTATCCACACGTCTAATAGTGCCCGTCTAATATGATGATTCTGGAAGTACTGATGAGCCTTATATTTCTCGTCCCACATTATGGCATGCCACCCTATTTGAATGTCATGGCCTTCTAATGCTAGTAGTCTTCTGTTCCTTAAGTGTATCCAATCCTTTGTCCATACCGATATTGCTGCTTGATAATATTTTTCCCAATTCAGGAGGCCGAGCCCTCCTCTTTCCTCGCATCCTATACTAATTTTAATTTAATTCTCAGTTTTCTATCTTGCCAGATAAATTTGGATGTAATTCTGTTTAAATTTTCAAAAAAATCCTTGCCTAATTTTTAAACAAACCAGACTTGTTGCTTTAGCTTGGAATTGAAATACTAGGACCTGCTTATTACTTGCTAGGCTGGGAGTCAGGTACATCCCTTCGCTATGCATTTGCTCAGAATTAACTGTATGTTAACAGCAGCAAAAGACTTTAAGTTGTTTGGTCCGGAGGGCAGAGCTTTTTTCCAGAGTTTCCTTTCTTACAAGATTAGTTAGAATTCATCTTTCATTAGCCTGAGGAAGTCTGTAAAATCTATTTTGTTATATCTGGCTTTTGATGAGCCTGAATTTACTTTTACATTTGTTATATAATTTGCTCCATCCTGCTTGTATCTTGCCTATTTTAATGCAGCTTTTTAAATGTTGTTTTTCAGCTTCAACACCCCTTGGGCAGAAAGGCAATTAATTACTGTATTAAATAAGCCACACAATGAAAGGGGGAGTTGATGTAACCTATTGGTGAAGGATAAGATAAACAGAGTATTTTTCTTCTTTGGTATTACTTGCTTTAAGATGTATCTTGCCTCTGAAAACTAATGTTTTTCCCAGGAATCAGGTTTTTTGGTGGTGTGAGTAGGAAAATCTAACCTAGGAAGAGAAGTCATGGCAAAATCAAAGTTGAAATAACAAATGAGGTGGGCAGGAATAAATGCAGCCAAAAGTCAAAGAACATCATCTGCAGAAATGGGCACAGAATTCAGGATCTTAGAGACCTCAGAGTAGCTAAACTTTTCTTCCTTGGAAATAGTAGCTGGAAATTGCCAGCTGCTGTCTAGAGTTGTGTAAAACCTTCAGATAGTCATAACAGTATTCTAGTGTTTCAAACTTGATATAAAATACATGTGCTTTTTTCTGATTTTAGTTTGAGATTGAAGCAAATATTATAAATTTTTAGAATTACAATTAAGTTTCTGTACTAAACCTTGTGATAATGAGGATAAGGATAAGAATGATTGCACATTGTGAGTGTAACAGTGTTTCTCAGCTTTAGCAATTTTAAGATATGTTGATTTCAACTCCCAGAATACCCCAGTCACTAAGATACTAAGGTTGAGAAAGACTGGATTGTCGGCTATTGGCCTGGTCTTAGTAAGGTGATTTGGGAAGCGAAGTGATGAGGCAAAGCAGCAGGTATTAAGCAGAGATCAATGAAAGCCATTCTGCACTCATGCTTTGATGATATTGAAAAAGACACTGCTGTAAATGGACTGCTGTTCCTGCAGCTGAGTGACAATATTAAATGCTTGACTCTAAGGCACCCCACCCTTTAGCTTTTTGGGGGTAGTTTAGTTCAGTTATAAAGTAATAAGGTGAGGGCCCTGTGGAAGAAAAGAGAATAATAAAAGGTTTCCCATTCTTCTTTTGCTTTTCAATTGTATTCTTTTTTAAAAGGACAATTGCAAATGTCCTGTACTCCAGTTGCTAGACCATTCACATTTCCATGTCACATGGCTGGTGGAGAAGTGGTAGATAATATCAATGACTAGATAAAATTGCACACCTCCCCTCAAAGTAACAGGATAGGACCTGTCCTGTCTTGTTGAACTCATAGACTGAACTTCTATTTTTTTAGTGACCCAGAGAGTATGTGACAAGCTAAGCTTGGTATATCTAACATGGGGGTGGGAGGAATAGTTGTCTAGGCTATAGAATGACATTTGCCAGAATTCCGCAGTATCATACTCCCTCTTATGTTATGACTTCTCACCATCTCAAACATTCTTAACCTTTGGGTTAATTCTGCAACTTCAAGCCTTCTGATAAGGAAACTTGACTTACTTGAAATGTGCTTTGCATTTAGCTCCAGATATCTAGAAAGAAACAGCAGCATGGCTACATGGTGTCATAGCAGTGCAAATCAGAACTTTTACCGAAGTTCAAGCTTAATTACATTGTCTGAGAATGCCAATGGGAACATTTAATCTTCTTCATAATATTTTTATATAGTACCATTGCTGAATGAGTTGCATTGGCATCTACTGAATCTCAAGGTACAATACATGATTCTTGATATTATTTATAAAACCCCACATTAAATAAGGTCATGCCTTCTCTATAGCAACATCTACTGGTGGAACATCTTCATCCAAGAAACCCAGATGGACCCAACCTTTAAGGGCCCTTCTCAAAGCATTAAAGACTTTTGACTGTTTTGTCTGACATTTGGGCTAGGATGTTAAATGACCCCTGCTGGTTGATTGAGTTTGTTTCTTTACTGACTGTGAATATGGAATGTTTTAGACCACCGGCATGTGTTATATTGATGGCTTTGGGTTGTTTATTTCAGCAAATTGTGTTGGACTGCCTTTCAGTTTTAATCTTCTGCTTGCTGCCTAGAGTGACTGCTGTGAGATGGGTGGCCGAATAAATTGTTTAAATAAATAAATACTTTCAGATGTACACTAACTGGCAACACAATTTGGCCAGGTGTCCAGAAGCCAAGTTATATGAAAAAGAGAAACACTACAAAAATATCTGTTAGGGCTGTGCATCAAAGAACTGCTTTGATGCACAGAAGGACAGTACACACAAAATGTCCCTGCAGCTGTTTAAAGCAGATGCGTCTTTTTCCAGGATCATGTTCTAGCTGCAGAGGGCAGCTGTGCAATTCTAGAAAAAGACAGGTACTTTACAAATTCAGAATGGGATGACTCACAGGGGCCAGGTTTGTGTGTCTGGGTGAGCATGCACACACTATTCTGTGTTTGGTGACTTTTATCCATATCTAAGCTGGCGAGCTGCCAATCAAGCCCAGGTTTGAGGAGGAGGACCTCTCCTTTGGTGTGCTGGGTGCTCTCTCTCTCTCTCTCTCTCTCTCTCTCTTGTGCACACACATATACAGCACACACACACACTTTTCTGAGTTTGCGGACTTTTATACACAGAAAAAGAAGAAGGTTGAAAGAGAGGTCCTTTTCCAGGCAAAATTGGCAGCTTGCCGGCTCAGATATGGATAAAAGTCCCCAAGCTTGGAATGTTGTGTGGGAGTGTCTGTGTGTGCATGCTGCATGCCAAAGGAGTTGTCCTTCTCCCCAAGCCCAGATATTTAAGCATTGAGGTTTCCTTGTCTGGTGTCCCTCCCCCAAGAAACAAAGGGGGAGGCGGAAGATGCTGCTGCTGCTGTGCATGTATAAAAGCCCCCAACTTAAGTGGGGAAAACTGGGGTGCCGAGTTGTCCCCACATCGAGTTCGCCAGTGCGATTTGTTCCACACTGACCC
The DNA here is from genome assembly GCF_947247035.1 of Vipera ursinii. Classification (NCBI taxonomy): domain Eukaryota; kingdom Metazoa; phylum Chordata; class Lepidosauria; order Squamata; family Viperidae; genus Vipera; species Vipera ursinii. The sequence continues at coordinate 169,426,631 of NC_139516.1, read as the reverse complement.
AGCAGCACCGAGTCAGTGAGGCCAAGCTGGCTCTGCCCACCCATCTATTCTGTGAATCACCCTAGACCCTTACAAACTTGTAGATATATGTTCTATTCATCTCCTATGTTTTCTATACCATTCTAAAATCAAATCTGAAGCACTCCACAAGCCAAGTATTGATCAATTCTCATTGGTTAGTAAATTTTTTTTTGCTATGTTTACCATGGATGAACCCAAATATAGCTTTCTCTTCAGAATGGCTATATTTTGACACATATGGCTAATTTCTTTATGAAGAGACAGCTACATCCCAGCATTTGACTGCTTTATGGAGAAATATATTCTTAGGCATTTTGGTATTAGTTGCCAAGAGCAGATATTTATGTGAAGGAATAATATTTCCTTGTTGCTTAATTATCAGGTTGTTATCTTTAATTACTCAGAGCAAGGTAAAGATGAACTTTCAGTTGTAGCTGTACCTAAATAGGAATGAATTAGGCCAAATCTTGCTATAAATTTATGACAAATTAAGTCATTTGTATGGTGAGACAGGGAACATTTTTTTTGGATAGGTCTTTTCCCTCTCACAGTGAGGCAACAATGGGACTTTGTTTGATGTCATAATTCCCATCGGTACATTGTATTTTAATACTATTCATGTCAGGATGTCTCATTGGCTGAGATGACCAGTAGAAAAAATTCTGATAAAAACATGGAGAAAAAATATATGGGAAAAAATATGGACATTTGTAGAGGAAAATGAAAACTAGAATGCATGATGGGTTATACCAGTCTAAAACCTGAGAAATTATCGTATAAATAATACATATTAAAATATTGCAGAAGTATTATATACATTTAAAAAGGCCAGTACAGATACATCTCTGTTTGATGTAACCATGAGGGACAGCAAAAGGTCTCCTCACAACCTTCCTAGCACTTGTCAGAACAGGTGCAAGAGAGCTGACATGCTCACTTATTCCACATTAACATCTATTGCCACAGTTCTCAAGCAAGAAATAAAGATACTTCAAGAACCTGGGTGATTGCAGATGACATCTTGAAAAATATTTGTCAGCTTCAGTCATTGTCAAGTACAGAGTGCACATTTATCAGATAAGATATGATCTACCACAGCAACTGGCAAAGCTAGGGATTAAAACAAGGGAGGCTGGGAGCAGAAAACAAACACACACAAAAACTGAGAACTTGCATATTTTACATTTATTTGTTTACCTGTTACACTTTATATTATTTTATCCAATGTTTGCCCAAAGGGGGTTGCAGGAATAGATTAGCTTCCCACTTTTTTGTCTCACTCTTTCTCACATTTTCACATTCTCTCACACACATACAAATGTATACATATATTCCTGTACAAAATAGCTGATTTTATTTTAGGGCAGCCATTCCTTCAGAACATTTAAAAATCTACATATAAAATCATTATTTTGCCTTTCCACTAAATATAGCTTACACAATCTCTAGGAAACTTGATAATATCTCCAGATAAAAATCAATTTCAATGATGAATCTAAATGCTTAAAAGCTTCTCTCATTAAAAATATTTTTTCCTAGTGGTGTAAAGGCATACAAAAATACACTAAATCTGGGGTCCATCACCAAGAAATCCTGGAGCAAGTGGTGAGTATGACATATATGTGACTGAAGGTGTAGGTCTCATAAAAAGAGTCTTTTAAGATCATAAGTTCACATGGAGGAATGAAGTCTCTCAAACCAGGGGTCCCCAACCTTTCTGGGTTGGTGGCCCGGGGCAGAGGGGATGAAGGTGACTTTATGCCCATGGGCATGCATGAACAGGGCCATGAGCACATGCAGAAATGGGGCTGCGGTTGTGCACATGATGTAAAGGGGCCTACAAATGCCTGCACAATGCCTGGGCGACACAAGTGCCTACACAATGCAGTGGAGGAGTGTGCACTCATAGCAACAATAGTGCCTGCATGATATTTCTGGTATCACTAGTGCTGACATGAGTGGGGTGCACTCATGGTGATGCTAGTGCCCACATGATGCTCATTGCATCGCTAGTGCCCACACCATACCATGACATTAGTGCAAGTGGGGGGGTTGCGCTCATGGCAAATGCTAGCATCTGTACGATGTGGGGGTGAGCATGCACATGCACTAGCCAGCCACTCATGTGGCCCAGTGGTCAACAGCCTACAGCCCGGTAGTGGGCAATGGCCCACACATTGGGGACCCCTGCCTCAAACAGTCCTATATTACTTGGAACCTATGTAGAGGTCATGTGCAACACATTAAACTGTGCAACAGAAATTAACTATATCCCAGTCAATTTTTTTTAATAAGGGAATTATGTCCTTACTATAGTTCCATTTGCACTCTGGACAAATTGAATTTTTCACACCTGCAATAGCTTAAACAAGATGAAATTAAATGTATGCCAATGTAATCAACCTACCACATGGGACACAGATGATGTTTCTGTATATCAGGTTACATTTTTGCCATATGATTCCCATTTAGCAATGGCAATAGCACTTAGACTTATATACCACCCCATAGTGTTTTACAGCATTCTCTGAGCAGTTTACAATGTCAGTAATTACCCCCAACAATTTGGCTCCTCATCTTATGGACCTCAGAATGATGGAAGACTAAGTCAATTTTAAGCCCTATCAGGATTGAACTCCAGGTTGTGGGCAGAGTTAGCCTGCAATACTGCGTTCTAACCACTGCACCACCAGGGCTCCTTTAAATACATATCAGAGCTTGCATATTTTTATTAGCATATTAATGGATCACTGAAGTTTATTGAAACAATTTTTTTTATTTTATCAGGTTGTACAACATTGAGGAATACCCATCTAATTCCCCCCAAAATAAAACTTGGCAAACAAAATCTAGATTTAAAATATAGCTAGATAAATTACAGTCTGATTTAGAGAAAGGCCATACTTTCTACAAATTTGTGTACAGGTTTGTTGTGATAATAATGGTTGTTTGCCTAAAGGTCTATAGTTTTGATAGAATGAAGATTTACAATCCAGATTTCTTTTTTTTTAAAAAGGTCTGTAATATATTTTTGAAAAATCAAAATGATAAAATAAAACTTCATTCTAGTGTATAGATAGACAGGTAAATTGCAATGTATCAACAAATTAAAATATAAAGTGCTGGGTGTAGGTTCACATTTGCTTCAAACAGAGACAAATAGAAAGATGAACAAAACAAATTTTCATCTGGAATTCAGGAAGGAAAGAAAGGTTTATGCTATAGTCAAAAATTAACAAATGATCATTTTATTACGTAGAAGATAAGAGAGAAAGTTCCTACCCTGCAATCATTTTCATATTTTTTTCTCTGTAAAAAACTCCTATGCCTTTTTTTAATTGTAAACATTTGTTTTGAGCAAATGTTATTGTTAGAACACTGGCTCCTGTATATGTTAATTGGCTGTCTAAATTAAGGTAGTTGAATAATTAAATTATTCATTCCAGTTTCTAAAAATAAAGTGGTCACTGGATTGGACAATGTGTTTTAACGAGTAAAATCTCTCTTGGTGTGTATGTATTCTGCCTGTTTCTCTGTCTATCTATCTATCTATCTATCTATCTATCTATCTATCTATCTATCTATCTATCTATCTATCTATCTATCTATCTATCTATATTTATCTACATCATCTTCTATCTTGCACTTTTTAGCAAATGTCTTAAGTATTTTAATTATGCAGCAGCAATCTGTGGCCTCTGGTAATAATGAGAAGATCTCTACAAGTAATGAATTCAAGTATATGACAACATGCTGTATATTTGATATATACATTCTATTTGATATCATATCTGACAAGTTCTGAGCCATATTTTAAGGGGAACCAAAAAGTCTAGGAATATGGAATATGGAAAGCCATGACAATTGCAGCAGCCAGTAGCATCTTCAGTTTCTGCTTAGCTAGCACAGCAGGAAGCTGAGAGTTGACACATAATTCAGAATAATTCCATTAACCTATGTGGGCAATATAACATTACTCACATAGCACGTAGTCTGTTGATTTCTTTGGTTCCTTGAGTTGTGACATTGCTTTAGATAATTCTTTGAGTAGTGCAAATGATGCTTTTGGCTTTACCTAGAACCCAGTGGACAAAATGAGGAGAGAGGAGAGCTAAGTGGTGGTCCTAAGTGGTGCATTGATCTCATATCAGAATTCATCGGTATGCACCTCCCATCATAAAAAACCAACCACCTAATCCTCTTTCTGCACAATCCAGAAAAGGAGAAAAAAATATGTGAGGACATTTGTAGCTGTGTTACAAAATGGAAATTAAGTCAGTTGCCCCTTTTCATTAAAAAAGTTTTCATTTTTTTGTTTCTCTCCATTCTCTAGAATGTAAATTTCTGCAGAGCTACTCTGCAGAGTTAACACTGCCTTTAGTCTCTTTCACTTTTTTCTGATCTTTCATCTTGTGTGACAATTGACATCATTCATTCAAGACTTTCAATTGAATAGATTGCCTTAATAAATGTTTCACTCTGATCATGACATCAGCACACAGATGACATTCAACAAAGATCAAAAGACCTAGAATCAGCCTTGTTTTAGTCATCTGTTTAATCATGACTGCAGTTCTCTCTTTTTAATATATATTATAACTTATTTCCAGATGCTTTCTTCCACGCATGGAAGTAGGATGAAAAATAACTTTGTAATTTCCATGAAGTTTCTACCAATTGGAGCACCATATACATTTTACAAAGTGCTCATGTGACCCACAGTAACTGAACACATCAAAACATGGTAAATATGCTAAAGTGATAATTTCATATTATTCATAATAGCAATCCAAACAATTCTAATTCAGGTAAATTTTCTTTCTGTATTGGCTGTTGATTCCAGTAAGGACAAAGTAGTCCTAAATGCAATTTGGCAGTAACTCATATAGGATTTTTGGTATCATTCTGAATTTTCTCAGGCATGCAATCACAGAAAGGCATATAAGACATAACATAATAATAATAATAATAATAATAATAATAATAATAATAATAATAATAATAATAATAATAATAATAAAGATGGAAGGGACCTTAGAGGTCATCTAGTCCAACCCCCTGCTCGGGCAGGAAACCCTATACCATTTCAGGCAAATGGCTGTCCAGTCTCCTCTTAAATACTTCCAGTGTTGGAGCATTCACCACTTCTAGAGGCAGGTTGTTCTACTGGTTAATTGTTCTAACTGTCAGGAAGTTTCTCCTTAGTTCTAGGTTGCTTCTCTCCTTGACTAGTTTCTATCTGTTGCTTCTTGTCCTGCTTTCAGGTACTTTGGAGAATAGCTTGACTCCCTCTTCTTTGTGGCAGCCCCTTAGATATTGGAACACTGCTATCATGTCACCCCTCACCCTTTTCTTCGTTAAACTACACATATCCAATTCCAGCAACCATTCCCTATACATTTTAGCCTCCAGTCCCCCAATCATCTCTGTTGCCCTTCTCTGTACCCTTTCTAGAGTCTCAACATCTTTTTTACATCGTGGTGACCAAAACTGGATGCAGTATTCCAGGCATTGTAAAGTGGTATTAGTACTTCATGTGATTTTGATTCTATCCCTCTGTTAATGGAGCCTAGCACTATGTTGGCTTTTTTGGCAGCTGCAGCACACTGCTGGCTCATATTGAGGTGATTGTCTACTAGGACTCCAAGATCCCTCTCACAGTAACTATTATTGAGCAAGGTACCACCTATACTATACCTGTGCATTTGATTTTTCCTGCCTAAATGTAGAACCTTACTTTTTTCACCATTGAATTTCATTTTGTTAGATAGCGCCCAGTGTTGGAGTCTGTCCAGATCCTCCTGTATCTTTAGCCTATCTTCTGGAGTATTGGCTATTCCTGCCAGCTTGGTGTCATCTGCAAATTGGATGAGTTCCCCATCTATCCCCTCATCCAAATCGTTGATGAAGAAGTTGAAGAGCACTGGGCCCAGAAGAGAGCCCTGGGGCACCCCACTACACACTTCCTTCCATGTAGATGCGGTTCCATTGAGGACCACATGCTGAGTACGGCCTGTCAGCCAGCTACAAATCCATCTGGTGGTGATGCTATCTAACCCACATTTTTCTATCTTATCAAGTAGTAGGTTGTGATCTACTTTATCAAATGCCTTACTGAAGTCCAAGTAAATTATATCTACAGCATTCCTAATTTTGTCACTTGGTCAAAGAATGTAATAAGATTTGTCTGGCATGATCTGTTTTTGACAAACCCATGTTGACTTTTAGTGATGACTTTGTTTGCATCAAGGTGTTTGCTGATTTGTTGTTTGGTTATCTTTTCCAGAATCTTCCCAGGTATTGAGGTCAGGCTGATAGGTCTGTAGTTTCCTGGATCTATTTTTTCCCCTTTTTTGAAGATGGGAGCTACATCAGCTCTTTTCCAGTCCTCTGGTAGTTCCCCAGTGCTCTAGGATCTTTGAAAAATATAGTTCAGTGGTTCCGAGATCACGTCTGCCAGTTCCTTGAGAACTTTGGGGTGTAATCCATCTGGTCCTGATGATTTGAACTCGTCTAGGCTGGACAGGTGCTCACTTACCATTTTCTTGCCTATCTTAACTTGCATTTCTATTCTGTTTTTTATGGCACTGGTTTTGGTAGGTTGGTCTGTTTTTTCCCCTTTGTGTAAAGACAGATGCAAAAAACGAGTTAAAGAGTTCTGCTTTCTCCCTGTTGCTTGTCACCTTCTTGCCACTTTCCCCCACTAATGGACCAATCATTTCCTTCACTTTTTTCTTGTTTTTTATATGTTGAAAAAACCTTTTTTTTGTTATTTTTGACTTTGGTCACAAGCCTTAGTTCATTTTGAGCCTTAGCTTCCCTCATTTCATCTTTGCAGGCACAGGATATTTGCTGATATTCTGACTTAGTTATGTGCCCTCTTTCCACTTCTTATACTTGTCCTTTTTATCTTTCAATTTATCAGAGAGTTCTTTATGTAGCCATGCTGGTTTCTTTTGAGAGCTGTTATTTTTCTTCTTTGTTGGTATTGTGCTAGACTGGGCCTTTATTATCTCACTTTTCAAAATTTCCCAAGCTTCTTGAGTTGTTTTCCCCTTTAGGATTCTCATCCATGGAATTTTTCTCAAGGTCTCTCTAAGTTTATTGAAATTAGCTCTTTTAAAGTCCAAGACTCTCGTTTGGCTGTGTTCTATTGCTTGTGCTTCCAGAATGTTGAATTCCAATATTGCATGATCACTTCCCCCCAAGTTAGAACAATTAACCAGTGGAACAACCTGCCTCCAGAAGTGGTGAATGCTCCAACACTGGAAGTTTTTAAGAAGAGACTGGGCAGCCATTTGTCTGAAATGGTATAGGGTTTCCTGCCTGAGCAGGGGGTTGGACTAGATGATCTCCAAGGTCCTTTCTAACTACTACTACTTCTTCTTCTTCTTCTTCTTCTTCTTCTTCTTCTTCTTCTTCTTCTTCTTCTTCTTCTTCTTCTTCTTCTTCTTCTTCTTCTTCTTCTTCTTCTTCTTATTATTATTATTATTATTATTATTATTATTATTATTATTATTATTATTATTATTATTATTATTATTAAGGTTCCTGTGGAAAGAATAAATATTTAGAATGTCCTAGTGACTAAACTCCCTCAAGTCCAGCTATGTGTCATATTGTGGTGGTGATGGAGCTCTAGTGAGCCATAGAGATGACCTTTGAAAAGCCATCCAGAAGCTGCTAAGTCGTGTACAAATATATGCCTTAACCCTAGGAGACTGGAAAGTATTAGAAAGAGACAGATTCTCTCCTCTCTGACTCCTTGGGCTTTAAGAGGGAAGGAAGGGAAAATACAGGCAGATTTGCAAGATTGATGACAGCCCTATAAATCTGACTAGATCTGGAAACTGACTCCACACGAAGATTAAAATTTGATTTTATTGAGTGACATTCAATAACAAAACAGTGTAACAGAACCTTGCAGATTGGCCTGTGTTTTCCCTTCTCTCCATCTTATAACAAAGGAGGAACCTGTCTCTTTCCAAAAATTTCTTGCCTATTACAGCATATGTAATCAGCACAGAGAAACTTTTTTTCCATTCTCCTGCACGTTGGGTACCAAAAGCAATTGATGCAAAGACAATTGCAGTTTCATGCTTCATCTTGTACAGCATTCAAAACTCTAATGCTCAGTCCAACAGGAATAACTGAAAGCAGATAGAATTAAGAAATACAGTAACATAATAAGCTGCATATAATATTGGAAACAAGATGTGAAGAATGCACATATTTACCTGGCAATATTTATACAACAGAAACAAATGTGTAACTTACTGATGATCCAACATGCATGCAATTATCTTATTTTTTTTTCTTTTCAGCACTTACAAACTACTAATGGAAATTGCAAAACAAAAATTTTAAATATATTTATTGCCTGTTTTGAACAGCTTTGATGCCTACATTTTTAAATAGCCCTTTTAAAATATTAATACCACAATGTCTTTTGGAGTAGGAAGTAACTCTATATAATGACTTTTTCCTTTTCTTGGATTTAACCAATATTATATGGATGATTATATATGAATACATGTGTGTGTTTGTCTTTGTGTGTCTGTTCATTCAAGCTTTATTAATCAATACATGTTTAAAATAATTAGAATATTTTCTTTCACATGCACACACAAAAAAAAGATTTGCACCTAATGAAATCTTTAGGAAGTTAATGAATTTGCTTTCTTTTTGACCAAAGGAGTGACAGTATTTGAATAGGTAGTTCTTGGCTATCACAAAATGGGTGGAGCCTTATGATTCATGGAGACATGGCTGGATTTGCGGAAGGAAGTCCAGGTAAACTGTACCTTAATTCAAAAACATGGTGGGTTGGATCCAGAGAAGAATATGTGAAATGGAACAACTTGTAGGTGACTTTCCCACTTCTCTCTCAAACAGGTGCAGAATTCAGCCGCGCGAGTTTTGATGGGAGCTTCCTGATAGTCCCGTGTAACACCTCTTCTCTGTGAGCTGCATTGGCTTCTGGTTGCCCTCCGGGTGAGATTCAAGGTGCTGGTAATGACCTATAAAGCCCTAAATGGCTTGGGTCTGGACTATCTAAGGGAACACCTGCTGCCGGCATCATCTTCCCATCGTCCTGTGCGCCCCCACAGGGAGGGCCTTCTCAGGGTACCGCCAGTTAATGAATGCCGGCGGGTTATTCCCAGGGGAAGGGCGTTCTCTGTGGGTGCACCTGCCCTATGGAACCAACTACCCACAGAACTTAGGACTGCCCCTGACCTTCGCTCATTTCGCCGGGACCTGAAAACTTGGCTCTTTGATCTGTTTGGTCCAGACTGTGGGGTTGTTAATTTAACTGGGTTTTAGATTTACTCTTGGGGCTTGAATTTAATTTAATTGTTTTAATTGCTTTTAATTTTTTGTATTTCATGGTTTTAACTGCCCTGTAAACCGCCCTGAAGGAATTAAAAGACGCTTGCTCCTGGGGAGGAAAGCCATGGCAAATCTAGACAGCACACTAAAAAGCAGAGACATCACCCTGTCAACAAAAGTGCGTATAGTCAAGGCTATGGTCTTCCCAGTTGCAATGTATGGCAGTGAAAGTTGGACCATACGAACGGCTGAGCGCCAAAGAATTGAGTCCTTTGAACTCTGGTGCTGGAGAAGACTCCTGCGAGTCCCTTGGACTGCAAGGCGATCAAACCGGTCAGTCCTAGAGGAGATCAACCTTGACTGCTCTTTAGAAGGCCAGATCCTGAAGCTAAAACTCAAATACTTTGGCCACCTAATGAGGAGGAAGGACTCACTGGAGAAGAGCCTAATGCTGGGAAAGGTTGAAGGCAATAGAAGAAGGGGACAACAGAGAATGAGGTGGCTGGATGGAGTCACTGAAGGAGCAGGCGTGAGCTTAAATGGACTCCAGAAGATGGTAGAGGACAGGAAGTCCTGGAGGAACGTTGTCCATAGGGTCGCGATGGGTCGGACACGACTTCACAACTAACAACAACAACAACAAACCGCCCTGAGTCCTACGGGAATAGGGCGGTATACAAATCCAATAAAATAAATAAATAAATAAATAAATATATATATACATCTCTGAAGGGATGAGAACACTACTAATTGCAACAACTACCTGAAAAAGGAGAACTAATTTTAAAATCAGCCCAAAGCAAGTTATATGATCAGAATACACTTTCCCAGAGTTTCAGCTCAGTCATGGATCACTCTCACTTCCCCCAACCCCAAAGTCACAGCCTGTTCCATAAAACACACAATCCAATCTGTGAAATAAGCATTTTTATGGATTCAGGGAATGGCTGAAGGGAAGGGAAAGGAAAATCACTTTCCTTCTTTTCTAGGCTCCCCATGGATCAAGCCCACCATAATTTATTATAGTTGAAAGGAGCACACTGGTGGCTCCCTGTTTGATCTCACGATAACTAGGACAATTAAATATAAGTGACCAAAAATTCGCTCTACATCTATATCATCTCATTCTAGCATGAATAGGAAAACTAACAGCAAAATTATATCAATTCTTCATACCTTGTTGCTGGTGATGTAACACGACTACTACAAGCTTGAAAATATATTTAAAGATTAAAACATAGCCAAGAACATGTAACATTTATGGTAAATAGATTCATGAGCATCTATGAGCATGAGGTACAATTTGGGGTACCTCCATAGTGAATAATAAATCGGTGAGATAGCTGGTTCCAGAGGTACTGCTGTTGTCTCAATTTAGATTTTTATGCACTTAACTGCTTGCTCAGCACCACATCAGACTTGTTTTAGGATTAAGTTACAAATGGCATTAACATCTGATTTGTCCTCAAGGGCAGAACAGTATATGAGAGGTATGCTAATCTTGAACCAAATTGCTTGGGGAACAATTCAGATTAGGATTATCAATGGAGACAAATCCTGATGTCAGCAGCAATCTATGTGATTAGCAGTCTGATTTGTAGATGTTGGGTTTCAAAGTGTTGGTTTTCATAGTCTTTTCATGGGATTCATTAAAAGAATTGAAGAAAGGGAAGACACTTTTTATCTTTGAAATGTGAAAGGAATTAAGGAAAAGCTAATATGCACATTTTTTTTTCAACCCAGCCCTGAGTCTAATGACTGTTATGGTGCTAGAATTAAGTTAGCTAAAAAGATTAAAAGATAGGTCTTCTGCATATTTAGACATATATTCAAGGTGCTTTATTTATTTCAGGCTAATCCATTTGGCAAATTATTCAGAAGAATTAAACAAAGAAACAAAATGTTAATAAAAGAAGGAATTAGCAAGATTTGCTGGGAGCAGAATCTCGGAAGAATTTTTTCCTCATTACCATGGCACCAAATAAATGTTTCCTATTGCATGTTGTTTTTTGCTGAAATGATTCCCATTGTATTATAAAAACTTTCAGGTAGGCATACACTCCAGGTAAACTTTTTAGCTTGGTACCTAATGGATATACTGGAATTAAATAATTTTATGAACAATTGTCATATTGAGTAGGAGTTCTGTCCATTTTATTTCAACACATTTTGAAGATGCCAAGTTGAGAAATTATAGAAGGTCTGTCTACATAGACCTTTAATTCCATAGAGATTTTTTTCATTACAGTATATATGTTTCATAATGTGGTGAATTCTCCTTCAACTCCGCTCCTGAGGACTTCACATTATGTAAAATATGGAAATGTTTCCACTGCATTCTTATGAGATGTCTTTCTACTTCAGTCTAGCCCATTACACTTGGTCTCCAACCAGACTCAAATCCACTGAACTTTGAAACCCAGACAAAATATTTATAGCTACTGTGAATTGTTATTCATAGGTTGAAATTGTTTTATTCTTCATATGACTGTACCCAGAAGGTTTAAGATTAGGACATTATTAGAGCAACAAAATAATAATATACAGGTGAAACTCAAAAAATTAGAATATCATGCAAAAGTTCATTTATTTCAGTAATGCAACTTAAAAGGGGAAACTAATATATGAGATAGACTCATTACATGCAAAGCAAGATAGTTCAAGCAGTGATTTGTCAAAATTGTGATGATTATGGCTTAAAGCTCATGAAAACCCCAAATCCACAATCTCAGAAAATTAGAATATTGTGAAAAGGTGCAATATTCTAGGGTCAAAGTATCCCACTCTAATCAGCTAATTAAGCCATAACACCTGCAAAGGGTTCCTGAGCCTTTAAATGGTCTCTCAGTTTGGTTCAGTAGGAATCACAATCATGGGGAAGACTGCTGACCTGGCAGTTGTGCAGAAAACCATCATTGACACCCTCCATAAGGAGGGAAAGCCTCAAAAGGTAATTGCAAAAGAAGTTTGAAGTTCCCAAAGTGCTGTATCAAAGCACATTAATACAAAGTTATGTGGAAGGGAAAAGTGTGGAAGAAAAAGGGGCACAAGCAGCAGGGATGACCGCAGCCTGGAGAGGATTGTCAGGAAAAGGCCATTCAAAAGTGTTGGGGACTTTCACAAGGAGTGGACTGAGGCTGGAGTCAGTGCATCAAGAGCCACTGCACACAGACGGATCCTGGACATGGGCTTCAAATGTTGTATTCCTCTTGTCAAGCCACTCCTGAACAACAAACAATGTCAGAAGCGTTTTACCTGGGCTAAAGAAAAACAGACTTGGTCTGTGGCTCAGTGGTCCAAAGTCCTCTTTTCTGATGAGAGCAACTTTTGCATCTCATTTGGAAACCAAGGACCCAGAGTCTGGAGGAAGAATGGAGAGGCACACACTGCAAGATGCTTGAAGTCCAGTGTGAAGTTTCCAGTCTGTGTTGATTTGGGGAGCCATGTCATCTGCTGGTGTTAGTCCACTGTGCTTCATTAAGTCCAGGGTCAATGCAGCTGTCTACCAGGAGATTTTGGAGCACTTCATGCTTCCTTCCGCAGATGAGCTTTATGGGGATGCTGACTTCATTTTCCAGCAGGACCTGGCACCTGCCCACACTGCCAAAAGCACCAAAACCTGGTTCAATGACCGTGAGATTACTGTGCTTGATTGGCCAGCAAACTTGCCTGACCCGAACCCCATAGAGAATCTATGGGGCATTGCCAAGAGAAAGATGAGAGACATGAGACCGAACAATGCAGAAGAGCTGAAGGCCGCTATTGAAGCATCCTGGTCTTCCATAACACCTCAGAAGTGCCACAGGCTGATAGCTTCCATGCCATGCCGCATTGAGGCAGTAATTGCTGTAAAAGGGGCCCAAACCAAGTACTGAGTACATATGCATGCTTATACTTTTCAGAGGTCCGATATTGTTCTATGTACACTCCTTGTTTTATTGATTGCATGTAATATTCTAATTTTCTGAGATTGTGGATTTGGGGTTTTCATGTGCTGTAAGCCATAATCATCACAATTATGACAAATCACGGCTTAAACTATCTTGCTTTGCATGTAATGAGTCTGTCTCATATATTAGTTTCCCCTTTTAAGTTGCATTACTGAAATAAATGAACTTTCTCACGATATTCTAATTTTTCGAGTTTCACCTGTATCTATTAAAATCAATAATGGAATGGAATTCAGGGAATGATAACATTCCCTAAAGATAGCTAGTTTGGTGTAGTGATTAATGCAGCAGGCTATAAACTAGAAGACCATGAGTTCTAGTCCTGTCTAATGTACAAAAACAACTGGATGACCTTTGACCAGTTACTCTTTATAAACCCTAGGAAAGTAATGGCCAACAACTTCTTGCCACAAAATCGCAGGGACTTGTTCAGGCAATTGCCAAGAGACAACAGTGCCCTGAATGCATGTGTGTCCCGCCCCCAAACATACAACAAACACACATACAAAAACACATATAGATGCACAAATGTTTACTAAAATATCAAAGATTTGCTTGAGGAATCTTTGGAATTCATGTATGAAACAAATACTCTTTGGATTGGAACTTAGCTATCTACTAGATTTTGAACTCTCAAAATGTTATGATATAGTTATTCTTAGTAAAATTAATGAAGACTATTTTAATTTTCTAGCTAAGCAATGATACTTAAAATCTTTAGCTTTTGTAATTGTTTCTTTTTTTAAAAAATGAAAGAATGTCAACAAAATGAGTTCTAGGAATATGAAATGCCAACTATGGTAATTGATTCTGCTCTAGGATATACTATTATTCCTTGTCTCATTGGTTATTGGCAAATCTGCTTGATTTACAATAGATTATCAGTAGATTAATACAGAATCACTGTGGCTCTGAAAGCAAACAAATAAAAGCAGGAGAAAAAAATCCATATATTGTGATTTGTTTTCTGGGTTTAGATCTGACTTTTCAGTTGATTGCTTCTTTAGCAAACAATAACTAAAGGGTCAAGGTAAAATTGTTCCAAGCACATCAGTTTGAAACAGGAATTTTTTTCCCTTTCCTTCAGCAAATAAAAGGCTAAGTAAAAAGATTTTCTTGCAAGAACAGAAAAGACAAATCTATTGGCTTAAAAATGAAATATTAAATGTGTTTAGATCAGTTTGGGCTTGCTTACATTCAAGACTTTGGAAACAGCTAAATTTTAGTTGCAGCCCTCTGATTATGATTTTCAAAATCTTATAAACGAGAACATACATTTCAATATTACTTAGTGATTGATCATGCATGAAAATACATAGATAAAAATAAATAAATGGCAAAATACTATGGATGAAAACACATGGAAGAGACATGGACGTGGAAAGAAAGAACCACTTTTCACTTAGAAAATGCTGTTTAGATTGGCAACATAACTTATAGTAACCAAATAAAAGTTTATGGGGAGTAAAAGTTTTTGAGATTAGAGAACTTTTCCTCAGGTGCTTACAAATCAATCTACTTTATTTATTCATTTGTTTGATTGACTTTTTAAAAATAATTTAGAGCTGCCCATCTTACAGCAGGGACATTGGCTAGTGTACAAATATTAAAGCCACGATTAAAGAAACAACCAAGAGCTTCCAACAGAGGAATGATTGAATCTGTCATTTGTACTTCTTTAACTGTCTGGTTTGATACAGCAACCAAACAGAACAAGTACAGACTCCAATGGATAGTTAAGACTGAAGAAAGAACAATTGAAACCAGCCTGTGTTCCATAGAAGACCTGTATATTGCATGGGTCAGTAGGCAGGCTGAAAAGACATCTGCAGACATTTCACATCCTGTACATAAACTGTTTTAACTCTTTCTCTCAGGATGGTGCCATAGGGCATTGCAGGCCAAAACAACTAAACACGGGGACATCCCCCCCCAAGCTATCACTTTGCTGAAGACCTAATTCTTATAGTGCTGTCTATGTGCATTTACCCATGTGGTATGAATGTAGAATTATTATTTATCCTTCTTATTATCTTCTTTACTTCCCCCTTATTGGTATTATGATTATGATTACTCTGTTGCTTTGCAGGTACACTGAGAGCTTCTGCACCAAAGACAAATCCCTTGTGTGTCTAATATATTGGCCAAATAAAGTATTCTTTTTAATTCAAAACTAGCAGAGCTTGCTCACTCCTAGCCTAAATGCTGATTTTGAATGCTGATTGCATCTGATCCAAAGTGGAAAAGAACCTTGGAAAAAAATGACATTCAGCTCCAGATACAGTCAACCAGTATTATTAGATTGGCTCATTTGTATTCCAAATCAGATGATTATAATCAATTTGTAACATCTTTAATTTCAGTAAAATTATCTAGTTAAGGCTTATAGCAGCAATAGAGAATATTTTTTAAAAAAATAAACTTAGAACTTACTTAAATCTTGAAGTCACAGGGAAGGCAGGAGAAGAAAACCCTCAGCTTTAGCTTTTACTTCCATCAGCTAAAATGCCATAATCCAAGAGCATTAAAATTCACAATATATAAGTAATTTGGAGACTATTAGTTTTCTGTGGCTTTATAATGCAATTGTATACAATTCAGTGTCATTGGAAATAATTCAATTATATTAACAATAAATCACTATGCATACTTAGTTTAGTTTAAGGGGAAATTTTATTTTAAAATATTAGTTATACTGGGGAGTCATAGCAAATAACTACATGCAGCTTGCTAGAGATTTGCCATAGTGGGGATATTAGACAGTGGGTAAGAGGCATAGCTCGATACACTTCAGTCATGTCGTTTGTTGATTTTATACATGCACTGATATTCTAAAATAATAGTTTTTCAGTACTGGGTATAAAGAGATCAGGTTGTCCTCAGTTTATGACCATTTGTTCAATGACTTCTAAATTACAACAATGCTGAACAAAGGGACTTAAGACCCATGGCCAAAGTTATCATTGTTGTAGGATTCATGTGGTCATGTGGAAAAAAAATGGTGCTGGGCAGCCTGTCCACATTTACACTAGGCTAGAAACCAGGAGACTGTAAATTAAGGTTATCTTTTGGGCGTACACCCAGTTGGATGACATGGGCCAGTCACTATCTTTCAGCCTAAAGGAAAAGGCAGGGGAAAACCACTTCTGAAATTCTTGCCAAGAAAACTGTGGGACCTTGCACAAGCAAGAGTCAATACTGAATCAAAATCACATACTAAGTGGACAAAGAAGCACATGAAAAATGAATAAATATTGTTGAATGATTTTTGACTCATAGGTCCAGATTTTAATAATGAAATTTATGTAAAATAATGAATCATATAACAAATACGTACAAGCATAAATACTGGAGACTTCACGAAGTTACCATGCTTTGACCATTGAATTGCTATCAGTATCTCACTAGAAGTACTTTTACACTAATCAACATTATTTTACATTATAGAACTCTGTAAAATTATACTGTCAACTAATCTGTTGACAAGAAATGGTGTGTCTAACAGTGCATCATCTTAGACAATTTGCAATAACTGTATTTAAATAAGCCCAAGAGCTACAGCAGTTCTTTGTAAATCTGAAGCCCTCTATTCAGTGAAGGCAAGAAGATGAAAAACAGTATTACACAAACTCTATAGAAATCTTCCCAGAAGCAATGACTTAAGCAAAACTAAATAAAATAAAGTGCTTGTGCTGTATGTACAGGTGTCACTTAGCCTGGACATCATTCTAGGCATATATACATGACTGAATATAGTTCCATGTATTTCTCTGTTAATTAGCTAGGATAAATTAACCTGTGAATATTTTGTTTGAAGTGTCCACAAGACCTGAGATTTTCCTCAAAATAACCAAAGTAGAGTCATTCTAATCTAATGTAATCTTCATCCTTTGTGTCAGACATGTCAAACACAAGGCCCGGGGGCCAGATCCGGCCCGCGAAGTGCTTTCATGTGGCCCACGAAGCCATCCTGGAAACAGTGAGGGAACGGCCCCCTCTGCCTTGGCCCTGGCCCAGAGACCCTCCTTCTGCCAGAGACCCTCAGATCTGTTCCACTCCTGCCCAGGCCCCCATAGGAACCCTTCATGCGAACAATGTAGAGCTGGCCATGTCCACCCAGTAGGCCATATGCACTCTAGCCATGCCCACCCAGTAGGCCACGCTCAACCTGGCCATACCCACCTGGCCCCCTGAGGGCAACCGCAATGCTGATGCGGCCCTCAATGAAATTGAGTTTGACAGTTTGTGTATATCCATGGAATATCATGATGCATGTTCTAAAGACAGGTTTCATTGCAATGCATTTGAGTTGATTCTCATATATGCCTTGATTCTCTAAGTGGTGGAGATGAATAATGATTTCCAGAGAGCAGCTAACTGATACAATCCTGTTTTCCATTTACTTATTGGTAACGGCTTGCTAATATTTTTAAACTATATGCTACATGTTTTTTTTAAAAGTGGGGAGGACCTGCAGATGTGTTTTGTCATAAACACAAGCTAGCAGGCTTCAAAACTGACCATAATAGTAAAGCTAGCTGTTTAAAACTTCTCAACTTGAGCTGGCAGAAAATTAATAGACATGGTTCAGCTAGATTAGAATCTTTACTGCAGAGTAGAATGCAGCTTCATGAACCACCATTGATTAACTACTGCAGTGAAAAGGTGTCAGGGATGTTTGTATTACCTCAGTGTTGGAAAGCCTAGCCCTCTCTCCAGATTAACCAATATTTGAAGTATTGATTGGCATTCTTGTATATGATTATGATAGTTTACATTACAGCCACTTCCAGTCTGTCTCCCACATTGCCACATTCAACTCAAAATGGGATTTTTTTTATTGCCCCACATAGGAAGAAATTATCCCTGTTTTCAACAAAGGCAAAGGCTAAAATGCTGGAATGTGAAAATGCTATAACTTTGATCTATACTGAGAATCTTGTCTCGTCACCAAAGAATGATTGCTTTATTTTTTTCATGGGGATGTCATCTCTAACTAGTTTGTGCTGCTGACACCCAGTTATGCAGTAGACACATTTTTTAAAAAAAATAAACAACCCTCTACTGCCATTTTTGATTATGTCTGGATCTCTGTAAGAAGCATCCAAAAGTTTTTTTTCCCCCTGAAGTTAGAAAGAAAAATAATCCCTTACTACAAATAAGTCATTTTTACAATTATCAGCACCTGGTTTAATAATATTTATTAAATTAATATTTTCTATTATAAATGTAATCCAATTGAACTATTTATTTTGAAAGAAAAGGCTGTTTTTGATTAATTAGGGAATCTTTTAAAACAATCAATTCTTTTTAAATCTATTTTTTAAAATTTGACTAGACTAATAATGTCATCTATTAAAAATCTTGACGTGACAGTGAGACTACTTTTTCAGTTTGAAGAGTGGATGTTCAAGTCTGTACTTCGGAAAAAAATCCCCTCTTTATCTTGCATAGGAGGTAGAACCAAACATGTTACAAGTGATTGCACTGAAATGAAATATTCAAGCTCCCTCTTAGCACAACTATGTGACAGAAAAGTGAATCGCAATTGGTATCATTTACACTTTTCAATATAATTTGTCATGAATCAGAGGTATAACTTTTTCTGCCTCATCTATTCTGTGAAAGGTAAAATAAGTGTTACTGCTTTGACCTTTTTAAATATTCTATAATTTTATTCATTTGCCAAGTCCCATCTTCTCCTGTTTACAGTCTCCACAACTTGCAACTGGAATGGACAGTCAGTCAAAACGGCATACTGAAAAGGTCAATTCAGTTCCACTCACTGCATATTTTCTTAGAATTCATGGGGTATTTAAGTCTGTAATCTTGATTTGTTGACATATTGCCATATGATCAAGGGAAGAAAATGCTAGACATGATTGATTTCTTTTTATGACAACTATTTGTATGGGGGAAAAAAGCATCCTTGTCCATTGCCCATAGGAATACTTCATTCTATCTTTTGTTCATTATGTTTTTGAAGTTCCTCTTTTGGAGAAGAAAAAAATCATGCTTTGATACCCTGAGTTATGCTGTTCTAAAATGGCAGTGGAAACCAGGCAGAAGAATTTGGACTAAACTAGTCCTTCATGATGAAGTAATAAACACAAATAGGTTTTAGAGGATATGTTTCCTTCAAAAGCAAGCCCCTATTTTATTCAATTTATATTTATTTTTTGAAAATTTTGTATTATATAAAATCATTTGATGAGAGGATTCATTGGTTGCTCTTTGAGAGGAATGGTGATTTTTTTTAAAAAAATCCCAATTATAGAAGATATACACCCCGACTACCGTTGACTATAAATATATTTTTTAATGTGTTATGCTTGGTGTTTGCTTGGAAGCCAACTGTAGGAGATGACCAAGCTGAGCCTGAGGGAAGGGTCAAACACATCATCAGAGTGGAGTCTTCATGCTACCATAAGAAACCTATGTTCAGCCCCCTTTGAACTCCATTGAGTCTTATCTGGCACCAATTTGCCTTGACTATTAGTAGGTCAGATTCTTGTGTATAGGTAGCATGAAATAAACTTGTAGTACTTTTGAACCTATCCCAGTTCCTAATTTCTTACACCTGACATCAACTGCAGCAACTTACTCATAAACTTTTTTCCATAATTATTAGGATTTAAATTTGTGATTCAACATGGAATACTTGAGATCTTTTCAATGTTACAATAATGACTAATGCTTGATTTTTTAAAATCATTATCCTGGGCTTAAGATGTCAGAAAATTATATTATCCTTCTGTGTTATTTTATAATACAATCAGGGGCATTTACATGGATGGCGATGGGGTCAAAAAATTCAAAATCATAACCACAACCATGTGATTGAAACCCTTTCCCCTTTTTATGTGAGTCATGCATGCTGGATCTTTCCAATGACTGGATCTTCTAGGATTCAGAAAGCAGTTAATGGAGATATCATAAGAGTTGACTAAAAGGGATACTGCGAGAGAACTCTGAGTATTCTGAATCTTACACCATATTCACTTTTTTCATGTGGCAGGGGGAAATTTAGTTTACCACTATATATTTTCCACTGTTTGTAAAGTTATAGAAATTAAAATGAAATTTTAATTTCTATCCCTTTACAAAGAGTGAAAAAATAAATATGTTTCAGAAACATATGTTTCTGACAAATTGAATAGGATAAAATGGAATTTATCATATTAATATTCAATTTGTCACAAACATATATTTTATTCATTACGAAAGCTGTTGTTGATGAAAAGGTACAAAATATGAGCAAGCTATATTAATCTTGAAATAGCCACTTTAGCTCTCAGGTTGTCTTCCAATGTCAGCCTTAGGGGAATGGAGTTATTATGCTTTATTATTCAACTTTTTCAAGTATAACTTCTTATATTATAGATATTTATACAGAAAACATATAACACTCTCATTTCGCTTTACTTTTATAAACAAAAGCAACTATTTTTCTTTTGCTGATCATAATGAAACTATTACACTATAATAACACAGAATAGATTTAAAGCCTATGGAATTACAAAGAAGTACATTTAATTTCTGAATTGGAAAATGGAAGAAATTATAATTAAACTGACGTATGAATAATGGACTGGCCTGCTAAACTGCGTTAGGAAATTGCCACACATTTTTCTTTGTAAATGATTAAAAGGAGTCTGAAAAAATATTGAGCATTTGTGATATGGAGTACCATTTGCTAAAGTAACCAGAGCAACATTTTCATAAAAACAAAACAAAACATGCAAAGCATACAATCTGTCCCACAAAATAGTTAATGAGCTTAAAAGAGAGGATTTGACAAAGAAGGGATTGTTTAATACATTGAACACTCTAGCAGTGGTAGTGTAATTATATTTTCCTTCATACATATAAATTTGTTTGTTGTTGTTTGTTGTTTTGGCTAACAAGAGGACAAAATATAATAATAATTAAAAAGCACGGTTCTTTTTTCTTTCTACAGACAAATAAATAATGTCAGCAAACATCAACCCACAACCTCTCCTTCACAACACATCAGTAAAGTGAGGCAATGGAGAATGTATTGTGAAAGTTGAGAAATTATGAACATCCATAGACTACAGCTTTGGTGTCATAGAAGCCAGTCTAAACTTTATAAACTGGTTTACAGGATAGAAGATTTTCAAAGATGTTACAAACTTTAATTAATAATGTAAACAATAGCAGTAAATAAACAGTACATGTTCTGTTTGGCACTTAAAATTTAAAGTATCCATTTATAAGATTGCCACCAGAATCTCCACAATGACATATGTAAAGAAAATATTATGAAACGAGAATGAAGCAACAACTGGTAATTATTTATCCCTGAGAAGAAGCTGACAAGAGGTATGATGGTATTTGTTTATTTGTCAACTTTAGATGACCCCCATCTCATCTAGAGTTAAAAACCTAAAAGTCCAAAAACCATATAAAAGCACAATCCTCACTATCTGAAAGAATGTCATTCAGAAAAAAATATGTCAGTATCTATTTTGTATGTGCACAGCAAGAAATAACGGCCATAAGCTATAGACAAGTTAATTCCGATGGAATGCTAAGGGGAAAAATAATAATAGATTAAAATAGTCTGGATTCATGTAGCGACTAGCTTGATCTGATAGTTTAAATGGCCATTTTAAACTCCATAATTTTCTCCACAGTCAATTTCAAATTCTTAGTCAGGAAAATTCTCACTAAACATAATTGTAAGTAAGCATTTTTTGAATATTGATATTAGTTTAAATGTAAATGGAACTGTACACATGCACATTTCTTGCTAAGAAGTTCAGGGTAGCAAACATCTTAAAATGTCTTTTATAGTTGTTCTAGAGTGAATGCTAGTTTATATTATCATTTATCATGGGAGTGATATGTGGAAATAGGGTCATATTTCATTTTGCTGTATCAGTGAAATTGTTAATAGGAACATCTTTGACTCAGTTTTTCAGTTTAATAAGATTGTGGCTACCTGCTACCTAGAGGTTTCAAAACTCCGTTCATGATCACAATAACTCTCAGACTTGATGATGTTAGCCACTTTTTATTGCACTAGTAACTATTTATGATCAAAACCATGCTATTAATATTGCACATATATTCTACAGCATAAATTATTTTGGCACCAAAACCTCTTTTCACTAAAGGAAAGAAATAGCTATGTTAAAAACATGTGCAGAAATATTGATACAAAAATTATAGAAAAAGATATTGGACGCTGTTGCACTATGGATGAACAGGTGCACCCTGGTGGACTTTGTTTTCCACAGATTCATTATGCATGTCAGAAAAATGTTTGTCTGAGTTCAGTTACAGCAGTAATTGGTTCTGTGTATCCATGGTTTTTGGCATTAACTGTGCCAAAAGTTCAGAATTTGGCATAGAATTCTCATTGCCAGATTCTTCTAATTTTGTGACAAGCAGGAAACTGAAGAGAAATGGAGTACAGCTAAGACCAGAAGTGAAGAAAAGGACCTCATTACTGCTTCCTTTCAGTATGCATGTCAGCAATGGACAATCCTAATAGGATTTGCACCTCACACGGTGTCTGCCAGGACTCTCTGTATACAGTAAATAGTACCCTTCCCTCAGTGTGACTGTGGGGTCCCATGTCAAACAGTAGATCACACTTTGACATGGGACTGGCTGTGAGCTGAGGGCATATACTGGTCCAATATCTAATGTTTTTAATATAAACAATGCTGTACTTCAGTGGTTACATGGCCTAGACATATTTGAACATAAATCTTTTTAGCATTTATATTTTATTCGGTTTTACCAATCTAGTTGAAATGTTAATATATATTGCCAGTCCATGTAAAATATGGCATGCAGAAAATCAATCAATCAGTGTGCATACCCCAAACCTGAGAAAATAATCTATTTTTTTACTTTGAATAAAAATAGTATCCAACATTTTCAAAAATATTGATTTTTTATTTTAAATAAAAAACGTGGGAGGTACAATTGTTACAGATTTGAATTTGGGGAACTGATGTCAAAGAACATAATTAACTTCTCTTAATCTACAAAAGCATTATTAATTACAATCGCTTATGGATTATATAGAGAGACACACAAACTCATACTCATACCCACTTTATCCATTGAAAAAATAATCGAGGAATTAATGTAGGTTGGGGAATTCAAGAATGTTCTGTAGTTAATAGTTGTGTGTATGATCTGGAGATCTTTTGACAGAGGCCTATATAGCTTGTCTTTTATGTTTTGCCACACACATTATGGCAGTATTCTATCATGCATCACTTCATCTGACCTTTCACTGACCTATTATGATCTGGGTCAAAATATGATTTGCTATATGGCAGTTAACTGTTAACTTTATTATCTATGGTCTGGTCTGTGTCTTATTTCAAAATGCTTCTGCGCTATGGAGGTTTTAAAATCTATATTGTTGGATGATTTGCTCAATTATTTTCTTTATTAATTCTTTACTAATATGCTAGTGATTTGCCACTGACTTCTTCCTAGGGTACAAAGAGAGTGACTGCCCAAAGTCAGCTAGCTGGCTTCATCTGTGTGGAGGAACTAGAACTCATGGTTTCTCAGATTCTAGCTGAGCATCTACACCAAAGAGGCTTTCTTGGTAGAGAGTAGCCACACTTAGTCACTGGTTCCTAATCTAATATTTTAGAAGAAATACTTTAAGTATTCCTAGCTACACAATATAAATTGAGAAAGAATTTTCTATTAGGATCTAACTTATTCCCATTCCATCTATCCATCCATCCATCCATCCATCCATCCATCCATCCATCCATCCATCCATCCATCATTTATTTATCAGCTCGGGGCTGATTTCTGGGCTTTATTTATTTTGCTGCTATTTTAGCCATTTATTGAATGGTTTTATTGCATTACCATTTTATTGTATCATGCCCTAAGACAGTTTGCTCTGAAAAATGGCTGATAAATCATATCAGATGATAGGTAGATACAATGCTTCCCATTTGCTTTCTGTACCACATTGCAAACCGTCCTCCAGCAATACATTTCATGCCCTAATACAATCTGTATATCACTTGAGAAAACAGTCAAAAATCAAGAACTAAATCAGAAAATCTGTATCTCCCTCCTTTTACCATTCATATCCCAAGGTAAAATAATGATAGACATATTAATGAACACATATCTACTCACCAATGAACTCATTTATTTTCTCAATGACAAGTGAATGATGGGAACATCACTATAAAAAAAGTTGAAGAGCCTGTTTTTTAAACCTATACCTCAGTTCAAAAATATAAAATTATAGTCCTGCAGTTTCTATTGCCATCTATCTATCTGGGGACTTTGGTATAGACATAATTTTTAATGCCAATACAAGACCACCTATTAATCAAATTTGGGCACTTGTCATTTTATCTAATCTTATTTTGCTACATTATTAATTTTATTCCCCAAGTTTGTGAGTGTGTAGTATTTCATGTCAGCAGTTGTCTTTTTTAATTGGTCAAGAAAAATGAGACCATAAATTTGGCTTTAGCAACCAGTTTGTTCATAATTCTGTAATATTTAAAAACTTTATCTAGCCAGTTAAAATAACTGGAAGATACAGTATTTTGGATTTCCACAAGCTGAAAGGGATGGGGCACTGGGGAGGTGGAAAGAGAACCCTTAAAGTTGATCTTAGCACAACTGTGTGAAAGGCCACAGCTGGGGAATATGATGCAAACTGACAAAATTTTATTTGACCTTTTTCAGATGTGTTTTAGGGCAGAGCTTTAGAGGGAGCAAAGGTAGGTTCAACCTATTAATTGGGAGCATAGGAGATAGTTGATGTCACGTAGGCCTATTTATTTTCATTCAACATAGCTTGGTTTTCAGAACTCTCCCTTCTTTTCTATTTCCCACATAGAATTAGAAGTTGTAATGCTTTATCTCAGGGCTTTTCAACCTTTTCACCTATTGTACCACTTTTAGGATATGGCAACATCCGAGTACCACCAGTTGCCTAGCAAGGTATCAAAAACTTGATGATCCAAAAAAGGGGGGGGGAGTGATGGAGTACAGGCAGTCCTCGACTTACAACAGTTCATCTAGTGACTGTTTGAAATTACAATGGTGAAGTAGCCGAAGGACCACTCAGGACGACAGGCTAGTTAATTTAAGGGTTTATTTAGAGCAAGGCAAACAGAGAATAACATCGCCGGCTTTTATAGCCGGCAGCTGTCAGCGAGGGCCAATCAGGAGTGTTCATTTTGGCGCCGCGTCAATCCGGACCAATCCGCGTCGTCTTCTCTTGACAGCTTAGGCTTCCGCATGGTCCGGTGTTTTGACAGCTGCGAGCTGTCAGCGGCGGCGCCTGCGCTGTACGGGGGAACTTTGACAGCTGTCAAAGTTCCAGCGTGTTCTTCTGTCAGATTTGCTTTTCCTCACGTATACTGTTTAATCACATCTAACTTAACTGTTTACATATATAATACACCCCTTACCCCTCCCCTGGAGCGTTTTCTCCCCCTCTGTCGTTGGAACCTGCCCACTGGTAGTCCTTTAGGTAGGTGGGGGCCCTTCGGTTTCTGGTGGAACGACGTGGAAGTGGGGCGTTGTCAGGTTCAGCTGGTGGTGCGTTTCTTTGCTCCTCTTCCTCTTGGTTTGGTAGTATTTCTGGTAGGGGTGGCGGGTCGGGTTTCGCCGTTTGGGGATCTGGTGTGTATGGCGGTTGTCTGGGTCTGAGTTGGTCGATATGGCGGCGTAGGTTGCCCTGAGTTTGTGTGGAAATTAGGTAAGAAATGGGTCCTGTTTGTTGTAGCACTGTCCCTTGGACCCATTTGTTTTTATCGGAGTATGATCGTGCCCATATCATTTGCCCCGGTTTGAATGTGCGGATGGGGGGGGTTTGTTCGTTTTCTTCCGGATATGTGTCAGGATGCAGTCTGTCAAGCCGTGTTATCAGCCTCCTCCCCCATCTTAGTTCCGCCGGTGATTTGCCAGTTGTTGTGCATGGAGTTGTGTGTTGTGACATTAGGAATTGGCTGAGTCGCCTTTGCCAATTCCCTTTGACGAACTTTTTTAAAGCTTCTTTTGTGGAGCGTACCATAATTTCAGCCATCCCGTTACTTGATGGGTGGAAGGGCGCAGACGTGACCAGCCTAATACAATTCTTCATAGCGAATATCTGAAATTCACGAGAAGTGAATTGAGGGCCATTGTCTGAAACTATGGTATCTGGGAGGCCGTGTGTGGCGAATATTTTTCTTAGGGCTTGTATAGTGGCTCCTGACGTTGTTTTCTTAAGGGGGGTGACTTCTAACCATTTAGAATAACTGTCCACTACAATTAGGAAACTCTGTCCCTGGATGGGTCCTGCAAAGTCTAAATGTATGCGTGACCATGGGTTTTTTGTTGTTTCCCATTTGTGGATTGGCGCCTGGGGTGGCTCGTTCCGGGTCGCTTGACAGGTATAGCACCCTCCCACATATCTTTCTATTTCTTTATCTATGCCTGGCCACCATACATAACTTCTAGCCATCGCTTTCATCTTGACAATGCCAGGATGTCCTTCATGTAAAATGTGTAATGTTTGGCTTGTGTTCTGCTGTGGTATTATGACCCGATTTCCCCACAGTAGGCATCCCCTATGAGTAGATATTTCATTTTTCCTGCTAAAATATGGCTGGAATTGGGGGTGTGGGTTTTGTGCTGGCCACCCTGTTGTGGCCCATTTGAGAATCCTGCTAAGTATTTTGTCTGTAGCTGAGTTTTTGGCTATAATGTTTGCGGACAGGGGACAATCTGGAAGTTGAGAGATTGCTAAAATCTGTCCAGCTGGGGCTGGATCTGAGTCCTTGCTTTGAATGGGCAGTCTGCTGAGGCAGTCTGCGTGTCCTAATTCCTTCCCCGGTTTATGTATTAACTGGTAGGAATAGGCTGATAGGAATGTGGACCACCGTAGAATTCTTGGAGAGAGAATCTGTGGTGTAGTTTTATTCCACGTGAATATGCCCAGAAGGGGTTTGTGATCTGTAAATATAGTAAAGGGCCTCCCATAAAGGTAGTCGTGAAATTTTTTAACTCCTGCGACTATTGCTAGGGCTTCTCTGTCTATTTGAGCGTAATTTCTTTCTGCTTTAGACAGAGTACGTGAATAAAAGGCTATGGGTCTTTGTGTACCATCCTTGAATACATGACTTAACACTGCCCCAATTCCATAGGGAGATGCATCACAAGCGATGCATATTGGGGTGTCTTCTCTGAAAAGGGTGATCGTTGAGCTGTGGCAGATAATCTTTTTTAATGATTGGAAACTATTCTCATGTATTTTGGTCCAGGACCAAACTGTTCCCTTGTCCAGGAGCCTATGGAGAGGCTCCGCGATAGTGGCTTTATGGGGAAGGAAGGCATGGTAAAAGTTTAATAATCCTAAAAAAGCTTGGAGCTCTTGTTTATTCTTTGGACTTGGTGCTGTTTGAATAGCCTTTAGTTTTTCTGTGGTGGGGTGGATGCCTTGGCCGTCTATTTTGTACCCTAGGAATTCTGTGGATGTGACTCCAATAGAGCACTTTTCCCGTTTCAGCTTGAGGCCGGCTTCTCTGAGCCGGCTTAGCACAGCTGACAGCCTGTCAGCTAAGTTTGCTTCGTTTTCTCCGGCGATGAGAACATCGTCGAAATAGGGGCAGACCCCGGGTATTCCTTTCAGGGTTTTCTCCATGATACCCTGAAAGATACCCGGGGCCGCCGATATGCCGAATTGGAGCCTTTTCACTTTAAAGGCACCGCGGTGGGTGACAATTGTCTGGGCTTCCGCCGTGTCATTAGTGACAGGCAGTTGCAAATACGCCTGCGTGAGATCAAGTTTGGCAAAAATGGCGCCAGAGCGGATAGAAGCAAATACGTCCCTTACTGCTGGCACCGGGTAAGCGTGGGGACTGAGGGCTAGGTTGAGGGTCGCTTTATAGTCCGCACATAATGTCACTTCCCCGTTAGGTTTAATAGGGGTGACTATAGGGGTCTCCCAGCTTCCCCCTTCCATTGGTTCGAGCACCCCAAGACCTATGAGGCGATCGAGTTCGTTTTCAATTTTTTCTTTAAGGGCAAAGGGTACTCTCCTAGCTCTTATCTTAATGGGTTGGATTGCTGGGTTTAATTGTAAAGAGATGGGGGGACCGGTGTATTTCCCTAACGTGCCATCGAAGACGTCTGCATACTTGTTGCAAACGGCTTCTAGGCTGGGTGATTGAATTGTATTTACCCCCGTTATGGCGATTCCTAGCGGCTCGAACCAGTTTAACCCTATCAGGTCGGTGCGGTTCCCTGGCGTAACTAGGACTTCTAAGGGACCCTTGAACTCTTTGTACTGCACCGTAACCTTAGCCCTCCCTTCCAGAGGAATGGGGGTTTTCTGGAAGTCAGCTAGGTGGACCTGGGTTTGCCTCAGGGGAATTTTTTCCTTTCCCTGTTGACAGATCTCCTGATAAGTTTTAAGCGAAATTAAGGAGACTGCGGACCCTGAATCCACTTCCATGAGGCAGGGCACCCCCTGAATTCTTACCCTGATCTTAACCTTTGAGCTTAGGCTATTTACCCTGTCAATTGTTTCTACCAGGGGCCCTGGCGGTTTTTCTCTGCTGGCCTGGGTAGCTGGCCTACCTGGGGAGTTTGCCTCCAAATCATTGATGCGGTCACGGCCCTTGCTGCGGCACACCGGTTTGATGTGGCCGGTCTTCCCGCAATTGTGGCACTTAGCGTTCCTAAACCGGCAGCTTCCTCGGGCATGGTTGCCCCCGCAGCTGGCACAGGCGGCCCGTTGCTCGAAACGCGGTGGTGGCAGAGGGGGGTTCCTTGACCTTCGGCGATCTGAAGCGTCGCCTCTCCTCGGTTGCCTGCGTTCCATTCTGCGTTGCAGGGCTTCTCCGTCGGTGAAATCCACCGACTCTTCGCTGTCGCTGAGGAAGGCGCTGTCTTGGAAGACGGTCGCTGGGCTCTCGGGGGTCGTGGTAGTCGGCTTCTTCTTGTGGCTGTGTTCGTAGGCCATGATTTCTCTGGTCAGCTCGGCCAGGCTCATGTCGGGTTTGGATGTCAGCTTCTTCTGCAGCCTCTCGTCCCTCAGCCCGATCACCACCTGGTCTCTGATTCGATCCTCCAGGTCGGGAAAACAGCAGTTCCGCGCGGCGTGCCTGACCCCAGCGATGAACTCGTTGGCGGGCTCGTCTGGCCGCTGTTTCTTCTGGGTAAATTGGACCCGCCAGTACAGTTCTGAGTGAGCCGGCATATAGTACTTGTTCAGCTGGTCCACCAGGTCCACGTAGGAGACCTCGGTGATGGGCACCGGGCTGAACAGGCCCACGGCAGCATCATACACGGGAGGTCCGCTGATGTATAGTACCGCGGCGGCCTTTGCTCTGTCGTCAGTGATTTTACTGACGAGGAGGAATCCCTCGACCTGGCCTAGGTGTGATTGCCATCTCTCGGGATGGCGGGTATCGAATTCCCTCACACGTCCGAAGTTTGCCATGTCGTCCGGTCCTGGGTCGCTCCTATGGAAGTTAAAACTTCCAGTGACAGCTCTTGCCGGGAACTCTCTTCCTCGGCCGTGACTTCAGCTCAGGAGCGATCCCATCCTCGTCGCCAGTGAAGTAGCCGAAGGACCACTCAGGACGACAGGCTAGTTAATTTAAGGGTTTATTTAGAGCAAGGCAAACAGAGAATAACATCGCCGGCTTTTATAGCCGGCAGCTGTCAGCGAGGGCCAATCAGGAGTGTTCATTTTGGCGCCGCATCAATCCGGACCAATCCGCGTCGTCTTCTCTTGACAGCTTAGGCTTCCGCATGGTCCGGTGTTTTGACAGCTGCGAGCTGTCAGCGGCGGCGCCTGCGCTGTACGGGGGAACTTTGACAGCTGTCAAAGTTCCCGCGTGTTCTTCTGTCAGATTTGCTTTTCCTCA
Source organism: Vipera ursinii (assembly GCF_947247035.1). Classification (NCBI taxonomy): domain Eukaryota; kingdom Metazoa; phylum Chordata; class Lepidosauria; order Squamata; family Viperidae; genus Vipera; species Vipera ursinii. The sequence goes on along the minus strand of NC_139516.1, from coordinate 169,396,429 downwards.
CGTATACTGTTTAATCACATCTAACTTAACTGTTTACATATATAATACAAATGGCACTGAAAAAAGTGCCCCCCGAAGCCACAGCTGAGCAAGACACCTGCCTGCCTGCTTGCCGGCACTCTTCCTCCTGTCCGAGGTTTTCATTCTTGTAAGCATTTCTGTTGAGGATTGGTAGGGGGTTAGGGTGGGAGGTGTTTGGTTTTTATTCTCCCCCCCCCCCTCTGCTGGGTGGTTGTAGCAGGTTTTGGTCATTTCACATAACCCCGGGACACTGTGACCATCATAAATATGAATCAGTAGCCAAGAATCTGAATGTAAATCACAAGACCCTGGAGATGCTGCAACATTCCAGCTGATTGGTGCTTCTTCTGGGCTCAGGAGCGCCAGGATCAGTGCAGAGCTCTAGCCGAAGCCTGGTACTGATCCTGGCACTTCCTGCAGCTCCAACTGTCTCTCACTCAGGCTTGTGTGGTGCTGCCATCGGTTCAGCTCATTCCCCTCCCCTGCTACCACTTTTCTAGGATGGTCACATACCACCTGCTAGGTGCCAACGTACCAGAGGTGGTACCTGTACCACTGGTTGAAAAGCCCTGCTTTATCTTAAGGAGGAAAAAGAAGTTACCTACAACTTCTTTCCTTCTAATTTCTCATTTCCCCAAACAGAAATAATTTTCCTTCTAGCTGATGTCAGTTTCTAGGATTCCTTAGAGCAATGGAAAACTAAAATGGAATAAAGACCCAGAAAGAATACAGTATGATTATAGTATATAGAATATAGTATGATTATATTTCTTAGTGGGAAGATCTATTACTCTATTTATCTGTCTAGCTGGTACTGGTCCACAGCTTACTTCCTTTAGTAATATAGGATGTTCTTTCATTCAAAAAAAAAGTGCAAGCTATGTATACTACCTCATTTTCATTTTTTGCTTTAGTATATAGTGCTTTTATTATCTGAATCATACTGATGTTATTTGTACTAGGACAACATTTGTGGTGAAATCTGGTAGAGTTTAGCCATTCTAGAGAAAGCAACTCTGCAAAATACATCATACATGATAAGAGAATGTAAAGTATGGTTGGACCCAAAGGAAGTATGATCATTCACTGACTCAGTCTGTTTGCCCTGATTCAGCATTGAGATTACTACAGGTAATTTATGTGTTAGTGTCATTCATTACAAATAACTAAATAAAATGTGAGGGCAGTGCTAGTGTTTATTTGTGTTTATTGTCAGATACACACTCAGGCAGTGGTCTTCAAACTTGGCCCTTTTATGACTTGTGGACTTCAACTCCCAGAATTCCTCAGCCAGCGTGGTACATTTATCCTTTTTCTTTTTTCAGTATAGGTTATATAAGATTACAACCTTTTCAGTCACATGCAGTTTATTTCAACCTTGCAAGGGTAGAAATGAAACATGTGCCATGAAAAGCAACATAGAAATTATTCTCCTGTTGTTCAATAATAGAAAAATTATAGTGAGTGCCAGACATCTGTCTATCTACCATCTATCTGCTATTCCTTTAAAGTTAAGCATCAGAATATTCTTTGAAAATATTTATTAACCTCCAATAAAACATTGATATATTACTATTTAATAAGTGGGATTTGTTAAAGTTCAAAGTGCATTTCATACCCTTAATATCACTGGAGAACATACAGTGTTCTGCAATAAATGAATATATTATTAAATTTTGAACAGCTTTTAGATTTCTAAGAAATTTGTGGTTATTAAGTGATATAAATTATAGGAATAATTTACTTAATTGCCCTAGTTTTGTAAAAAAAATCTATTAAACTGTTATATATAACTATGAGCAAACAATCAGCACAGAAAAATGAAATAAAAAAATAAAAGAGACCAATGCATAAGACTCATCACAAGACCAGTGAAAAATCACTTTGGAAAGTTCTGGGAATTATCACGATTTCTTAGTTTGGGGAAATGAATTGTCATTATCTGATCATTTAGGAAGATGAAACAGCAACATAGTTGAACAAGTAGTGCATCCAACTGAGGGAAAACAATTTAAAGAAAAGGAATTGGAAAAAAACTAATTGAAAAACTAATCAAAAAGGTTCAACATAATGAATACAAAGTATAAAACAAACACCTTCGTTTAATTTAGCTATTACGGTATATTATTTTCTCAATAGATGTAAAAACAAAGATTTAATGAAATATAGTCTAAAATAATAGATCTCATTTTGATTTGCAATTTATAATTTCTGGCACTTTGGGAGCTGAAAGACAAAAATTAAAAACAAAAGCAATGAAATCTTTCCCTTAAACTTTCCTAAGGTGTTCTAAAACTTACTGTGAGGAAGCTGAAGAAGCACAGTTTTTCTGGGTCTGCCCTCCTGTCTTTGTTTTCAGCAAACTCTCCTCAGAACTATTAAACCAGGGGTCTTCAAACTTGGCCCTTTTATGACTCTCTATGGTTTTGTTCAACTTGCTCTGTCAAAAGGTTTCAAGAGATACAGGTCAAGAGATACAAGTTCTGTTTCTTGTTTAGATAGCAAAACAAGCAACCTGAAACAGCGTACCTTCCATAAAAATGTATAAAACTACTGTTTATGATTGAATGAACAGAATAATTGGTGAAGGAGGGTCTATAAAGACCAAATGTTTGGTTTACACTAGTCTTAGGAGTAATAAGTAGGGCTTATTACTCCTCGTATTCTGCCCTCAGCAATTCCCATAATGATATAGCCAATCTGCTGATCTCAATAGTCCCAGGAAATTGTCTTAAACCCCTTTCTTATAGTCACTGCTGCGGTTGCCACTGATGTTCTGGTACAGCATATCCTACTGCCCCACTCATCCATTCCTTGTATTTTCTTCTCTTTGTTACTTGCATTCAGCTACTGTCCCCAATACGCATGCTGAACCACCTGTACAGCAAATTTTCTTTCTGAAATCCAGTGTCAAATATGGGTAAATGTATCCCAATTAAGCATATATTTGATACAATCATATTCCTGGGCATTACATTTGAAGGATACTAGACTGAGAAATACTGAATTTACAGTTTGTAGTATCCCCCACTCAACAGTAGTATAGGTAGTCCAACTTTGGAAATATCAGGTTTGTTACATGTTATTAAAATCCATAAACATTGAATTCATTAAAAAACTAAACATGGATACCTTGTTATTATTCTGATATATTCCCTTTTTGAACAACTACAAGTAAACACAATGTCTGTTTTAGTTCATGTCAAGATTCAACAATGCTCATTGGCATTTGAATTATAATTTCACTAAATTGCTGATACTGGACACATGAAAGAGTTATTTCTCCTTATTCTGTTGTGATGTTTAATTTATTCCCCCAACAAACACTGTTGATAAGTTCTTCAGCTGCTACTATAGAATGGAACATAGAAACTGTGAATAAACATCAGCTAAAGATGTGATCCCCTCTATCTGAAATGCCTTATGCAGATTCATAGTAGCAAATTCATGAATCTGAGCACTGATTATTATTTTCAAGCATTTATGCTTAGTTGTAGGGGGAACCTCAACATCCTCAAAAAATAACTACTTTTTAACATGCTTTTATAACTTGCTTTAAAAGATTTCAAAAAACCTGTTTAAATTGGCAAACTGAATAACAGAAAGTGATTGAGTTGACATTATTTGAGATACTGCACCAAAACTAGCTTATGTTACATAAGCACATATACATTGAAGTGGAGCTTATTCCCAGGTAAGTACACATGTAGTATACAATATGTATATGAGTATTGGCAAATAATCTTTTATTCACCTTACTTGGTGATAATATAAAGTAGATCCACTTTTCTTTTCACAGGTACTATATATTTCAGTTTCTGTTGGAATGCTATATATACCTACTGTATAATGTTTCATTTTATAAAAATGAGACAGAGTAACAGAAAAGGTGAAAGGAACTTGGAGATCTTCTAGTCCAAATCCCTGTTTAGGCAGGACACCCTATATAATTTCATAAAAATGGTTGTCTGATCTCTTCTTAAAAACCTCCAGTTTTATACCAACTTCTAACAGTGGGTATAACGTCTAACAGATATGTCATGCATTCATGCATTCATGCTCAGAGATGAGCTCTGAATCCTTTACAGAGTTTAAGTTATGTTTAAGAGTCTTACATATTATGGCAAACACTATGGATGAGGCTGATTGAAACATAATTTATTAATTTCCTGAACTGGTATTGGGGGAAAAAAGAAGCATTGCATTTTGATATATAAAAAGTGTGAAGTGATTCTTCTTTACAAATATGTATAGTCAGTAAATATCTGAATTATTATGAGGTTAAAATATGTTTATTCATGTTTTCTAATATATGAGAAATGTCTCTCTTTCCACAGTAATACAGTAATACATATCAGTGGTGTAGAAAATAGGGTTTTCATTGAGTTTGTTTGTTGTGTTGCTCTATATGTATTATTACTGCTCTTTCCAGACTGGTTTTGTACCATTCATCAATGTAAAGTTGGTTTATTTCAAGAGCTGAGTCAGCATATTTCTGGGTCCTTCAGGTTTTCTGAAATCAGAGCTTTTTTTTAATTTGGCAGTGGGTTTTTTTTTTTTGCTTTGCTTTTTTTTAAGCCACATTTCTCAGTTTGTAAGGGCAAGCCAGGTCTTGTCCAGTGTGTCTGATCTTAGTGGGAAAGGAATACCTGCAACCTTATGACAGAAGATTAATTCTTTGGGTCAGTATTTTCTTATGTTCACAATCTGTGTAAGCGATTGTATTCCTCTGATTTTCAAAACAGCCTACAGAAAATTTTTGTCTCTGCCTCTCAGCTTCCGGATTCAGTTATTTTCAATTATCTATTCCTATACATTAAAGACTCTCTACTGAAGCCTACAGCCATTATACCTTTCATGAAAAGTTTGCTTGCAAAAATGATTAAATAAATAAATAATAGATGTCATCAGGCTATGTTTTGTAACATAGACATTTTGATAGAAAGCATGACATCTTCACAGCAAGCTGGTTTCTTTTCATAACAACACTTCCTTTTTTCAAAAAAAAACAACAACCCCAAGTCCCCGGATAATAACCAATATGTCCTGTAAATGTGGATGGAAGGAACTGTTTGGCAAGAAGGGTGGAGGAGGGACACAGGGCATAGTGATCTAACAGGGCATTTTTTAGTGTTGTATTTTAAGTATTTTGAAATATGCATATGTCAAGAGGATCAAATATAGAGGATTTTGAGGCTGAAAATGGAGAGGAAAGAGGTTATTTGTTGTTTATTTTTGTATTTTCCTAACTATTGTCAAACTTTCTGTGGCACTACAAACTCATCTGTTTTACTTAGGGTTTTCTTCTCTTTGTTTATTTCTTTTTAAGAGAAGCAGAAATTCCTGACAAAAGAAATGTGTTTGATCACATACAAGCATGTAACAGCTAACAGCTCAACCCTAAATGAAATATCAAAAATTGAAAGTCTGACAGATACAGCAAACTAAGAAGATAGTTTAAACAAAATTGGCTGACATCTTGTCTTTCATAATGACTTAAGAACGAATAGAAAAAATAGAATGCTCCACACTGTCTAACTACCTAGCTGGTGAATTTTCCTCATGAACAAAATTCAGGCATGTCTTCACAGATAATAGGATCTCAATGCAAAATGTTTTAGTGTAATTATTTAGTGTAATATACAACAACATTATAGTGTAGTTATTTAGAATTTTAAAACCTACACCATGTTAAGTTTGTTGTCTGAATAGCAAAAAGTAGATATTCTTTGGAGTGCTACACTGTATCTGTGATCCAACTGGTATCTATACCAAACTACAATGTCAGAGAAATGACATATGAGTGTGGTAATGTCTGACACACATATGTAAAATATGTTATTTGTGGGTTTACATTGGCCATGATTCTTCATTTTACATCATTTTACATTCTATGCCCTACCCCTTGCTTATCCCTTAGATCAGGCATGTCAAACTGCTGGCCTGTGGGCTGGATGTGTCATGCCGAAACTGCATCCACCCCATTGACAGCAATGGGAAAAAAAATCATGATATGTTGCACGACATCACGTGACATCATGAGTGTGACATGCCTGCCTTAGATGCTAATATCTTTTTGTTGGCGAGATTCTCTAAGATATGTTTGAAGCAATTTCAAGTGGGAAAACATTAGGCAGGTCATAGTGCTCAAAATTTGTCTTCCTATGTCCTGTTTTTTTTCATATGAAAGAGCTTTTTACTTTTTTGTTCCATAATATAAAATAAATCTAGAAATATAGATGTGCAGAAAAAAAATGTAACCTGCCCGTTATTCTTATTAGTTTGAAATTGTCCATTTCTACAAACCTTTTCACATATTTAGCTACATATATTTAAGCTTCCTTAAACATAACTTTAGATTGACATGGACACATAATTCGACATGGGAGTAAACTATGTCTGCTTTTTAGGTGACAAAACCCTTAGGGAAAAAACACAGTTTGTCTTTTTATTGCAATACATTAAAATTTATCTTCTATGTGTCTGGCTTTTAATGATTCTTTGTTCTTCTTGTGATAGATCTCATCAAGACTACAGCCCTTTTCCAGCAGTATTCAAACTAGTAAAATTCACCACCAAACAGCAAAAAGCCACTTCATCAATAAATTCTCATCTGACATGACATAATTTAAAATATACAGCACCAAAATTTATATACATAGATTTCATTTACAAACTGAATATTTCCTGGCTTTCACATAGAACCAAATTGTGCATGGTTCAAAATTTCATCAAAGCCAAATTTCATGCAGCTATATGTGCATAGGTATCTAAATTGCAGACTTCCGCCCCATACACAAGGATACTCTCTTTAGCTTAATAGAAGACAAGGATGGTCACCGTTACAGTTTTAGTAACACATGTTCCAAGATGTCATGGTTCTGACATATGAAACTCTTCAAAGAACTTCGAGGCATTGTTTATCTTAAAGAATCTTTATTCGAATAGCATAGCATCATAGTCAAAGCCAAAATCTGAATTACCCTCCCCTGAACACATAGTATCAAAGCACAATTCTCTCCTCTAATTAACAGTCACAAATCACATTCTCCAATTAGTTTGAAATGCAGACTTTCCCCTCCAGTTCTCCAACCCACCATTTCTTATCATCTCTTATTTCAAACAACCTTGAATCATACACCACTATGATATTGTTATGTCTAATTCCCATACATTCTTCCTCCCCCCCTGCCAGTATCATCTAATTCTAACTCTTAGAGTAACACACAAGTTAAGGAAAATGGCTGCATCTCCATATATTGTCAAAGCCATCCGATGTTAGCATCATTGAGACAAGGATAGCAAAGATTGATAATAAACACAACACAGAAATTCTCTATCATGTGCAAAACTACAATGCCTCAATAAGATAAAAATTATAAGGGATATTTTTATGAGACTGATCTTGTTTTTGATAAATTCTAGTGCCGGGAATGTATACAAACTCTATTGGGCTTCTTTTTTTACATGTGAATAAGGCATCTGTTAAAAGTTGACTCTGTGAGGTTCAAACCATTCCTATGATTTCAACAGCTTCCAAAAAGAAACTTTTTCTTTTACTCTTTTATGAAACTGACATTAGATGAAATAATGGGAAAATGTTCCTATATTTTATATACTTCCTCCAAATATCATATTTATTTCAATATGATACATAAGATTGGCAAATTCTTCTAGGATGCATATTGACTGTTCAAGAGGAGTGAATTTTCAATACATACAAATGTAAAATAATTTAGAACAAGAATTTTGTATCTAGGAACTTTTGCAAATGATTTTGTTTCTTAAAGATATGTAATTTAAGTGTTTTAAGTGTCTCCTGGGCTAAATAGCAAGCTCTGATTCCAAGCTCATGTTAATAACCAGAAACCTGGTTCAGCACTTCCATTCATTCAGAAATGTCTAACTGAATTCAGATGACACACCATTATCTCCCAAGGCAATCTTTTCCATTACTGAATAGCTTTTGCCTTCAATATTTTTTTCCTGGTGCCCAAACAAAATCTACTTTCTTGTAATTTAAACTCATTGTTTCTTATCTTGAATTTAGGACAACTCTGAGTAATTCTACCCTGTCTTCTAGATCACATTACTTCACATACTGGAAGACTCCTATTTTATTTTCTCGCAGTCTTCTCTTCTATCAGCTAAATAAATTCAATACTTGTAGCTAGTCCTTATTTTTGCCCTTACAGGCCCTTTATCATCTTAATGACGCTCCTATATGCATATGTCAATATGTTAATGTCCTTCCTAAAATGACCTGCAGCTTGATCAATGCAAAATCAAGAGGATTTATACTGACTTATCTTAATTATGATACTATATGTCTGTTGAATTTATTCGGTATAAATTCTCCTATAGTCGAAAGGATTTTTTTCCCTTTTCTGACTTCTTTTAAACTAATTACAAATGCACATTAAGGCAAATTTTGATTCTCAAAATGAAACCTAATATAAACTTCTATTAGAAAGGTGAAAGCCTTCCTCTTTTAAACCTGACTGCTTTTATCCAACATTTGAAAGGAGGAGGTTTTCTGTGTGTCATCTGAGATAATAAGTTCATCTTCACTGGATGTTTAAACTAGGATTCTACATCAAGTACTTTTCCAACTTGTATATGGTACAATTGTTTGAAATAAGCATGAGATTAAAATAAAGCAATCCTTACCAATAAAGTTAATGTAATGATAGTACATTATTATGTTAGTTTCCATACAACAATAGCTACTTCTGTATTTAGAACTTTATATAATCTTTTTATATAAACCAACCCAGTGATGCCCTCAACGTGATGTCCCATTGCCTGGAAGTGGTACGGATTTGGATGGGGAAGAACAGGCTCCGGCTCAACCTGGCCAAGACTGAGTGGCTTTACGTACCGGCATCTCGTTTAGTCCAAGAGGTTCCATCTTTGGTTATGGGAGGAGAGGTGTTACCTCCCATTGATAGGGCACGCAATTTAGGCATCCTCCTGGGTTCACAACTCAGTTTTGAAGATCATATTGGAGTCGTGGCCAGGGGGGCATTTGCCCAGGTTTGCCTGGTGCGCCAGTTGAGCCCCTATCTGGACAGAGATGCCCTACGTATGGTCACTCACGCACTCGTTACCTCCCGTATAGATTACTGCAATGCTCTCTACATGGGGCTGCCCTTGAAGACCACCCGGAGGCTTCAGCTGATGCAGAATGCGGCCGTGCGGGTAGTGATGGGAGCATCCCGATACTCTCACATTACATCCCTCCTGCATGAGCTGCATTGCTTACCGGTTGTCCTCCAGGTGAGATTTAAGGTGCTGGTACTTATTTATTTATTTATTATTACTTATTTACTTATTTATTTATTTATTATTGGGACTTATAAGCCCTACAAGGCTTAGGCCCAGGATACTTGCAGGACCATCTGCTGCCTGGAATGATCTCCCATCACCCAGTACGCTCACACAGAGAGGGCCTCGTCAGGGTACCGTCGGCTAGACAATGTTGGCTGGTGACCCCCAGGGGGAGGGCCTTCTCTGTGGGAGCGCCAGCCCTATGAAACCAACTTCCCCTTGAGCTCCGGATGGCCCCGGATCTCCGGTCCTTTCGCCGCGACCTCAAAACACTTCTTTTCCATCAGGCTGACCTGGACTGACAGGGATTTTAAAATGTTTTTTTAATTTTTAACTTAAAATTTTAACTTATTCTATTGGGGCTATTAATTTAATTTCTTTCTTAACTTTTGTATCATTGTATTTTATTGTTGTTAGCCACCCTGAGTCCTTCGGGAGATAGGGCAGCATATAAGTCCCAATAATAAATAATAAATAAATAAAATAAATAAATATAAGCAGAAAAAATGATTACTGCACATGGAGATTGAATAAAACCTGGCCACCATTCTCTTTCTTGTTTTTTTCTTCACAAAATCAAACATGTGAAACCTATGAAAAGGGGATTCTTTTTCTTGAGAGGTAGTATATTGAAAGTGAATATGGTTTTAAGAATATTAAATAAACTAATAGAAGCGGAAGCATAATTTGACCGTACGCTTAGACTGAAGTGTTTTGACAGTGCTCTTGGGAGGGGTAGAAACATGCTTTCATTTAAAATTAATGAAAGCAGATTATAGTTAGTGTAGAGCTGAAAAATGTGACCCTGTTCTGCTATCATGTCCATAGCCTCTAATGAAATAACTGTCACAAATCTGACCCAGCTTGCTGAAGCTGTAATGACAATTCATACAACTATTAGTAGACAACTAGTGCACATACATTGTGCTCTTCCAAGGTTGGTGCACAATTTGGAGTTCCTGGACTCACTTCTGATTGATGAACAGGGCGGTGGGGCTTTCTCACAACTTCATTTCATGCATTAACTGTACCTCTTCCTGGATGGGATGCTCTACTATCTTCACATCTTACTAATATCCTAGTTGGACTATTAAAACAAGTATATATATAAAAGCAGGGACGCGGTGGCTCAGTGGGTTAGGATGCTGAGCTTGTCGATCGGAAGGTCGGCAGTTTGGCGGGTCGAATCCCGAGTGCCGCGTAACAGAGTGAGCGCCTGTTACTCGTCCCAGCTTCTGCCAACCTAGCAGTTCGAAAGCACGTAAAAATGCAAGTAGAAAAATAGGGACCACTCCGGTGGGAAGGTAACAGTGTTCCGTGCGCCTTTGGCGTCTAGTCATGCCGGCCACATGACCACGGAGATGTCCTCGGACAAGTGCTGGCTCTTTGGCTTTGAAACGGAGATGAGCACCGGCCCCTAGAGTCGGAAACGACTAGCAGGCATGTGCGGGGGAACCTTTACCTTTACCTTTATATATAAGAGCAGTGGTGATGCAGTGATTAGAATGCAGTACTGCAGTACAGCAGCTCGCCAGTTCAATTCTCAATGTTAACTCAGCCTTCCATCCTTCCGAAGTGGGTAAAATGAGGACCCAGACTGTTGGGCGCAATATGCTGACTCTGTAAACCACTTAGAGAGGGCTGTAAAACACTGTGAAGCAGTATATAAGTGCTATTGCTATATGTGGGCTGTCCTTAAAGTGCATTTAGAAGCTGCAATTAGTACAGAATGCAGTGGCCTATGCAGTTTGGGGTGTTCCTTGGTATGCCAGTGTAACTCCTCTGCTTCATGGACTGCATTAGTTACCAGTTCCAATTCCAGGTTCAAAGACAGCATAGCATGGTCTAAATTCCTTCTCTAGAATAGAGTGCTGAAATAGTGCTAGAGATTCATGCCTTCTTTGTCACAGTGTCCGCCCAGAGTTTTATCTCTGAATGAGATTGACCCTGTTAGCCCTCAGAAAGTCTTGAAGACCTGGACTTTTCCTCAGGCATTGAGGCCACCTTGTTAGTAGAACCTATCAATTATGTTTACATTGAGTTCCAGTTTTAGGGATCTTGGCTTAGTTGTAAAGTTTTTAATTTGTATCCTGTTTTTATCTTTGTATTGTGAGCCTTCCAGAGTCACAGGACCATGGCTATATAAATTAGATAGATGGATGGGTATGTTTATGTGTAATTGTGTGTGTGTGTGTTCTGTTACAAATATATTAGGCATTTTTCATCTAGGTACCATCTAGAACAAATAATCTTGTACTAAGGAAATAAAAGCTATTTTCTTTTTTTTATCTTTTGTGTCTATAATTGCAAGTTCTGGGAAAAAACAAGTGCTAAATTACTTCCCACACCCACCCTATAAGTAATCACTTTTTCATTTAAATCAATAGCTAGAGACAGCTGTAAGCACCTTGTGCCAAAAAAATGTATTCAATGTTTTAGATATAAATGAGTTTTTTTCCACTTCAGAGCTTGGTTTAGAACCACATATCAATATACATGGCCCAGTGTTATTGCATGAAAAGAAATGCAGTGATTCTAGTAGAGGAGTGTTTGTTTCCACATTTAGCTGCCACAGTGGTTTTATTTTATTTTATTTTATTTTCTGGCAGGCATTTTGTGCTTGAAACATATGCATATTCTGTAGCTCTGGTTAGAAGTTGTACTATGAAATTTATGGTGACCCTGCTTGCAACTAAAACCATAGGACTCGGGTACATAGCATGATGTTCCCAGGGTCAGTTGCTCAGAAAAGCTGTAAAATGAACTCTGATTATGATGAGTCTGAGATCACTCAATTCAAGGAAAGCCATCAACACTTCTTCACAGTCTGAAATTACAGCTCTCTCATTAATTAATAGCACACATCCAGAAGATGACCCTGCCATAGCTTTTGCAATTTCTCAGTCATATAGCAGTCTGATATTGGGCTTATTTGCCTTCTAACACAGTAGCAGACAAGGGCATAGATGAAAAGATCTCTTGACTGTCAGCCTGCTTAACCTTTGGTACTCTGTGAATCTTATATAGAACTCTCCAAGGTACTGACAGTGTTTTATTTAGATCTACTTATGCATATTTCACTCATTTCAAGAGAGAGAGTGTGGGATAGTTTGCCAGGAGTCAAACTCCAAGAATAATCAATCAATCAATCAATCAGTTTTTAGATTTTTCCAAGGTGTTCCGTCAAGTTAGTATGCATAGCACACACACACACACACACACACACACAGAGAGAGAGAGAGAGAGAGAGAGAGAGAGAGGTAAATATTGCAAATATGCAGACAAATTGAGAAGCAAGCCAGCTGTCTAACTTGGATTGTATCTGTGTTACTGCATTGATATTTCTCTATCCTATATTTGGTACTATTTTAACATATTCTGCCTGTTTCCAATGTTTTAAAATTATCACCTGAACTATACAAGCCTCCATCCCTCCATTCTCCAACTCATTAGTACACTTCGTTAATTTCCCTCATTCTCATATACACATTAGGGATGAATCACTTTGGGTATAATCCTGAGTATCAGGATTATAAATAGAGGGGGATTTTTGTGTGATAATTTAATTGTTCAATTAAGTTGTTCAATTAAGTATTTGATTGTGTATTAAATTTACATGCTGCCCATCTCCCAGGGACTCTGAGCAGTTTACAAATTGTTAAAAAAACTAAAACACAAACCAGCCCTCCCCCAAAAATCCAATATTTGAAGGATATTAATTTATCCTGCAGAAATTCTCTCAATGTTGTGATGTCAGTCACCTTTGGAGACTGACTCCCAAACTCCACTGACTAGTGACCATTGATCTATTCCCCTCCATCCTTTACCTTAAACCAGGATGTGCTACTTGAGATCCTTTTAACTGGCTACTCAGCATTAGCTGAATTTTCATCAAACCCAGGACTGCCTAAGCCACGGGTGTCAAACTTACCATGTCACATGACATGTTGTGATGTATCATGACTCTTTTTGCATTACTGGCAAAGGGGTGGGTGCGGCTTCAGTATGATGAAACTGGCCCATGGGCCAGAAGTTTGAAATCCCTGGCCTAAGCTTTGGGTGACATGTTTGAGTGGAATGTTCACCTTCTAGGAAGCCCAGTTTAATTACCAAAGGAGTGGCTTCATGTAATAAGTGAATACAAAAAAATGTTAAAATAAGAACATTTAAATCTTCTATGCCATTACATTTTGATGGCACATTCTCATTAAACATCAAGGCTACATATTGTTAAACTGTAGATACACTGAGCCCCTAATAGGGATATATGACTCATAACACATATGCCTATGTTTTAATCAAAAACAGGCATTGGAAATGAACTATTCAGCATACAAAACATGAATATGTTCCATCATGTAACTTTTAGTATGAATGCAGATCAATATTCGGATATACAGTATAAGATCTTTCTGGTGTCAGAATTCATTCATAGTTTTATTCTGTAAAAGGCAATTATGAAAATGCTTCTTATAATACGAAATTAGCCTCCAGTTTTAATAAATGAAATGGACTATTATATATGCACTGTAAAAGAAATTCTATATAAAGAAAAAATTTCAGGGTCATTTCTGCCTAAAGCAGAATTTAAATTAGATTTTAAAGAGGCAAATAAAATAGAAATAGAAAGTAATCTATGGTAAAAATCAAACCTGTGATAACCATTTCCTTTTGAAGTTTGAAGATTATAATCATGACAAGTTTTGCAACTGAAAACAACAAGCAATTTTGCAGCAAATGACAAAACACAGATTATTTTTACATTTTCCTAGGATCATTAAAATAAAACCAATTATGTATACTAGTCAACAATTTTCTCTTTGATACTATAATATGACATAAGGACATTATGTCTAATATGACATAATGATTGAAGTAAGTTTATTTAATGTCATGGTGGAAAGGATGCTGTAAGCCTGATTACAAAATGGCTATTATTTTTAAATCATATATATTATAAGTATATGGGATAAAAATCAGCTAAGGAACCTTCCAAGCATTTGAAGTTTAAACCTTTTTCAGGAGTTCCACACTTGGTATAATGAATGCATGTGGTATTTTGATATAAATACTTGCTTCCTTCTTATGTGAGTGTCTTATTCTATACCTTGGAACAACTGTTGGAACAACTGTTCCAACTGCTTTCAATAAGTTTCTTGAACTTGAACTATTTCATGTGTCCAGGTGTACATCATTCCTTGGAAGTAAGTCCAGTTAGCTGACAGGAATTTCTTCTCTCCTCTCTGGGGTTTGCGGGATTTTTATTGGCACAGTCATTTAAACCAAGAGTTCAGCAAAGAAAGCATCGCTGCATGATACAAAGTGGAGCATCCTCCTGAAAAATAAATGCCCCAAAGCCCTCTTCATTTTAAGTATCAGTTGAGTTAATTGCGTATATAATTAGGTTTGTTTAGATGTTTGCTTTCTCTCACCTTTCTGCCCTCTGCTATTTCACCATTATTAAGGCAGGAACAGCTAACACATAGCTGTAAAAGTCAAGGACAGGAAGTGGAATGTAGACTTTATGTAGAAAGTAGTTGCATGTGTGTGTTCATACACTTACACATACTGAGTTTTGGTTTTGTACAGCTTATGCTTTACAATGAGAATAATACCTAATTAACACATTACTTTATCAAGTGCAGAAAATGATAGTTGTAGTTCTAACTTTTCAAAAATTTTGTTGTTAATTACTGGATTTTGGCATCAACTACTTAGCCAAAAATAGTAGAATGATATGCCAACCTGACAAGAGGCGATTTGTATGTGATTGCCTAAGTAACACTTAAAGCATGTACTTGAATTTCCATCTGTTTAGCTGGGAGATAATGTATGTTTTTTTAGCCAATAAACCCTGGCTTCTCAAATCAATTGAAAAGCAAGGAGTGTGATTTGAACATTAAAATGATAATGTTTTAATGGATTTATTTTGGTTGGAAGCCAAAGAAGGGTAAAAACTAATAGCAAAGAGACTCAATTATTCACCAATGGTGCGTTCTGAAGGCAGAAAAAACTAAGAATTAACTCAGCCTTCTCCAGCAGCAGGAGAACTCCTAGATGCTGCTTAAATAATTGAAATAATAATAAATACCATAATCATACATGTCTCAGTGGCAATGCAGTGTTATCATTAGGGATAACATGAAATATTTTCTTTGAAATTACAATGCTGTGCCTACAATTCATAGGATATCTTAGATTGGAAATGAAAAATGGTTATGGGGTTTGCGTATACACCCACGCAGAAAGTAAATGGGGAAAAATGAAATATGCATTGCGATGTTGCAATATGAGCCCTTTTGTACATGCATCATGATGCCACACTTATAATGCACATTTATCATTTCGATGAAACCTCTAGATTTAATATATATGTCTGGTGGCTTGTATCACTGGCACAAAAAGAAAGCAGGCAAAATATATCTTCTCTACACCAGACTGTGCTGGAAAATATCTGACATTGGAAATGGGACTTCATCTTTCTTTAGAGCCTCTGGATGAAACCAAAAGTTCTGTAATTTTAGCCCATACTCTGATTCATAAAGTCCAGCTTATGATAAATCTTATATGTGTGTCTATAACTACAGGGCATATGACTGAATTCAGCTGAATTAATTCCAGAGTATACAAGGCATATTCATATTCTCTAGCAACCTGGAATTACATTCTGCTATAAAAAGTGACAAATCACATGTTAGTTTCAAGGTGCTGGTGATGACCTATAAAGCCCTATATGGCTTGGGTCCAGGATATTTGAGGGAACACCTGCTGCCGGCATCAAGCTCCCTTTGTCCTGTGCGCTCCAACAGGGAGGGTCTTCTCAGGGTGCCGCCGGTCAAAGAATGCCGGCGGATGACACCCAGGGGGAGGGCCTTCTCTGTGGGGGCGCCTGCCCTCTAGAACTAGTTGCCTGTGGAGCTTAGGACTGCCCCCGACCTTCGATCATTCCGCCGAGACCTGAAGACCTGGCTCTTCAAGCTTTCCGGCTCAGGCTGAGTTTTAATTGGGTTTTAACTGGGATTTTACATGTTGCAGGGACTTAGTTTTATCTTTTTTAAATTGGTCTTAATTTTTGTATTAATGTTTTAAAATTATACCCTGTAAACCGCCCTGAGTCCTTCGGGAAAGGGCGGTATATAAATTCAATAAATTAAATTAAATTAAATTAAATTGTCCCAAAGGCTTTTGCATGAGGCAACTGGATTTTCTTTTTTCTCTTTGAAGATGTTTCGCTTCTCATCCAAGAAGCTTCTTCAGCTCTGATGGATGGTGAGGAATGGAAGGATTTATATGCAGACAGCTGGTCATTTGCATTATTTTAGAGAATTGTTGATGCCACCTGGAGGCTTATCTGTGTTGTCTCATTTTTTTTCTTGAATATAGCAAAAAAGCACTAAAAATAATAAAATAATTTAAAAATTATTTTAAGACAGAATCAAAATGTCTTAGACTCAGTTGTATACCAAGGACTGTAATTTATATGTTTCTTTCTTTGTTTATTTTAGCAGAATAGGGTGAAATTTGCAGGTAAGGCAGAGATTTCAAATTTTACAGGGATTTTTAAGCTATATTCATTTACAATCTTTTTAAAGTGATACTTTAAAAAACGGTTTTTTGTATGTATGACTTCTTTGAGTATATTTAATTACAGAAGTACTTTCTGTGAGGTAAAATCCATGGCATATGATTTTTATACAAAGTTAAATGGTACTTTTAAGGAATTATGATGATCCTTTATCAAAGAAATGAAGCTTATAGTTGAAAGTATAAGGGCTGAAACTTTTAATTGTTTTCACATATCCATGCAGAAGATGCTACAAAAATGATGAATGTTGTCAAGAGTTTCTGAGTTTGACTAGTATCCATGATAGGTGGCAGAACAGCTATAGAAATAAATCAAACAATTATCATACAAGAACCCATGATGACAGTTACATAACAATGAAGCAAAATCCCTTGAGCAATCCATTCCTCCATATCTTCATCTTCCATAATTTTGTAACTGAAGCAATTGATAGTAACCTGATCAGAAGAATTATTTTCATTTTATGTTAATTAATTTTATTTTACTCTACTGTGCTCCTTCTGCATTAAATTGTTTTGTGTATAGAGTAAATAGAGTACATTGCTGAAAAATTGTTTTAAGATAGAATCAAAATGTCTCAGACCTACTCAATCTCAGAGGCCATTATACAGAATCTATCCTTATCTGCAGCTTTCACTAATCTATTGTATACTCACAACAGAAAAAATATTACTCTATTGATTCAAGCATTAAAATAATTGCCAACTGATTCTCAACTGTCAGTGCTTAACAACCAACTAATATTATGTTATTCTACATAACAATAACAGCAACAAAGCTTTGAAATCACATTATGATACACCCACTTATCCCCCTTGTATACTTTTCATATACAGCAGTTTCCACTTTGGCATTGAGCTGTAATACTTTTGGAGCCAATTTGCCATCCCAACATTAACTAGAGCAACTGGTGATTAAGAATCTACTGAGTAAAAATTAGGAATATAACACAGATCATTAAGAAGTTATTATATTTGAGCTTTACAATGTTTAGACTAATTTCAGTATTTCACAAATGCGGATAATGGAGTCTCATCTGTTGTGCTTGCTCATTTACATTATTATTATGTTCTTTCTGGTATCAGAATGAAACACATCAAGTATGAGCTGGAGGGTATGATTTCATAGTCTCTTCTTTGGAAGTAGAACTGAAAATTTCACATTTAAAAACAATTCTGCCCTTTCAATGACAACTCAAACATATATGCCTTTTATACTGCTTCTCCAAATACAGAGGAATTCTTCCAGTATAAATAATGATAATATATATAAAACTGTGCCTGATCGTATTTTTATATGTATAAATAATGGAAGACATCTTTAATTAAAATATCCTTATTTATTAAAATGCTATTCAGATTTTTTGAAAAATAACTTTGCATCTAACCTATTTTACTGATAGATTAGGAATCACCAAAAACAACATACAACTTCAATGAAGGTATTTTCATGTATCTTTTTCATGCAATTTATGTATAGTTTTACACGTGCGTGCGCGTGCACACACACAGACGAATCACTTATCAGTCCATTCTTTTCTATATGTTTTATATTTAAATACATTCTTTAATTTGCTAATTTAGATTCTTGGTATGCTTCCTTTATTGTGGAACGTTGTCATATAGCAAGTTGTAAATTTGTAAAATAAATAAAAGAAATATCATTGTTTTGGTCTTAGAATTCATATGTTTTCCTATTGAGTGCTATGCCTTTGAATACCTGCTGGGACACACTTAAAAAGTACTTTGGATAAATGTAAACAATTAATACATAGACACATACATACATATACACATACACACAAACATACTTTCAAATGAAGAAACAAGTTTCCCTGGAAACATTTTTTGAAGGGGTTTGTCCTTGTCTACTTCCTTTCTCTAGGTATGAAAAAGAAGGACTGGCTATAGATCTTGGCAGTAGAATCATTATATGGACAAGAAACAGGAGACAAAGCAAGGTGTTAACCCAGAGAACTATTATTGCAAACAGCACAAAGAGCATAAAATTAAATCAAGAGATCAATTGACTGTAGTGGAATTTAATTTTCAATAGTTTTCATATGGACAATTAACAGAAAGTTGTAGGTCGATAACAGAATATTTGGATTGTACAGCACAAAATAGAATTTGAAATTGAATTCTGTACAAAAATGAACATGTAATTGCTAAAATATACAAACTTTTGTTGAAATTTGAAATTATAGACCAGGGGAAAGTGTATGACAAAATGGACTAAAAACTTTGGACATAATATACTGATGGAATGTAGAAAAATATGTGGCTGAAAGGACTGATATTTATGTTTACGTTACATTATAATTACATTTATATTAATGTAAAATTTATATTTTACATTACTCTTTAAAGCAGGGGTGTCAAACTGGTGCCCACGGGCCAGATGCATCATGTGCAGGCCACACCCACCCTCGATCTGCAAAGGCAAAAAAGGTCATGACATGTCATGATACATTATGTGACGTGATCAAGGTTGACACCCAAGACTTTTATAAAATGATATATCATTGGTATATGGCTCCAGAAAAAACTACCTAGGATGTAAAAGGGTACTTCAAATTATTGTTGCAAATTTAGAAAACTTGAAGTGTCATTCTATCATGTTTAGTGGATTTGCAAAAAAAATCAGATACTTTGGGGGTCAAATACACACAGTGCTATAAAGAATTTTAAAGATTAATGTTCAATTGAAATTAGAACTGGTCTTGTTGGGGCTAATGGATAGACAAATAAAAAAGAGTTCTGGAAGGTTATTTTTATACTTAATTCCTGCAAGTTTATTATGTGCAGAAATATAGAAAGATTGTAAAATACCCACAACAGAGAAATGACTGAAAATGACAGAACTAGCAAGGAAAAAGGAGAAATAACAACATTTATTAGTGGACTTTTTGCTGCAAAAAAATGAACTTGGGATTTATGAGCTTGATGATTAGAAAGTTGAAGGTAGAGTATGGCAGACTACAGAAAGAAGGAAATTATTTTTTAACTTTAGAAAGATGGTAAAATATAAATATCCTTGTAACCTTTTTTATAAGATTGGAAGCTTCTTCCCTTTGCACATTCTCTCACGTTATTTTTCTTTACTGTTCCTTTTTAGAAATATACCTGGATAATTGAGCATATACAATACATAGAATGTTCAAAGTATCTGGGAGTGTTTTTAACTGGATTGGCAATCATAAGATACATACCTTTCATGTTATACAGACTACCCAGAAGAGTGTAATAGCCAACATGTCATTACCCTGTACATCCCAGGTGCAATTAAGCTTTTTATATTTGATTTCAGTCATAGAAGGTAACCCAGTCAATTTTTTTGAAAAAAAAAAGTTTCATCAGGCTCACTATGTCTTCAGTATAGCCTTTCCTAAATATATGGGCTTTTTCCTAAAGTCAGAGACCAGAACAAGGATGAATACCCTCAACTTAAGGCTTAAGAAGATTTTCTTTGCACAGGGCTTAACTCTTTTAATTCTTGCTGACAGTTTATATCCACTTGAAACATAAGATCAAAGAGTTTGCATCAATATGGATTTTTCTCAGAACTGCTAAGGGAATTGGGCTGTGATCAGTCAAAAGCTGTACTAAAGCAAGGACTGGTAGATGTTAACAATAAGAGAGAGTTGGGCATCTGCCCCATAAATATTTGAGAAGGCAATCGTGCACTGTCTCTATGCCAGCAAAGTATTTTGAATTTATACTCACTCAATTTATTTTTCCCCCCTAGCAGTATTGGGAGATAGATTCAGGAACATTCCCCACAGTTACAGAACCTCTCCTTGTGGCTCCATGGCCATTAAAAGCCAGACACATGGTCTGTTTTATTGTACCTTTTATAAGATGAAATATAATATCTCAGTGTTGTTTAAGTTTAGAAATATTATTGAACATCTGGAAAGTATCTTTGTGATGACCAGGATTCAAAGACCAATCTTCAAATTGGCAAATTTTGCTACTTTGCTTATAAAACTACATTTCAAATTATGTCCAACTACTCATAGTTTCTGCTTATAATATGGTTTACTACAAATTATTATATATTATAGTTGAGTTACTTCTTGTACTTGGGATTGTGTATATGAGACTTACTGAACCCACTAGTGATTTCCATACACTGAGTTCAATATGGCTTTATAATGTTCTTAATTTGAACATTGTGCAGATTCTTAGACACAAGACATTGCACAGCTATATAAATCTTTATTGCACATTAGGATGGACCCTTTTAAACAATTTTGTGATTCTTACACCCATTGTAATTTAATTCTTCTGTTCCCTATGCTTCCCATATTGAAAAATAGTTGGTTGAAAAATAGTTTTTATCCCAGAGCTGTAACTATATTAAATACCACAGTACAGTGCAACATCGAAGTGTAATATTAAGGGCAGCACAATGGAGAATAGAATGTGAAGGATGTGTGTATATAATGTATGTTCTTATTTGTGTTTTTTACTTGTGTAATGTACACTGTAGACAGGACTTAGTTTTGTTGTGAGTTACACAATGACAATAGATATATTCTATTTTATAGTTAAAATTTTTGCCTTAAGATTTTGCCTCAAGAGTCATTTGCCTTGAGGTGGATGAGTTTTGGTTGTTAAAATAGTTGCCATATCTGCCCTGAAAAACTCTGGTTGTCAAAGATCCGTTAGTAGGAAATGTGCGACATATGAGGTTTAAGAAATATGATGTTTTTACAGAAACTTTGAGACATACATTTTCAGGTGCAGTAGAATTCTTTGGACACCTAACTTTTTATTCATATTGTTATATTTTGCAAATAACATCATTTAACTACTAAGTTGATATTTTCTTGCTTTTCAATAGCAATTTTAATGAATTTATCCTTTGTGACACTTGCATTTGTCTTTAAATGCCACCAGATAACAGGGTTTTAATCATTCCAAATAGCTTTTTAATTATAGACCTAATTACTTTTTCAGAAGGTTAAGCTGCACAAACAAGAATAAAACTGTTTGCTTGCGATGTGTGTTGAGAAGTATGTAGTGTTTTCACATTACATATTCAGTAAACTTTCTCGGTCAGTTTGATCTGACATTTTTAAAAAATGTCCCTGTACATCTGAAGAGAAGAATTAGATTTAAGGACAGTTTAACATTCAACTATATGCACTGCCCATTAATCTTTTAATTAATTATGAAATCAAAGTCAGACATTTATTTCAACCTAAGTCACTGTGCATGTGTGCATGCATTCACAATGCCCATGTATATATGGAGTTAATTTTAAAAAGGGTATTTGTAATGTATTTGGAGTCTTTTCATTTATATTGAACTTCCTTTATGTTTCCGGAGGGCAATGATATATTAATGAAATTATTTGTAAAATCATTAATATAAAGGATTGTTGGGATGGAGATTCTTTATGAAGGGAACCACAAAATTAATTTATATTCCATTCTTTTGTTTAATAATATATTCTGAGAGTTGTTTGTAAAGTATGAAATGAGGACTGAGCAGACTTATTTGGCTTGCCTCATTCCTTCCTGTTGAAAATAATTCTGGGTGAAACAAATGATATTTACTTGGTCAATGATTTTTAAAAAATGCAACACCAAAGTTAAATTAAGTAGATGTGATAAAATATTAACATAACAAATATAACATAACTAATAAAAAATGTAACATACACACTACGATGGTCTGTTGATTGCCTGCACAACTGTAAATCTAATTATTAAGTAAAAAATTATATCACCTAAAATGAGATAGCTAGTATGTATTAGATCTGAAATTATAAATTAAACAGGAAGATATTATTTCTGTGACTAGTTATGCCTTATTTTCATTGCAGCAACACTACTTTTGGCTACTGCAGAAGTGATTTAGGTTTTAAATTTTCTAGAACAATGTTTGTCAACTTTGTCAACTTTAAGATGTGTGGACTTCAACTTTTAAAGTTGCTGAGATAAATAAACACTGTCCTAAAAGATGGCTCTCATAGAATTGCCTGGTTTTCCTGGAAATGTAGATATTAGGGGCATAATACAGTAATATCCATGTAGAATTTACAGTGTAATAATAGATTTGAAATGGTATCTCTTAATGCTGTGCAAATCCAAATATTTTCATCAATCCTATAAAATTAAATGCAATTTTGATACTATATGCTACATTATGTGCAGTTAGATGAGATACCTCAGTAGTTGCTCTAAATAAGGGTTTTCAGTGAGAACCTGAGAAACCCATGTAATTTTGGGGAAGCTACAAATTCTCTTTATGGGCTGAATTCAAAGCATGATCTGTGAACCAGAAACTTTGTCTTTCCAAATGAGCAGAAATCAGCAATTAGTTACAACTTTTATGATAATTATAGTAGTGGATGACATCTGCATGAACAGCAGCCCTTATTTATATAATCATAAATGAAATAATTACATAATTAAATTTTAAATATTATACTGTTGGAAGGCCTAAATAATTCGCTTAATGTAATTCCTTACTTAATTCACAAATTCAGATTAAAAAATTCTCAACAGATGGCTGTCCAACTTCTGTTTGAACTCTTATACCATCTCTTTGGGTAAATATATATTTATATATTATCTGTCTGTCTGTCTATCTATCTATCTATCTATCTATCTATCTATCTATCTATCTATCTATCTATCTATATATCTATCTATCTATCTATCTAAAACCATTATATATATATAATGGTTTTAGATAGATTATATATTAGATAGATTATATATATATTATATATAGGCTGAAAACAGGAAATAAAGATTTGCCCCATGTTTGGGGCCTAGCAAGGTAATCTAAATAGTTAACATTTGACACATATCTCCCCTTGCAGAAAGCTAACAGAGTGAGAGAGATCCTGTGGCTCAAGAGGTAAATACACTGCCTAATGTGCAATCAGCCCAGGTTCGAATCTCAGAAGGGTATGGCTGACTGATGAAGACTAATGAGTCAGAAATGCATTTCAGTCTCCCTTAATTCTTTGTTAGTAATTTACACACACACACACACACACACACACACACACACACACACACACACACATATATATATATATATATATATATATATATATATATAGAGAGAGAGAGAGAGAGAGAGAGAGAGACAGACAGACAGACAGATATAGATTAGATATAGATAGATAAATTTATGTATCAGATATCATAAATTATTCCATTCTCAAATTGTTAAAATGAAGCATTGAAGCATTTCTTTCCCTCAAACTCTTCATTATATCGGTCTTCCTTTAATTTAAAACCACTATTTTATGTTACACATGCCAGAGAAATGGAAAACAAGTCTTTATTTTCTTCTTTGTGACATCCTTCCAGGTACATGAAGAGTTCTAGCATATCACCCTTTAGTCTTCTATACTTAAGGTGAAATGGGTCCTGTTCTTTTAACCTTTCCTCCTATGGGTTAATGTTTAGTTATACGATCATTCTAATTGCCCTTCAGTGAAACTCTCCTAATCTGTCTGATTATTTCTTGAAATATGATCATTTGAACTAGATGCAGTAGTCACAGAAACAGAGTAATTTAGAAATATTATTTCCTGTAATTTGAAAACTATACTTTTAATGATAAAATCAGAATCAACTATGTTGGATTTTGGTTTGTTTGTTAGTTTTGCCTTTTTTCAGTCATATCACGAATGCTTTCCTACTGAGGAATCCAGAGCAGTTCTGACTGCTTTCTTCCGCCCCCCCCGGCTCGAATGACATTTACTTTACCCAATCCCATTCTGGGCTACATCATCTCTGGATTGGCTGACGATAGTGAGCTCGAGGCCCTGGTGGGAGCCAGAGCGCGAGGAGGAAGGCACTGGCATGAATAGAATTCGCATTCATGTTTTGCCTTCAAGTCAGGGTCAGCTCACTCCTGTGCCAAGGCCGCAAGAAACCTTGTCCTGTGCCTTTGCTCACCGTCCATGCTCTCAGCCTCATTTGGAAAGACTCGAGTTCTGCATTAAGCATATCCTTGAAGACAGGAATGCACCCTTCAAGCAGTGCAGCTATATTTCCACTAAGAATGGCAGGAGGTGCCCAAATGCAGCTCCCAAGCCAGAGAAGAAAGATGGTGTGTCATTCTGTGCTGAACATGCTCGCAGAAATGTGTTGGCCTTGCAGGCTCAGATGAAGAAGTCTAATCCTAGTCCCGTAAGAGAGTCTCTTCTCTGTCAGCTGAGTTCCTATGCGAAGACAGAGCAGGGCTCTCAAACTGTAGAAAATAACCGTAGTGAGGGCAACAGGATATTGGATGAAGACAGCTGGAGTGATGGAGAGCAGGAGCCTTTTACTGTCGATCAGACATGGAGAGTCATATCACATTACTATATTGTATTCAGTTTGTTTTTGATTACTATTCTAAGATTTCTTCCTAAAGTGACATCAATAAATCAAGGATGCCCCATTTTATATTTGTGCATTTGATTTCTGTTTTCTAAAGGAAGAACATAGTAATTTCCCCTTCTGTAGTTTCCAGGATTTCTCAAACATAGATTTGGTCAGGTAGCCAAAATCCTTCAGTATTCTAGTATCAATTTTCTCTGGTTATAGAAGCTAAGCTCATTTAAGGTAAAAAGTACTTCCTGACCATGTTTTCTATAGTGTTCAAGTCTACCACTTGACAGTTGCCTGTGGAATAAATGTCCTCTTCTCAGATAGGACCAACCATCCTTGTTGTTCTTAGCATGCTTTTTTTACTTTTATACTCGGCAAACATGCAAAAAGATGAGGATTGATTATGATTTTGAAACAAATTGTGATAGCAGGTACAGTTGTTGTTGTTAGTTGCGAAGTCGTGTCCGACCCATCGCGACCCTATGGACAATGTTCCTCCAGGCCTTCCTGTCCTCTACCAAGGTACAGTTGTAGGGTGATCCTAAATAATCTTGATTATATTTCTCTTTTCTTTTTCAGCCTAAAGTTTTCTTGGTGAGCAAATTCCATGTATAAGTAGTTTATAGTTCTGTCAAAATTTATTTATTTTTTTCTATGGAGTACATTATTCAGCCTTGTTCATGTGAAATTCTTTGCGATGCTGCTGTCTTCCCAAGGGTAAAAATCATTTAAGAGCAAAGGGTTTGTTGCACGTTTGCTGCATTAAAACAGATAACAGAGAAAAAGGATAGAAAAGCATTAATATGACCTATATGCCAGGCTATATGGATCTTGTTAAGGCAACAGCTATGCTACAGGTTTCAAATCGTGTTGCTTCTATTCTATATAAATAATTACATTTTAAGGAAAGAGCACTATAAAGAGCATCAATAAGATAGTGAGAACTCATTCTCCTAGAGCACGTATTCCTTCTTCCAACTAAACTTTATGTCAAACAAACATAGTAATATACATTTTTCTTAAGATATTTCAAGTAGTTTCACTACTATCAATTTTGGTAGGTTCATGGATGAATATCAAATGCTGGACAATCTTCCCGTCTTTTAAAATATATCTTCTTCTTCTACTAATTATTTATTTAAATCATTTCCCAAGAAATTCATTTTATTCCATTTTTGAGATTAAGAAGCTGCAGGTGTCTTCAGTGCAAGTCTTAGTGAAACCCCAACAGGAACCAAAAGTGACAACCAGTTTCCGCAAATCTTCACCATATTGGAAACCAAAACACTGCATAATCCATCAAGGTTTTGGAGATTTGGAGGAGTCATATAATTTTTTTTGGGAGGGGGGCAATCTGAATGACATTGTGGATGAACGATTCCCGGCATTCTTCTTCCAGGCATCTTACAACATAAAGCAGCCCACTGGAAAATAAATTTAAGCAGTTTTTCCTCATAAATGCTCATCAATTCTGCCATGGGAAGTACCCAGATATAGGATCATTATTTCCAGTGGTTTCAAGAAAACAATCTTACAACAATACTAAATATGCGGGAGCAGTTAGAATTCTAAAATACTGCAAAAATGAACTTAAAGTAAATTGTTCTCTTTTACTTGTTCAGCATTCAAGGTATTACTTTTCTTAGCAACTGAGAAACAATATGCCCAGTAAATAGACTTTGAACACAGGAAGATGCTATAGCACTAAAATACCACTAAAATACCACTAAAATAGGCTCATTGCATGGCCTTAGGGAAATTATCTTGTGCTCAATCTGCCACATGCAAAATGGCATAAGAAGCCCATGTTAAGACAGAAAAATGGACAATAAAGGCTTTGCATGTGAAAAATGAACTATAAATGCTTAACTGTATTGTAATCATAAGTAACAAAATATCCACTCACAATGGAGAATGTATAGAAATGACAAATTGCCAACCTAGTAATATTGCTGGTATTTCAGATATCTCTTGAAGTGATCTTTGCTCATATATTCTGTTTTTAACATTGTGAGAAGCTAAAAAGCTGGAAGGAAATAAATATTTAGTTAAGCTTCAAACTCATTTGAATTCAGTGATTCCTTTATTTTAGGCTTTTTGGTTTTGCCTCTTACATGTTTATATTGCAGAATGTAGACAATCATACCTGGAAGAAAAAGCTACTGTAAGTAGGCAGACGTATGAAAAATGGGAGCCCTGGTCATGGCTCCTATGTGATCTTCAAAATTGAGCCGTGAATCCAGGAGGGCGCCCAAGTTGCGAGCCCTATCAATGGGGGGGTAACACCTCACCCCCCCATTGTTAGAGATGGAATAGTCTGGTTGACCCAACATGCCGGTATGCACAGCCACTCAGTCTTGGCAGGATTGAGACGAAGCCTGTTTCTCCCCATCCAGACCCAGACAGCTTCCAGGCAACGGGACATCACGGCGAGGGCCTCGCTGGGTTGGTTCGGGGTGGAGAAAAAAAGTTGGGTATCATCAGCATACTGATGATACCCCACCCCGAAACCACGAATGATCTCGCCCAGCGGCTTCATATAGATGTTGAACAGGAGGGGCAAGAGAACTGACCCCTGAGGAACTCCACAAATGAGAGGCCTCGGGGCGGACCTCTGCCTTCCTGTCAACACCGACTGCGAGCGGCCCAGGAGATAGGAGGAGAACCACCGCAAAACAGTGCCTCCCACTCCCAACCCCCTGAGACGCCATAGTAGGATACCATGCTCGATGGTATCGAAAGCCGCTGAGAGATCTAATAGGACTAGGACAGAGGAGCAACCCCTGTCCCGAGCCCGCCAGAGATCATTCACCAGCGCGACCAATGCCATCTCCGTGCTGTGCCCAGGCCTGAAACCCGATTGGTATGGGTCCAGATAATCAGTTTCATCCAGGAACAGAGGAAGCTGATGCGCCACCACACTCTCAACAACCTTCGCCATAAAGCGAAGGTTGGAAACCAGACAATAGTTATTTAAAACAGCTGGGTCCAGGGCAGGCTTCTTGAGGAGGGGTCTCACCACTGCCTCCTTCAGGGAGGCGGGGAAGACACCCTCCTTCAAGGAAGCAGTTATTACTGCCTGGAACCAGCCTCGTGTCTCCTCCCGAGCCGCATAAACCAGCCAGGAGGGGCACGGGTCCAACAAACAGGTGGTGGAGCTCAGCCTCCTCATTATCCTGTCCACATCATCAGGGGAAACAGGATCGAACTCAGTCCAGATAACTTGCTCAAGACCGTCTGATTCCTCCACGTCAGACTCCGCCCAGTCAGAGTCCAAACCGGCCCGGATCTGAGCGATTTTGTCCGCAAGATGATGGCTAAACTCCTCAGCCCACCCCTGCAAGGGATCCTTCCTCACCTCCTGGTTAAGAAGGGAGTGAATCACCCTAAACAGGGCAGCCAGGCGATTATCTGCGGACGCGATGAGGGCAGCGAAGTAATTAGCCTTTGCCGTCCTCATCACCGCAAGATAAGACCTTATAAAGATTCTTAACTGCAATCAGTCATATTCGGATCGGGTGGATCTCCAACAGCTCTCTAGACCCCGTCTCCGACACTTCATCTCCCGGAGCTCCACAGAAAACCATGGAGCCCAACGGGATCTGCGCCGGGTCAGGGGTCGCAAGGGTACAACACAGTCGAGTGCCTCAGTGGCCGCCCTATCCCAGGCATCAACCAAGGCATCAACTGGGCTGTGAGTGAGGGCAATGGGTATAGACCCAAGCACCATCTGGAACCGTTCCGGGTCCATTAGGCGCCTGGGGTGGAACCACCTGGTCGGTTCCGCAGCCCAGCAGCGGGGGGTAGCATAACGGAAGACCAGCCGTTTTGCGACCTTTCTTGCCACAGTTGTTAAATGAATCACTGCTGTTTTTAAGTTAGCAACAGTTATTAAGTGAATCTGGCTTGCCCAGTGTCATTGCAATCATCATAAATACATGCCAGTTGCCAAGCATTCAGATTTTGATCTTGTGACCATGCGGATGTTGCAATGGTCATAAGTGTGAAAAACGGCCATAAGTCACTTTTTTTCAATGCCGCTGTAACTTTGAATGGTCAGTAAATGAACTGTTGTAAGTTGAGGATTATCTGTAATGTAGAATACAGTAAGAAGAAAGTGAACATTCTACTGCCAGAACTTCTAAAGTTGTAGGAAGGACCTACTATCACATGCCCTTTCTGAACATTTTAAAGTTAGATAATTCCCAATGATCTGTCAAATAGTAAAGGAAACAGAACAACAATTGATGAAATGTTCTGAATGTTTTGTAAAGAGGCATAGTCATTTTATTCTGGATATGATAGATGCCTACATACTTTCCTAAAAGCTTAGCAGTTCAGACTCCATATCTTTAGATTACTTCCTAATATGCTGCTGTTGAAACCAAAAGGTTGTATCATTTTATCTAGGAAATTGTCTAAATTGTTATTCAATTGCTTACCAGATTGAAAAAGTAAAAGGATAATAATTCCAGGGATATAATGCTTTTCATTTTGAAAGTAATGTTATTTCATCTTTTGGCTGCTTGTTGCCTTGAAAAAAGCAGAATAAAATAATAATAATAATAATAAAGTGCTGCTAGAAGGTGCAGCTAAAGAAGAAAGAAAACTTCATGAGAGTTTGGATCCTGCATATGGCTTTTCTTTAAGTATATTTTTATTCATTTCACAAACATGCACAAACAATTTATATTCATATTTGCCTTCTGAGAAAACTAAAATGAGAGAAAACATAACTAATCCAATAGCATCAGATTTACTTCATGGCAGAGTACAGAATTCAGTCTTAATTTCCCTACTTGTAGACATCAGCCATTCTCTCTCTCTCTCTCTCTCTCTCTCTCTCTCTCTCTCTCTCTCTCTCTCTCTCTCTCTCTCTCTCTCTCTCTCTCTGTGTGTGTGTGTGTGTGTGTGTGTCTGTGTCTGTGTGTGTAACTGGACACTAAGGAACAATGCAACATTACTTGATATATGATGCAAAGTAACAGGAAAAGCAGAATGGAGGCCTTTCATTTAAGCATACCAGTGAGATACATAACTTCCCATCTACAGTTAAGGGATGTTCACAAATGGCATATAATTGCTTTACTATCACTTATCAGGAAGTAGCACACAATATATATATATTGGGAAATGTTTCATTTTTCTCGCACATTCAGACTACAATGGACTCTGTAAATCATTTCCTTTATTATGGAATAACAAGCTATACCACTGAGAAATTATTTGCTATATCTACTGCCAGTATAAAATTATTCATTTTATTTTTCTTTCAATAGTGAATAATGCCTGAAGTTTTCAATAACAACTAATAAATCTTGTATTTATATCAGCATGAAAGGTCACATTGGTAAATTTGTTTTCTATAACTGCTCTTGAATAAATAAAATAATACACAGTGACACTGCATGGAGTTTTATAATACAATTTGTACATGTTTTCAATTCTCTTGCTCATCCTTGTTTTACAGATGAAATTACTGGGATAAACTGGCCATCCTCTAGCTATTAATAAACTCCCTGTAGACATTCCATTTTATGCACTGTATCTGTATCTGTAGCAGCTTTAAAATACTAATCTGGTGCTCAGCAACAAAAAGTTATAGGGTTGTTTAGAGTTATAGGTTTGTTATTAGCTTTTTGGACCAAGTTGCCAAAACAGTATCACTTCAATTATCCAAAAGACTCAGGAAATGATTCTCAGATTAGAATAGATTGAAAGAGCAGATCCACTGAAGAGCAGGGAACTAATACTGTAGTCTAAAAAGCAATGTGTAGAACATGGTGGCTTGTGGGGCTCTGAAAGCAACTTTATTTCTCTTAGTGATAGGCAAATGTTATTGAAGAAACCTTTGTAGGATGTACAATTCATTCTTGTGGTCTGGTAAGTCTATAGCCCCAGATTTTAGGAATTTCTCTTCCTAAATTGCTTCATCATATATATGACAGCTTTATATAACAAATACATGAAGTTGTAGGATCCAATCTGAGTCAGTCACTGGACCAAACGTTTATCCTTCCAAGCTTTTGGGCTCGTGCTGGATCCAATCATCAGGGAATTTTTCTCTGTCTCCAGAATATGTGCACTGGTTTATTCTACAAGTTGGAATTATACTGTATACTGCCTGGTTGTGTGTAACATTTAGTTGTTAATTAGACATCTTCCCAGTAAATGCTAAGCTCCCTGACTCTATCCCAAATTAAGGGATTATAGGGTCATAAAAAAGGGCGTTATGGCTGTCTATTAAGTCATACATTGTTGTTTCCTTGTGTCCCTTCACCCTCATCTCCTAAGATAAGCAGGTGGTAAATCAGCATTCCTGTTGACTAGTAGTGCTTTAAAAAAAATCCATATTAATGGAATATATTCATATTTATATTTCTGGTTTTTCCCCATCTATTTCATTTCCTTCACATTTGGTTGTCAATTATTTTCCAGTATTTCTTAGTCTCAGCAACTTTAAGATGTGTAGAGTTCAGCTCCTAGAATTCCCCAGTTACACATCTTAAAGTTACTGAGGTTGAGAAACACTGAGCCATTCAATAGTAAGAGGCTGTCATGCTGTTTTGTCATCTTAGAATATTTTTACTACATTTCCCCCAAGGGTGACTTTAGTTTGTTTGTTTTGTCCTAAGTCTGCTTGTATCTTTGTCTTCTCTACAAAGGCTAGGCTACAGCAAACATAACTTCAAAATTTCATGCTACCATTAGATGGCAGACTAAAGAGATAGTGAACTCTCTTTTCTGCTGTCTACTGGTTGGCTGGATTCCTGTAACTCAAATAAGGTAGCTCTAACCTTAACCTTCAGCTCCATCTTAATTAGCTATAAAAATGTGTTTGCTAATACGTATAAAAATGGTACATCCATCAAGTGTCAAAACTGGCTGATAAGGAGAATTAAGTCTGTCTGCAGGTTGAAGCAGAATATATTTCATTTACAACACAGCACACTTTGTTGTGGGAAAATCCTTTTTTTATTATGCTTTTATTTAGTCTGTTATTATTATTTTTTTCCTCTTTCTGCTTCAAAGAAAAGGAAAGTAGAAAACCTATACTTTTGGTTGGATAATATGAATCACTTTTATGATTTCATCCAGCCAATCCATTCATACATTTGTTGATTAACAAAGCCTGGTTCATCTTTCCTCTTTTCCAGAGATTCTTTAAGAATATCATCTTATTAATTTAAAAATGGATTTTATAGTGATGGATTTGATATGGACCAGAAGCAGATGGATCTATCACTCTCTCCTCTTTTTCCTGATACCTGCCGGTGAAGAATTACTTCTCTAAATTTTCCTGCCTGGGTCCACTTGATAACCAAGAAATATGACTAGGTATTAAGCATTCCCCTGATGAACAAAATTATATTCAGATTCCAGTTGTTGGTTCAAGATATTTTATAATCTGAGGGAGATCAGGTCTGAGGCTCACCCAACAAAAGTAAGATACAAAACTTACTGTCATTAATTTGATATGCCAATCAGAAGAGTTTGGAAGCAAATTATCATCACCACTATCATCTAGTACTAGTAAAGCATAGTAGTACTAGTATGTACTAGTAAAGCATAGTAGTTCAAATATTGGGCTGTGGGTAGAGAAATCCATGTGCATTCTCCATTATGGAAACTTATTGGGTGACTTCAGACAGGCATTTTTTTTCTCAACCCAATCTATATCACCAGCTTATTGCTATGGAAATAAAAAAATGGAGAGAATTATTATATATTCCACTTGGAGCTCTTGGATTCAAATTTAATAAATATAAATATAAATGCATTGAAATAACTGTCTCAGTCTGTTCATTTGTATAGCAGTTCTGGGTCAATTATTTACTTAAATAAAAAAATCTACACACTTTTCTAGTCATTTTTTTTTCTGCCCAAGATGGCGACGGCCGCAACCTAAGCTTTGGGCGCTCTTTGAGGGCCCCAAAGGATTCAGCTCGGGGAAGCCCATGGTATGTGGAGGCGATTCTGGGGGTGGGGGATCTAAAACAGCTGCCGGGCGCTGTTTTCTGTGGCGCTGAGACCCCCCCCTTTGAGCTAGCGGCGCTTGACATCTGCCGCCTGCCGACCTGCCGATCCCATCATGGCGCCGAGCACTGCTATGCGGTGAAATCCGAGATGTCTGCCTTGCTTTCTTCATCTGCTGCTGGCCAAGGCGACTTCATGCTGCTGCTGGCTGAGGTGACTTTGGGAATTGGGGTTTTTTAAAACAGTTGCTGGGCGCTGCTTTTAGTGGCGCCGAGCCCCCCCCCCCCTCTGAAATAGCGGCTTGTTGATTCTAACGAGCGGTGCTGAGAACTGCCTGCCGACCTGCTGAGCTCCATTATGGGCCGAGGCGACTTTGGGGATTGGGGATTTTTGAAATAGCTGCTGGGCGCTGCTTTTCGTCACGCTGAGCCCCCCCCAAACTAGTGGCCTGCTGATTTGAATGAGCAGCGCTGAGAATTCCCTGCCGACCTGCGGAGCTCTGTTATGGCGCCGAGCACTGCTACAGTGCCGTGAAGCCCGGGACGCCTTTCCTGCCTTCCCTCCTCTGCCTGTTCACCGTGGATACCCTCTGCTTGTTGGAGGGGTAGCGGCGATGATCCCACCGGACGGAGATCCTTCTATGACTATCTGCTGGCTGGCACCGTTTTTGGCGGTGCGGAGCATCCTTCTCCTTCCGGATGGTGGTTGCAGACTGTGGGCCTGGTCATCGGCCTCGGCGGACATGCTAGCAAATTCCCGGACTCAATATAGCTGCTGTGATCACCTTTCTCCGCCATTGGAAGATGGTTTGGACTGGCGAACGGGCATTGGGGAGAGAATGTTTCTGCTCTCCCCCCCCAGACTGGCGGCGCTGGTTGGCGGTGTGAGGATCGACAGAGGCCTGGCCTGCCTGTTCTCTACTTTCTTTGTTGACAGGCAGGCTCCGTACCTGATGGGAATTAAGATCTCCCTAGTGATAGTCCAGTGTGGACGGGACCGAACCATGGTGGGAGGACGGTTTTGGACTGGTCAGCGACCACCTCACTGGTGTGAGAGACCAGTTGGGGCGGGCCTGGCTCAGGACCCCTCTTTTCTCTCTCTGCTCCAGTTGGACTCCTCAGCCGGAGGCTGAGGTTGTCCCTTGGATTTCCATCTCAGGTGAGAGCTGAGATGGCCTTGCAGACTGAGAGACATGCCCACTGGAATCCCTCTTTTTCCATCTATGTACCATCAACGAGCATTCCTCTGGACATATTTACAACATCGGCCCTAAGAGACTATTCGAGCGCAATATGGTCTATCGTTATTCCGAAGCGGACTTGTATGCCCTTAGGGCGGTTCCTGCCTCATGGGCGCACCCTGTCGCCTGTTTCCATACTCCCCTTAATGACGGGCCCAAGCTTTGGGACCCCGAGAGGTGGTTGGGCTTAGATAGGGGCCTCGAGTTAAGACGTGCCAAGAGGCCCCTGATAAGATTCTTAGCCGGTTATTTTAAGAGGTTAGGGAGGGGGAGGGAGGGGGGGGAGGGAGGGAACCTGTAACCGGCACTCAGTCTGGACCTGTTAGAGGTCCTGACGGGACGGGGTCGGGGTCGGTGGCTGCTGGTGCTGGGAATGTGGGGGTGGGGCATCGAATCCCCACGGCGATAGGGTATGGCAGCAGGTGTTTACGCGGAGGGCCATATCAACATCTGGGATCGTGCCCCCGCTATCTCCGAGCGGTGGTGCACTCCGACCCTCCGGTTAGCACCCTCTTACCCGGGGATGAGGGTGATCAGGCCCCTGAGCTCAGGTTGGTCTATTTTAACGCTAGATCCGTAGTTAACAAAGCTCCCCTCATCCGTGACCTGATCGAGGAGGAATGTGCGGATCTAGCGTGCATCACGGAAACTTGGCTGGGCTCAGAGGGAGGGATGCCTCTCACCGAGTTATGCCCGCCAGGTTTCCGGGTGCTGCACCAGCCATGGTCTCAGGGCAGGGGTGGTGGGGTGGCAGTGGTTATTCGGGAGACTTTGTGTCCTCGGGAGGCCACCATTGTCCAGATGGCCGGGAGTGAATCCCTCCTCTTGAGATGTGGTCCTCGGGTTCAGTTGGGCTTGTTGCTTACATACCTGGTGCCCAGCTGTGTGGCAAGAGCCCTGCCTGAGCTGCTCGACGCCCTCTCAGGGTTGGCGGTGGAGTTCCCCAGGCTTATAGTCCTGGGTGACTTCAACCTGCCATCACTGGGAGGGTCGTCGGAGTTAGCTCGGGAGTTCATGGCTTCCATGACAGCCATGGGCCTGACTCAGGTTATTGAGGGCCCGACTCATGAGGGGGATCATACTCTCGACCTGGTGTTCCTGTCTGGACAGTGGTTGGACGATCTGGGAGGGGGTTCCCCGTCCATCACCCCTCTGTCATGGTCAGATCATCACCTCCTGAGGCTGGTTTTCCGTCATGCCACCCCCTGCCGCTGGGCGGCGGAACCGACCAGGTGGTTCCGCCCCAGGCGCCTAATGGACCCGGATCGGTTCCAGAGGGCGCTTGGGCCTATACCTATCACCCTTACCCACAGCCCAGTCGATGCTCTGGTGGAGGCCTGGGAAACGGCTGCCACCAGGGCACTCGACTGCGTTGTACCCATGCGACCTCTGACCCGGCACAGATCCCATTGGGCCCCATGGTTCTCTGTGGAGCTCCGGGAGATGAAGCGTCGGAGACGAGGTCTAGAGAGCGGTTGGAGATCCAGCCGATCCGAATCCGACCGATTGCAGTTAAGAACCTTTATAAGGTCTTATCTTGCGGCGATAAGGACGGTGAAGTCTAACTACTTTGCCGCCCTTATCGTGTCCGCAGATAATCGCCCGGCCGCCCTGTTTAGGGTGACTCGCTCACTCCTTAACCAGGAGGTGAGAGAGGATCCCTTGCAGGGACGAGCCGAGGGGTTTAGTCATCATCTGGCGGACAAAATCGCTCAGATCCGGACCGGCCTGGACTCTGACTGGGCAGAGTCTGATGTGGAGGAATCAGCCGGTCTTGAGCACGTTATCTGGACTGAGTTCGATCCTGTTTCCGCTGATGATGTGGAGAGGATTATGGGGAGACTGAGCACCACCACCTGTTTGTTGGATCCGTGCCCCTCCTGGCTAGCTTATGTTGCTCGGGAGGGAACACGAGGCTGGTTCCATGCAGTAATAACTGCTTCTTTGAAGGAGGGTGTCTTCCCTGCCGCCTTGAAGGAGGCGGTGGTGAGACCCCTTCTCAAGAAGCCTGCTTTGGACCCGGCTGCTTTAAACAACTATCGTCCAGTCTCCAACCTTCGCTTTCTGGCGAAGGTTGTTGAGAGTGTGGTGGCGCATCAGCTCCCTCTGTTCCTGGAGGAAACTGATTATCTGGACCCATACCAATCGGGCTTCAGGCCCGGACACAGCACGGATACAGCATTGGTCGCACTGGTGAATGATCTCTGGAGGGCTAGGGACAGGGGTTGCTCCTCTGTCCTGGTCCTATTAGATCTCTCAGCGGCTTTCGATACCATCGACCATGGTATCCTGCTGCGGCGTCTCAGGGGGTTGGGAGTGGGAGGCACCGTTCTACGGTGGTTTTCCTCCTACCTCCAGGGCCGCTCGCAGTCGGTATTGACAGGAGGGCAGAGATCCGCCCCGAGGTCTCTCATTTGTGGAGTTCCTCAGGGGTCGGTCCTCTCGCCTCTCCTGTTCAACATCTATATGAAGCCGCTGGGCGAGATCATTTGTGGTTTTGGGGTGGGGTATCACCAGTACGCTGATGATACCCAACTTTTTCTTTCCACCCCGAACCAACCCAGTGATGCCCTCTCCGTGATGTCCCGGTACCTGGAGGCAGTTCAGGTCTGGATGGGGAGAAACAGGCTTCGTCTCAATCCCGCCAAGACTGAGTGGCTGTGCATATCGGCATCTCGGGTTAGCCAAGTTATTCCACCTCTAACGATGGGGTGTGAGGTGTTACCCCCCGTTGATAGGGCTCGCAACTTGGGCGTCCTCCTGGACTCACGGCTCAATTTTGAAGACCACATAGGAGCCGTGACCAGGGGGGCTTTTGCACAGGTTCGCCTGGTGCGCCAGTTGCTTCCCTATCTGGACCGAGACGCCCTACGCACAGTTACTCATGCGCTTGTGACCTCCCGTTTGGACTACTGTAACGCTCTCTACATGGGGCTGCCCTTGAAGACCACTCGGAGGCTTCAACTGGTGCAGAATTTATTTATTTATTTATTTATTTATTTATTTAATTTATATACCGCCCTTCTCCCGGGGGACTCAGGGCGGTGAACAGGGCAATACATAAAAACTGGATACAAAAATTAAAATTATTAAAACATGATTAAACAATGCCCATAAATTAATACAAATTTAAAATTAAAGTCATTTATAAAAATGCGGCTGCGCGAGTTGTAATGGGGGTCTCCCGATACTCCCATGTAACACCTCTACTCCGCGAGCTGCATTGGCTTCCGGTTGCCCTCCGGGTGAAATTCAAGGTGCTGGTTATCACCTATAAAGCCCTACATGGCCTGGGTCCGGGCTATTTGAGGGAACACCTGCTGCCGGCATCAAACGCCCTTCGCCCAGTGCGCTCCCACAGGGAGGGTCTGCTCAGTGTTCCGCCGGTAAGAGATTGCCGGCGGGTGACACCCAGGGATAGGGCCTTCTCAGTGGGAGCGCCTGCCCTCTGGAACCAGCTGCCGGTGGAGCTGAGAACTGCCCCCGACCTCCGATCATTCCGCCGGGGCCTGAAGACCTGGCTCTTTGAGCTCTTGGGCCCAGGCTGAGGAGAAATTTTTAATTGGGGTTTTAAGTGTACAGGGTCAATTTAATATTTTTTAATTTGGTTTTTAACTTTTGTATGGTGGATTTTTTAATTCCCTGTAAACCGCCCTGAGTCCTCAGGGAAAGGGCGGTATATAAATGTAACTAAATAAACTAAATAAATAAATAAGCTAGAAAGTATGTTCCCAGCCATAAATTATTTGGGAAGAAATTTATATCTGAAAATTCCATATTTTAAGTAAAAACCAGTCTTCTATCAAAATGGTAGAAATATAACTGTTCATTAATTCCTGAATTATTTTTTTACATGCTTGCTACATAGCAGCAAAAAAGTGTGTGTGTGTGAAATAGGACCACTGATAGACTAAAGACAGTGGAAGTTATTATTTACTCTCCCCATTTACTTGATGCCTTGCATTCTTCAGAAAAGGCAGCATGTAAATTTCCTTGTGACATTAGAGGGGTTTAATTGGTCTAGGACAGATTCTGTAGGAGTGTTGAGACAGGATCTTTTGGGATCACTTTTTTTAAAAAATCCCATTTATATCCTGCCCTTCTCCGAAGACTCAGGGCGGCTTACAATCTAAGAAGCACAAATCAATGTGCTTAGCAATAGCCTTCATTCATGTATATGTCTGCTTATTAGCGCTTCCTCCCCCCAACAATCTGGGTCCTCATTTTACCTACCTCGGAATGATGGAAGGCTGAATCAACCTTGAGCCTGGTGGGACTTGAACCTGCACTAATTGCAGGCAGCTGGTGTTACTTAAGGAGGCATTAGCCCACTGCTCCACCAAGGCTCTTACCTCTTCACGTCTTCCTTCACTATATGGGATTGCACAGAAGCCAATTTCTCATCCTGACCTGTGTTTGATGTCAGCTTCAGTCACGGACAAAGGTTTCTTCTCTACAGATTTCATTTCCAAAAGCTGTTTACCAAAAACTAAAGGGAAGGAGTACAGAAGAAAAAAAGAGAGAAGGAATACACTGATTTTGAGCTTCATAGAGTGTGATTATTGTCAAGCCTCACTGAACTGTGTCATTTTCAGTGAGCTGACTAAGAGGTTTTCTGAGCAGAGTTTGTGCTGGCAGATGCTGACTATTTTTGGTTTTATACTGTTCTGTTTGAACACTTACACACATGTGACACTTCAGCAACATGGCATAACATTGCTTTTGGCATACTGAACCTGCACAAAACTTGTTTTTCCTTTTTGTCTCTCTCTGCACAGTCTGCTGGATCCTTTGCAATAGAAAGGCTGAAGCTTCCAGAACACTCATCATAGGCTGTCTGCAAATAGAGGCCTGCATAGTAGTATAAAAGACTATGGTATATTTTGTCAAGCTTAAGAAGAAGGTTTTAGAAGAAGACCTGCATTTTTTGTATAATTTCCCAAGCTTATTTTAGCCTAAGATCATGAAGAACAGCAAGGAGAGAGAGAAACTGTTAATCTTTTTCAGTTTTAAGCAAGTGTTGTGCAGGTAAACATTTAAGAACTGGCTTGACTGGCTCCATTGCTATGGCTGTGCTACAAAACTATCTGAGGAACAGCTAATCAACAGATTGGGCTAGTAGTTCTAGAAAATATAGCAATCAGCTCACATTACTTGGATGAGCCAGTTCCAGCACACCACTGGATTTGGCACACACTCTGTCAAAATCCAGTCTTCTTCTTTCATATCAACTTTCCTCAGTAACAAGTTTAGACTTTGGTCTGGGAAGTGAAGTGTACATTGGACATGATATGTATATGTATAGTAAAAGGAAAAGGAGATGAATACTCTTTTTTCATGTGTGAATTCAAATGAATTGATTTTGGATTAGAATTCTGGAATATTTAGCAGAAAACCGGGTTTGGGATCTGATGGGACAGATTTTTGGATTGTCCCTATCCTTGATATTATCAACTAACCTGGTTAGGTCTGTATAGATTTCACCACTGCAAATCCCTCAAAATTCATTAAAAAGTTGTGACTGGTTTACTGCTAGTACCTCTTGTATATTTCCAGCTTCATTACTGCTTTTCACATTCTCGCATTACTTACATTTTCTTCTTTCAGTCTGGATTTGTTTGCCAGTGGCATTTTATTCAAAGGTAAAGAAAGAACCTTGCTTTAAACTTAGTCATATATCAGCATATGTGGTGTATGTATAATGAAGTCCAAGTGCCGATACAGATATTAAAGTAAAATTGGTTGGGGAAGGGGTGGAAACTTTACAACAAGATGTGGGCTGTTCATTGAACCATATGGTGTTATATATAATATATGTTCTGCCCTCACTCCATATAGGGAGGTGCTTCCATACTGTGGTAATTGTACATGATTTACTAATCTGCCCACATACTTTTTTAATGGTATTATGCTATAACCCAGAAATAATTGAATTTGTGATATGCCTTTAACAATACAATTTCAAAACCTTCCTTGGCCTACATTGAAAATAATCCTAGAATATAAAGCCAAAGAGAAAGTAAAATAATCTATGTTCAAAATGTGCTATGGTTCTATTCATGGAACTCTGTCCATCTGCTGTATATTTGTTTCTACCTCTGTCTCTCCCTTACATAAACACACACACACACACAGAGAAAGTTATATGTGGAAAAAAAATAAGTGAATCTGGAACAGTTTACGCCAACCTGATGCAGTCTGAAATGTGTTGCATGTCAATGATAAACAGGAAATCTGAAGCTCCACTCATAGGAAGATACCAGGGTGAGAACAAGGCACAGTTTATAGGATGAAGAACACTATGTAAAAAGAACCATACCACATTTATATGTTTACTCAATTTATATCCTATCTATGAGTTGGGTGTATGGGCTTTTCTTTTTCTAAAATATTTGCTTGAAATTGAAATAATTAAATATTCTGAAGCATTTCATGATTCAGAATTTTATACTTTTCCATTATTAGAAAAGCTTACTTCATGATTTATTCATGTATATTCTCCAAGGAATCTCCACAGTTTTTAGCAAGAAGAAACATCAAACCATGCTCTTCAGAGGCAACTCCATGTATAGCATATTTAAATTGTCCAGTTAGATAGGTATTATACATGTCAAGATAGATAGGTACTGTACATGTCAAGTTCACAATGTTCTTAAAATTCATGTACCGTATTTTCTGGCATATAAGATGACTTTTTAACCCATGAAAATCTTCTCAAAAGTCAGGGGTCGTCTTATACGCCGGGTGCTGAAACTTTAGGGACAGGGCTGGCTGGAAAACCTGGAGCGGATCTCCCATTTGGTCTGTGCAGGGAAAGCTTTATAGTGAATTAGGAAAAGTTTAATCCACTTGCACTGTTTACATGTTTGATGACAAACAGCCTTATATTTATAAGTGACAGTTTTCCTACTAAGTACCTGCATGTCATAAGCATTTGAATTAAAATTACCATATTAAAATCAAATCTGATGTTTTTTTAATTTTTATTTGGTGTGCGTTGGAAGAGGGGTAGTATTATATGGCGAGTATAGCCCAAACCCTATAATTTAACAGGAAATGTAGTGGGTCGTCTTATACGCCCAGTCGTCTTATATGCCGGAAAATACGGTAAGAAAAAAAAAAGAGCGCTACAAGAATTCAGCCTCATAACTATTTCCTATTAGATTCAATTAATATTGTAAGGCATTACAGCAGTGATTTTCTTAATTTCTCTCTAATGTCTTTATTGTGAACTAGAAAGAAGGAAGTTTTTTTTTACTGCTAATGGCTTCATTTGAAGGTATCCCTTTCCAAAATGCTCTTCTAAATCCTTATAGGAATCAATCTTTATAAAATAAAATTCTCTTTCTACAGGTAAGGCTGCCATAGGCACACAGCTAAACTTGGAGAGGAGAGATAGAATTTCTTTTTAAGAGGCAACACTGAAGCAAACAGAAAACCTCATGTTCATGTTTATAACAACTTAAAAATATCATGATAATTGATTGTGCGCCAAATCAAACATATCTCCATCCACTATGATGAACCAGCACAGTAGAATTGGGGAGATATTGTAAGAATACTTCAACAATATTGCTGGATTGGCCCAAGATGACAATTGAGCAAGATTGAGTGTCGTCTATATATTTTACTGACAAATGACCCCTTTCAGATGCTTCATGTAATGGTAAGGAGAAAGGAACAGGCTCTACCTTGCACTGACCATCAAGCTGACCTCACTAGCTAAGGGAGGACTGACAATGTTGCTTCCAAACTCCAACCTTGGTTGCTGAATGATAGTATATAAGGCTGCTAAGGCCTGTGAAAATTGTCCTACTGACAACACAAAGAATCACCTTTGTATAAAGGTTTTTGCAACTTATTCTGAAGGGAAGTTTAGAGATTAGACAATAGTTATCAAGCTTGTGTGTGTGTGTGTGTGTGTGTGTGTGTAAATATGTGTAGGTACTGTATATAGATTCATTCAGGGTATCTCAAAGTTATTTGAAGACTTGCCTTGAAATTTCTGTTATCACAATCCTGAAAAACTTAGATAGATTATTGTCCCATAGCTTTAGTTTTCTAAATATAAAATGGAAATCAGAAAAGCTAAAAAAGTCAATATGTGCAGATAGTGCTTTAAAAATATGTTCTTTACTGATTAGATATCTGAATCAGAAACTCTAGTATAAAGAAATATATACACAAAGAAGTAGCAAGCTCAGCCATTTCAATGCCTCTAAGTTGAAATACATCACTATGATGATTTTATTTGTGCTTTAGGAGGCAAATACATATTTCATTTAATTCACTAATTCCATACTTTAATGTTTTCTTTAATCAGGCAACATAGTGACTAAGGGCCGGCCCGTGGGCCGGATGTATCATGCCTAAACTGTGCCCACTCCATTGCTGGTAATGGGGAAAATGTCATGATGTGTGACGTTGCGAGTTTGACATGCCTGGACTAAGGGCTTCAGAATGAAGGGATAAGGATTCAGCAGAAGTCATGGAAGGGAGAAAAAATGTAGTTTTTATTTTTAAAAATCTATTGTTTCCTCATTCAATTATATATGGTTTTTCTTGTTGTAAACCATTTATTAATAGTCAGCATTGAGTAATTTAAACATATAAATCCCCTGGCTTTTATCTATCATAAAGATAATCAACTAAGGAATGTGATTTGGTAAAAAAATAATAATTGGAAAGGATTGGAAATTGAGTATGAGAAGAAATGCAGAGTAATATATAATAATCATTTCGATGGTTTAACATTATCGTAGGTAACTTTTTTCTTCAAATTTCTTATTCACTATGAAGAGCATCCAATGTGATATATCTTGCTATCTTCAAGGGGCCAAAGGCATACCAAACAAAGGTTAGAGAGAGGATCCTTCCATTTGCAGATTATTTATCTTTAAATAAATGGCTTCAGATTATGAAGATTATGACTTCAGATTTGTTTTTGGTAAATAATGTATGCCTATTATAGCAAGGGTATTAAATCATAAAGAACAGAGAACAAGTTTTGTTACAAAACATTTAGTTCTCTTAACAGGTGTGAAGTCCAGATGGTATGATGAATTGGGTACAAATTCTAGTATATAGTGTCTTTTCAGCCCATATATAACTAAAAACCAAGTCATTCTAACTGAGTTTAAAACAGCAAATAATCTTTGCAAAATGTCATTCTAACTATTTGACACCCTTTGTGTGACTCTTTGTGTTCTCAGAAATCAGGTATCTTAGAACATGCACTTCTGACTTAAAAAAATAATAATAATTTCAATGTATAGTTTGCCACTCAATCTGGAGCTGACATTTAAAGAAACAAACAACAATTCAGAAGGCTTTCTGCCCATGTGCAAATCCCATTCCCCCCTGATTTTTTAAAAATCAAAATAGCTTGATTTTACATTTCAGACTGAAATCTTTAATCCAACATTTCAAGTCAAC
Organism: Vipera ursinii; assembly: GCF_947247035.1. Classification (NCBI taxonomy): domain Eukaryota; kingdom Metazoa; phylum Chordata; class Lepidosauria; order Squamata; family Viperidae; genus Vipera; species Vipera ursinii. The sequence goes on along the minus strand of NC_139516.1, from coordinate 169,352,491 downwards.
TTGAATTGCATAAAAATCTTGGTTCAGATTTTGCACCATAGCAGAAACAAATATTTATAGTAACAACTTGGATATCTACCTGGTGATAGAGGAATGAAAGAAGGGAACTATTTTTTTTTCTATCTATAAGGAAGTTAGAATCTGGTTATGAAAACAAAAACTGCCTTTTCTTCTTTGTAAAGTAAATGTAGTGCTGTTCTTAATGATATGACAGAAATTATAAAATAATTAACAAGACGCACCCCTGCACACACCATCTCCTAAAGGCATAAAATGTACATACTACAAAAATCTTATATTTGTCTGTTTAACTCATTTATCCGGATGAAACAGTGTTTTATAGGGCAACAATTATTGAACTCAGGTAGCTCAAAGAGGCTAATTTATAGGATGCTGGCTCCATTATTCCTGTGGCAATGACATTTGGGAAAGTTGCAACCATTCAACTGTGGTCACATGATTGCCATTTCCAATGCATGGCAATGGGGAATCTGGCAGAGAAGGCCAGAAATTGCTAGGGTATGTCTCCCTAGCTTTTCTGCATTTGAGTTGCAGTTCTTGAGCACATGCCCTTAAAGATGCACCCTTCAGACACATATATCCTCCCTGTTGTGTGCAGTACATCTTGAACACCTTCTCAACTTGCAGTGCACCCTCATGTGCCCTCCCCCACCCTCATAGCACCTTTTGCACAACTCTAGCATCCTTCCCATCCCACAATGCACTCTTGCACCCCCTTCTAAACCCATGGAACACTTTCCTCACACATCCTTGCCTACCTACACTGGACTTGCAACTTCCTGCTGGCTTTGTCACTGACCTTTTCCTTGCAACCTTCCTGCAAGCAAAATAAAAGGGGAAGGAAGGGAGGGAGGGAAGGAAGGAGGGAGGGAGGGAGGGAAGGAGAGATTTCAATGATGAAGCTGGCAGGAACTCAGAATTTGGTCCCAATCCCACTGCTTTTTTGATTGCACATGGTGATTCTGTTTCTCGGTTTAAGTAAGGAAATATATCTGAAACAATGACCCAAAAGGGCATGTATTGTCTAGTTTAAAATAAAAGAATATCTGATCCTGTAAGGAACAGTTAAATGGAAGATATATCACAATGGAGAAAAATAGAAGCTCAGGTGCTAAGACGATTTTTAGTTGTAGAAGTCCTCCTATATGCATCCTATACTCTTGGCATCAATTTCCAAAATAAAGATAAAATAGAATGACATTTGTTTTCATGCACATCAGCCATTGGAAACAACTCAATCCTTTGCATGTGTGCAGTATTCAGACTAGGGGAAAAAACAACTTTGGGAGGAGGTACACTATAATTTTGAGCCTCCTAGGGGCCAAATGATACATGGCTAATGATGTCATGATTGTTATAGAGTAAGCTATGGTAAATCAACACTTTTTTGCCTCTTTAGTACAGGTAAGGTAGCCTAATTATAAGTGCAGGTCAAACATAATGTGTGTTTCTGTCTGTGCAACATTAAGTCCACAATAAATGCATTAAACCCAACTTCCTAGACATCTGATGCAACCTTGTCCCATGTGATGGCTACTTCAGAGGCCATGAAGGGGATGATGGGTCCTCCACCCCTCCCTGTGGCACAATAAAGGCAGGCAGAGAGTAGTAAAATGAAAAGTGATGTTACTTTACCACCATTCCCTATAGAAATGGTTTCCGAACATGGGTCCTCCAAAGCTTCAGAGATTGGTACCTCACTTGCTATAACTGAAGCATCCCACTGAATTATTTTGGCCATACTATCTCTACATTCCCTTGAACCTGCAAAATATTTTCAGTCAGAATGGGTGCAAACCTTAGAAGAATCTCATTTAAATGCACTGATTCTATGCTGCATTTTTACATAGCAATTTGGACATAAATACTACTGAGTTAAATGATACTTCTGTCCCAGCATATTTGCAAACAATTGGAATGAACTCAAACGAGCTTATTTTTTCACTCAGAAATGTGCAGTATAAAAACACATAAAATGTTGTAAATATTATTAATATTGTTTCAAATCCTGAAACTCAGCATTTAGTGTTTGACAAGATTTCCCTGAAGCACTACAATTTCTGTTTATATTGAAAAACAATAAAGTTCACAATTTAAATTAGATAATTTTTATTACAAAACTGAATTCTAGTAGTAGAAATAATATCTGTGTCTTCCTTAATAATGATATATTGGAAACAATAGTGCTGTGTGTAGCCCGGGCGTCATCAACACTGCCTAGTTTAACACTTGTTTAGATTCTCATTCAGACATCATCAGCTCTTTTTAGAGGGTACTCTTACACTTTGAATTTCTTTTATCATTTTAATGATTTTTTTCATAAAAAAAGTTGCATCGGGACTTTAGAAATATTTTCCTATGAAACATACCTTGCATGGATTAGTACAGGGCTTTTCAACCTTTTCACCCATTGTACCACTTTTAGGATATGGCAACATCCGAGTACCACCAGTCGGCTAGCAAGGTGTCAAAAACTTGATGACCAAAAAAAAAAAAGGAAAAAAGTGATGAAGTACAGTTAGTGCTTGACTTACAACAGTTCGCTTAGTGACTGTTCGAAATTACAATAGCACTGAAAAAAGTGCCCCCTCTGTTGAGGATTGGCAGCAGGGGTGGGGTGGGGGGGGTGTTTTGTTTTTATTCCCCCCCCGTCTGCTGGGTGGTTGCAGCAGGTTTTGGTCACTTCACATGACGCTGGGACACTGTGACCGTCACAAATATGAATCAGTTGCCAAGCATCTGAATGTAAATCACAAGACCCTGGAGATGCTGCAACATTCCAGCTGATCGGCACTTCTTCTGGGCTCAGCAGAAGCGCCAGGATCAGCACCGGGCTGCAGCTGGAGCCTGGCACTGATCCTGGTGCTTCCACTGAGCCCTGACAGCCCTGCAGGTCCAGCCATCTCTCGCTCAGGCTTGTGTGGTGCTGCCACCAGTTCATCTCATGCCCCTCTCCCGCTACCACTTTTCTAGGATGGTCACATACCACCTGCCAGGTGCCATTGTACCACAGGGGGTACCTGTACCACTGGTTGAAAAGCCCTGGATTAGTAGATGCATTTATTGGTACACTTGGCCTTTAATAAACTGGCAATAAACTGGCTTAAATAGGGCAAAATTGACCAATGTTGTCCTTAACGTTAACAGTATGTAGCCCATATACAGCCAAGGCTGATAATCTAAACTGCACCATCTCTATATTATATGAAATATTATGATTGCTGATGGAATGGAATATTTGTGCACCTCCTGGCAATGATCATAGTATGTGTAAGATTTAGACTTTGAATACAAGAAGTGGGGAAGAGTTATGTGCCTGTGAAACAAAAAGGATGAGGAAAGATGTATTTCATTAGAGAATAGTGACTTTTTTTGGTAAATATTCACTTAGAAACTGTTTCAAAAACTTCTTTACTTTGATCCTTTCTTCTTTTTTTCCACCAACATGGGGAGCTCTTCTAACTTTTGTAAGACCCTTTACTCTTGCAATTTTAACAATGTACTCTATTGACAACCAGATGGCATAATTTCTGATAACATTCAACTTTGTACCTTACATATGTGCAGCCACGTGTTTGTATCAGCACCAGTAGCAGATTTACGTCAATGCAAACTGTGTATTTGTAGCAGTCCTATGAAACACAGCGTGTTGCCTTCTGTTTAACTGATTAAACCTTTGCTGTCCAGATAACCGTGTGAAAAAACATCTGTTAGGAAAGACACATAAAAGTTCAACTTGATGCTTAACATGCAGAATCTCTCTTCCTATGTATAGAAATTTTTTTGTTTGTGAATGTTATGAAGGTTAACCAAGTCAGTGAATCATTTAACACTTTTGAAATATCTGAAATTTCAGTTTCATCAGATGACTTGTTTCAATCATTCTAATTTTGTTTATTAAAAATGGAATAGTTTTATCAAGGGAGAACACAGTTTCAAAAAGTGTAAGGAAATCTGAAAGTTAAATTGTTAACATTTTTCTATTGACGTCTTAGCTTTTCTCTAATCTTCTAATATATTTGAGGTAAGGTAAAGGTTTCCCTATCCAGTCATGTCTGACTCTAGGGCACAGTGCTCATCCCTGTTTCTTGGTCAAGGGAGTCAGCATTGTCCGAAGACACTTTTGTGGGCATTTGGCCAGCATGGCTATATACCAAAAGTGCATGGAATACTGTTACCATCCCACCAAAGTGGTACCAGTTTATCTACTCACATTTGCATGTTTTTGAACTGGTAGATAGACAGGAGCTGGGCAGGCATGGGAGTTCATCCCACTGTGTGGCACTCATGTTTTGAACCCAGGCTGTTAGCTTTCCAGGTGACAAGTTCAACATCTTTAACACACTGCACAGGTCTCAAGTCTGGGCTTTCCAACTTAAAAGTCTTTAACCACTGAACCATTGGTTTGAGGAGCTAGGTTTAACTCCAGTTGTCATGGTTACGACAGATGAAACTTTTCAAAAGAACTTTGAGGCATTGTTTACCTTAAAGAATCTTTTATTCGAGAAACAAAGTATCGGCACTACATAGTTAAAGCCAAAAACTGAATTCCCCTCCTCTGGGCACAAAGTAGCAAAGCACAATTCCCTCCTCCAATTAACAGTCATAAATCACATTCCCCAATTAGCTTGAAGCACAGGCTTTCTCCCCAGCTCTCCAGCCTGCCAAATCTTTATTAACTCTGGGCACAATAACCTTGGATTCCCATGGCTGAGTTATTATTGTAATGACTAACTGGACTCTCATCCACATCCCCCCTCCTAGCATCAACTAACTCTAAAAGTGAAAGAGAAAAGATGGCTACATTCCATCATTTGTCAAAGCAAGAACACCCAGTGTTAGCAGTGTTGACGACAGTTTTAACTATAGCTTTATCCATTTCAGAAACTAGCTTTAACTACAAGTATACATTATTTTTAATCAAGTTACAGTGTTCTAAAATTCCCCTTCTTTTCTCTCAAGCACTGACTTTTTAGGTAAGCAAATAAATATTCTTTCACGATTAACAATCGTCCAATTTTGGATAAATAGTCACTTGCATGAAATCATTTTGTTTGGCTTTGAATTGCTATACCTGCAGCTGGTATATTGGTTCCACACTTAACAACACATTTAAATGTTCACAGCTGTCAGTTTGACACTTTATATGAAAATTAAATTCATTGCAAAGAATAGCAGTGTTAAAAAGCATTGCAGCCCCAGTGAAGCTGGATGATTGGAATGGATAACTGTGTACATGATGTATAGCATGATTTCTCTTTTTTCCACTTCAAAAAGAGTATTGTTTTGAAACCCTGCCAAGAAAATAATAATTATTAAATGTGAAATACTTTTTTGAACTCATTGGGATAATTTAGATATGGTAACTGTGATCTTCATATGATTTTTTTTTGGCTTGACAATTTAACAGAATTTTTTTAATGAATAACACCCTACCCACCCCCACTGGCTGTCAGCTTATGTTTATTATGTCAAGGCACCTATTAAACTCTCAAGCCTTTTAGGTGACATAGTAAATACCAGCTGTCACCAGAAAAACAAATAAGAAGTTATTCTCACCAACATTACAATGCACTAACATAATTAGTCATTTTCAGGCTGTTTTACTTGCTTCTTAACAACTACAAGAACAAAGTTCCTGAAGGAATGGCACTGTACATCTCTATTGTAGCCTTATGATCACTAATCGTGACTTCCCCCCTGTGTAAAATAGAACAGCACTGAAAAACAGGATATGTACAATCAGGTTACTTATGATTTTATATAATGACAATCATCACCTGCCATGTTCCATTTTCGAAGCCCAATTTACCTGCAGGTATAAACATCTGCATGAATGCTAATCACCATATGTTTGGAATTTCCAAAAGTAATCCAGAAACTGTGGATGCAAGGTTAGTCTTACATTCTTTTCCCCTCTTTTCTACCCCGCCCTGCATTTTAATATAAGGTAAAGTTAAAGGTTCCCCTGTACATGCGTGCTAGTCGTTTCCTACTCTAGGGGCCGGTGCTCATGTCCGTTTCAAAGCCGAAGAGCCAGCGCTTGTCTGAGGACGTCTCTGTGGTCATGTGGCCGGCATGACTAGACGCCAAAGGTGCACGGAACGCTGTTACCTTCCCACCGTAGTGGTCCCTATTTTTCTACTTGCATTTTTATGTGCTTTCGAACTGCTAGGTTGGCAGAAGCTGGGACGAGTAACAGGCGCTCACTCTGCTATGCGGCACTCAGGATTCAACCCACCAAACTGCTGATCTTCTGATCGACAAGCTCAGCGTCCCAACCCACTGAGCCACTGCGTCCCTTGCATTTTAATATAGACTTACCCGATTTTCCCTCCTGAAAACTATGTGTAAAGTAGAATACAATTATATGCTGATATACATGTTTTTCTGAAGTTTGCAGTTCCATTCACCTATACACTACTAAAATTATTATATCTATTTATTTACAATAGTAAATTAGACAAAACTGGAAGATTTATTTATTTATTTATTTATTTAGTTACATTTATATACCGCCCTTTCCCTGAGGACTCAGGGCGGTTTACAGGGAATTTAAAAATCCACCATACAAAAGTTAAAAACCAAATTAAAAAGTATTAAATTGACCCTGTACACTTAAAACCCCAATTAAAAATTTCTCCTCAGCCTGGGCCTGAGAGCTCAAAGAACCAGGTCTTCAGGCCCCGGCGGAATGATCGGAGGTCGGGGGCAGTTCTCAGCTCCACCGGCAGCTGGTTCCAGAGGGCAGGCGCTCCCACTGAGAAGGCCCTATCCCTGGGTGTCACCCGCCGGCAATCTCTTACCGGCGGAACCCTGAGCAGACCCTCCCTGTGGGAGCGCACTGGGCGAAGGGTGTTTGATGCCGGCAGCAGGTGTTTCCTCAAATAACCCGGACCCAGGCCATTTAGGGCAACCATTATTGAACCAAGGTAACTCAAATGGGCCAACTTACAGAAGGTGATGACTCATGATTCCCATGGGAATGAAATTTGGGGAAAATGTGGCTGTTTCTGAACTGCTGCTGTTCAGCATCACCACCATGCTGCCAGTTGTGATCATGTCATCCTTATTTTCAATGTTCCCTCACAGCTTCCAGCAAATTGATGGACAAGCTGAAAGGAACTGATATGATTGCTAATGCTCCATGCCATCTTCCCTCAAGTCTTTGCTTGTGGGAAGTTTGTAGGGAAAAAAATCAATGGAGAACCTGTTATGAATTTTCTTCCCCATCCAGTCACCCTTCATCAGGAAGGGAGGGAAACAAAGGGGTGGGAAGAAGGAAGGAAGGGAGGTTTTTAATGCCCCCTGACATTTCCTACAAGCAAAGTCAATGGGAAGCTGTAGGAAGTCAGGTGTTGCTCTTGCTCCCAAGGCTTTTCTGCCTACCCATGGTTATTTAATTTTTCTCTTTAGGTAAGGAAATATTTCTGAAATAATAACCCCCCTTGGTCATGGGTTATTTAGTAATTAAAATTATATTTATTCATTTATCAAATTTATTTGCTGACCATCTCGCAGTTCAAGACAATTCTGTATACATGTAAAATATACACATCAGAGGAACATTTCCATAAAACAAAGTTAAGGTATATAAATAGAAAAAAAGGTATATAAATACATTTCCATAAAACAAAGTTAAGGAAGAGTGTGATACACAAAAAGGTATATAAATAGAATTCTACCAAAAACAAATGCGCATTCATGCTGAGTTTTTCTTTTTAAATTACAACCAAGAGAGACTGGGACAATGAAAAGCCAATCAAATTAAATCTAAATGTTAACTCTTATATGAAATTAGCATAGGAATCTGATTTATGTTTAGAGAAACTCTCTCCCTCTCTTTCTCTCTCTCTATGTGTGTGTGTGAAAGAGAGATGAATGGATGGAGAGGGAAGGAAAGAGAGGTAAGATAATTCTGTGTATACATTTCCATAATGCATATACAATTATGAATCATATTGATGTAGAATTCATATAATAATATAAAAAGTGGAAAATAACCTTCATATTTCTGCTCCCAGCTATGTAAAGCTATGCAGTGTTGTTTAAACCAAACAGTGCAGCATGCTGATTATGAAACTTCTTTTATTAGAACTTATTTTTCATTGGAAATAACATGAAAACTTTTTCTCATAAATTCTATCCACAACCTAGCAATAACAGTAACAACAAAACTACACTTTGTTATACCTATCTGAATATAGAAATTGGATCAGTACTAACCTATTGCATAAATATTGTCTCATGAATATTCTTTTTCAGATTAAATATACTGCTGTTTTCTCAATAATAGTTGCAACTATAAAATCACTGGTCATTTTGTAGACAGTGAACTCTACAAAGATGTCAGCTATCAAAGTATTATCATACCCATTTTCAGCTAAATTTGATCTGTACAATAGTCTCAGTATTAATGGAGGAAGGCATTTGAAAGAAAAATTGCACCGGCTCAGCGTTTTCGTGATCCACCAGTTTTTTTTTAATTTTAATCCCATTTATATCCCGCCCTTCTCTGAAGACTCAGGGCGGCTTACAATTTAAGCACAAACCAATGTGCTTAGCAATAGCCTTCATTCTATGTATATGCCTGCTTATTAGGGCTTTTGGGCCCCCCCAAGTGGCATTATTACAAAGTCAGCTTATTGCCCCCAACAATCTGGGTCTTCATTTTACCTACCTCGGAAGGATGGAAGGCTGGAAGGATGGAAGGATGGAAGGCTGAGTCAACCTTGAGCCTGGTGGGATGCGAACCTGCACTAATTGCAGGCAGCTGGTGTTACTTCAGGAGGCATTAGCCCACTGCGCCACCAAGTTGATTTGCTACTATTTCTTTGCTGCTGCTGTGCTTCAGTAGGAAAAAAAAACAAGATGTCCTTACAGCAAATAGTGTGTGTGTGTGTGTGTGTGTGTGTGTGTGTGTGTGTGTGCTTGAGAGAGAACAGGAGACAGAGAATATGAAGTGGTACATTTTTCACTTTTAACGATTCAAGCAGTGTTACAAGATCAACTAACTACCAAAGGGAAATTCCACAGAAGATAGTGTGGATTATGACAAGGTATATACTGCATGAATGAATCCCACAAGTATGCTTTTCAATATCACAGCAGGAAGGCAAGTACACCAGTTGGGTGTGAAACTTCTTTCTTGCTTGGAAAAAATCAAGGATGTATTTTTTACAGAAAAATCACAGGTGTTAGAATCTGGAAAATAAGGTATTGTGTACTCACATCAAGACAACAAGCTTGGTACCAAAATCTTAATCTGAAGATGTTCACAGAAGAGCAGTCTGATCCATGTCTGGGAAGACAGATGAACATTTATTCTGACTTATATAGATGATTTGACTATGGACAAAGAAGCTATCAGTGTGAATGATCTAAACAAGGAGAAAGTAGTGGAAGAATAAGGAGGCTTCAGCTATTATTTTTCATTAAAAGAAATACAGAAGGCTATAAAATCTATCCTTTCAGTTAGATGTGAATGATAAAACATGTTCTGGATTGTCTAGAATTAACCAAAGGCATGGAAGTTAGTCCATCAAAATGTCCTAAGAGGGTGAAATTAATGAATCTTTACCTGTTAACAGTGAAAAGCAATTGGATGTAGCAATAATGACAATGGACTTAACCTCACTGCCTGTTTGCCCTAAACTACATCTAAAATCTCATTCTTGAGACAGACGTTTATCATATATAAGTGTTATTATTACTCCATGCTCTACATAGAAGGCATTTACGTTAGTATACATCCATGTTTTGTCCTAAAAAAGCGATAGTGGAGATATTATTATTATTCCTTTTCGATAATGTATTGGTATCAAAAACTGATGCTGAATCTGTAATTTTTGTGTAATTCGTATCTCATATAATACCTGGAACTCATGATACCATATGCCTGAAAATTCTAAAAACAATTATGCATTATCTATTCAGATATCAGTCTATCAAAACCTCCAGCAATGTCCCAAAATTCATACCTGTTGCTATCATTAGAAACCACTGAATTAATTTCTCAATGAATTACATTTTGTATATTTGTTTACAAAGCTGTACAATTTTGCCATTTTTCTCTATTGAGTTATCTATATAGCATTTTCTTTTACCTTGTACATCAACAGTAGAAGATATTGAGTCTGGCAGTCATTTATTTTTTTTTTACAGAAACTTTATTAAGGTTAAGCAAAAAATAAAATGTAAGAAAACTAGAGAAACAGAGAAGAGGAAGTCAGGAAAGAAACAAGATTAGGAGTTTGAAAAAAGGAAAAAGGATAAAATAAAAGGACTAACTTCAAACTTTCTTTGATATAAATCCAAATATAAAATGTTGTAACCTTTTACTCTAAGATTAACAATAGTAGACAGTATTTCTATAAGGGTCTGACAGAGTTATATATTTTTTGTGGTTGATGCTGCTATGTACGTTGGTCACACAGTTTGAAAATTTATACACAATTTTTCTGATCTTTGACCATTTGTCAAACAAATAATCATAGGATTTACATGAGAAGTTTCAACTTCTTACTTTAGGATTTGGTAGCAGATAATGTGAACGTTTTTTGCTTGAGACTCTCTATACCAGGGGTGTCAAACTGCCGGCCCGCGGGCCGGAGCATTACGGAGAAACCGCGCCCATCCCATTTTCGGCAATGGCAAAAAGTTCTGATACGTCGAGCGATGTCACGTGACGTCGCGAGTTTGACATGCCTGCTCTATACCTTCCATTTAGCAGGAATATATCGAAAGCAAATATATAAATATCTAACAACTTGTAATTACCAAATGACAATTAGTTGGATAAAATATTTGCATTTTTCTTCCTCCTAGGGAAGTATCAGAATTAGATAATTTTTGTCAGTGATATAAGAACATATTGTGGGGAAACAGCTTCATCATTGTGTCTGATTGGAGTTAAGTAGCATGCATGCAACTTTTATACTTGAATTTACATCAAATCTGTCTAGAATATTATAAATACAAAATTGTCCAAAACCTACTTTGCTTCTGGGTCAGACAGCTTAGATGTGTTCAAGTTGGCATAGCCATTATTACTTTATAAAAACAGCATATTTTGCAGAAAAAACGTATAAAAATGACATCTTCCATCCACAACTCCATATGCCAATCTAGCTCGGGAGTTCATGGCTTCCATGACGGCCATGGACCTGACGCAAGTAATTTCTGAACCAACTCATGAGGGAGGCCACACTCTTGACCTGATTTTTTTATCTAGACGGTGGTTGGATGATCTTGGTGGGGGCTCTCCATTTATTATGCCCCTGTCATGGACCGATCATCATCTCCTGCGGATGGTCTTCCGTTTTGCCACCCCCCGCCGTGGGGATACGGAACCAATTAGATGGTACCGCCCCAGACGCTTAATGGACCCTGATAGATTCCAAGCGGCGCTGGGGTCCCCACCTGCCTCCATTGCTCACAGCTCGGCGGATGCCTTAGTGGAAACCTGGGAAAGGGCAGCCACTGAGGCACTTGACCGGGTTGTACCCTTGCGGCCCCTGACCCGGCGCAGATCCCAGCGAGCTCCATGGTTCTCCGCGGAGCTCCGGGAGATGAAGCGTCGGAAACGGGGCCTAGAGAGCTGTTGGAGGTCGAGCCGATCCGAACCCGACCGGTTGCGGTTAAGAACCTATATTAGGTCTTATCTCGCAGCGATGAGGGTGGCGAGGTGTAATTACTTCTCTACCCTCATTGCGTCCGCAGATAATCGCCCGGCCGCCCTGTTTAGGGTGACTCGCTCACTTCTTAATCAGGAGGTGAGGGAGGATCCCTTGCAGGGTCGTGCCGAGGAATTTAGTCAACATCTGTCGGATAAAATCGCTCGGATTCGGACCGGTTTGGACTCCAGCTGGGCAGAGTCAGGCGATCAGGACACGGACGGTCTTGTCAATATTATCTGGGAAGAGTTTGATTCTGTGACCCCTGATGAAGTGGACAGGATTATGGGGAGGCTGACCTCCTCCACATGTTTGTTGGATCCGTGCCCTTCCTGGCTGGTTTATGCAGCTAGGGAGAGGACACGAGGCTGGCTCCAGGCGGTTATATCTGCTTCTTTGAGTGAGGGTTATTTCCCCACCGTCTTGAAGGAGGCGGTGGTGAGACCTCTCCTCAAAAAGCCTGCCTTGGACCCAGCTGTATTGAACAACTTTCGTCCAGTCTCCAACCTTCGCTTTCTTGCGAAGGTTGTTGAGAGTGTGGTGGCGCATCAGCTCCCTCTGGTCCTGGATGAAGCGGATTATCTGGACCCCTACCAATCGGGTTTCAGGCCTGGGTACAGCACGGAGACGGCATTGGTCGCTCTGGTGAATGATCTCTGGAGGGCTCGGGACAGGGGATATTCCTCTGTCCTAGTCCTATTAGACCTCTCGGCGGCTTTCGATACCATCGACCATGGTATCTTGCTGCGGCGTCTCAGGGGATTGGGAGTGGGAGGCACGGTTCTTCGGTGGTTCTCCTCCTATCTCCTGGGACGTTCGCAGTCGGTGTTGGCAGGGGGGCAGAGATCGGCCCCTAGGTCTCTCGTTTGTGGAGTTCCTCAGGGGTCGGTTCTCTCGCCTCTCCTGTTCAACATCTACATGAAACCGCTGGGTGAGATCATTCGTGGTTTTGGAGTTGGGTATCATCAATATGCCGATGATACCCAACTTTTCTTTTCGACCCCAAACCACCCCAGTGATGCCCTCGCTGTGATGTCCCGTTGCCTGGAGGCGGTTCGGGTCTGGATGGGGAGGAACAGACTTCAGCTCAACCCTGACAAGACTGAGTGGCTGTGCATTCCGGCATCCCGGGACATTCAAAATATTCCATCTCTTTCTATGTGGGGTGAGCTCTTACCCCCCGTGGATAGGGCTCGCAACTTGGGAGTCCTCCTAGATTCACGGCTTACCCTAGAAGATCATGTAGTGGCCGTGACTAGGGGGGCTTTTGCCCAGGTTCACCTGGTGCGCCAGTTGCGGCCCTATCTGGACCGAGATGCCCTGTGCACGGTCACTCATGCGCTCGTGACCTCTTGCCTTGACTACTGTAATGCTCTCTACATGGGGCTTCCCTTGAAGACCACTCGGAGGCTCCAACTGGTACAGAATGCGGCCGCGAGAGTTGTCTTGGGAGTTTCCCGGTACTCCCATGTTACACCTTTGCTCCGCGAGCTGCATTGGTTACCAGTTGTCTTCCGGGTGAGGTTCAAGGTCTTAGTTATGATCTTTAAGTCCCTACATGGCATGGGTCCGGGGTACCTCGGGGACCACCTGCTGCCGGCTTCAACTCCCCTCCGCCCTGTGCGTTCCCACAGAGAGGGCCTCCTCAGGGTGCCTCCGGTCAGGGAATGCCGACTGGCGGCCCCCAGGGGGAGAGCCTTCTCTGTGGGTGCCCTGGCTTTGTGGAATCAACTGCCGGTGGAGCTCCGGACGGCATCGGACCTCCGAACTTTCCGTCGTGGTCTGAAGACCCATTTGTTTGAATTGGCCGGTCTGGCCTGATGGGGGAGCTGGGTTTTAAATTGTCATTTTAGATTGCATTATTGTTTTTTAATTGGGCACTGATTTAATCTTTGTTTTAACTTTTGTATAGTATTGTATTTTTATTTATATGCCCTGTGAACCGCCCTGAGTCCCCAGGGAGAAGGGCGGTATATAAATTAAATAAAACATAAAACATAAACATAAAATATAAAGAAAGAAAATAAAAATATTACTATTACTGTCAAATTGGAATTTGTGTCCCCACAGGAGGATAGTTTCTAATAGAAAACATATGAAACTTGTTTAGAAATCAAACAGTTTTCTCATGTAAGGATATGTATATTTTATATTATATTTATATTTATTAAATTTTTATACCGTATAGATTTTTATACCGTATAGATTTATCCAAGAAATAACATACAAAATAGTTTTTTTTTGTGTGGCAGTTTCAGTCTCAGTCTCTCACATTTCAGGTTTAATATTTTATGAATATTCACATTTATAATATAATAACCATTTTAAAATGATTCCCTTGAAAAATAAATTATTTTGTTGCTTACTTTTTCAGCTTTTGTCAGCTGTTTTCTCTTTCTATTTGTGTTCTATTTACTTTTTGCTTCAAACCTCTGGGCTTCTAAACGCATTCACTTCTTAGTTTCTGATCTGCTTTCCATGCTGTTAAAAATCTTGTATGTGAATTTTTAAAAATGTATTTCTGAGCCAATATTTCAAATGCCCTGAAAGAACTAAACAAAAGAAGTTATCTGCAGCTTTTTAATACGGACTGAAATGGTAGATGCCCTTAAGGATTAGCCCAGTTCCATTTTTTCTCCTTTATCTCTAAAAATATTTCCCAGTAACTCACAGTTATGAACAAAATCCAGCCTTCTTATGAATTTTTATTCCCTGCAGTGACTTATCATGTTATAAACCAACTTTCACTATCAAGTCAGATAACATAATCTCCTCACTTATTAATAAGAGCAAGAAGCAGAACCTCCTTGACTTACGCTAGAAGTAATATGAACAGCTATGGGTAGAATCAGGTATTGTTCATTCTAGGTCATTCCAATTGAGACTTTAATTATTTGTGTCACCACAGGATAATGATTTCATTATTCTCCACAATCTATTCTTTGACAAGGACAGGCTAAAAGATAAGCAATGCAACATTATAAACAGAGTAATAATTCAAAGGGGCCTGGCACATTCCCAAGTGAAGATGATGAGAGTGAGAAAGAGGAGAAATATTTATAAAATTAATCTTTTGGAGCAGAAACGTACAAAATAGAGAGGTTCTCTTTCTATCTATATGTTTTTAGTCTCTGTTTGATTTGGTACAGCAGCCAAACAGGACAGTTACAGACTTCAAAGGATGGATAGTCAGCCTGCCTTAATTTGAGGCCTGTATACTGCATAAGCCAAAAAAAGGGCTGAGAAAATATTTAGAGACCCCTCACATCCTGGACATAAACTGTTTCAACTCTTGTCGTCAGGATGCTGCTATAAGCATTGCATGCCAAAACAACTGGATAGAAAGACAGTTTTTTTCCCTCATGCCATCACTCTGTTGAATACCTAATCCTAACAGTACTTCTGTCTACGTATATTTATCCATGTATTATTATTATTATTATTATTATTATTATTATTATTATTATTATTATTATTAGTAGTAGTAGTAGTAGTAGTAGTAGTAGTAGTAGATTAGTATTAGTATTAGTATTAGTATTAGTATTAGTATTAGTATTAGTATTAGTATTAGTATTAGTATTAGTATTAGTATTATCCTTCTCAGCTTCTCTACTGCCCCCTCTTATTGGTATCATCATTATGATGATTATTATGACTCTGTTATTTTGCATGTTTAGCACTGAGGGCTTCTTCATCGGAGACAAATTCCTTGTGTGTTTTATTACACTTAACCAAACACTGTATTCTAGTCTAAATAAAAAGAAGGAGCAGGATGGAAGGACAAAAAAATTACATTGCAAAAAAGCTAAAACTGAAAAATTTAGCCAATTAAGCTTGATTAATTAATCAATAACATATGAAAGTCTTAAAATACAATCCTCATTTAACTGACCAACAATATGTTGGTGAACATACTGTATGTAGTGAACAGAATTTCTAAGATGATGCCTTCTGAGATTCACACAGCTTTAAAAGTTATATTGGATCAAAATCTAATCAATTATTCAAATAGTTACAAGTGATATAATTAATCAGCTATGCGCATAAAGGAATTATAACCCTAATGAAAAAGGAAACATTAATGAGGCATGAGTACCATTTTTGCACAAACTTAATTTGGGATCTGATTACTAAACCACACTGAAAACAAGTCCTAAGGATTAATTGAGTATTGATCACTTAATACAAAAGACCACGTTTCAGTGTTGGTAGAGAGGGAAGTAGATGCATCGTTGAAGTTAAGCATGATACATGAGATGGGTATAAGTAGCTAAGTCTGATCCTGTAGCTTAGTGGAATGTAATATTCAATGATACTTTAAAAATAATATCCAACAGATAACAGCAAGTTCTCAACTATTTTCCTCCTTGACACTTTCTAAACACCAGCAGTAAAGCCTTTTCTTTTTGTTAAGAGAGATCAGGATGATATGATGGGCATAGGTTATGTACAATTCAATAGCTCCTGAAATGTGACTGGAGGGGGCATGGTTTAGCATGCTCCTACATCCAGCAGATGGGGCTTTGTTTCTGGCATGCCACAGCCCAGTGCCAGTCCATGGACCCGGGGCTGGAAAACCCTACTTTAAGAAGCATTATTACGGATGTACAATCTTTTTCTTTTAAAGCAATCAAAACTACTTTCTGAAATTTAACTCACAATCTGCCGTTCAAAGCCATGCTTGACCCTTAGGACCCCCAAAGTTAAATTTCCAAACTTCCCAATTATTGATAGGAAAATGAAATGGTCTGCTGTAGTTTTATCTGAATAATCTTTTAAGGTATAGGATTAAGGAAAAAAAGTTGTAGTTTTCAGAAAAATATAAAATAGCAGCGTCACATTCTTCACACAGAAGAAATTTTGCCCTCACAACAGTGCGGAAAGTATGATGATATCATATTTTGATGTCATTTTTTGTAAGGAAGAAATCATTTTTAAAAAAGAAATTATATGCTAGCAGAAATAATTTATTGAGGGCCTCGTATTCAATAGTACTCAAAAATATACCCATGGCTGAGATGTGCAGATGTGAAGAGAGGCTGGTTTGTTCCTATTTACAGTTTATTTCTTGGAGTATACTTTACAAATTTTCACTGTTAATTTAAATACCTTTGAAAGCTAGAATATATATGATATTTTCTTTTTTCAAGAAATGCTAAGTCATTTAATCAACTACAGCAGGGGTATCAAACTGGTGGTCCATAAGCCCACCCCAGTTCCACAAAGCAAAAAACTTTGCAATACGTCATGATACATCACGTGATGTGATCGAGTTTGACACCTGTGAACTACAGTGGCAAAGTGGAGAAAAACCCAGAAAAATCTGGTTTTTAGAACATTCCTTTCTGAAAGACAATCTAATGGGTTAAAAATGCAATAGCAAAAATCACCTTCAAAGTCTTTTCAAGAAAAAAATATTGATACCATGATCAAACTTTCTCATTTTGTACAGGAAATAAGGAATTCTTTTCTCAAATTAGGAAAAATTCTTGGACAGTTCTGGAAGTTACTTGAGTTGGAGGTACAAGTAGCCGGATATTGAAATGGCAAACAAACTAACAAAATAGTTTGTTACAGGATACTGACTTGTTTCTTTTCTGCAATGATTATTCAGTTATTTTATTGAAATGCATTGTGGTAAGCCTCCAACAAAGTTTGCTAAATTACATACCTCTTTTTACTGAAGAACTGCAGGGTGGGGAATATGAACTGTTCAGAGTCATCTTGAACCATGAAATGGGCAACAAATAAATAAATAAATAAGTAAATTGAAAGCTTGCTTCTTCAAAGATCCCCTTATTAATTTCTTTGCTAATGGTGTCAG
Organism: Vipera ursinii; assembly: GCF_947247035.1. Classification (NCBI taxonomy): domain Eukaryota; kingdom Metazoa; phylum Chordata; class Lepidosauria; order Squamata; family Viperidae; genus Vipera; species Vipera ursinii. The sequence goes on along the minus strand of NC_139516.1, from coordinate 169,334,971 downwards.
CCTATTGAAAAGCTCTTTTTGTATCTATTAATTCAATAAACACAATTTTCAATAAATATAATATTTAATCCATTTTCCAGTACTATTTTTATAAGGAATTAATATGTGGGTTTATCTGAGTAACAAGCAGAATATAACAATGGACCGACAGATTAATATCCTAAAGTAAAGTCCATACATTTCATGATATTCATTTTGTGAGACTTTGGCTCCCTACTGAAATTAGGGTTTCCTTGCAGTTTGTCTACAAATGTTTTCTGCAATTTTAGTAATCAGTATAACAGGATTTACTGCACAATAGAGGATACACCAAAAAATTTTAAGAATAAAAATACTGTTTTTGAGTCACAATTGTCATTTTCCTCATTACATCACAAACCCTACTGAAATTAAGGTTTCCTTGCAGTTTGTCTACAAATATTTTCTGTAATTTTAGCAATCAGTATAACAGGATTTACTGCACAATAGAGGATACACCAAAATATTTTAAAAATAAAAATACTGTTTTTGAGTCACAATTGTCATTTTCCTCATTACATCACATTGCCCTTGATCTTCACACTTAATTCTTTTCTTCATAACAGCAACCTTCACTGAAACCAGTAGACAATAAAGGAGCGGGAAGGCATTTTTTCAAAAAAATGTGTTACTCTGTAAATATTTACTTTCTATACAGAGAGAGATTAAGAAATACGACCATCTAACCACTTTAAAAGATCAGAAAACAAAGCAGAAAAAATATTGGCATCCAACTGTTGCCATCTTCAGTGTTTTGTTTTTAAAAGGCAGAGGGAAACAGCAAAATCAATGCTTACTCAAAAATCTTTGCTGTGAACTAGTTTTCCACAGAATAGAATATAAAATATAAAAATCAAGGTCTCAAATTCATATTATTAAGTTACATTCTTTTTTTAATAGTGGCCATTGTTTATGTTATTTGATAAACCATGGAAGAGCCTAACATATTCTGAAGCACTTCCTATTCTCAGTAAAAGAAAGACAGGGACACCTCAGAAATCCCTCAATAGCTATTTTCTTTTTATCTATTCAGACTCATTTTCATACTTTACTTCTAATGATTCACAGTAGAATGGAGGATATAATAGCTGTCCTATATGATTAAATAAGATTAAATCAGCCTGAATGAGCCCTTATTGTGGTCCTTAAAGCTAGAAAATGGACTCATTTGTCTTGGAAATAAGTAATATTAAGTTCAAGTGGTGGTGCCAAAGAATGATTTGGCACAGCTTAGGTGGATGCCCAGGTATGCTAACTGTGCCTGTTACTATGTACAGACCTGATCATAGTTAATATATATCTTAGTTGCAATGCAGCCCAACTTTTTAATGCTATTATAGAAGACCACTGAGGTATTTTAAATTATTGTCATAAGTTCTTTTTTTTTAACTGTGCCCTGGACCAGATCCTGGATAGGTGTCTTCTTTATATCTACCTATAAGTGTCACAAAGATGTTTAATTTGTAAGAACAAACATGTAAAAGTCATATGTGAGTATTTCCTATAGTCTACAGTATATTCCTATTTCTATTTTTATAAGAGCCTTGGTGGAACAGTGGGTTAATGCCTCCTTAAGTAACACCAGCTGCCTGCAATTAGTGCAGGTTCGCATCCCACCAGGCTCAAGGTTGACGCAGCCATCCATCCTTCCGAGGTAGGTAAAATGAGGACCCAGTTTGTTGGGGGCAATAAGCTGACTTTGTAATAATGCCGCTGGGGGGGGGGCGAAAGCCCTAATAAGCAGGCATATACATAGAATGAAGGCTATTGCTAAGCACATTTGATTTGTGCTTAGATTGTAAGCCGCCCTGAGTCTTCGGAGAAGGGTGGGATATAAATGGGATTAAAATAATAAAAAAATAAATAAATACTACTACTATGATAAATTATCACAATATGCTATTCCATTACTATCAGTATGGTAAAATTTACATTGTATACTATTACTACTCAATATATTATGTTCTATCCTATTACAATGTAATTACTATTATCTCGATATTCATTGTTAATTTTTCTGGATGTGTGATAAGGACTAAAAACAATGAGTACTTCACATTTTTTTTCCTATAAGCAACAATGTGGTGACTCACAAGGCAGCTGAAACTGACAAATTCTAGCTTGTATGTTGAGTACCAAACAAATGATGAATACCTGGACAAAATTTTCACATCAAAATGCACTGAGTACCAAATTTGATGAGTTTCAAAGCAGCTGTACCAAGGTACCACTAAACTATATTACAATTACCTATATACGAAGCTCTATACTATTACTAATATGAATCAATGTTTCTTAAGCCTGTTCTATCTTAACTTCCCTCTGAGATTTTTCCTTATTTTTCTATTAGTGGCAAATAGAGCTCTTACATCTTTTTTTAAAAAACCTTGTCTTCCTGAGCTGCTATATATATATTTTTCCTCTTTTGGACCCTCCACTGCTCCTGAAGGAAAAAAAAACAACCACACACATTGTTTCATTTGGCTGCTGTTCTCAATTTGCTGGCAGTGGCAGGGCTCCAAAACATGCATCTCCTCCCCACACCTCTGTCAAATTGCAAATTTATTGGCAACTCTGCCATGCTGATACTGGGGAGAAGACTCAAATGGGAAGGAAAGGAGGCAGACAGGTGCCTGCAATTTTGTTCTAGCAGCCTGCATATCTAGACTAATTACAAAATGGCTTTGTTAAATCTTAATCAGTGCTGTGCAATGTGACATCTAAAATGATGTTAGTTTGTTATAAAACGCAATTTAAGGTGCTGTTCCTCATCCTTATAGATAGGGATTGCAAGCGAAATGATCATTTCCTCCCATTCTGTTATGAACTGAGAATCCCATTTCTTCCAGCTATAAGAAAGCAGAATGATACAAAGGACAATCACAATGACCATCCCTTGCAATGAAAGCACATCTGAACAGTAGCTGGGTGCATACCACATTTATTTATACTTCTGCCAAGATCTATGGCAAATATGCTTCTCTGCTCTCTAGTGCGGATTTATGCAAAATTAGCTTTTCCATGCAATATGCAAATATGACTGCATCAGAGTCCTGAATCTTTTTCGCCCTCCTATCTTTCTACAAAATATATGTAATATGTTCACTTGACATCGAGATGCCTCTTCCTACAGTATCTCTTCACCTCAAATCTTCATGCCATTCTGTTCTGTACAAGAGAGTATAGGGCTAAATTCTCATCCTGGTTAAAACCATGGTAAACATTTCTTTTTTTTTTTTTTTGAAAAGTTTCTGTGCTTTTCCATCACCCCACTTCTTTCCTTTTTCCGGAAATATAGTGTCATATGTTTCATATGTTAGAAGTTGTTATAGAATCAAACTGCCCTCTGAGATTGTAATTTGAGGCAGCTGTCACTAAATATTGAAAATCCTTGCCTTATACGTCTTCATAAGTATAAGGAGCCATGGTGGCACAGTGGTTAGAATGCAGAATTGTAGGCTGACTCTGCCCACTGCCAGGAGTTTGATCTTGACCAGTTCAAGGCTGATTCAGTCTTCCATCCTTCTGAGTTAAAATGAGGACCTAGATTATTGGAGGCAATATGCTGATTCTGTAAACCTCTTAGAGAATGCTATAAAGCATGATGAAGCTCTATATAAGTCTACGTGCTATTGCAATAATGTGAGATGGGAAAGAAGGTTACTTCATGTTGAGTTTCACAATAATTGTTCTTTGATCAACACTCAGATCTGATCAATATTTGGTAATGTTATGTGTTATTGTAGCTGAAATCATTCTTTTCAGACTAGTCAGAAGTCAGGAATATAACATGTATGGTTTCCTATTATATCCTTAAAGAATCAATGCACCTAAAGATTGTTGGCTGTAAAACAGCCTCCAAAATATTTTAAACCCAATTCTCTCATTGCCTTATCATTGCTACTTGAGGCTGATTCCAAGATAGTAGTTATTTAGAGTTAGCTCAGATAAAACAGTTCAAGATCTCACAATGGATTCAGTGACATGTGAAAAAAAAAAGAAAATGAAGCAAATTTTATCTCTGTCACTGCAGCCTGTAGATATCTCTTAGGCCCATTCATATTTTACAAATAAGAAATATTTCAATTTAATTTTGATACGAAGTGCTGCCCTAGCTGCTTTGGCAATGCTCCAATTACATTTATAGTTTGTAATACTGAAATAGATTGAAAAAACAAACTAGTAAGATGCTGAAAAGTAAGAGTTTATATTGAAAAGTTTTAGATAAATAACACTGAGAATGAAAAAAATAACAAAGACCCAGAAAAAAATCTTTCTTCAGTTCATGCACCTTTTTAGAGATATGGATTGGGGGTAGGAGTGGCTGATGATTTGCATTTGAAAGACACATCTGCCTTGAAATATTAATTAGCTATGAATTATATTTACGAGATATGCAAATACAGATTTTACCAAAAAATGCTATATCATTATTCTTTTGATGTTTATTTAGTACAATAATAGTATTTTATCATATACATAATTGTTCAGTTTGATGCTATTACTAAGTCTCCACTCTACAGCTGCATATGATTTCAGACTAATCAACTCTATATCTCTGATTAGAATTCCACACATTATGCTCATCCTCTAACTGAGTTCAAGCAGAGCACTATTCAAGCAAGTTCCAGTGCAGCTGGATATGCAGAATACAATGCCAATTGTACCAATTCTGACCAAACTCTGTACACCTGTCCAAGAAATTTTTGCTGGGATTATGCTGGAGATCTTCAAGCTGAGAATTCTGACAAGAATGTTAACAAGATGTTCAACAAGGTGATTGTATAGAAAAGCCAGCACTGAATATGTTAGTCTGATTAAAGGATAAACATTCATGGTACTTTCTTCCTTCTAAAAATGATCCTATGATTTTAAACTCAGGATGTATTTGCTTTTCTTTCTGTAATGAGAGAGAGAGAGAGAGAGAGAGAGAGAGAGAGAGAGAGAGAGAGAGAGAGAGAGAGAGAGAGAGAGAGAGAGAGAGAATGAATCTCACTTAGTACACACACATATGCAGACAGATGCATAAGTAAAGTAGGTTAGTCAATAGACAGTTAGATCTCAGATTTGTGGAATCAGAGTGTTCACATATAGTTTGGTTAAAATTTTGATGCTTATGTAAAATTTGCTTAAGGCAATTCTGGCTCTGAAGAGTTAGACAATGAGTTATTTTGGATAATTTCAGAAGCAAGTAGGATTGTTATGAAACCACAAAATAACTGTTAGAGGCTGAGGTGATGTCTGAGAGGGTTAAGTTAAGTTGCAAGATACCATTGTGGGCAATTCCAAAACACGCAATAGAAAATATACATGCTGGCTTCAAACACAATGTGACTACGTACAAGGAGATCCTTAGCTTGGAAAGAAATGTTTGGTGTCTGAAATCATATAGCCTCTTGCGAGAAGAGAAGGTTGTTCAAAATTGGTTTCAATATATTCAGTTACGGGCCAGGTGGAAAGAAGACCAGAAAAATGGATTTACAATCACTGATGGAAATTTGATAAAGCAAATTAGAAATCAGGGACCTGCACATATCAAACGGATATATCTTGCATTGATAGAGATGGACTTAGAAACAGAGCTTGTTAAGGATTGTATGATAAAATGGGCCCAAAACATTCAGGAAGTTATCACAATGGACACGTGGGAAAAGATTTGGGTGAGGAACGTAAAATTTACTCAAGCTCAAAATCTAAGAGAGAACTTTTATAAAATGTTTTATAGATGGCATTTAGATCCTAAAAAGCTTGCAAGTATGTATCCGAATTATCAGCCTAAATGTTGGAGGTGCGGTGATGAAGATGCAACATATTTTCACATATGGTGGACATGTAAGAAGGTTAAGGCCTTTTGGATAAAAGTGTGGTGGAATATGCAGAAGATTTTTAAACAGAGGATAAAGTTTTGTCCGCAATTTTTTTTGTTGGGAATAATTGCAGACGCTACAGTTGTGGACACCAAATTGATGTTGAACTTAATTACGGCAGCAAGACTTTGAATAGGCCAATATTGGAAGAAAGAGGAACTGCCGACTATAGAAGAGTGGACTTTAAAGGTTTCCGACCTGGCAGAGATGGCAAAGATTTCGGCCTATTTGAAAGACCATTCGCAAGAACGCTATATTATGGAATGGAGGAAATGGATTGAGTTTATCCAGAACAAGTATAGGGTTAAGAAGTTTTATGTAGCATTTGAATAAGTCTTCTTTCGTTTTTTTTCTTTTCTTATTTTAGTTTTTTTTTATACATATTCAATATTACTAAGGCTTGTTTATCCTATATAAGCTAGAGAGTGATGGATTTTAGAGTTTATAGTTGTTAGTATATGATTGTTTATGATTGCTTTTTATATATATACCTTTTATGTAGCTCTGGGAAGTCGGAGGGAGGGGGGGAGGGGGGGAGGTAGGGGGGGAGGAGGGAGGGGGAAGGGGGGATTTTTAAAGGAAAATTGTATTTTAAAACTTTTCAATAAAAAAAAAGTTATAGTAAATGAGAAGCACTATGCAAACAGGGAAAACAGGAATAGCATAACTTTTACAGAAACCGCCCCCCTCCCAATGATTTTATTTATCCATCTGCTTCCAATTTAACTGAAGACAGAGCATTCTTCCACCATGCCACATAAACAGAATGGTGTTTTATTTTGTTTTGTTTGTTTGGCCATAAGGTATTAATTTGTCCCTAAAAATGTATTTCATCTGAATAGCTGTATATAGTACAGCTTACTTTATGCCTTACTTTTTAAAATTGTTGCCACCACCATAACAACATTTTTTAAATCCACAAAAATTGACTTTTAGGAAGAAAGAAAGAATGAGAATTGAGTTCTTTTAAAACTTAAAGGTCTTCCTTTCCTTTCCAACTGTTTTTCTGATTGCGCTGAGTACTTTGTTGTAATATTGACTCTTAAGATGCTTTGCAAACTCACACACCCAAAGCCATAATATGCAAACAAATGGAACTTGAGTGTGGTCTGATCAGATCTGAAAAAGAGAACCTATTGATTTAAGATAATAGTTCTGAAATGAAATAGCTCGTAATCCTTGCTTGTTTACAGGTCTGCACTCTAAATTTTCCCAGATGGTTCTTTTGAAAGAGGATGAATGGTCACGATGAAACAAGGGCAATTGGATTTGCAGCTGTGAAACTTGGAACCATGCTTTCACTATTTTTATCCTTTTCAAGCATGATGTTTAGTTGGCAAAGAATTCTGCTGTCTGAAAGCCTCACTGCATCACTCAAAAGTACTGAAAAACATCAAAATGCACCACAAGAGAAATTATACTGTAAAACTATCAACTCCTTTTTATTGTGGGCAACAACTCAGCAGTTAGTGAGGCTTCTGAACAACTTAAAGGAGTTACAGGGGGGAGGTCTTCTACGGGGATCACAAAAGTCAAGACAACACTAACCATCTTGTGATGATCAATACACGGCCCATTTATCATGTGCATTGCACTCACAATGAATGTAAAAAAGATCTGATATTATTTTTATTTATTTATTTATTTATTTATTTTAATTCCATTTATATCCCGCCCTTCTCCGAAGACTCAGGGCGGCTTACAAGCTTAGCAGTAGCCTTCATTCTATGTATATGCCTGCTTGTTAGGGCTTTCACACACACCCCAAGCGGCATTATTACAAAGTCAGCTTAATTGCCCCCAACAATCTAAGGTTCCCCCACACATGCGTGCTAGTTGTTTCCGACTCTAGGGGCCGGTGCTCATCTCCGTTTCAAAGCCGAAGAGCTTTGTGGTCATGTGGCCAGCATGACTAGACGCCAAAGGCACACAGAATGCTGTTACCTTCCCACTGTAGTGGTCCCTATTTTTCTACTTGCATTTTTACGTGCTTTCGAACTGCTAGGTTGGCAGAAGCTGGGACGAGTAACAGGAGCTCGCTCTGTTATGCGGCACTCGGGATTCGACCCGCCAAACTGCCGACCTTCTGATCAACAAGCTCAGCGTCCTAACCCACTGAGCCACCACGTCCCTACAATGTATATAGCTACCATTATTTCTATATAGACAAGTAATTACCTATAGAGGGCTGTATATACAGTAATCCAAGTGGTTATTTAACACAAATGGCGACATTGCAGGACATCCTGATATCCATTCTTTAAAAAATTTCCCCCAGAAATAATACAAATATTAACCCTACGGATGATGAAAAAAATAGAAAACTCAGGATCCAGGTGTGATATTCTTAGACTTTCAAGGTAAGCCAACTCCACAGAAAGAGTACAATTGTGCTTTACTGAGGCACTGCAGGTGACAGCAAAGAAGCTTATAAGTCGGGTGGCACTTTACCTTCCCTTCTTATACCCCAGTGAGTTGGGGGGAGCCAGGCAGAATTTTTCCTTAATAACATCTCCCTTCTCAGACTTTAAGGAATGTTTCCCTCCCTTTCGTTGGAATTTTTTCCCTAAATATTTGCTTTTCTCTGGCTCTTTATAGATAGAGTGGGCTAGGACTGAGAACACTCATGTTGGTGTATTACTAGAATTGCAGTACCAAGTTGGGCTGTCATATACATTTCATAAATACATATATACATAAAGTCTGTCTTTTCTACCAACTTGTACCAGTTGCTGTGGCTTTTTTCCAGCCTTCCTTTTCCTTGCTGAGGAAAGGGAAAGCAAAGGTGGGAATAGTATATATGTTACCCTAAGTTCTCAGATGGAAGATGGGATATACATCTAATAAATAAATAAATAAATACAAGGACAAAACATTCAGCTTTTTTGTTGCCTTAGCAATATATAGCTCCCTTGGGGCAAATGAGAGGGATTCAAACATTTTAACATATAAATACTACTACAAATTTCCTATTAAATTTACAAAGCGTTCCTTGTCTTCTTTATATCTGTATCAATGCTATTTGACTGTGATTTTGTCTCCTACATTTACAAGACATTATTTCTAAGCAGCTAGTCTTTACTTACAGCACAGGGAATATTAATGAATTATCCATCAGTTTTATCATGAAGATTAATGAGATATGAATTATAAAGCATGTTAAGTGCTATGAAAACTTTAAATAATAGATCAGGGTCAAGTATTAGTCCAAACATCCCTCTGCTTCTCTCCAATTACTTCTTCTTGATTTTTGAGAACTTGCTCTGATTTTTTTTGTAACAAAAATGATGAATACATACAGTAGAGATCTGGCCATTTATTAGACTTAATTAAATGCATTATTCTGCAAAAAGGATGTACAATAAATGCAATCCCTATCAACATGACAAATAAAATTGCACATTATGCCAATTTTGAAAATAGTCTCCCAATCTTTTTCTATCTCAATGAGGGCCATGTTTTTAGCAGAAATGAAGAAGACAGATTTAATTGAAAAACCCAGATTGCAGTTAATTATTCTTTTGTTCTTGAAATTCTCAATGAAATGCTGACAAATCATGCAGGTGTTTTTTTTAACACAATATCTCTTTTTTTAATGAGAGGAAGAGAACCCACTTATACTTTACTCTCACATTTGTTATTATAATCTGCATTAGAATGAACATGCAGACACCATCAGCACTCACCACCAAAAGTCCCTCATGTGCAAAATAAACATATAGAGACATCAACATCCAACAGAACCATCCCAAAATCAACCACAGACATAATCCAGTTACAGAGAGAACAAAAGATTAATATGGGAACCATCTTTTGTTCTTATACTATATTTCAGTATTTGCCAATACATATGCATAAAACGTGCATTTAAAAAAAAACTACAATCAAGTTTTAAAAGCCTTTTAGATTGACATTTTTCTTTTGTACATTCCTCCCATTGTGGTGAAAGAGAATTTTAAAAATCAGTATGCAAGTGGTAATTTTTTGACAAAGTTTGTACAATTTGCTAACTTATAGGTCTGGTTTATCAAAAATTTATTTGTTTTTGGAAGGTATTAATGATTTGATACTTAATTTTTAAGACAATATATAAATATGCATGGAGAACAGATAAATATATAATGGCCCCAGTTCAACACTGGCATACTGCTATTTCTATGTTCTGAATGCTTTTAAGGCTCTTAAAAAAACTTGGCTGCTATCATCTTTCAATATTCTGTAAGGACCTGCCTCAACTAGATATCCCAAGGAAGCAGAAATCTTGAAACAGGCATTGTTTCAAAAGGAACGTTTATTGAGACTTAGTGACAGTAGGAAGGCAAAGCAAGGTCTGAAGATTTTGTGTGCGAAAGGTTACATCAAAAAGGCCATTCAGGTCTCCTCCCCCCAGTGTCCAACCATCCATTTAAAATCCAGCCAATCCATAGGTACTAGGTCATTTTGAAAACCTAGTGATTTATTGCCCTTTTCTGTCTTTGTTTTGTTTCCCAATGGTCCATCATCGTCTGGAGTTAAGACAGATGTTTTCAAGCCACATTCTTTTCACATGAAGGGAGGGCAAAGCAGAGCATGGCAAATATATCACCTCAACCGACCAACCCCCTCCCAACAGAATGGCAGGACCTGAAAAAGAATACATAGGTGATGAGGGTGGGATCCTGTTTCGCCAATTAAGAGCTGAAGTCAATGAGGGGTCGGCAGCACACACTGGAGGAAAGAGGCAATTTCCCCTCCCTCTGTAGGCCAGCTAGCAAGCCACACTAGTGGCCTCACACTCAGTGGATGCATTCCCTGAGCCTAGAAGCAGGATCCGAAGATCACAGGAATTTGAAGGAAGAATTCTGAAGGTCGGCAAACTAAGAGAATTTGACATGAAGCATCTGGAAGAATGGCCATCTTACCTTTCACAAGTAGAGAACTATCTAAGAGCAAATCAGATCACAGAGGAAGGTCTGAAGGCTGCAACGTTGCTTTGTGTGTGCGGCCCAGCAACCTTCGATTTGGCAGAGAATCTTTTCGCACTGATACCCATCGAAGCAGTCTCATAGGCAGACCTTAAGAAGCAGCTAACTGGGCACTTCCAGCCCAAGATGTCGGAGATGGCGTGGAGATTCAAAATTGACCAAAGAGTGCAGCTACCCGGGGAGACAGCTTTGGAGTTCATTGTGGGACTTAGACAGGCTGCATGCCTTTGCAAGTTCTCAAACTTAGAAGAATGACTAAGAGACCGGCTCGTCTGTGGCCGAACGATCGTGACTCACAGAGGTGCGTTCAAAGTCAAATGCTTACAGTTTGGAGTCAGTGTTGCACTGGGTATTTTCCAAGGGATTATGGAATGTACACTTATCCAGGGTTTCTGCCCTTATTTTGATGATGTTCTTATTGCTGGGGAATCCCCAGAAGTGTTGTCCAGAAGGCTCAGGGCTGTTTTACAGAGGCTTCGCGAAGCAGGTCTCAAATTAAAGAAGAACAAGTGTAGTATTGGGGTCTCATCAACAGAATTCTTGGGTTTCCGCATTGATGCTAATGGTATTCACCCCGCTGAATCTAAAGTGAAGGCCATTAAAATGGCTCCTAGGCCCAAATCAAAAGGAGAGCTGCAAACATTTTTGGGTTTCCTAAACTTTTATCACACATTCCTACCTCATAAGGCAGCAATACAGAGACCCTCCACAGGCTGCTTGACAAAAAAGCCCCTTGGAAATGGACTAACTTACACAAAAAAAGTTTCCAGGATTTGAAAGCACTTCCATCACTTCCATATATTGTGGCTGGTTGCAGCCCAAGTTTCAGTACAGTTCTAGCAAGAATAAAGTATGCGTTATCCTGTACTCAGCCTCGTGTCTTTCTTCCTGCACCAAAGAACCCATTACTTAACACCAAGTATGCAATAGGCAATAGGTAATACATACACAAAAATGCTTGCTGATGTTTAGGTAGAGGCCTGGTACCATTGGAAAGACATAAATAAAACTGATTGGATTTGTTCCTGCAGCTTATTGTTATATTAAATGCTTCCTTACCACTCTATGCAACTAAACATTCTAGGACTCACATTTAGAGTTTTCCCCCTTTGGCTAAGAGTCTTTCCAATTACTATGATGGCTTGCATCACAGTACATTTGCTTAATTAATACATATGCATATATGTATACATACAGATATACGTATACATACACATATATGTATACATACCACTACGGTGGAAAGGTAACAGCGTTCCGTGTGCCTTTGGTGTCTAGTCATACTGGCCACATGACCACGGAGATGTCCTTGGACAAGCGCTGGCTCTTCAGCTTTGAAACGGAGATGAGCACCGGCCCCTAGAGTTGGAAACAACTAGCACGCATGTGCGGGGGAACCTTAACCTTTACCTTATACATACACATATACATAAAGTATATACATGCATGCATTACAGAATGCAGGAAATAGCAAAGGTACAGTACAAAGAAAAGAACATATTAAAAATAAGCAGCGCTTCTTATTCTTCAAAGCCATGGGAAGAAGACATTAGAAGCCACATTGTGTGGTGGTTTACAAAATAGCTGGTGTTGGTACATTGCCTGGTCTATTTTGCAGAGCTCAATGGATGGAGTTACAGAGTTATGAAGAAGCCTCCAGGTACCTTTTCAAGTTGGTTCTGCACTCCATGCTGGACAGGGAATGCCAATTCAAAAGCTTTTCTATCAAAGCACTTGATAGACAATCATAAAAATTCACTTTGCCACCCAAAGGCAATACTTAGCATGGTTTTCAGCTGAGATCTCCAAGGCATGTTTGCTCACTTTCACCATGAAAAAAGTATGGAAGAGATTAACCATAAAATGTCAGAATAATATTGATTGTTAGGATCATTGGAAAAACTGTAATAATGGAGATTTGATATGTGTGTATGCATGTGTGTAAAATTATGAACTTATCACAACAGTGTATGAAAAATCACAGAAAAAAACAAATGTGGATACATAGTTAAATTTCAGCCTCTGATCCTAAAAATAGTTGTTAATAGTTGAACTAAACTGAAAGCTTTTCTCTTATGTTTAAGAATACACACACACATACATACACTCCTACACACATATATATAAAGGCACACACACCTCCTAAATCGATTATCATTTCTATTTATATGATTTTCCTTAAAATCATACTGTATATGTGATTTTTTCTTTTTAAAATTCTGCAAGAAAAAATGCCTAGAGAGATTACAGAGGATCATATTTCCTCATAACTGTCATGTAGCCATGCATTTTCAATTACAAATCCTTTTAAAGATATGTGACAAATTGTCTGAAGTAGTGGTTGTGCTGGAACACTGAATTGCAATCTTACATAAATCTGTGAGATGCAAATCAGACGACTGAATTTCTCAAGTATCGTTCAAAGATCTCTCTCAATGAATGTTGTTATTTTTCAGAGATAGTGTGATGGACAATCCATTCAATGGAAAACTTCTGTTTAGATCAGGGCTTTTCAATTGATGGTACATTGGCACCTGGCAGGTGGTACACGGCCTTGCCCAGCCTAGCCAAGTGTAGCAGGGGAGGGAACGAGCCAAAGCAGTGCAGCGCAGGACTTACAATGAGAGAGTCCTCAGGAGATGCACTTCTGGCTCACCCAGAAGAGAAAGGAGGAGGGGAGGCTATAAAAGGAGGCAATTTGGGCAGGAGAGGGAGACAAACAAAAGTAGATGCAGCCTTGGGAGGAGGAGTCCATGAGGAATGGATAAAGGCAGCATCAGCTGGAGGTGAGGCACAGAGGGAGGAAGGAAGGAGAAGGCAATGAGAAAGAGGCAGGTAGAGAGCAGAAGGGAGGGAGGAAAATGGAAATGAAGGAAGTGTTGGAAGGAAAAGCTAGGGGCTTGGTTTCCAGCTGGGAAGCTATACCTTTAAGAGGAAAGGGAAAAAAAATGAAGCGCCACCATTTGAAATAGACGAGAGGAAGCCGGCTGCACTGGCTGCTCGAGAGGAGATGTTTATTGGCAAAGGTGAAGGGCTGTTTCAGCAGAAATGTGAGGATTGGTTGTTAAGTTACTCTTTTATTACTGTTATAACTGAACGGTCTCTAAATGAGACGTTCATTAAACAAGGATTACCTGTATGCAATAACAAGAGCCTTGGTGGAGCAGTAGGCTAATGCCTCCTTAAGTAACACCAGCTGCCTGCAATTAGTGCAGGTTCGCATCCCACCAGGCTCAAGGTTGACTCAGCCTTCCATCCTTCCGAGGTAGGTAAAATGAGGACCCAGATTGTTGGGGGCAATAAGCTGACTTTGTAATAATGCCGCTGCCCCCCCGAAAGCCCTAATAAGCAGGCATATACATAGAATGAAGGCTATTGCTAAGCACATTTATTTGTGCTTTAAATTGTAAGCCGCCCTGAGTCTTCGGAGAAGGGCGGGATATAAATGGGATTGAAAAAAAAACATCTGTACAAATTAATCCTGTCCAAAATTAAACATTTTGGAAAATTAAACAACTGTGATTGCAGAACTCCCTTTTTGTAGCCCCCAGGAACACCTTCTGTTCAAGGTTGCTGAAAATTGGGGTCATCATTTTCAATTGCTTTTAAGAGAGGAAACATATGGAAATTATAACATTAGTTTTACATTATTATATTATATACCCAAATTCTTTCTCAAAAGGAAAAAAAGAGAAAAATCCTGATCTTACCCCTATATATATATACAATCCCTCTTTTTGTTTCATCACTTGTTCACAACAGACTTAGCCATACTTCCCAAAGAGAAATATGGTCCCCAGCTAGCCACATGCATTCTATTCTTTTAGAGCTAAGACATGTAAAAGAAATTGCCATGCTGTTTCCTTCATCTAACAGAGTTTACCATTTTGACACATGCACCACTTTCACTGGGAATATAAAAAATAACTAGACAACCTAGGATAACATCCAGAAATATTGTGATGTACTGTGAATGAAATGAGAGAGCACAGTTTGAAACTATATACAGGGAATGCAGCACAGGAAATATAATTGAGGTATGCAAAATACTTGTTCAGTGGAAATGTCATTTCTTAACATATGTTCACATCATCCATGGGAGCCTTCTGAACAAAACAGAAGTTGGGAAGAAGTCCAAGAAAATGACACTTAATGCTTTATAGTGAATTAGACTTTTAGAAAGGTATCCAGGCAGGATTGCTTTTATACTGATATCTTGATGAGCTAGTTCTGGTTTTGACTTTCCCAACATTGGTCAAATAAGAAAGATCTGAAAAATACTATAGGCTAGGGAGTATCCAGTGATAGGTACAATTAATCTGCATATACCAGGTTTAGAATTTTAATAATTATTTTGCTCTTCCATTTTTTAAAAGATGTGTCTTCAAGTTAATTTTTGACTCCTGGAATCTGCCATTGCCTCCTTCCTAGGGCTGAGACAGAGTGACTGGCTAATTCATCCAGGTGATTTTGTGCCCAAGGTGGGATAAGAACTCATGGTCACCTGGTTTGTAGCTTCAAGCATTAATCACTATATCACACTGATCTCTCCATATTCATCTATTCTTGATTAATTGGTATTCAAATTATAACATAATAATTGAATCTTTATCTTGGGATCATTTTTTTCCTAGCCCAGGAAAGCAGATTGCGTGGGGAATTTTTCCTGTTGTTTTGTGGGGAAATAACTTTCCCTGGGTGTGATGCTTATGTTCAAATAGCAGTCATTTTCTTAGTATTGTCACTAAAAGTTCACAATAACATTGGTTGCAGCACCAAAGGAGATTATAGTGTAAATTTACATGATATTGATCAACATCATCTTCCTAGCCAATAGATAGCCTGACCTTAGGTAATGACCT
Source organism: Vipera ursinii (assembly GCF_947247035.1). Lineage (NCBI taxonomy): Eukaryota > Metazoa > Chordata > Lepidosauria > Squamata > Viperidae > Vipera > Vipera ursinii. Next base: position 169,319,260 of record NC_139516.1, on the reverse strand, counting down.
GCCCAAGCAAATACAGTCTAAAAACCCACATACAAAGAGAAAAAGTGTACAATTAACATGATAATTAGAAACAAGATGGGTAACAGTATTGAAAGTCACCCAGACACTGTCTCAAATTTTCAAAGAATAATCAATATGCGTAGTTATCATGGCGGAAGATACAAAGGCAGTTTAATTAGTATTGGTGAGCATGCTTTTCTATAGTTAAAGGAGCTCACTGATCAAGAGACGAAGAATGAAGGCATTATTCTGTCTGCTAAAAATGATATTGACCATAATAATGGCAGATAAAAATAAATATTAGCTATCTACGAGCTGTTTGTGAGCTGCTTCTTTATTATTTGAGTTATTTTATTCTGCACAAAGCAAACTAAATTAGTAAATACAGATAAATATTGTGTACATATAATTCTTAAAACACATGAATCTGAATTTTGCATAGTAGCACCTGTCTGGAAATATGATTGCTAGCATACATTAGACCAGGGGTGTCAAACTGCCAGCCTGTAGAACGGATGCATCGTAGCAAAACTGTGCCACCCCCATTGCCGGCAATGGTAAAAAAATCATGACACATCATGTGACATTGTGAGTTTGACAACCCTGCATTAAAATATAGAATAGCATAGTTGCTACTAGTTCAGTGTACATATAAACTGAATTCTTATTTTAATGGACTAACTAGAAAGGAAGAAGATCTGTTATTCATGAAAGTCTGTTAAATATGGCAGCCATAGCAGCAGTTTTTGTCACTGATGTAATAATTTATCATGCAAATGGCATTAATCAATGCAGAAAATTGGTCCATTAGATGTAAAGTCTATTGCCTTGAGATCTGCAAAAATTGTGGTTTAATTTTACTTTTCAATAAAAATTGTTCAGGAGAAAGAATCATTCTGGTCCAAATCTTCTGCAATCTAACAATCCATCAGCCTACCAACTATCCTATGAAATAGATCCCATTTATAAATTGAGGATGGGCTATAGGTAAGGAAACACAATCTCAGGAAAGATAGCTTAAGCAGACAGATCTGGAACAACAAACATCTCCCATAAGACAATCAAATAATGGAGAATAAGAAGATCTTGTAAAATATACAACAAGTAAATGCCTCATCACAGGGACTAAGCAAAGGCTCATTTAAAGGACAACAATGTCAGGAAAATTGGAACATATGGGTGGATTTCATGCTAAGGATAGAGCTTCAACAGAGAGGCCAAACTTCCTGGAACCAATTAGATCACATTGTTTCAAGGCAGGGATCAGGAACATTACAGTTCTGCCAAATATTACAGATAGACAGAGATAATAATAAAAATAATAATCAGGGCTTTTTTCCTCATAGAACACTCAGAACGGAGTTCCGGCACCTTTTTGGGATGGAACCTTGTGGGGTAGGCAAGGCATGTGGGAGTTCCTGCACCTTTTTCTTTTACAAAAAAGCATTAATAATAATAATAATAATAATAATAATAATAATAATAATAATAATAATAATAATAATAATAATGATGATGATGATGATGATGATGATGATGATGATGATGATGTTGGAAGGGACCTTGGAGGTCAACTAGTCCAACCCCCTGCTCAGAATAGGAAACCGTATACCATTTCAAACAAATGGCTGTCTTAAAAATTTCCAGTGTTGGAGCATTCACCCCTTCTGGAGGCAGGTTGTTCCACTGGTCAATTATTCTAACTGTCAGGAAGTTTCTCCTTAGTTCTAGGTTGCTTCTCTCCTTGGTTAGTTTCCATCTGTTGCTTCTTGTCCTGCCTTCGGGCGCTTTGGAGAATAGCTTGACTCCTTCTTTGTGGCAGCCCCTGAGATATTGGAACAATGCTATCATGTCACCCCTAGTCCTTCTCTTCATTAAACTAGACATACCCAATTCCAGCAACCGTTCCTTATATGTTTTAGTCTCCAGTTCCCTAATCATCTTTGTTGCTCTTCTCTGTACTCTTTTGAGAGTCTCAACATCTTTTTTACATCGTGGTGACCAAAACTGGATTCAGTATTCCAAGTGTGGCCTTACCAAGGCATTGTAAAGTGGCACTAATACTTCATGTGATCTTGATTCTATCCCTCTGTTAATGCAGCCTAGCACTGTGTTGGCTTTTTTGGTAGCTGCAGCACTGCTGGCTCATATTTAAGTGATTGTCAACAAGGACTCTGAGATCCCTCTCACAGTTACTACTATTGAGCAAGGTACCACCTATACTATACCTGTATATCTGGCTTTTCTTGCTTAAATGTAGAGCTTTACCTTCTTCACCATTGAATTTCATTTTGTTAGATAACGCCCAGTGTTCAAGTCTGTCCAGATCGTCCTGTATCTTAAGCCTATATTCTGGGGTATTGGCTGTTCTGGCTGGCTATTCCTGCAGCTTAGTGTCATCTGCAAATTTGATGAGTTCCACTTCTATCCCCTCGTCCAAATCATTGATGAAGATGTTGAAGAACACTGGGCCTAGAATAGAGCCCTGGGGCACCCACTACACACTTCCCTCCTCGTAGATGCAGTTCCATTAAGGACCACACGCTGAGTAGGGCTGGTCAGCTAGCTATGAATCCATCTAGTGGTGATGCTGTCTAACCCACATTTTTCTATCTTATAAAGTAGTAGGCTGTGATCTACTTTATCAAATGACTTACTGAAGTCCAAGTAAATTATATCCACAGCATTCCTCTGGTCCACTAATTTTGTTGCTTGGTCAAAGAATGCAATAAGATTTGTCTGTTTTTGACAAACCCATGTTGGGTTTGATCTGTTTTTGACAAACCCATGTTGGCTTTTAGTAATGACTTTGTTTGCTTCTAGGTGTTTGCTCATTAGGTGTTTGATTATCTTTTCCAGAATCTTCCCAGATATTGTGGTCAGTCTGATAGGTCTGTAATTTCCTGGATCTATTTTTTCCCCTTTTTTGAAGATGGGAATTACATCAGCTCTTTTCCAGTCCTCTGGTAGTTCCCCATTGCTCCAGGATCTTTGAAAAATATAGTTCAGTGGTTCTGAGATCACATCTGCCAGTTCCATGAGAACCATGGTGTATAAGCCATCTGGTTCTGGTGATTTGAACTAGTCTAGGCTGGACAGGTGCTCATTTACCATTTTCTTGCCTATCTTAACTTATGTTTCTAATTTGTTTTTTATGGTACTGTTTTTGACAGGTTGGACTGTTTTTTCCCTTTGTGTAAAGACAGATGCAAAAAATAAGTTAAATAGTTCTGCTTTCTCCCTGTTGCTTGTCACCTTTTCACCACTTTCCCCCAGTAATGGACCAATCATTTCCTTAACTTTTTTCTTGTTTTTTACATGTTGAAAGAATCTTTTTTGTTATTATTTTTCACTTTGGTTGCAAAGGGTAGCCCTGTGAGTAACCAGATGCCACATCAGGAAGAGCTTTATATGTGACCACCAGCATCTTGAAATGTACTCAGAAGATCACCAGTAATCAGTGCAACTCAAACACAGGGTGATATACTGACACATGTCTGGAACTACTGATACAATTGGAATTCTGGATCACTTGCAGTTTCAAGGCAATCCTCAAAAGTAGCCCCATATAGAGTGTATTGCAGTAATTCAAACATGAATCATATCCAATAATTGTTCATGCATTAATTAGATTTGATTAACTGCAACTGTAAGATATGAGTCTGGTGTAGGAAAGGGCACTACTGGCATAGTAGTGGAATATGGGAAAAGGCCCTCTGGCCATAGCTGCTATCTGCTCTTTGAACAGATGCTAAAAGGTCAAATTATGCACCAGTTCTAACTGGAGAATTTCAACCATGTTCAGAATTAAAGATAGCAAATCCATGATACTGGAAGAGCCAAAAACCTATACCATTCCATCTTGTTATAAATGAGTTGAAGCCTGTTCTTCTCCATCCACTTCTTCACAGCGTCTAAACATTGGGAAATAGCCTATACATTATTGTATGGATTGCTTCTAAAGCATTTAAACACACATTTTCTGTATATCTCTCAATGTTCAATGATACTTTTTTATCAAGCCTTTGCCAGGAACTAAATGCTACATGCCTTTCCACTCAGTCATAAGCTGTTTACAGTTGTTTGTCATATTCTTAAATAAAAATCTAAACTTGGAGAACATATTGCCATTTTCTCTTCAGGAATTAAGGTCCTACAGTTAAGTCAAATCAAGAGATTATTAGACCCAGGGTCTACTGCTGCAGTCTGTGTATTTTGTGATGAATAAGCGGATGTATGCCATGAAGCAGTTACACGTATCTTACTAACATGCCAGGTAGCTTCAGCCCTGAGGAGTATTTATTTATGTTCCCTATAGGAGTTATGATCTGTGGATTCAAGATATCTGTATTAGTTAGGAACAAAATAAATCCATTCTCCTGGGGGTATGTTGCTGAACTCATATATTTCAACATGCTGACTCTTATGAGGATATTCTCAAGACCTGGAAGAGATTTCAGGAATGAATAACTATTTTTTAATTGTTAAACCATTTTATATGCCTCTGGTTGTATTGTAGATGTAGCTGAAAGGAATTCTCCATCTTTCCAAACATTTTTAAGTCTGCAGGAGTGTGTATGTGTGCTTTTGCCAATCTGATTTGCTTTTAAATATCTCCTGAGGCTTTACTATTGTGAGCCAGGACATGGCTTTTAATTCATAATTGGGAATTTATATTTGTCATCCAATAGCCTTGAATATTTGTTGTGAACAATTTGGAATTATAAGTAACTGATCTACTTTGGCAACTGTATTTATTATTCAAGTAATTATGTACCAGAAATCCTGATGGGACTCTCAGTATACACCAGGAACCTATTGTTGTAGTTGTTCTATAATCCCTTGACTTAAAATGTTAGAGTGTGCATGATTCTAAAACATTGTTCATAGTAGTGTCCATTTCTGAAAGGAACCAAGACAAGCCGATGTTTATTACAAAATATTTATTATTATAGGAAGCAGAGTTATCTTTAATCCTAAGGAAATATCCCTTTGATAAATAGACTAAAGAGGGAAATTGAGATGAGTGAATATTAGATATAGATAAAATCCATTTAGTGTACATAGATGGGTGGGAGTTTATGGGTGTGTATAACCTATGTTCTATGTATGCTTAGTTGTTCATAGTACATATCTTGCTTATCCATAATTTAGAGTCTGTAGTGGGTTGTAAAAGGATTGAGAAATCCTTCTGGAGCAGACTTGGGAGTATACAAATAGAAGGACACTTCATCTAACCCAGGGGTCTTCAAACGTGGCCCTTTTATGACTTGTGGACTTCAAGTCCCAGAATTCCTCAGCTATTTATCAATCTACAGTTGATAAATTTATTAATCTTTCTTGAGTTGGCTTCTTTATTGAGTATATACAGTACTATATTTGATGTATTTATCATACAAATCAGAATCATGCTTCTGTATAATGCCTTGGAAAACTTTAAGTGAAAATTAGGTAAAAATCTTAAAGATAGAATCTAATATCAACTTTCTACTGAGAACATTATTTTCATTATGGGAACTGCCAGATGTTCCTTACTCATCTGTGCAGCAAGCCCTCCATGTTTTCAAAAATTTGCTCCAGAGAATCACTGTTTTTTTTTTTTTTGAGGAGCAGAAGAAAGTCCGATGTTGGATTTCATGCCAACTAAGTATATACAGTATAGAGTTTGGTCACCTGATGACTTGCTTAATGACTGCATTGTTTAGCAATCAAAATTCTGGCCCCAGTTGTGCCCATAAGTCAAGGGCTACCTGTAATTAAAATGTATCTACTCAGAGTCATTTGGCAGACTTACAACAACTTATTAAAAAGCTACAATTACATTTTTCATTCTAATAAATATCTTGATTATAGCATACCAAAACATCTATGAATGAACATATGAATGAGCAAATGAGTACCTAGCAAGGCTGAGCAGCAGAATTGTAGAGAACAGTCCATTAAGTACCTGCCCAAACACTTTGGTTGTAATGTCAACATTTTCTCAAAGGTTCAGCATAGCTACTTGGTGACTGTTTTGGCAGAAGTACCATCTTTGCATCTGCATGCATGATCAGATGTTGTAGAAAAGCTTTTATATAGTTGCTCCAAACCTTTAAAAAAATAATAATCCAGGAGTTCAGTATTCTTAGTACAAGGCTCAAAGAAAGCTTTTCTTACTTAATGCTTTTCTTACTTCCTTAATAATTAATATGTTTTCTAGTACATAAACGAGCATCTTCATTCACATTAAACAGAATAATAACAACAACAATAAATAATTTATTGTGTTATTTTACAATAATATTATTGTTGTCTGGATAGTGATTGTGACAGTAGCTGGAGACATCAGAAAAGGTGAGAAAGAACTGAAGATATACACAAAATACAAAGACCTGCAAACTGAAGTAGAACAAATGTGGCAAAAAAAGCAAACATCGTACCAATAGTAACATTTGACTTAGATGCAACCTCAAAACAACTGGAGCACTATACGAACACCATTGATATTGTCAAAATCACTATCAATCCATTGCAAAAGTTAACTTTACTTGGAACAACTTATATCTTGTGACAATACCATGAAACAACAACATCTGCCTACCTCAGGTCCTCAGGTTCTCAGGACTCGAAAGGTGAACAAAATGCCAAATACAATCTGAACATCTGGCTGATTCTGCGACTCACATAATATTAAAACTAGGAAAGACTCCCTTCCCTGTAGTTTATGTAGCCTGTGGCCTTTGTTCACTTTTATTCAGTTCTATGAATTAAATGTTCAGTTTTATGTTAGAACGGTCTCCCCATCTTATAAAAGGTCAGAAACAGATAGCATCAAATCTCAGAAGCAAAAACCAAATGGCATTATTCTTTCTCAACTATAGCTTTTACAAATGCACAGAATAGTTATATCTAGTGGATTGTTCTCTTTTAAATGTCTATACACTAATACACAGAGTATGAACAGTAAGCAGGGTGAACTAGAAATTCAAGTAAATGAGAGCGGATATGATATTGTTGCCATTACGGAAACATGGTGGGACGAAACCTACAAATGGAACACACAGCTACAGGGATTTAAACTATTTAAAAGAAACAGACTGAACAAAAGAGGAGGTGGAGTTGCTCTATATATAAGAAATAACTTTATCTCTACAGAAATAGAGCACAACAATGACGAAAACTGTAAACTTGAATGCATTTGGGTCAATATAAAAGGGGAAAAAATGACATTGCCATAGGTGTATACTATAGGCCGCCCAACTAAGCAGAGGAAATAGATGAACTTTTTGCTAGTCAGCTAACTAAGGTATGTAAGAAGCACATCACAATAGTAATGGGGGGCTTTAATTACCCTGATATCAACTGGGGGACAAACTCTGCACCAAGTGGAAGATCAAACAGATTCCTGACACATCTTGCAGACAACTTTCTCTCACAAAAAGTAGAAAAGGGAAGTAGGGGATTAGCCATATTGGATTTAATTCTCACAAACAGAGATGAAATGATAGAAAATGTCGCAGCCACAGGAACCTTGGGGGGAAGTGATCATGCAATATTGGAATTCAACATTCTGGAGGCACAAGCAATAGAACACAGCCAAACTATAGTCTTGGACTTTAAAAGAGCTAATTTCAATAAACTTAGAGAGACCTTGGGAAGAATTCCATGGATGAGAATCCTAAAAGGCAAAACAACTCAAGAAGCTTGGGAAATTTTGAAAAGTGAGATAATAAAGGCCCAGTCTAGTACAATACCAACAAAGAAGAAAAATAACAGCTCTCAAAAGAAACCAGCATGGCTGCATAAAGAACTCTCTGATAAATTGAAAGATAAAAAGGACAAGTATAAGAATTGGAAAGAGGGGCACATAACTAAGTCAGAATATCAGCAAATAGCCCGTGCCTGCAAAGATGAAGTGAGGAAAGCTAAGGCTCAAAATGAACTAAGGCTTGCAACCAAAGTCAAAAATAAAAAAAATGCTTCTTTCAACATATAAAAAACAAGAAAAAAAGTTAAGGAAATGATTGGTCCATTAGTGGGGGAAAGTGGCAAGAAGGTGACAAGCAATATGGAGAAAGCAGAACTATTTAATTCATTTTTTGCATCTGTGTTTACACAAAGGGAAAAAAAACAGTCCAAACTACCAAAACCAGTGCCATAAAAACAGAATAGAAACACAAGTTAAGATAGGCAAAAAATGGTAAGTGAACACCTGTCCAGCCTAGACGAGTTCAAATCACCAGGACCAGATGGATTATACACCAAGGTTCTCAAGGAACTAGCAGACGTGATCTCAGAACCACTGAACTATATTTTTCATAGATCCTGGAGCACTGGGGAACTAACACAGGACTGGAAAAGAGCTGATGTATTTCCCATCTTCAAAAAAGGGAAAAAATAGATCCAGGAAACTACAGACCTATCAGCCTGACCTCAATACCTGGGAAGATTCTGGAAAAGATAATCAAACAACAAATCAGCGAACACCTTGATGCAAACAAAGTCATCACTAAAAGTCAACATGGGTTTGTCAAAAACAGATCATGCCAGACAAATCTTATTGCATTCTTTGACCAAGTGACAAAATTAGTGGACCAGAGGAATGCTGTAGATATCATTTACTTGGACTTCAGTAAGGCATTTGATAAAGTAGATCACAACCTACTACTTGATAAGATAGAAAAATGTGGGTTAGATAGCATCACCACCAGATGGATTCGTAGCTGGCTGACAGGCCATACTCAGTGTGTGGTCCTCAATGGAACTGCATCTACATGGAAGGAAGTGTGTAGTGGGGTGCCCCAGGACTCTGTTCTGGGCCCAGTGCTCTTCAATATCTTCATTAACTATTTGGATGAGGGGATAGATGGGGAACTCATCAAATTTGCAGACGACACCAAGCTGGCAGGAATAGCCAATACTCCAGAAGATAGGCTTAAAATACAGGAGGATCTGGACAGACTCAAACACTGGGTGCTATCTAACAAAATGAAATTCAATGGTGAAAAAAGTACGGTTCTACATTTAGGCAGGAAAAATCAAATGCACAGGTATAGTGTAGGTGGTACCTTGCTCAATAGTAGTAACTGTGAGAGGGATCTCGGAGTCCTAGTAGACAATCACTTCAATATGAGCCAGCAGTGTGCTGCAGCTGCCAAAAAAGCCAACACAGTGCTAGGTTGCATTAATCAAGATCACGTGAAGTACTAATACCACTTTACAATGCCTTGGTAAGGCCACACCTGGAATACTGCATCCAGTTTTGGTCACCACGATGTAAAAAAGATGTCAAGACTCTAGAAAGGGTACAGAGAAGAGCAACAAAGATGATTGGGGGACTAGAGGCTAAAACATATAGGGAACAGTTGCTGGAATTGGGTATGTGTAGTTTAACGAAGAGAAGAGTGAAGGGTGACATGATAGCAGTGTTCCAATATCTCAGGGGCTGCCACAAAGAAGAGGGAGTCAAGCTATTCTCCAAAGCACCTGAAAGCAGGATAAAAAGCAGGGGGTTGGACTAGATGACCTCCAAGGTCCTTTCCAACTTCTTCTTCTTCTTCTTCTTCTTCTTCTTCTTCTTCTTCTTCTTCTTCTTCTTCTTCTTCTTCTTCTTCTTCTTCTTCTTCTTCTTCTTATTATTATTATTATTATTATTATTATTATTATTATTATTATTATTATTATTATTATTATTATTATTATTATTATTAAATGCAACCCTCTGTTTTAAAAGGCCTTACCATCCCAAATACCCATGAACATGATATGCCAATTATCCATTGACTCAGACAATATGAATAATATTTCATTGCTGAATTGTTTTAATCAAAATTCCCCAATGAATTTTAATCTGCTGTCCCAATGTATAACTCATTTTATATAAATCTATTCCATTAAAAAAAGGGCTGCATACAAGACATAAATCACAGTGAAATTTAGCTGTTATTTTCTGCCTGGTATTCAAGGGCTTTTCAATGGAAAGTAGAGTATACAATAATTCTTGATTTGTACTCAGATACAAAAACATAGAGATTATAAATTTAATACCATTAATCTGCATAATTGACAAGACATGCTTAACTTCAAGTAATTCAAAAAAGATTCAATGTATTTCCAAAATATTGTGAATAACACTGGCAGACACCCTCCCCCCACAATCTAAAGTGTTTAAAAACCTGCCTTCCACAGACTTTCTATGATTCTACTTCTTCAGTGATGAGATTCCACTCCTTCAATAGAATTTTCTTCTCATTGCCTTTTTTTAAAAAAAAACTATTTTGAATTTTGAAATGAAGTTGTCTGCTCAAGCAAAATATGCAATATTAGAGATAATTGTGTATAAATGGGGCATCTCTTGGAAAAAAATCACTTGTAAAACAAGCATGTTTGAGGGAAAAATATGCATAAATACATTAAAATTTTCACACATACTAAAACACATAGAAACCCCCCTCAAAGATAGTATGTTCTTTTAAAAACTGCAAAATGCAACTGAGTGAAATGAGTTTCTGCTTTGAGGAAAAACCCAGTATAGAAAGCAAAGCAGATATATTTAACTCTCCCTTGGCCTAGGGCACAGGTCTGCAACCCGCGGCTCCGGAGCCACATGCGGCTCTTTCAGCTGTCTCCTGTGGCTCCCAGTTCTCTGCCATGTGCAGTCCAAAAAAAAAAAAAGTAAAAGTGGGACTAAAAAAGTTCAACCAATCAATTCAAATATGCAGGGTAGGTGCATATCTTGCCTTGGCTCCACTCTTCAGTCAAGCCCTGTTCTGCGCATGTGTGCATGTACGCGCATGCGCACACATTTTTTTGCGGCTCCCAGTTTTTCCTTTTGTGAGGGAACCGGTTCCGAGTGGCTCTTTCACTGTTTCAGGTTGCTGACCCCTGGCCTAGGGTGTTGGAATCTGTGTGCTTGTTTCCTATTGCTAATGTATTGCAGGTACAAGAGATAACAGAGAGAATGGGAAAGTGAGTTTGCTTGTGTTATGCCTGTTCATTCTCTTTTGTAGTGCCATATGACTGCTTAGCCAATCAGTTGTTCCCTGGAATTGCCACTGATTGTAGAATAGAAAGCACTTAGATAAGGTTGCAAAAAACAATTTTTATGTGGAGGAAGATAAATTGTTGCAATTATCATTTCTCTTTGCAATGTATCTTTACAATGTTTTATCATTAATATGGAAATGCATTCTCCTAAACTTTCTGTCATGGAGTGAAATCTAGGAGACATATGGAACGAACTCATACATCTGTTGATTCCAATAATTTATAGAAATAAGAAATGGTCACACAATTTGATCTCTATCACAACACATGGCCTAACATTTATGTTTTTAATAATTTGAAAGGCAATTATAGGAGACATTATACTTGGGAAGGGAAAGGAATTCATTTAGAAAGCAAAAAAATGAAACAAAACAACAAACTAGCAAAAATGAACAATTTGCTGCCAGATTTTAAACATTACGATATTTGTGTATTTGTGTAGAAAAAAATGGAGTTGAAGCCATGTGTAGGCTATAAGCTTCTCATCTATATAACTTCGGCCATTTTCCTATCAGGATACACCTATATTGTTTTGGTTTTTTTTTAATAATGGAAGATGAAGCCTAATGCATGCATGACCCTTTCAACTTCATTCCATTACACCATTAACATAACCAACTCAAAAATCATTCTCATGAAAAACTGCTATGATTTTAAATTAAGAAAAGCTACATCTACTACTTTTTGGAAGTCACAAGCATAATGCAGAAAACATTTCTAAAATGAACTCTTTGTCAGTAATCTCTGCTTTGAAATTTAATCAGTTGAATTATTCATTGATTAGTGTCAGAGGGCAAATATATATGCAATCATTGAAAAGGCTTTACAAAATAAGATTTTTTTTTTAAAAAAAGTGGTTTGTTAAAGAGCTGCTTAACTTCATAAAACGGAACAAATCCAAGATGACTACCATAAAATTACCTTCTGATGACTCCAGAGAGCTTTAATAATTATAATAATTATACCTAGTTACATTTGCAAGGAAGAAATGATGTTCAGTATAGGGTAGCCTTATCCTACACTTTGAAAATTCATTATCTATCTACATTGCAATTTATTATATATATATCCTTCTCTCTCATAGGATTTTGATACTTAAGAGACATTTAATCCTAGCATTTAATAAAGGAAATGGTAAAACCTTAGTTCAAATTGATCAAACGTCCAGTTGAATTCATACATTTCTAGCATAATTGCTATTACACTCATATTTCTAAATAAACCAAACAGAACAAAAAGAAGGAAAGTTATAAAATGTGGGCACAAAGGCTTTGAAGAACACATTTCTTAAAAGAGAAAGAAAAATGTTTATCATGCTGGTTCTTCTGGGTATTAAAAAAGAGGTCTCTGATACAATTAATTAATTAATTAATTAATTCGGTTTATATACCGCCCTATTCCCAAAGGACTCAGGGCGGTTTACAAGGCAAAATTTAAAAACAATCCAATATAAAATTAAAATTAAATTAAATTAAGTCTAGCCGCAAAAATTAAATCACAATTTAAAAACATTAAACCCCTCAGTCTAGACCAGATAGCTCAAAGAGCCAGGTTTTTAGGTCCCGGCGAAATGAACGAAGGTCCGGGGCAGTCCGTTGGCAGTTGATTCCATAGGGCAGGCGTGCCCACAGAGAACGCCCTCCCCCTGTGGATTGCCCGTTGCAATCCTTGACCGGCGGTACCCTGAGAAGACCCTCCCTGTGGGAGCGCACAGGACGATGGGAAATTGACGCTGGCAGCAGGTGTTCCCTTAGATAATCCGGGCCCATGCCATTTAGGGCTTTATAGGTCATCACCAGCACCTTGAATTCTCAAAAAACATTATTGATGATATTGGTTATACTTGTGGGATACAATATAGTCAGAGTATAAGCAATAAAAACAAACAATGTAAACAGGTTTGATCAATTTAAACAGAGTATTTCCAAGGCAAACATAAAAAAATGAAAAAGGATTGAAAACAGATTGGATAGGGTTCATCATGGATTCCAAATGCTGCAATTTTGCCATTGTAAAGGATTTGTGTTACATTTTCATAAATATGGCATTCTGACAGTTTTGTATTATTAAATCAGGACAACAAATCCATTTGACATTATCTTTGGTGATTTCCATTCCTCTTTACTAGAAAGGGCATCTTTAATTTTCATTAAAAATATGCTATTTTATTCCCCTTCATAAATATTTTGGTGTTCCATCATTTCACTTTAAAAATTGTTTAGCTATTAAACTTGCTCCCATTTTTAAAAGGAAAATAATTTTACAGAAAGACACATATCTTGTAGTAAAAGATGACTGAATACATAAAGAAAAGGGTCAAAGGTTGTTTGGCTCAAATTTCTGCCAGGTCAAAATATGGTAAGGAAAGAAAGACATTTCCCACAACAGTAGTTTCTAACCTGTCTAAAATGATAAAATAAGTATTTGTACTTCTTATACATAAAACTATTGATTTCATTCATATTAGAACTGGCCAAGATATAAATAAGCCATTTTTAAAAATTAATGTTTAAACAATAAAATAAGATGATTAATTGTAGAGTAAGCATTCAGTTGGATAAAATGATAGATAATGCTGTGAAATTTCAATAATTTCAAGACACAGAGACTTCTAGCTACAATAGAAGAAATAATGTTTACTTATATTATTCATATATAATAAAAGAAAGTTATAAAAGAAAATGCTTTGAAAAACCTACAGGAGGAAGAAGTAAACATTTATGCAGATTTACTAGAATTGTGTTTTGTTTTTTTGTTTTTTTAAAAAAAGTGGATTACAAGGTAGAGACAGCAGTTAAAGCAGAAATATAAGCGACAAGTCAAGAAAATGACCTGGATAACAACTTCTTTATATATTTGCAAAAGAAGAGAATGAGGTGGCTGGATGGAGTCACTGAAGCAGTAGGTGTGAACTTAAATGGATTCCAGAAGATGGTAGAGAACAGGAAGGCCTGGAGGAACGTTGTCCATAGGGTCGCGATGGGTCAGACACGACTTCGCAGCTAACAACAACAAAAGCCTTGAAGCAACTCCAGACATGGGAGAAAGGAAGGAAGGAAGGAAGATCAAAACCTATGACAGTATCGGGATAAATCAAAGCCTAAGATTGTCAGAAGCAAAAGCAATGAATTTCAATCTGATTTGTTTAAAACAAGATAAAATTTGGTAAAGTACTGGAATGCCTTTATGGAGGCTTTTTTGACAACTGGACGGGATGTTAATGATTTATGGTTTAATAACTGAATAAGAGAAGATGAGACATGGGCATGTTTCAGTGAATAAATATTACCTATACTTGTGATGAAGATTGGAAATAATTGAACTATTTCTCTTTGTTTTTTAATCTCTCTAGCTTTCTCTCTTTTTCTTTCCTTATATTTTTTTCTTTTCATTTGTTCTCTGTCTGTTCTGACTTTGAATTACCTTTTGTTTGTATTACCTTTTATTTTTTAAACTTCCAATAAAATATTTGTTAAAAAGGAAATAAGCACGCAATTTCTAGCTAGTCTATAATTTGTCCCAAATATTTTGTAAGAACTTACCTTTCTCTCTCTTCTTTTAGTACATGTTTAAACTCCTCCCACTGGTTTTGATCAACCATCCACAAGTAGTTCTTGAAGCAACAAATATTGCACAGTGACATATAAATAGGCAAAGAATTTATTGGGAGATAATGTGCATACAACAGTTAGTGGAATTCCCCTCTCTATTTTCTTTAGGCTGAAAAGCATCTGAAATCTTTTAGAGTTATGGCCCCACCTAGTTCTATAGATTATACTGCTTTATTGAAAAAAAATACAAGCATTATTTGCCCTTTCACTCTCACAATCATTCATCCATTCACTTACCTGTTTTTGGTTTTATTTTTACAATCAGAACTGGCTAAGCAATTATCTCAAGAGTATGAGGGACCACTATCTGGATAGAGAAGGACTGCTGCAATCTTTTCTTTCAAATCTTTTATAATCTGACAGTGGCTGGTTAAACTGTCTTGCACGATACTGATTGGTAAGCTCATATTTCTCCAACCAGCATCCTCATTCTTCTTCTCACTTAGATGGATGCTCCTGGAGGTGGAGACAAACTTCCCAATTGTCTCCTATATCTAGCATGAGCAGTTTTTAAAACAGTGAAAGATATGCTCCTGACTCATCCCCTGATTCTATTTAGGTTTGTTTTGTCACAGATATATCATGGTAAAAGTTTTGAGTATATTTGATAAGAAAGGTTGAAGGTGTCTGTGTGATGAATTATACTTTTAACATATAATATACCCAACTTGACCTGAAATAGGACCAAGGAAAGGAGGCTTAATACACTCTCAAAAAAACCAAGAACAAATGTTACCCTAAAACAATATATGTATTCAGGATGGCTCTTCATTCTATTTATTTGGAAAATGTTGCTTTTGCCCTGAACCCTACAAGTCGGGTAACAGTTGAAGAAAACAACAATGAAATACACAACATGATTCAGTAGAAAAATGAAAGCAAATCTTCAGAGAAGAGAAACGTTCATTGTAACACTCATGAAGAAAGGAGTTTATTTCCAGTGGGCCTCAACTGCTTTGTTGTTAAAGAAAGGCCAACAATAAAGTGGAAAGTGGACCCTGGTCTGAGAGAGAAATCTGAAAGTTATAGAAATGCATCCAACCTATTTCAGTTACTGAAAGAATTCAGAACCAAGGATTAAGTCATCCCATAATATAACCCTTGTTGTTGTTAGTTGCGAAGTCGTGTCCGACCCATCGCGACCCTATGGACAATGTTCCTCCAGGCCTTCCTGTCCTCTACCATCTTCTGGAGTCCATCTAGGCTCACGCCTACTGCTTCAGTGACTCCATCCAGCCACCTCATTCTCTGTCGTCCCCTTCTTCTATTGCCCTCAATCTTTCCCAGCATGAGGCTCTTCTCCAGTGAGTCCTTCCTTCTCATTAGGTGGCCAAAGTATTTGAGTTTTAACTTCAGGATCTGGCCTTCTAAAGAGCAGTCAGGCTTGATCTCCTCTAGGACTGACCGGTTTGATCGCCTTGCAGTCCAAGGGACTCGAAGGAGTCTTCTCCAGCACCATAGTTCAAAGGCCTCAATTCTTTGGCACTCAGCCTTTCTTATGGTCCAACTTTCACAGCCATACATTGCAACTGGGAAGACCATAGCTTTGACTATCCGCACTTTTGTTGACAGGGTGATGTCTCTGCTTTTTAGTGTGCTGTCTAGATTTGCCATGGCTTTCCTCCCAAGGAGCAAGCGTCTTTTAATTTCTTGGCTACAGTCCCCATCTGCAGTGATCTTGGAGCCCAGGAAAATAAAATCTGTCACTACCTCCATTTCTTCCCCATCTATTTGCCAGGAATTGAGAGGGCCAGATGCCATGATCTTGGTTTTCTTAATGTTTAGTTTCAACCCAACTTTTGCACTCTCCTTCTTCACCCGCAACAAGAGGCTCTTTAGTTCTTCTTCACTTTCTGCCATTAGAGTGGTATCATCTGCATATCTTAGGTTGTTGATGTTTCTTCCGGCAATCTTAATTCCAACTTTTGATTCATCTAGCCCTGCCTTTCTCATGATGTGCTCTGCATATAAGTTAAATAGGCAAGGCGACAGTATACAGCCTTGCCGGACTCCTTTCCCAATTTTGAACCAATCAGTGATTCTGTGTCCAGTTCTCACTGTTGCTTCTTGGCCCGCATATAGATTTCTCAAGAGACAAATAAGATGGTCTGGTATGCCCATCTCTTTAAGGACTTGCCACAGTTTGTTATGATCCACACAATCAAAGGCTTTAGCATAGTCAATGAAGCAGAAGTAGATGTTTTTCTGGAACTCTCTAGCTTTCTCCATGATCCAGCGTATGTTAGCAATTTGATCTCTAGTTCCTCTGCCTCTTCGAAATCCTGCCTGTACTTCTGGTAGTTCTCGATCCACATACTGCTGGAGTCTAGCTTGTAGAATTTTAAGCATAACTTTACTAGCATGAGAAATGAGTGCAATGGTGCGATAGTTTGAACATTCTTTGGCACTGCCTTTCTTTGGAATTGGAATGTAAACTGATCTTTTCCAATCCTGTGGCCACTGTTGAGTTTTCCAAATTTGCTGGCAAATTGAGTGTAGCACTTTTACTGCATTGTCTTTTAAGATTTTGAATAGCTCAGCTGGAATACTGTCACGTCCACTAGCTTTGTTGTTGCTCAGCTTTTCTAAGGCCCACTTCACTTCACATTCTAGGATGTCTGGCTCGAGGTCAGTGACCACCTCATTGTGATTATCAGGGACGTTAAGCTCATTCTTGTATAGTTCTTCTGTGTAATTTTGCCACCTCTTCTTAATCCCTTCTGCCTCTGTTAGGTCCCTGCCATTTTGGTCCTTTATCATGCCCATTTTTGCATGAAACGTTCCTTTCATCTCTCCAATTTTCTTGAAAAGATCTCTGGTCCTCCCTATTCTATTGTTTTCTTCTATTTCTTTGCATTGTTCATTTAAGAAGGCATTCTTATCTCTTCTAGCTATTCTTTGGAATTCTGCATTTAATTGGGCATATCTTTCTTTTTCTCCCTTGCCTTTTGCTTCCCTCCTTTCCTCAGCTTTTTGCAAAGCTTCATCAGACAGCCATTTTGCTTTCTTGCATTTCTTTTTCTTTGGGATGGTTTTGGTTGCTACCTCTTGTACAATGTTGCGAACCTCTGTCCATAGTTCTTCAGGCACTCTGTCTATCAGATCTAATTCCTTAATATAACCCTACTTCTGCCTAATACTCAGAAACTCTATGCAGACACCTGAGTTCTTTCATTATGCTATATCTACTTATGAGAAGGAAACAAGGACATCAGTATCATACATTTCTGTTGGTAGCATGATCTGTGTATTCAAGGCAATCATCTGTATAGTACGTACTGCTGCAAAAATAAGAATGGGCTTGACCTGACATTTCTTAGGGTTCCAGGTCATATGGAATTCCTTTAAATACAACACAGCAGGCAATAATTCCCTCCCTTCAAATATACTCAGTGCATGTGTGGATGCAGAAGCATTTGGAGCTTACAACTTCAGTTTGGAATGGGCAGCATAGTGCTACTCGTACACCGATAGAACACTGAGCCACCTCACCTAAGTAGATGAAATCAATCTAGGGTCAGTACACAGACATGCTGGGATATTTAATGTTGGAGGTACATTGGTTAAAAATAGCTCTCTGAGGTATCGTTTTACCCAGTTGAAGTTTATAAAGTACTAAACAGATACAAGCATTTCAATAGTATATACAGTAGCTCTCATACGAGAATCAATGTGTTCTAATTGTTAAGAGTCACGATTTGGAAGCTTAGGTTCAAGTTTATTCCCAGCTATGAGAACTCACTGGGAGACTTAGGGCCATCGTGAGCCCTACCTACTCACAGAACTGTTGGGGAAGGGAATGGCAAAATAGCAGAAGCAGAGTACAAATATTTGCTTTTTTCATATTGCTGGTCCTAAGATAACAGATAATAACATCTTTCCAACTGAATAAACTGGGACATGGGATTCAGAAACTTCTATCAATGTTTGGTATGAAGAAAGTCATAGGGTATCTTCAGATTGTTATACTTAAAGCAGTTCTGCATGATGTTTTGTTATGCTGACCTGGTCTGATGTGAACAGCAAGCAGCATTCATGATATAAGAATGGGGGAAAAGTTGTATATTCCACCCATATTTCATGAACAGGCCATAACAGTGCAGAGTAGTAATGATAAACAAGCTGAAAGAACAAACAGGTGACAAAATATAGATGAACTCTAGAGATAGGCTCTTTGCACTCTTCCATATCAACTGTCTACAATACATCAATGTGTTACCCACAGTAAAATAAAAATCTGTCATTGTGTAAAGCTTTGGGAACAGTTTGCAGGTTGCTTTTATAGTGCAATCATTTAAATCTCTTTGGGAGGCTTACTAAGTGGATTGAGGAAAGAATTTTTGTAAGGTTTAGAAGGATTAGAAAGGGTCTCTTGATATCTTTAGTCCCAGCAACATTGTTAATTCTAGAAATACTGGAAGGAGACAGGAATGCTACTTAAAAATTTATTCTTGCATCATGAGGCATGTATTTTGTGCTAACATACTGTAATATTGCCATTTGTCTTATCTTAGTAGCATACTTCTGGTGGAAGAGGCAAAAATGAACAGGGAAGGGAAAAAGTCAAGTTAGAGTTTTGTGGTATACAATAGAAGAAAAATATTATGGCTGTAAAATATATTGTTGGAAGAACAATGATGGAAAGTTTTAAGACTGGGGTGTCAAACTCGCAACGTCACATGATGTGTTGCAAACTATTGTACCTTTTTGGCCATTGCCGGCAATAGGGTGGGCACGGTTTCACTATGATGCATCTGGTCCATGGGCTGGCAGTTTGACACCCCTGTTTTAAGAGAAAGGGCAAAGGATTAATTAACTGTATGTTATTTAAATTATTTATATAGCTACCAATCCACAATGGTTATTCTGGATGGCATACAATGATTAAAACGCAGCAATTCAAACAATAACCCTGGGTAAACATCCTGGTTAAATAATATCTTGCAGTCATAAAAACACATCAACAATATCTTTCTAATGCTTTGAGAAAAAAAGTTAATCAAGAGTCCACAATGGAACCTTTTGTATAACCCTACTGGAAACACCCCTGTTTTGTCCCAAGCTCAGGGCAAAACCTGGAGACATGAGGTTATTTATTTATTTATTTAATGGGACTTATATGCCGCCCTATCTCCCGAAGGACTCAGGGTGGCTAACAATAGTAAAATACAAGTAAAAATACAAATATTAAAAATTAAACTATATCTATAGCCCCAACTACAACCAATAAAACCTTAAAACCATATTTAAAAAACCCCTTATCATCAGTCCAGGTTGGCCTGTTGGAAAAGAAATGTCTTAAGGTCACGACGAAAGGACCGGAGGTCTGGGATCGTCCAGAGCTCCAGGGGAAGTTGATTCCACAGGGCAGGTGCCCCCACAGAGAAGGCCCCCCCTGGGGATCGCCAGCCGACATTGTCTGGCTGACGGCACCCTGAGGAAGCCCTCTCTGTGTGAGTGCACAGGGTG
This sequence comes from Vipera ursinii, assembly GCF_947247035.1. Classification (NCBI taxonomy): domain Eukaryota; kingdom Metazoa; phylum Chordata; class Lepidosauria; order Squamata; family Viperidae; genus Vipera; species Vipera ursinii. The sequence goes on along the minus strand of NC_139516.1, from coordinate 169,299,152 downwards.
ATGGGAAGTCATTCCTGGCAGCAGAGGGTCCTGAAGGTATCCTGGGCCTAAGCCATGTAGGGCTTTATAGGTAACAACCAGCACCTTAAATCTCACCCAGAGGGCAACCAGTAGCCAATGCAGCTCACGCAGGAGGGGTGTAATATGGGAGTATCGGGATGCTCCCATCACAACCCGCGCGGCTGCATTCTGCACCAGCTGAAGTCTTCGGGTGGTCTTCAAGGGCAGCCCCATGTAGAGAGCATTACAGTGATCAACACGGGAGGTAACGAGCGCATGAGTAACCATACATAAAGCATCTCGGCCCAGATAGGGGCACAACTGGCGCACCAGGTGAACCTGGGCAAATGCCCCCATGGCCACGACTCCTATATGATCTTCTAAACTGAGTCGTGCATCCAGGAGGATGCCTAAGTTGTGCGCCCTACCAACGGGAGGTAACACCTCTCCCCCCATAACCAAAGATGGAATATCCTGGACTACACGAGATGCCGATACATAAAGCCATTTGGTCTTGGCCGGGTTGAGTTAGAGCCTGTTCTTCCCCATCCAGATTCATACCGCTTCCAGGCAATGGGACATCACGTCGAGGGCATCACTGGGTTGGTTCGAGGTAGAGATGAAAAGCTGGGTATAATCAGCATATTGATGATACCTTACCCCGAAACCACGGATGATCTCACCCAGTGGCTTCATATAGATGTTGAACAGGAGGGGAGAGAGGACCAACCCATGGGGCACCCCACAATCAAGGGGCCTCGGGGTTGACCTCTGCCCCCCTGCCAACACCATCTCAGAATGGCCCGAGAGGTAGGAGGAGAACCACCATAGAATGGTGCCACCCACTCCCAACCCCCCGACACGTCACAGCAGGATACCATGGAAGATGGTATCAAAATCTGCTGAGAGATCTAATAGGACCAGGACAGAGGAATAACCTCTATCCCGGGCCTGTCAGAGGTCATCCACCAGCGCGACCAATGCCGTTTCCGTGCTGTACCCGGGCCTGAAACCTGATTGGTACGGATCCAGATACTCAGTTTCCTCCAGGACCAGCGGGAGCTGCCGTGCCACCATGCTCTCAACAACCTTTGCAAGAAAGCAAAGGTTGGAGACAGGATGAAAATTATTCAAAATAGCTGGGTCCAAGGCAGGTTTCTTGAGGACGGGCCTCACCACTGCTTCCTTCAAAGCGGCAGGGAAGCACCCCTCACTCAAAGAAGCATTAATCACTGCCTGGAGCCAGCCTCGTGTGACCTCCCGAGCTGCATAAACCAGCCAGGAGGGACACAGGTCCAACAAACATGTGGCGGCACTTAATCTACCCATGATCCTGTCCACTTCATCTGGAGTCACAGGGTCAAACTCCTCCCAAATAATGTTGGCCAGACCCGTCGCTTCCCCCTCATCAGATACTGCCCAGTCGGAGTCCAGACCTCCGGATCTGAGCAATTTTGTCCAGCAGATGCTGACTAAACTCCTCAGCCCGTCCTTGCAAGGTTAGCCATAAGCGGAATCACTGACAGAACATGTATAGAGGTTTGCAGAACAGGACAAAGGCAATCAGCAGTAGGGAAGTCTGTAGAAAATTGAATGACAAATAATTTTTATAATGAGCCAACCCCTCTATTAAAAAGAGCCTTGGTGGAGCAGTGGGCTAATGCCTCCTTAAGTAACACCAGCTGCCTGCAATTAGTGCAGGTTCACATCCCACCAGGCTCAAGGTTGACTCAGCCTTCCATCCTTCCGAGGTAGGTAAAATGAGGACCCAGATTGATGGGGGCAATAAGCTGACTTTGTAATAATGCCACTTGGGGGGGGCCTGAAAGCCCTTATAAGCAGGCATATACATAGAATGAAGGCTATTGCTAAGCACATTGATTTGTGCTTAGTTTGTAAGCCGCCCTGAGTCTTCGGAAAAGGGTGGGATATAAATGGGATAAAAAAAAACCTTCAGAGATTTGTTTGGAAAACAAATGTTTTCTATAAAAAGGCAAATATTGAACCCTTTTTAAAAGGACATTTTGGGGGAATTGATGTGGATGAATAGGGTATCATTCTAAGTTTACAGGTTATTTTTTAAAAACTATTTTCTGAATATTTTCTCTACCCATTTCTTCTTACAAAGAGTTTGTTTATTGGGCTTGAGAATTTGGGTTGTTTTTTTTTTTTGTTAGGCAGACAACCAATATATGAGAACACAATTTACAGGTGATGATTTTTACAGCTGGAAATTTTCCCTCCAGCAGTTTGGCAGGTTTCCAGAAGCCCTGGCTAATAAAAGATTTGCTTCATTAAAATACAAGGCATTAGCTAATTAGTCAAGTCTTTGAAAGAAGGCTCTGAGTTTGAATTTTAGATGAGAAATATAAAACAGAAAACTTGGTTTACTAATTTGAAGCAACGTAGAAGGCATTTAGGCATCAGACGAGCATTTATAATCTAATCCTTTGATTGTTAGGACAGAAGCAGTTGGAGATCATAGTCACAGAAATCAGTAAAAAGAAGTGTGGGAAGGAATGATGCACATCAGAGGGAGTGAAGAAGAGAGAGAACATTGTTTCCTAAATGGTTGTGGTTACCAGTGCTTTGCAATAAGCATTGGGTCCAAGTAAGGTTTAACTTTTCAATATTTGGATTGGAGCATAGAATGGGGAGATACTATCATAACTGAGGGAAGAAGCTCTTTTTGAGCTTTTTCTTTAAGAGAAAAAGCAAGAAGTTTTACACATAACAATTACATGTACTTCCTGTCTGAAAACAGTAGAAAATCACAGGTAAAATAGGCTCATGGTCCATATAAAAGATGCAACCACATAAAAGATATATCTGGTCTTGAACTGTTGGTTAAACATTTGAGATGACAGTTGAAGAATCATCTACATGTTTGTTAGCATATGGCCTGTGATTGATTTGAGCTTCTAGAGCAGATATGAAAAAAAATCCTTTTATAGAAAATCACTGTAATCTATCACCATTTTACTATGAAAATGGGAATTGAATGAGAATCCTAGTATACAGTATTTTTATTTTATTTTACTATCAGTAATATGCAATTCAGTCTCATCTGTATTTACACAGATATATATCCCATTAGCAGATAGGGAATCTAAGTATGCATAGAATTTTAAAATCATATCTTGGTTGTAGCTTCAGATCTATATATTTTCATTAAATAAACAAGGACTCACCAGGTTTGTATCCATATTTATTAATACTGGCTATCACTATCTGCTTTAAATTCACAATCCCAAGAAATAAAAAAATACAAATTTGTAAATGTCTCTGATATATAAATTGTCCATTTCTTCATGTTTTGATGCAATTCCCAATGAGGCAAGAAGCAGGTACTTTCAGGAATATCCTATAGTGGTATAGAATTAATATTAGCAATTTTTATTGTGATTAGAAAAGATAAAACAACCCACATTGACACTGTATTTCTGTGTGGTTGACTGTTAAGTGTACAAGTCTGCATAACTGGGAACAACAGTGTATTAATAAAGATGAATCAGGTGGACTTGCAATACATATATAAACAGTATCCTTCACTTATCAGATGAAAAGTTAATATTATTGAAAATTCAGATCCGGTTGTATTGTTGTTTTATGTCATTGTCATTCCTAAAACCTAAATAATGCATAGTGTGCTTACTGAATGACATAATTAATTAAAAGGTGTACTATATTGCTTTGTGACATTAATTGATTTATATGGAAAGGTGTACAGTAAGTAACTATTTTCCTTAAAGTAATAGTTCTATAATGCTAAACCAAGACTGAAAAGTAACTACCATTGTCACAAGACAGATTTTCTTTACACTTTTAGACAGAAAACCTTACAACATTATTTCTGACAACCTTTAGAAGAAACTTGTGATGAAAGCATTAACCAGCAGGTTCCCTTTCAGAAGCCATAATCATTTCTTGTTTGCTCCGATTTTAAAAAGTATTTAGTTTTCACATTTACAACATGAAGAAACCTTCTCTTTGAATAAACATTGAAGAAATGAAACATCAAAGCTGTATTTTCCCCCCTACATCAGAAATCTACAAGCAGTGGATGATAGCTGAATAACAACTCTAAGCAGCCGTTAGCACCATGATAATAAAAGGGTTGTTAGATATATAGTGGAGAAGTCTCTCATCTATTTTCCTGTTTTACAAGATGTTGTGATAAATTGTGGGCTCATGAGGGAATATTGCTTCTTATGGTCCTCTGTTTTGTTTTGTTTTGAATAAGGCTCATTTATTTTAGGCCCAGATAAGTAACTATGAAGGAACAGATCTTGACTACATAGAAGAGAGGGCTCAAAGTTCAAGACACAGCCCAGTTTCAAGACCCAAGTGCTGCATGATGGAGTGAACTCCAGTTACTTGCTCAGCTCCTGCCCATGAAGCAGTTTGAAAGCATACAAATGTAAGTAGATAAATACAGTAGGCATTGCTTTGGTGGGAAGCAGTGTATTGGAATACACTAGCCCCCTCGGCCAAGAAACGGAGATGACAGTCGGATATGATTGGACAAGGGGAAACCTTTACCTTTAATAATAGTCACTATCTTGATGGGGTTCTGCAGTTTGTGTGCTCAAAGGAAGATGAGAGCTTCCAGAGGTTTAACTATACTGGGCAGTCTCATCAGAAGAGCCAAACAAAGAGTGTCTCTCCCATAAACAAAATAGTAAGATTTAACCCATACTGGATCGCTCATTGCCTGAGATAAGAAAGAATTGGAATTCCTGGACATCTAGTGGCAAATGGACTTGAGAACGCAGGACTGTTGGCTGAGCAAATAGGGCCAGCTGCTACTACTGGAAGAAAAGTTGTTCACCTGTTGCAAGTATACAAAGATTGAAAACAAAGAAATAACGGTCTGTTATTACAAATCAAGTCCAACACAAGGCAGCACAAGGTTGGCAAGACTTTAGATTCTTCAGAGTTGCTGCTGCCAGAGCTGCCATATGCTACTGATAGGATTATTCTGGTGCCTTTTGAGTTGCAAAAAACATAATACTTAACTTTACATATAACAATTGATTCTTACTAAGAATTAGCCCAGAACTGTATGCAATTATTGAAATTAAAAAAGGATCAGATAACATCAACTTTAGCATTAGCAAAGTTTAAGTGATGTTGCAGAGATGATAGCCAATCAAGAAAGGTCATTTTCTAAGCTGAAGGTTGTTATTAAGTACTAAGCTTATCTGCATAAATCAACCTGACAAACTTTACAAGATAAATGCTATAAATAGGTTTTAATGAAATCATAAGACAAATAGTTTTTTTAAAAAGTTCTTGTTTGAATACCTGTTTAATCAGAAGTAAAGATCTTGCCTAGTTGTATTTTCTGCAAATTTCAGTTGAAGCAATCAGCTTGATGTACAATCTATTTAAGAACGATGCAATTGTTACAAATATTTACTTATAGATAGGGCACACAAACATACTTATATATCTATATACAACCTTTTAATCACAGACTATACCAAGTAGTGTATTCAATATTTGGTCTGTTCTTATCTGCTTATGGGAAAAAAAATTCTGATATATTCAAACAATTTCAGTTACTATGGCTTGAATCTAGACTGAAAAGTCAATAACACTTAAGATATTAGTTATGATTTTACATGTAGCCCTTGACTTACAACAGTTCATTTAGTGACAATTCGAAGTTGCAATGCATTGAAAAAAATGACTTATGATCGTTTTTCACACTTATGATAATTGCAGCATCCCCATGGTCACAATAATCAAAATGTAGATGCACCTTCTTATCATAAAGCAAATATGCATGCCACCCATATACCAAATCCCAACCCTCAAGGTGAAGTATTCTCTTATTAGTTAAATTAAGCCAATCACTAACCCATGTCAAGGCCACCGCATCATAATACAGTTTCAAATTCGGCGCCTTGAGTCCTCCTCTTTCCCTAGCATCTTGTAAAATCTTAAATTTAACTCTTGATTTTTTCTCCGCCCAAATAAATTTATTAATAGCCTTCTGCCATTCATCAAGGTTGGCATCCTTTTTCAGTATAGGTATCATTTGAAACAAAAAGAGAAACTTTGGCAGAACATTCATTTTAACAACTGTGATTCTTCCCAATAAAGATAATTGTAATTTTTTTCAATTATTTAAATCCCTTTGTACATTCAACCATAATGTTTCATAATTATTCTTATATAATTTTACATTTGAAGCTGCAATATACACTCCTAAATACTTAACCTTTTTTACTATTTCAAAACCTGTTAGTTTAATTAACATTTCCCTTTCACTCATAGATATATTCTTAGATAATATCTTAGTCTTATTACTATTCACCTTAAACCCAGAAACCTTACCATACTGAGTTATAATTTCCATCAAATCTATAACCGACTGTATCGGTTGAGATACTGTCACAACCAAGTCATCAGCAAAAGCTCTCAATCTATAATCATTCTATTTTATTTTAATTCCCTTTATCATAGAGGACTCTCGAATTTTAATTAATAAAATCTCTAAAGTTAGAACAAACAATAATGGTGATAGGGGGCATCCCTGTTTTGTACCTTTTTCATTTTTAAACATCTCTGTTAGCCCCATATTAATTATAATTTGTGCAGTTTGTTGTTGGTATATAGCTTTAATAGAATGTAGAAATCCTTCTCCAAAATTCATCTCCTCAACAACTCTCAATAAGAATTGCCAATTCAATTGATCAAAAGCTTTCTCTGCATCCAAAAATATCAATGCTGCAGGGACTTAGTTGTTCTTATCCAAATATTCAAGCAAATTTACAATTTGTCTTACATTATATTTCATATACCTTCCTGATATGAATCCTGATTGATCACTATGAATCAATTGTTTCAAAACTTGCATTAATCTATTAGCCAATACTTTAGCAAAAATCTTATAATCTGTATTCAAAAGCAATATAGGTCTATAATTTTTAGGTTGAGTAAGGTCTTGATCCTCCTTTGGAATCAATGATACAAAAGCTGTCCTCCAAGATGGAGGAACTGCTCCTCCAGTCTGAATTTCATTAAACAAGATCTTTAAAGGTTCAATCATTTCAACCAACAACCTTTTATAATAAATTGCTGTTAATCCATCTGTTCCCGGGGCCTTGCCCACTTTCAACTGTTTAATAGCTAAAGAAATTTCCTCTGATGTTATTAGGCGATTCATCTCAAGTTGTTGTTCTTTTGAAAGTCTCGGAAAATGAGCTTCCTGTAAATACTTATCTATATCTAAAACTTGTATATTTTCTCTAGAATATAATTTCGAATAAAAATCTAAAAAACTCCTCTTAATCAACTTTTGTTGATAAACTTCTTTTCCATTATATTCTATTCTATCTATAGTACGTGACTTCTGTTTTTTTCTTAATTGGTAAGCCAACCACCTACCAGGCTTATTAGCATTACAAAAAGTGTTATGTCTAGCATAACGCAAATTAGTTGCTACCTGGTCAGCCAATAGCATACTAAATTGTTCTTTCAATAAATGTATCAAAATCCTTAAATTATTATCCAATGGATTCAAAATAAAATCTTTCTCTTTAGATTTAATCTCTTCCTCAAGATCTATACGTTTTTACATTTGCTTATGCCTATAAGCATTATTCATATAAATCCAGACCCCTCTCATATAAGCTTTACTGGCATCCCAAACCATTCTCATCGATGTACCTTTATGCATATTCATAACAAAAAATTCTTTCACATGTTCTCTACATTTCTGCAAGAACACCTCATTTGTAAACAAATTTTCATTCAATCTCCAGGATCTTCTACTACCATCTTCAGCAAAAAAAAAACTCCAACCAAACAGGACTGTGATCCGACAATGTCTTAGGAAAAATCTTAACGTTCTTAACCCTAGAGAAAAGATCAGTAGTAATTAAAATAAAGTCAATCCTAGAGAAAGATTTATGTCTATCCGGAAAAAAAGTAAAATCTCTGTCTTTCATATTCCTTTCCCACCATACGTCTCTTAATTCCAGATCCTCCTTCAAATCAAAAAAAGCTTTAGGCAATTTTGAATTAGAAAAGTTTTTGAAGGATCCCTTCTTATCTTCAGATGGGTCCAAAACTCCATTCCAGTCCCCCATCATAATAATAGATTTATAATCCAATTCAATTAGTCTCTGATGTAAAAGTTTAAAGAATTTTTGCTGTTGTTGATTTGGAGCATATAATCCAACAAGAAGAGCTTTCTTTCCTTGTAGCATTAATTCAATACAAACATATCTCCCTTGTTTGTCCGATTCAATTAATCTAGCCGAAAAATCTTTTCTTAAATAAATGACCACTCCAGCCTTCTTGTCCAGAGCAAAAGATGCAAAATGTGTTCCCAATCGGGAATTAGCCAGATACTTTTGGTCTTTTAATGCAATATGTGTCTCTTGTAAGCAAACAATGTCATTTTTATGTTGTTTCAAATAATAAAATACTTTCTTTCTTTTCTGTGGTGAATTTAAGCCATTAACATTCCATGTCAGGAACTTCACTATCTTTGGTGACCAGGAGCCTTTGGAACATAGCCTGAAGATCACCTGTTGCTCTCTTCGGACGTGCTCCTCCCACAGGCTCTGAAACAGCCGCATCTTGCATAGTTGGACCAGATACAAGCTTCTGTTTTTGCTCTTTTTCCTTATGCTTGTATGCAGCCCTAGTCATCCTCTGTTCTCTTGGGTCCTCCTTTAACATCAAAGTCTGCTCCATAATCTCAGCCTGCTGCATCTTCTCAAGAGGCAATGGCATTGCCCCTTCACTCAATTGTTTATCTTCTTGTCTTGCTTCTGTTCTTTTAACTTGAGGAGACGGTGGTGAGCCTGCTTTAAGGACCTTAGTATAAAAATCCTTTGCTTTTAAAATTGTATCCAACCTGTACCTCATCCCTGCATAATTCACCACAATTCCATTGGGTATTTTCCATCTAAACTGAATTTGTCGCTTCTTAAGCTCATCGGACAGAAAAGCGAAATCTTTCCTTTTTCTAAGAATTTTTGGAGGTATCTCCTTTAAAATTCTAATATCTTGGCCTGCAATTTGAAATCTTTCCCGATAGATTTCAAATGGGACAAAACTCACTTAACAAATGTCTTGCTTAGTAACAGAAATTATGGTTATTGGTTATAGATTACTTGTAATGGATCCATAGCTTCCAAATCTTGATCCAATCCATTAGATCAGGGTATTTGTATGTGACAACCCAACCCCCAATGCTATCACCATCATTTGTGATTTCTAGAACCCTTCTTTATATCTGAGGTTCTGAGTCTTATGGGACAAAATTGCATTACTTAAATATTGTAAAGCCCATTTTCCTTAGGTTACAACACTTATTTGGATATAAGAATGGACTGAAAAATTTGGTTCTATCCACTGAAGTGATATCATGATGTCACTGGCTATAGCTTCTGTGCCTCTCACAACAACAGTAATTGGTTTCAAATCAGTGAACACAAGTAGGTAATTGAAGCCCACTTTTAAATATGTGTCATATGCACAGATGTAAAAACAAGCAGAACTTTAATTGCCTTGTCACACCTATCATTTTGAATCTTATGATTATTGCATGGCACAGAGACAAAATTCAATTTTGCCATATTTTGCACATGCAACACCTTGGCTTCATCCGCTTTCATACGTTAAAATATACAAGATTAAAAATCTAGTTTAAACTTTTAGAGAAAAGAATTGCCTAAAAATATAGGAACTCTTTAATATTTTTATGTTACTTCATATCAACACATACAAATGCACACACCAAAACCAATTTATTGAATACTGAATGAGTCAAGAAAAGGACTACTGTAATGACTGAACTTTAAAAATTGTCCAATTGCTACTGAAGTCTTGAAATCTTTTTAGGCAGAAAAGATTTCACAAAATGTAAAATCCTAGTTGTGCTGCTTCAGCCCATCTCTTCTCATTAGGATCCTCAGTTTTTTCTCTAATTCAGAATAATCTAGACCAGGGGTATTAAACTGCTGGCCCATGGGCCGGACATGTCACCAGGAAACTGTGTCCACCCGCTTGTCGGCAATGGAGAAAAAGGTCCGATATGTCACATGACATCTTAAGTTTCACATGTATGATCTAGACTATTCCCTGAAATCTTTTTCATCTGATAATTAGGCAACTTTAAGGGGGGGGGAACCATCCCAGTGATGCTTAACAGCTATTCCCAGTCCAATGAAATGTTTTGTACATTGTAATTATTTCTTTTGTTTAAATAAATGAGTTTACTTATCTTTTTTGGAATGTGCTTCTCAGTAGTAATATTTGTTACCAGTTAGGAGTAATTTTAGCACCTTGTTATGGATGTAGAACACTATATATGCAATTCCTATTCATGTTAATTGATGTCGGGAGGATAACTTGCAAATCATAATATTTAAAGGTAGTTTATTTCTGTGAGTAAAAAAATACAAAGAATTATGAAACCCCTTGTATACTTGCTGTTAGTGAGGTGAGGAGGTTTAAAGTGACCAAATTTAATTAGTTAAATCCAGCTGGAGCTTTTTTCTTTAAGGAAATATTATTACACATGAATGTTGAAAGATAATAATGCATTTGAATAATTAACTGGTTATATCTAACAGGTTAATAATTCAAATGCATTATTTTTCAGCACTCACATTTCCTTGAAAAATGGGGTTAATTCATCCTTACTGATTAATAATGATGGACTTGAAATATTTTATAGCAATAACATAAAAATAAGCAAATTAACTTACTAAAAGTATTAGACATGATAATATAAAGATGAATCTGTGCTCTCAACAAGATACTGATCTGGAGTTCCATTACAAAGCTTATTACATTTTACAAGTTAACTGCTGGCTATGCATTTCATTAAAAAACCCGTAAAACTGTTCAGATGCTATGTCAATTATACTTACATAACTGCAGAACAATCCTTTGCAAGTCTTTTAAGTTTTACCATTCAATGATATAGATTCTAAGTAGGGAAGAATAACTCTGTATCAGTCAGCTGTATTTCTGCAGACACTTACTTAATTTGGGCTTTCCTCAGAGTAAGAGTACATTACAATATATAGCTAATTAAAACAAAACAACAGCATGAAAGCTGGTGTAATGCAATTAGAGCTTTTTACATGTTGCATGAACAAAGCTCAGGCATGAAGAGAATGAGGAATTAATAATCATCCACCAGTCATTTTCAATCAGTTTAAATTATCTCACAGGGATTTTGGTTTCCTTTATTGCAATATATAATAAATATAAGTAAATATATATTTAGCTTCTTGGGGGAACATACAATTAATTGTCATTTCTAAGATTATATAAGCTACAAGAAATAATGATTAAATAATAACTACTGAGTTTGCATTATACATCTGTTTTCTTTATACATCTATATGTCTGATTTTAATATGCTACATATAAATAGAGTTTGATTAAAATTTAGTAATCAGCCTAACTTTCTGTAGTGAGCATGTCTGATTACATTCTAAGGTAATACAACTAATGACTGATGTAAAATAAAATGTTTTCAGTAGATAGTTAATGTTATTCAGAATTATCTTGTCTTATAGTTTTATTTATAACTAGCTTGAATCATAAGATAATGTTGGAATAAATGAAGTGAACTCTATAAATTGAGACAACTAATATGACTTTCATATTTTGCTAGCTACTGCTTGATCAAAATTACGTATTAAAACTTTAAAAGTTAAAACTTAGTGAAATCTCTGTTCATCTCAACCAACCTATATACCAAAATTATAAACCTAAGTTGTATACTTAGGTTCCTCTTTCATAAGAGCCAACAATACAATATTGAATGATATATTTGGTGTTGCATGTCTTTCTCTTCCTGCTTGTGGAAAATATTTTAATGTAAAAAATATACTCCTATGTGTTGGAATTTAAAATGATACAAAATACATATAATTTAATAATTTTATCCAGTTTCTCTAAAATATTCCTCAATTTTTTTTAAAAAAATATTAATAGTTATATTATATATATTTATTGAATATATAGTAGTAAGAAGTAAGAAAATAAAGAAAGAGATTAAAAAGAACGCTAATAGTGAAAAGTGGGGGGAGGGGAGTAAAATAGAAAAGAAAGGAAAAAGGCCAGTTGGATAGGTTTGGGTTTGGTCACTTTCTCTCAAGCCTAAGAAAAAAACAAGAAAAACTGGACTCCTCTAGATAATTGCCAATGACTTGGGGGAGGGTGTGAGTGTGTGTGTGTGGGGAGGAATAAGCAATTGGAATTAGGATTAATATGCCTCGGTATTAGGAATAAAAATTAGCGACAATTTTTTTCCCTCCTATTTGGCAACCAAGACAAAATCTCTGGAGGTCTCTGGGGTCTACAATCAAGACTTTGTTAGTTCACATAAAGCTCAAATCCACTACAGTAGATCTGAAATCCACTGATATAACCTATGTTGTTAAATGTCCAAGTTCCCCACATTCCATTCTATAATTATAATCCCCAAATATAGATTTGTATTTTATATATGTACATGTTTTATGAGGGTGAAGGTTGTGCTCTGAGCTTGTGGGTTGGTTTCTGAACGTTTCGTTACCAGGCTAGGTAGCATCTTCAGGGGAGCTTAGGGGATGTCAGTGTCAGTGTTTTTCTGTTTATGAGGGCTTCATGTGGTCAGTAGGTCTTGTAATGGTGAAGTCAGGTCAGGTGACTTGTGATAGGTCTTGTGATGGATCAGGTGTGGTTGTATCAAGTGAGGGTCTTGTGGTGGTTCTTGTGATGGGTCAGGTGTGAGTCACCAGTGAGAGCCTTGTGATGGGTCTTGTGATGGGGAGGTATAGCAGGTCATTGGGAGGTGAACTGCTGGGGGGGAGGGTGCTTGAGGGACGGTGCTGTGTCTAGCTAGATGTGTGGTTGATTTGGATCCTGAGGGGTTCATATGTTGGTTGTAGGTCAATATGTTGATGGAATTGTTTGTAAAATGCCAGGCTTCAATGAACTCATAAGCATGGTGAGTTGTAGTGTGGCCAATGAACTCATAAGCATAGGGGGTTGAAGCGTAGTCAATGATTTTTGTGTTGCTCCAATCAAACTTGTGCTGTTTGGTGTCAGTGTGGGTAGAAATTAAGGATTTGGAATCGTGGCATTTGACTGCCAGCCGGTGTTTGTGGATCCTGTTTTTTAATTGACGTGATGTTTGTCCCACATAGAATTGGTTGCAATTTTACCATTGATTTTGTAAATTACATTGTTTCTTTCATCCTTCTGTATCTTGTTTTTGGTTCTGGATAATGCCTACATGCTTTATCCTTTCTCTATTCATTTAAAATACATTTTTGTAGTCCATCAAAATTCTATTTCTGTTTGCAAAGATCATGTTCATAAAGAGTTGCTATTTTAACACATAAAGAAATAAAATACATATATAAAAAGCTTTTATCACATCATGACTTTATATCTGGCTACGGATCAATTATGCTATAAATATCTCTAACTCTGGCTAGTCCATCTGTTGCTGTCTAGACTGGCATTATGCCAACTGGTAATACAGATCAATGTCCTCACTATTATTTTGTTCCTAATGGCAATATGCCTTTCCCAAAGGATACCCTCGAGTGGGTCTGTGGTATTATTTTTATTTATTCTTTACAAAGATTTGCTACAGAAAGATATCTAGATTTTGATACAGATAATTTAAAGTCTCCATGCATGCCCACATGTCCATGCATGCATGCCAGGGAATTTTTCCTCCACATATTTGACCTTTTCAGTTTAAATGGCTACTATCCCACATAAAATGGCCCTCATAGTAATTTAATATAATTCACCAATTTGATGTAATGAAACAGAGCGTATGTCTAGCCAGAAGGGGCTTTTCATTCACAAAACTAATTCCCTTTTCCTATACTTGTAAACCAGAAACTTAAAATCTTATAGATTTGGAAGGTTTATGTCATCTCTCACTGCTTTTCAGGTCACCATATATTCCCCAAATATCACTTATCAGGATCCATTAAATTATATCTGGAATATATCAGATAACTTGTGGAATTTGAGAATTTGTGTGATAATATTGGAACATTTACAATGAGATAATTGCACAGTTCATAACACTGTCAGGAGCGTCTGTCATATATAGTTTCATGATGAGCAGAAGGCATAAACAGGGCATAATAGACCCCCAAATTGAAAAACAAGGGGAGCAGTATTCATGCGAGGTGCTACTTGGGTTCCTTACTAAAATAAATTATTATTTTTTTAAAAAAACAGACCCAAATGAAATATATGCCTTGAGAAATGTACATAATTGGAATGGACTAGTCTCTGTGTCAGATGGAAGAGCAGTGAAATACTCTGAAGGTTTTTATTTCTGTCTCTTTTAAATAGATAGGATTCCCAAGTTTTTTCCACTCACAAGTGGACTTCTTTACTGAAGTTCAATGAAGCATATTAAAATCAAGTCAAGAACAGACTGATTTTGTGTAAAAGAGGCCCTCGGGGCCAAACGTCAATCAGCAGAGTGTCTCAAGGTTATTCAGAATGCTGCAAGAAACAGGCAGGTAAACCAAGACAGCTATTTAGGAGAAAAAGACCCTCACCCTCAGAACACATTTTTAAAATTGCCCATGGCTTTAATCGCTACAATGTCTGCTCGCTACAATGCCTGCTCAATTGCTCAATAGATGTCAATTATCAACAGTGGAATAAGTATAATTTTCTAACCTTATTTTAGATGCTATTTATTCTTTGAAGAGTCAAGGCTGATGCACAACATATTGCACTATCTTCACAACAAGTCTGTTAGTAGTTAGATTTAAAAAAATACCATTAAAATTCAAGAAAAAGCAGTAATTCTACCACTTTGTTCTTTTGTATAAACTAAAAGCAACAACTATTCAATCGGTAAGTGTTTCTGCTTGCTGTTTTAAGGTTAACAGCTCACCCAGAATTCCACTATTCCTCTTTTTGTACTCTGTCAGAACTTTTGTGTTTCCTTTTATTCTCCTAATCACTACCAAAACAACTAAGGGTCGATGGGCACAAGGATACCCTGACATTGACTTACATTGTCCAAATATGTATGTATGTATGTATGTATGTATGTATGTATGTATGTACAGTATGTATGTATGCATGTATGTGTATATGTGTATGTATATAAGAGCTGCTTCAAATTATCTGGCATTGTTCTTTTCATATCTCTTTATTATTTATTTTATTTTTATTTTTATTGAATTTATATACCGCCCTTTCCCGAAGGACTCAGGGCAGTTTACTCAGGGTACTTAAAACATTGATACAAAAATTAAAAACAATTAAAAAGAATTAAATTTAATCCCTGAAAAAAAAATATAAAAACCCCAATTAAAAACTCTCAGCCTGGGCCGGAAAGCTCGAAGAGCCAGGTCTTCAGGTCCCGGCGAAATGAACGAAGGTCGGGGGCGGTCCTAAGCTCCGCGGGCAGCTGGTTCCAGAGGGCAGGCGCACCCACAGAGAAGGCCCTCCCCCTGGGTATTACCCACTGGCAATCTTTAACCGGTGGCACCCTGAGAAGGCCCTCCCTGTGAGAGCGCACTGGACGAAGGGAACTTGATGCCGGCAGCAGGTGTTCCCTCAGATATTCCTCAGATATTATGTGACTTAGTTCCTTGGTATGGGATTTTGATGAACTATTAAGGACTGTCAAATGGATGGTCCTATTTCATGGCATAGGTTTCAACATAAGAGCCTATTAGCTCTTTTCAGTTATATTGCAATTAGTACTATTTGTAGAATGGATGAATGAATGTTAGGGAACATTCATTCTTTTATGTAAAAGTGATGCAATTGCACCAAAGTCCCATGATATGCAGATAGTATATTTAGGATTAACTCAGGTGTCTGGGGAAAAAAATCATACTCCAGAACTGATGCGTGTCCTACTGTTGAAGATTTGCTTGAATTCTGGAGAGGAGGAAGTGAGATATGTGTTTAGATGCATATCTAGCATTATAATGCAGTAAAATTATGATTAGGGGATGGTTTATACTGCTTAAGAAGGTGACCCAGTACAAAATCAATAGATTTCCACTGAATTTGCAGTATCTCCTTTTAGGACTCGATTTATAATTACAGATTATTATTTCTTTCTTTTCAATCTTTGTATATTTGCAATAGGGACATGGTGGCTCAGTGGGTTAAGACGCTGAGGTTGTCGATTAGATGGTTGGCAGTTTGGCGGGTCGAATCCCGAGTGCCGTGTAACAGAGTGAGCGGCTGTTACTTGTCCCAGCTTCTGCAAACCTAGCAGTTTGAAAGCACGTAAAAAATGCAAGTAGAAAAATAGGGACCACTACGGTGGGAAGGTAACAGCATTCCGTGCACCTCTGGCATCTAGTCATGCCGGTCACATGACCACAGAGATGTCCTCAGACAAGCGCTGGCTCTTTGGCTTTGAAACAGAGATGAGCACTGGCCCCTAGAGTTGGAAACGACTAGCACACATGTGCAGGGGAACCTTTACCTTTACCTTTATATTTGCAATGAGTAAACAACTTCCAGGAGTTTTGCAGCTACTGGCCCTGATTGCTCACCAACAGTCCTGAGTTTTGTACCACATATTTCACCAGATGTCCAAGAACCCCAACATTTAGTGTGATCCTTGTTGACCAGGTGATGACACAGGTATATGTTTCTGTAAATTATTATCTCACCATATTGTTTATGGGAAAGACTCTCTTAACTGGATTCCTCTGATGAGACCTGCCCAGTATGTTTGAATCTCTGGCAGAGCTCACATCTTTCTCAGAACAGACAAGTGTCACAATCATTTCAAGGTATTTCCTGAAGCTGTTTGGGAAAACATCATCCAAAATAGAATTGCTGCTCAATACTGTTCACATATACAGTCAAGGTATTTCAACAGAGTTTGGACTGGACAAATGTGATCATGCTATGCAGAACACAATTCTAGGCTGCATTAAGAAGGCTAGAATCAAGATCACATGAAGTGTTAATACCACTTAAAAATGCCTTGGTAAGACCACACTTGGAATATTGCATCCAGTTTTGGTCGCCACAATGTAAAAAAGATGTTGAGACTCTAGAAAGAGTGCAGAGAATAGCAACAAAGATGATTAGAGGACTGCAAGCTAAAACTTACAAGGAATGGTTGATGGAATTGGGTATGTCTAGTTTAATGAAAAGAAGGACTAAGGATGACATGATAACAGTGATCTAATATCTCAGAGATTGCCACAAAGAAGAGGGAGTCAGGCTATTCTCCAAAGCACCTGAAGGCAGGACAAGAAGCAATGGATGGAAACTAATCAAGGACAGGAGCAACCTACAACTAAGGAAATTTATCTGACTGTTAGAACAATTAATCAGTGGAATAACTTGCCTCCAGAAGTTGTGAATGCTCCAATACCAGAAGTTTTTAAGAAGAGATTGGACAGCCATTTGTCTGAAATGCTATAGGGCAGGGGTATGCAACCTTGGCTCTTTTATGACTTGTGGACTTCAACTCCCAGAACTGAGTTGGCTCAGGAATTCTGTGAGTTGAAGTCCACAAGTCATAAAAGAGCCAAGGTTGCCTACCTACCCCTGGTATAAGGTTTTCCTGCTTTAGCATGGGGTTGAATAGAAGATTTTCAAAGTCCCTTCCAACTCTGTTATTCTGAATTCTGAATTTACACCAAGCAAGTAACCCTCTACAATGACCTTTTTTGGTGCTTTTCACTGACCATTCTGGCTAAGTATTGACCATTCTGGTTAACTATTTTGGGAGCTTCACTCTAACTCAACTTATTTTATTTACAGTATTTTATTTTTTTATTTTAATTCCATTTATATCCCGCCCTTCTCCGAAGACTCAGGGTGGCTTACAAGCTTGCAAATGGCATGCTAGTAGAAATTATTGATCACTGCTTTGGAAATGAATTGCCTCATACAATGAAGAAATACTAAAATAGCTTTTTGGTATCATACTGGAAGGTTTGATTTCTGAATATATTTTCCAGAATGACAAGCTGAATAAGATGGTAAAAAAGTAATAGGACTTTTAGCTGGTAGAATACTTTTTCCTGTCCAGGTGGAGATCTGCCCTGTCCAGATGGAGATCTGCAACAAGGGAGATTCTAATGGGATATTTTTAGCCAGATGCAGTCTCTTCAAATATCTATCATTGAATGGGTGTAATATTTTTAATATACTATTATTATGTTTTAGTGTACTGCCTGCATTGCTGCTCTTTGCTCTTTGTTAAGACAATCTTCCTTTGGCTGCTTTTTCTCCCTTTATTATTCCTTTGTTGGTTTTTTTTTCAAAGGCTTAGCCCATGATTACTGAGGCAGAGTTTTTAGGAAAGTTTTTTACAGATGCCATCAAAAATCACACTATGGAAAACTGAAGCTCATTTCATGTATGCTTCTTGAAAGCTTGCAGTCACATTTTACCACTTCGGTGTGAAGCTCCAAGGAACTGCATAGATAAAACAGTGAGAGAGAAGGAAAGCTGAAAGACTTATTTGAAAAGGTGGGGGAAGGGAGAGAAAAGAGATACTACCAACCAGTGAAATAGCAGACACTGCATTCATCAAAGTAAAGAAACAAATCTCATGGTACATACGAAATCAAAAGGAAAACATTGTGGTGCCCACCTAACCTTCAAAACACAGTCTATGGGAACACCGAGAAAAATTGCTTAAAGCTACCCTGGCCTCAGAGAACCCATGGCATTTAAAAATTGAGAATTTGATAAATAGTTTTCTCCCATTTTTTTCAATCACTCTAGAATATAATTAATTTTATGTTTGAAAACATTTGAAAAGATAGAATTAGTTTATTATTAGAGAAGTCTCTGATAGTTGGGGAAAACTTGCTTGAAAGTGTTGGATCGTAATTATAAATTGCAGTATGTGTAGAAATAAGCACAATTCCTTAATGCTGTTGTGAAAATTGGTAACTCTTCATAAGACCTAATTTCATCTATCTACTGATGGTAAAAGGAAGAAATCATGAATCCTTTTCTTGCTTAGTTTAAATGCCAAATTGTAGAAAAACTCATGGAAGGTACAGTATATATTTTTGTAAAAAAATAATAATAATAATCCAATATTAGAGTTAGATTTCTATTTTAAGTTAAAGAATTACAAATCTTAGTGATATATTTTGTTTTGAATACAAGCACTTTTTACATTATGGAATTGGAATATTCCTTATTGGTCAAGTATGATTGGACACACAAGGAATTTGTCTCCAGTGTATAAGGTCTCAGTGTACATACAAACAGCAAAGTTGAAACAGTTTATGTCCAGGATGTGAGAGGTCTGTAGATATTTTCTCAGCCCTCTTTCTTGTTCGTGCAGTATACAGTGGAAGGCAGTTCTGGTTGAAACTGTTTTTTCTGCAGTCCTATCTGTTGAAGTTATACATGTCCTGATATGTTGCTATGCTAAATCAGACAGTTATAGAGGTACAAATTACAGACTCAGCATTTCCTCTGTAGAACTGTGTCATCAGATCCTTGGGCAATCTGAGCTTTCTAAGTTGATGCAGGAAGGACATTTTTTGTTGTGCCTTTTTAATGATGGTTCTAATGTTAGGTGTCTATTTCATGTCCTGAGAGATTATAGAATACAGAAACTTGAAGATCTCTTCTGTTGATTCTGTGTTGTCTAATATTGTAAGAGGTGGTAGAATAGGAGAGCTTGTCCTAAAATCTACTATCATCTCTACAGTTTTAAGTGTGGTCAGCTCCAGACTGTTCCAGCTGTACCACAGGGCCAGTTCCTATCTGTATGCAGACTCATCGTTTTCTCAAATGAGACCAATGACTGTTGTATCTTCTGCAAACTTTGGTACTTTAACAGAGGGATTCTTTGACATGCAATCATTTCTTTAGAGAGAAAAGAGTAATGGAGAGAGCACACAGCCCTGGGGTGCTCCTGTGCTAATTGAATGGGTATTCAATACAATTTTACCTAGCTTCACCTCTGCTTTCTATCGGTTAGAAAGCTGATAATCCACCTACAAGTGTAGTCAGGCACAGCTAGCTGAGTCAGTTTAGAGAGAAGGATTTCTGGAATGATGGTATTGAATGCTGAGCTGAAGTCTACAAAAAGGATCCTTGTGTAGTTCTTTGGGGATTCAATATATTGTAAGATGTAGTGCAGTGCCATATTGACAGTATCATCTATTTGGGCAGTAGGCAAACTGCAAGGGGTCTAGCAGTGGATCCATGATGGTTTTCACGTGGGCCAGCATTAACCGTTCAAAAGATTTCATAACTATGGATGTCAGAGCAATCAGTCTGCAATTGTTCAACTCCTTGATGGTGGGTTTCTTGGGCACCAGGATGATAGTAGAGTGTTTGAAGCAAGAAGGGACATAATAAATCTCCAGTAATTTATTAAAGATGTGAGTGAAGATGGGGGCCAGTTGATCAGCACAGACTTTCAAGCAAGATGGAGCCAGCTGATCAGCACAGACTTTCAAGTAAGAAGGAGTTATCCTGGCTGGGCATCATTTTTTATAGAAAGGTGGGGGGGATGAAGTGATACAGAGTTAGCTTGCAATTCCAGTGCTTTTTCATGCATGAATTAGTTTTAAATGTATTAATTTAAAGCCATTCTTTCTGAAATGTAGAATTTACCTGGCAAAATATCTGATTTAGCACTAAAATATCAGAAAGCTAAAAGGGATCCCACCTAGAATTGTCCATAGGGTATTTCCAATCACTCACCATTGTCATTCCTCAAACCTTCAAAGCCAGTATCACAATGGCCCATGATTAGCACTTTGCCAGCCATTATCAGAACATAGGGGGGAAACCATAAGGGAGTGTCAAATAATCCTTTAAGTGACTCCCACTATTACCCAATGCTTCATTTTGCAAAAGTAAATAATAGAAATGCAGGTCACTAATTGCAAAGACATCTTATCTGCTGATCTATAATTTTATGACGGCTTAGTAGATGTCAGGAGGAAGAAGAACTAAGGATTCCATGTTACAGAAGGGAAGTGTTTGTGTTTTGAACCACAGCTTAGCTTCCTATCACTTCCCGTGTTATAAAATAAAAAAAGCATGGTGTTACCAACCCTAACCCTTACCCTAACCCTGCCTAAAAGTATCTTATCATCCCAGCAACATAAATAGTTTTATTCTGACTGAAATGCTTTCTTTTCTTTGGCAAAATATAATAAAGGTAAAGGTTCCACCGCACATGCGTGCTAGTTGTTTCCAACTCTAGGGGACGGTGCTCATCTCTGTTTCAAAGCCAAAGAGCCAGCGCTTGTCCGAGGACGTCTTCATGGTCATGTGGCCGGCATGACTAGACGCCAAAGGCGCACAAAACGCTGTTACCTTCCCACCGTAGTGGTCCCTATTTTTCTACTTGCATTTTTACGTGCTTTCAAACTGCTAGGTTGGCAGAAGCTGGGAGTAACAGCGCTCACTCTGTTAAGCGGCACTCGGGATTTGACCCACCAAACTACCGACCATCTGATCGACAAGCTCAGCGTCTTAACCCACTGAGCCACCATGTCCCTATTGCAAATATACAAAGATTGAAAAGAAAGAAAT
Organism: Vipera ursinii; assembly: GCF_947247035.1. Classification (NCBI taxonomy): domain Eukaryota; kingdom Metazoa; phylum Chordata; class Lepidosauria; order Squamata; family Viperidae; genus Vipera; species Vipera ursinii. The sequence goes on along the minus strand of NC_139516.1, from coordinate 169,277,624 downwards.
AATAATCTGTAATTATAAATTGAGTCCTAAAAGAAGATATTTGAGAATAATGAACCAGTTCTGGAAAGAACAATATCCAGAATCAGAAATAACAGAACAGAGTTGTTCTGCAAATAAGCTGAAGAAAGAAGTAGACCACCTAATTATTTTTATGTACATGTAACCATGTAATTCCATTAACGGAATCCTTAAAATTACTCTTTTTTTCTTTTGTTGAAAAGCATAACTGCTCATCTCCATCTTGTTCTCCCTCTTGGTTTTACTAGCTAAAATCAAGCTTAATTGAATCATATGATATGTAATAAATCTTACAATCTTTTAATTGTGTCTTGCCTGAATTAAGTAATATTATTTTAGTTGAAAGATAAGTGTTTCATTATGGCACTTTTCATCTATAGCCTTTAGACGTCTCTACTCCTCAAATTTGAAAAGCATGCTCAGTAGATGTATGGATCGAATTATGTTGCTTGATAACAAAGTCTTCTCTAAGTTAAAATCACTTTGTTTAATAAGTAAGCATTATGAACCCCAATACAAATTCTGCATGTATCCAGGCCTAATTGACCATTCTTTATTGCTAGTTTAAAACTAGCATGGAATGAAGTTTTTTAGGAGTCAGGTAAAAGCAAATGCAATACGAAACAAAAAACCAAGGTGGAAGAAACTAATCTGCATCATTTTATTTATTTCTTTTCTTATTCTTGTCCTCCTTTCTTAATGTACTAAAATCCAAAACTAATTTCATATAGCCTTTTTCTCATAGATAATAGATTTATTGGTTACTTCACGTAATCAAGGATTTTTAGAACCACATTTATTATCAATTCTTATATAAAGGAAATAGTTATTGATGTAATGAAATGTTGCCATCCTTTACTCCAGTGTCTTATGATCGATACACCTTCTATTTTCTCTTGTTGCAAGATAAATTGGCCCAAACCTTGATGTCTTCTCTTAATCCCCCCTCAATAAATTATGTTTTTATAACTCCATTCCTTGATTCAATTTCAGATGGGAACCTAATGATATCAACAACTTGGAAGTGACATTACATGCCTGACCTGCAAGAAACAATTATTCTCAGTGTGAAATTTATGAAGAATGTAATTCAGAAGGCCATCAACAGCTGGTGTCCTCTCAGTCATTCATAACCAGAAAGAGTCAAATCTATCAAAATAATTTTAACTCCCCAGATTAATTACATGTTTAGAATTCTTTAAGATTAATTATCTCTGCAAGATTTCAACATTTGAAAAGATGTTTTTGGAAGAACTGAGAGAGGGATAAGGCAAGGACTTTGCAAGTAGCAATTGCTTTGCTTGAGTAGCAATTGGAAAGAAATGCAAATGAATAAACATGGCACATTTAACCATATTAACTTTATCTTTGCCAGGCTGTGTTCTTAACAACTGGCAATGTTTGTGTCAACATGCCTACTTATAAAACTTGCTTGAATGCTGGCCATTTACCTTACAAGGAATATATACATTATGCTATCACTTTACAAATTTCTATTTGCATATTCCAATTGCTAAACCACACAGGAAAGATAATTACCTTTTTAGTTTAAATTCCAGCATTTCTGAACACTTGATCAGATAAAATGTAGCATCTATTTAATAATTACTTCTTTGTTCCTTGCATAAATTGTAAATTTAATTGGAAATTTGATGAGCTTACATTAAGTTTAAAATTCTTGGCAAATTTCATGATTCTTGTTACAACAAAGTAAAGGCTTACTTTACAAAAACACCAGGAAATTAAATTATAATATAAATCTTGTCATATAAAAAGCTCAGTTGAGGTAGCTGTCATGTATTTTTCATGAAAGTTATATGAAACACAACCTGATTTAGAATAAGTAATAAACACCCCCACCCAAGTGATTCTGAACACTTTCCTGGAGTGTATGTCACTGCCTTCCAAATGTACAGTGACCGAAACAAAATTATATTTGGGATTATAAAAATGTCCTTTTAAGGCAAAGAGATCTTTTAAAGAAAGTGATGCAAAAGAAAAGGAAATATAAATAATGGGAAAGCAGAAGATGACTAATTTTCGTAATAAAACAAATTCAGTTCTGCATATAATCCATGGTTGGCCACTTGTAGTTTCAAGTCCTCTGTTTATGGATAACCCTCAGAGAATACATAAAAGCAATCCTTGTAGCAGGACTGTAAACAATACAATAAATAGTGAAGCTTATTTATAATTGTAACAGAAAGAAATACACGATAGGAATAGGTGAAGCTAGGAGTTAGTCAACTGTCTTACAAGGGAGAGAGTCAGGGATTAAGAATTCTGCCCTGGGCATATCTAGGATCAAAAGCAAAAGGAAATGACCTTGAGATTACAATTACATGGGCAGAGAGCAAACACACAGAGAGAAACAGGGAAAGCAGGATAAATACTTAAGTAATTGAATTCTATTGCCCTTTGGATCAATTGGTTGTGAGGTGTTGAAGAATCAATGCTATTGAAATCACACATCCAGCACACCTTACTCGCTTATGCACCAATCAACAGTTTTTATGTACCGTGAAAGATGCAGAGAACATTGAAGCAGAACTAATGTCCTCATTATATCATATTGCAGTAACTAAAGTTAGAAGTAAAATCCCATTTAGATTGGCAGAAAAAAAATGGTTTTGGTATACAAAATAAAGCAGTGAGTCAACTTATAATTTTTTTTTAAATTGTTGTAGTACATTTCTTATTCCAACAAGGATATCACTGAGTGGACCACACAACAACCAAACTGATTACTATTCTGTGAATAAAGATTGGATGAACTAGATTTGATAAATAGAATTTCTAAAGAACTCTGGACTGAACTAATATCCTTAAAAGTAAAGCAAGCAAATATATTCTGATATCAAAAAGCAAAAGAAAATGAAATAGTCTCTTGATATATTGAAAACTGTTGAAGTAATATAAAAAGTGAAAGACAACTGAGACAGAGGGGGAAATGGCAATTACGCTCACTGAAAATTAGGAAGAGATAAAGTATTATATTTGAATAAACCATGAAATAAATTGTGCAAAACAAGCTGGAAGGACAACAAAAATATTTAAGAAAATGACAGAAATGGGAGAAACTTTTAATGCAGTTACTGTATTAGCACACACAAAATAAGACAAAGATGGAATAATAAAAAGAAATAAAGAATTGATGGTACAAATACAGAAGAGTATGCAAAAAACACCCCCAAATCAGTGATATCTATGAACATTTGATCACTAAAGGCAAACATTCTTGAAAATAAAGTTTAATGAGTTCTAAATGATATTGCTAACAAGAAACAGGCTGAATTATTTAAAATTTTACGAGTGCTACTTGAGCTTTGTAAAGAGCTCTAGAAAGTACAACAGGGGCCCTGGTGCTAGAAAGGATCAGTTTATATTATCACATCCAAAAAGGGATGTGCTATTGAATGCTCAGACTATGGAACACTTGCAATTATGTCACAGGTTGGTAAAATAATGCTCAAGATTTTATAATCCACAGTTCAACAATAAATGAAACAGTAATTGCTGGATGCACAAACTGAATTCAGAAGAGACAAGGAAAACCAAGTTCATGTGGCTAACATTTGAAGGGTTATATAAAAGACAAGGGTGTTATTTTTTAAGGTTTAGTTTTGCTTTATTAATAATACAAAATGTTCTTGCATAGGTAGACCATAAAATTATGGATAATCTTTAAAATATGCCTGTTAATATGCCTGTTGAGAATGTATTGGACTGCAGAAGAATACTGTATATTCTTCCATACTAGAAAAAAACACAGACTGCTTCCTTGAAACATTAATAGTGAAGCTAAACTAAGTGAAGGGTACTTCCCTGCTGCCTTGAAAGAGGCGGTCGTAAGGCCCCTCCTTAAGAAAACTGCATTGGACCCAGCTATTTTAAATAACTTCTGTCCTGTCTCCAACCTTCGCTTTCTTGTGAAGGTCGTTGAGAGCGTGGTGGCACGGCAGCTCCCTTTGGTTCTGGAGGAAACTGAGTATCTGGATCCGTACCAATTGGGTTTCAGACCCGGGTATAGCACGGAGACGGCATTGGTCGCGCTGGTGAATGATCTCTGGCGGGCCCGAGATAGGGGTTATTCCTCTGTCCTGGTCCTATTAGATCTCTCAGTGGCTTTCGATACCATCGACCACGGTATCTTGCTGCGTCATCTTGAGGGGTTGGGAGTGGGAGGCACCGTTCTGCAGTGGTTCTCCTCCTACCTCTCGGGCCATTCGCAGACAGTGTTGGCAGGGGGGCAGAGGTCAAGCCCTAGGTCCCTTAGTTGTGGGGTGCCTCAGGGGTCAGTACTCTCACCTCTCCTGTTCAACATCTATATGAAGCCGCTGGGAGAGATCATCCGTGGCTTCGGGGTGAGGTATCATCAATATGCTGATGATACCCAGCTTTTAATCTCCACCCCGAACCAACCCAGTGATGCCCTCGATGTGATGTCCCATTGCCTGGAAGCGGTACAGATTTGGATGGGAAAGAACAGGCTCCAGCTCAGCCCGGCCAAGACTGAGTGGCTTTACGTACCAGCATCTCGTTTAGTCCAAGAGGTTCCATCTTTGGTTATAGGAGGAGAGATGTTACCTCCCGTTGATAGAGCATGCAATCTAGGCGTCCTCCTGGATTTACGACTCAGTTTTGAAGATCATATTGGAGTCGTGGCTATGGGGGCATTTGCCCAGATTCACCTGGCATGCCAGTTGCGCCCCTTTCCGGACCAAGATGCCCTACGCACAGTCACCCACGCACTCATTACCTCCCGTATAGATTACTGCAATGCTCTCTACATGGGGCTGCCCTTAAAGACCACCTGGAGGCTTCAGCTGGTGCAGAGTGCGGCTGCACAGGTAGTGATGGGAGCACCCCGATACTCCCATATTACACCCCTCCTGCGTGAGCTGCATTGGTTACCAGTTGCCCTCCAGGTGAGATTTAAGGTGCTGGTACTTACCTTTAAAGCCCTACATGGCTTAGGCCCGGGATACTTGCAGGACTATCTGCTGCCGGGAACGAATTCCCATCACCCAGTACGCTCACACAGAGAAGACCTCAGGGTAACGTCGGCTAGACAATGTCGGCTGGTGACCCCCATGGGGAAGGCCTTCTCTGTGGGAGCGCCAGCCCTGTGGAACCAGCTCCCCCATGAGCTTTGGATGGCCCAAGATCTCCAGTCCTTTTGGCGCGGCCTCAAAACACTCTTTTTCCACCAGGCTGACCTGGACTGACAGGGATTTTAATTATGTTTTTAATTTTTTAACTCTAATTTTTAATTTATTTTAATTTTAATTTTAATTTATTGTACAGAGGCCTTTAATTTTAATTTTATCTTAACTTCTGTATTTATTGTATGTTATTGTTGTTAGCTGCCCTGAGTCCTTCGGGAGATAGGGCGGCATATAAGTCCCAATAATAAATAAATAAATAAATAAATAAATAAATAAATAAATAAATAAATAAATAAATAAATAAATAAATAGTTTGGATATTGGAGAAGACCCTGCTACAGGTAGCATATTTAGGAGATAAGATGCCTTAAAATGATCAGGCCTCTTTTCTAGATGTAATATTATTACTATGATGTGTATTAAGATCACAGTTTTATTATGCTGAAAGCGACATGATGCTCCAAAGTTGCTTTTTATGAGGAATAGCCTTAATACTTGGAAACTCTGAAATCACTTCTGTGCTTGATAGAGGTAGACGGAAGACTAGATGAATAGATAGTATGACTAGTAACATATTGATAATTCAAGTATTTGTTTACCTGACTGGGAGCTGTACTACCAAGCTGCAATACTCACCTGGGATTGGATAAATTTAAAAGACAGAAGGCTATTAACTCTAGAGGGTCATAATTTTCAATCTGGGTGGCACGCATTTTTGTGCGATGAGAGATGCAATGTTCATCAATACTTCCAGAGACACTATATTAGAGCAGCATTACTTAATGTGCGGGTTAAAGTTAAACAACAGAACTATATAGAAAGATTGGTATGGCTCTCAACATTGGAAGCGCTAGTGCATCCAAATTTCATGAACTTGGGAAAAGTAGTTATGTACAGAGATATTTTAAATGAACAAGGGGAACTTAAATCTAGACAAGAATTAAAAGAAAATGGGGTACAATTGGAATGTGGGTGTACCTGCAAATCCAGTCACTTTATAAGAAAGACAAAAAGGAATGGGGTATATGGAAGGATCTGACAACACTAGATAAAATACTATTAGGAACAGAGGAGAAAGCAATCAAAAGAACATAAATATTTATTGTAATATAAAATGGAAGAGGAGCAGGTAAAAGAAGTGATGATAACATGGGCCCAAAATTTTGGACATAATATTGATTTAGACAAATGGCAAACATTATGGAAAAGAAATAGAAAGCTAACCTTGGCTACCTCATATAAAGAGAATCTGTACAAAATATTTTACAGGTGGCACTTCTTCCCAACAAGACTGGCAAAGATGAGAAAAGATATATCACCACAATGTTGGAAGTGCAAGAAAGTGTTAGGGACTTATTGTCATATGTGGTGGACATGTTTCAAAGCAAAAGAATTTTGGTGGCTAATAAAGACTAGGTTGGAGGAAATGTTGGGACTGAAGATAGATCTCAGACCAGAATTGTTTTTACTGGGAATGATAAATGGGAAGTTCAACAAAGGAGAGACATATCTAGTGTTGCATATCATAACAGCAAAAGGTTGGTGTATGCCCTGAACTGGAAAAACGGAAATAGCCCGGTAGAGAGTAAATTAATTAAAAAAAAATGATATGTGCAGAGATATTTTTTTTAATTCCATTTATATCCCACCCTTCTCCGAAGACTCTCCTTGAGCCTGGTGGGATGCGAACCTGCACTAATTGCAGGCAGCTGGTGTTACTTAAGGAGGCATTAGCCCACTGCTCCACCAAGGCTGTGGTGGTGGATAGATTAACCTTAGAAATTAAAGACAAGGATAAAACAGAGTATTACAAAGTTTGGGATAAGATGTATTATTGGTTAGATTGGAGGAGAAAAAGTCAGAACAAAGAAAGCTTGTCTAGAAAAGAGAAAGTGTAGATTTTCAACCCCAAAGTGAGCGTAAGATAGAGATCAGAAAGAATATGAAACAAGAATGGAAATGGAAGTTATGTTGTAAATAGACGTAAATATGTATGTAAATATATAAATATGTAAATAGTATAATTGCAATATGTAAATGGTATAAAAGATCAATGACTAGGGAGATATATGGTATATAGTATATGGTATATGGTATAGTACTGTATGTATGGTAAAATAACAGGCAGAAAAGTCACACTGTGTTCAATAGTTTTTAAATGTTTATTCAATAAAATTTTTTATATATAAATTATATATAAATATATATGTATGTATGTATGTATGTATGTATGTATGTATGTATGTAACAATTCCTGATGGATGACTCTAGCAAGATGATGATGATGATGGGGTCATGGAAAATGAAAAGTAGTAATAATTATAAACAACAATTCACTCTTATTTTTAGATGAGAAATAAATAAAATAGGCATCAGAAAAGATCTGTTCACTGGTCCCAAAATTTATTTCATTTTATTAGGAAAATACTGGCCCTTTCTAAGCTTTACTGATGAATCTGTAATTTATCTGGTGTCTTGATTTAGGCAGAGTCATAACAGATTGAGATAATAACTGTTTTGAATGAATTCTAAGTCCTAGCATAAAGACAGGGAGGTAACTGAAGGCAATTCTGATAACTGCCATAATCTAGGGCAACTTTCAAGGTACCAGAGTCCATTAGAAAGGAAAGAAAATATATTCTAATTACCTAGAACTGAAGGCATTTATGAAGGAACACTCAGAGTCCTACCAAAGAATGTGTTGCAGTTAATTAGACAACCACTTGCAGAGTTCCTACATAAAAGGAGAATTTCATTCATCTCCAGGAATTTGCTCTGTTTTTGCTTTCTGAGACAGAAACATCTATACCTGAAAGCCAATTAAGTCTGTGCCTTAAAACACAGACAGGAGGGAAAAGGATTCAGCTTCTTTTGGGGAGTAAGGAAGAAAGTTTTAAAGAAAGACTGGAACCTACTAGTTAAAAATCAGTGTCATAGCTGTTTTCAGAACTCTCCAGAAACTCTTTCAAAATGAGTCTTCTATATCAGGCACGTCAAACTGCTGGCCCATGGGCCAGATGCGTCATGCTGAAACCATGCCCACCCCATTGCCAGCAATGGGGAAAAAAAATCACGATGCGCCATGTGACATCATGTGATGTCATGAGTTTGACATGCCTGTTCTAGATGATGTTAGTATTGGTGTTAGTGCAGAAAAATGAAACTTTTTTTGCTAGGTCAGTCCTTTCCAGATTTAATAGTTGACCTGAAAATGAGTTTATTATTTCTAATTATTTATATGCTCAGAATTAGAGTTTAGCACACCATAAAAGCTTCATTCCATTTAATAGTGTGCTTTTAAGAACAATTTTGTTCCAGTTGAACAATTCAACCTAAAGATCTCATTTTAAATATAAATGATCAGGCTCAAATGATTGTATTATGAATCATGTGCAAAGATCCAACCATCTGGAAAAGGCTTAATGATAACAAAGATGGAAGAAAACAGAAGAAGAGAATGATTAGTAGAAAGGTGGATGGATTCAATTATTGGTGGATGAACACACTGTTGGAAGACTTGAAATCACAGCTTAGGGATAGATGATGATGTAGAAAGGAGGTGCAGTGGCTCAGTAGCTAAATGATGCTGGAGATGGTCTTTGCTCTGACAGTTCAAGCCCTAGCACTTGCTTCAGCTTTGCTTCAGCTTCTGCCCACCTAGCAGTTCAAAAGCATGTTCTATGAGAATAGATAGATAGATAGATAGATAGATAGATAGATAGATAGATAGATAGATAGATAGATAGATAAATAGATAGATAGATAGATACCATTTCTGTGGGGAGATGAGCTGGTGCTTTGTGCAGGTGGTCACATTCCTGCTGGCTCTGAACCTTCCTAGCTGTGACACCCATTTGCCAGGCGGCTCTGGTAGAGGGAGGGGGCCTTGGATGGTACCTGCAGTGTCTTTCTTGTCTTTCTTTCTGGTGTGAACTAGCTTGCCATCCTGTGGCACACCTTGGCAAGTGTGCAAGCGTGTACCACAACAAAGCTAGTAAACTGGCAGCCAAACTACTACTCTGCATTAGTATTGTCATTTCCTGGCTAATATAACAATGCCATACACTAATAATACTAATAATCATGTAAAAAAAACTATTTATAGTATGTGGTTGCTTGGAGTTGAAAATTACTTGATAGTATGTAGTCAATCAATCAATTATACAAATAAGAATATTTGCCAAATGAGATCTAAGAGCAATCAGAGGCTGCACTTACTTTCTCACCTTTACAAGATTCTACTACTTTACAGAATTCTGTTATATTTCCTTGATTGATAATGTGATCACAAAACATACCTGTATTTAGTAAATCCACATAAATATACTGTTAATTATTTTTCTTGAAAATACATCATGGGAAATAAATTTATACCATTGTTGAAGATTGTCTATGGAAGAAAGATTTTTAGTAATTAATGATGACAGATCAGCTTATTTTAATCCTTCTCTGCCATGTATTCTGTCAAAATTCTACTATGTTCTTTTTTTGTTTTCCAAACATATTGCTAAAAAACTAAATTAGAGTAAACTTTTTGTTTCAGTTTTATCAGATAGTCCAAGAGCCATTTTAAATATTTTTTTCAATCTGGAAAGCTTTTGTGATGTTAGAACAATTCCATACTCAGTGGGTAGCAAGGAGACCAACAGGTGAAGAAAACTGTTTTTCAGCAACAGTTATTGGAGTTGTCCCACAAAATTATCTAGTGGGGTAATCAGCTTCTTAGCCACAGTGCTAAACTTAGACACTATAGCAAGAAGATTGTTCTAACCTTGGCAGGTGTCATTTCAATGATATCCATCTGAAGTTCAAAAAAGGTCCTTCCTGAAAAGGGAGGGAGGGATATATGGTGGGGTCATAAAGTCAATAGGGTATTGTAGATACTCAAGGCAGTGTAATATAGATATGATTCCAGCCATCTACCAATATTTTTTTAATTTCATTTTACATTCTCCCTGTCTTTCACATGTCCATTAGAACGGACTGAGCAAGCCATAGGGAATCACCAAAAGTCACCATAAAGAGCCTTAAGAGTTCTATGAGGCCCATGAAAACATGCTGAATTCACGGATCTGTTATCTGCTCAAAAACTAGATCTCTTCACTAAGTCCTCCACTAAGTCCACTAAGAGGTAAAAGAGATTGTATATAAGTGTCAAGACATTGGAGCACAGCATGTTTTGCACAGAACCATCAGGTTCCTTACCAAGCAAGAATGGCCATTTACTTTAGTTCCAGCAACAGCAGAGGTCAGAAGAATAGCATCAGGTGGAAACAAAGTGAGCATTCTGAATCTGAGAAGCAGAAGATGTGAGAAACCCATGGTCTCATTAAAATTGGCCATAGTCATGCATGGTGCTAAAACAATAATGGCTGTTAGCATAAATATTAACAGAGGCTCCAAGACAAGCTCAAAGCACATTGTGTAACTTGGCAACTTGAAGAGAGACAGCAAGAGGCAAATACACGTAGCACGTTCAAAAGGGGCATAAATTGCATATCTAGAAATATTTTTCCCATTGGGATTATCATTAGAAGGCTCTGTATTTGGGATAGGAATTTCCTGAATATCGGGGCAAGGGGAAAGTTCAGCAACAGTTAAAAGAAGATAATGGTTTTTTTTCCAGGCAGGAAATTCCAACTTGCTCAACTTCTGGAAAGGTGCAAGTGCATGTCAAGGAAATGAAGCAGAAGGGCCACCCCTGTAGAGGAAATAGATAGAGTGAGAGCATAGCCCATAAACTCAGTGGATTTGTCAATTAAAAATTCAATTTTAATTTAAAATCAAAGTTAAAATAAACAGAAACTTCAACAGCATAAAGACAGCACAGAAATGCAGCTGCAGCTGGATCAACCTTGTGATTATAGTATGTCTCTGGATAAAGATGGTAACCATCAACAAGAACATCACAAGCTACATCATTGGGTTTGTGACAAAAGAAGGTAAAAGATAAAGAACAATCAAGAAGGCCAATGAGATGGTGAATGCCAGCGCCTTCTTCAGCTGACAAAAATAGAGTGACCTGCAGTAGAAGTACATGAGGCATCTATTTGAAGAAGAAACTGTAAGAATTGAATCTGGGAAGCAAAACTGATAATTCAGGGACAACAAAATTCAGCCATGCTTAAAGATAATTCTTTTATTTTTATTACTAGTAGATAGTAAATTTGTACTCAGTCAGAAACAATTGATACCCATTTTGTGAAATCTAATGACCAAATACAGAATTTGACATTAAAAAAGTTGCTACAGATTAGTTCTATGTCCATTTTCTGCTAAATGGAGGAATATGAAAATAGAATCCTCAACACAATAATCTTTACCACCTAGTCCCAGGGGAGGAAAAAAATCATCATTGTTGTTAGAGACACCTTCATAGAATATCATGGATAAAAATATCTAAGGGATCATCAAACAAACCAATCAATCAATCCAGACTCAGATAATGAATGAACCTTTATTGTCAAAGTACAACCATGTATACATTGAGATTGGCTGAGCCTCCCTTCGTGCCCACCCACAACTCACAGTGACAACAAACCCTCCATCTTGTTACACCGTGTGAGCTAATTGCACAACACACTGGCCTCGCAAGTCAGTCATACACAAAAATATAAAATTATTTCCCGTTCAAGAGCCTAACAGCTCATGGATAAAAGCTGATCTTCAGCCTGTTGATACAGCTGGCTATACTCCTATATCTCCTACCCGATGGTAGGAGAGTAAAGAGATACCGACCAGGGTGTGAGTCATCCCTGAGAATTTTCCTCACTCTTCCAAGGCAGCGAGCCCTGGCAATGTAATCCAGTGGTGTCAGGGGACAGCCCACAATGTCTTGTGCTGTGCTCACCACCCTCTGTAATACTTTCCTTTCCGCGGCTGTCAGGCCAGCATACCAAACCACAATACAGTGCGAGAGGATGTTGTTCTACCCTGTTCTTCCGCAAGACAAAGAGGAAGTGGAGTCTCTGTTGGGCCTTTCTGGCCACCTGGGTTGTATTAACTTTCCAGGTAAGATCTTCACAGAGGTAGACTCCCAGAAATTTAAAGGATGAAACTCTCTCCACACAGTCCCCCCCGATGTAAAGTGAGGCAGGTTCATCTTTTTTCCTCCAGAAGTCTAGCACTATCTCTTTTGTCTTGCTGATGTTCAGGTGCAAGTTGTTCTTGGAACACCATATGGATAGTTTTTGTACCTCTCCCCTGTAAGCTGTTTCATCTCCACCTGTAAAAAGACCCACTATGGTGGTATCATCTGCGAACTTAATTATCACAGTAGATGGATCGGATGATACACAATCATATGTGTACAATGAGTACAGGTAGGGGCTAAGCACGCAGCCCTGTGGCGAGCTGGTGCAAAGCTTCAGAGGGGTGGATAAAACAGACCCGACCCTCACTGTTTGTAACTGGTCCCTGAGAAAGTTTTTAATCCAATCGCAGATGGAGGGGAAAAAATTCAAATCAGTCAGCTTTTCAATGAGAGTGCTCAGCAAAATGGTGTTGAAAAGCTGAGCTGTAATCAACAAAAAGGATCCTGACATAGCTTCCAGGTTTCTCTGGATGGCTTGCTACAGAGTGTAGAGCAGTAGCTATGGCATTGTCTGTCGACCTGTTCCCCCTGTAGACAAATTGATGTTTGTCGAAGTCCGGTGGGAGGCAGGTCCTAAGATGTTGGAGAACCAGTCTTTCGAATCATTTCATGACTACAGACGTTAATGCAACAGATCTGTAGTCATTCAGGCACTCAACTGCTGTTTTCTTTGGGACTGGGACAATGGTAGCTGCTTTCAAGCATGATGGTACACATGCTGTTTGCAAGGAGATGTTAAAGATCCTTGTCAGGACCCCTGCTAATTGGTTGGCACAGTTCTTAACCACTATCCCCAGCACCCCATCTGGGCCTGCAGCTTTGCTGGGATTCACAGTCTTCAGTACAGCTCTCACTTGGTGTTCACACAGGGTGAGTGGCTGAGAATCAGAAGGCCGGCCAGCAGACGCTACGGGGTCTGATCTTTTTCACCTCATAGTGAGCAAAGAAGATATTCAGCTCCTCTGCCAACGAGGCATCGGTATTAACCATGTTCCTCATATTGCCCTTGTGGTTGGTTAGGTGCTGCAGTCCCTGCCACATCATCATATTTTAACAATGTGTGAAGAAATACAAAATTTCCTACAAGCTTCCCCATGGTTTAAGGCAGGTGTGTCAAACTCGCAACATCATGTGACGTGTCATGATGTATCGTCACTTTTTTTCCATTGCCGGCAGTGGGATGGGCACGGTTTCACCATGACGCATCTGGCCCGTAGGCCGGCAGTTTGACACCCTTGGTTTAAGGCATGAAGATTTATTTTTCTTTTTGTTGTAAAATATGGACCAAACAATTGATTGTTACATTTTTAAAAGCTTTAGAAGACATTAATATATACCAGGAAGAGGACTGCAATCTGCAGAACCTTATGCGATAATAAATTTAATAGTTTCTTAATTGTTAAATATTTCTTTCCAAGCCAACAAATTAACATAGGGTTAATTTTAACTTCCTGGTATATATTAATGTCTTCTAAAGCTTTTTTAAATGTAACAATCAATTGTTTGGTCCATATTTTACTGTTTCTCAAAGCATTATTAAATGTTGCATATATTATTTACTAAAAATAGGTAACCTTTAACTAAAATAGTAATTTGCAAATTTCATTTCTCTTCTATTTAAAAGATGGAGACAATACCTATTGTTGCTCTATGAAATTGTAGGTTTAACTATAGAAGCTGTATTTGCTGAACAAAATCTAAATAGGAGATACTCATTCCAATTAAACTAAGCCAGTGGAACTTAGAGAGAAAAGCACAGATCATAAGAAAATTACAAAGTATATGTATACAAACATACACATGGAAGGAAAATAGGTAAATATGTGCAAACCAGATTGTTCATTACCGGATAGGTAAAATATTAAGTGATAATTGCCTAAAAAGTAAGAATTTCTTTCTAGATTTTTAAAAAAGGTAAAAATGGCTGCAAACTAAACCATCTGGTGAAACATTTGTTGCATCACAATTTAAGCTCTCATTTGGGATCATTTCCTATCAGCTTTAGAAAACAACATTTCATTTGAAAGTATAGATAAGCAAAATTATTTATGTACATTGTGAATAACATTTCATATGATATAAACAATTTTCCACTCCTTGATAAATTTGTAATTTAACGTCTGCAAGGGATTATGATTTATTTAATAAACTCCATCATCTTCATTGATCTGAGTTAGAATTTTCTGGGATGAGCTCTCCTAGTTTGTCTTTTTTTCTTATGTGTGGAGGATTGCTATAGAAGAACTATCCACATCCCAACTCCTAGATTTGCTTATGTGGATCAAGTAACTTACATACTGAAATCCTATTTTAATAGCATCTAACCTTATGGCCTTGAGGCCTGGGGAACACTTATGTCAATTTTAATATATTGTAATATATTGTGGGTTTTTAATTATTTTCTTTTCTTTGAATCTACTCTGAATTTGTTAGTCATTAATTCTTTCCAAGTGACTAGATACAAAACTCCAAATACGTTAAATGGCATATGATATAGAGGCCTAATAATTAGTCACAAATGTGGACTTCTCATAGAAGGGGAATCTGAAATGTCAGTCGGAGGGTAGATCAAATATCATTTGCCCAATTTATATTACTGAATAAGTAGCATTTTGTGTCTAAAATTAGAGGGGGGAGGACTTACATAGAATTTTAGATCAAAAACATATATAAATGGCTTTTGAAAATTATCTATTCTGGTTTTAGGTACAAAAAACTTTTATAGCCTTTTCAGCACACTGCTTGATCTTATTCTTCCCCATATCTGCTTTATTCAGTCATTGCTTAATTTGTACCAAGCCAACCACAGTTGCCTACACTGGCCTGTATCATAAGAAATGGGAAGCCTATAGCAAATAAAGAATATTGAAATAGGTGTTGGTTCTTTCCAGTACTAGCTTCATAAAATATGATCACTAGGAGGAAGTATGTGGATCCTATAAAGTAGGAAGGCCTGCACAATTACTGTTGCTTTTTCAGATTTATAAAAGAGACAGATGTAGTTTATGTACAAATATAAGAAAATATATGCCATAGCTAGAAAAGTGGGAACATAATGCAAGAGAAGTTAATGGTGACTTCCAGATGTTTTGGAATCATTAGTCCAATCATGCTTAGCCAACCTTGGGAACAGTGGAAGGTGCTAGAAGTTATCATTCAGAAACATCATCATCATCATCATCATCATCATAATACTGGCAGCAACCTATGTCAACCATTAGTGCCAGTCAATTTGAGTGTTCTCAAGTGTGGCCTAACAAGGCATTGTAAAGTGGTATTAATATTTCATGTCATCTTGATTGTATCTGTCTGTTAATGCAGCCTAACACTGTGTTGGCTTTTTTGGCAGCTGCAGCACACTGCTGGCTCATATCTAAGTGATTGTCCACTAGGACACCGAGATCCCTCTCACAGTTGCTACTATTCAGCAAGGTACCCCCTATACTATTCCTGTACATTTGGTTTTTCTTGCCTAAATGTAGAACTTTACTTTTTTCACCATTGAATTTCATTTTGTTAGACAGCACCCAGTGTTCCTTCAGATCCTCCTGTATCTTAAGCCTGTCTTCTGGAGTGTTGGCTATTCCTGCCAACTTCGTGTCGTCTGCAAATTTGATGAGTTCCCCTTCTATCCCCTCATCCAAATTGTTGATGAAGATGTTGAAGAGCACTGGGCCCAGAACAGAACCCTGGGGCACCCCACTACACATTCCCTCAATGCAGTTCCATTGAGGACCACATGCTGAGTACGGCCAGTCAGCCAGCTTCAAATCCATCTGGTGGTGATGCTGGTGGTGATGCTGTCTAACCCACATTTTTCTATCTTATAAAGTAGTAGGCTGTGATCTACTTTATCAAATGATTTACTGAAGTCCAAGTAAATTATATCCATGTTGGCTTTTAGTGATAACTTTGTTCGCATCAAGGTGTTCGTTGATTTGTTGTTTGAATATCTTTTCCAGAATCTTCCCAGGTATTGAGGTCAGGCTGATAGGTCTGTAGTTTCCTGGATCTATTTTTTTCCCTTTTTTGAAGATGGGAACTACATCACCTTTTTCCAGTCCTCTGGAAGTTCCCCAGTGCTCCAGGATCTTTGAAAAATATAGTTCAGTGGTTCTGAGATCATATCTGCCAGTTCCTTGAGAACCTTGGGGTGTAATCCATCTGGTCCTGTTTTTGATAGGTTGGACTGTTATTTCCCTTTGTGTAAAGACAGAGGCAAAAATGAGTTAAATAGTTCTACTTTCGCCCTGTTGCTTTTCACCTTCTTGCCACTTTTCCCCACTAATGGACCAATCATTTACTTAACTTTTTTCTTGTTTTTTACATTTTAAAAGAAGCTCTTTTTTATTATTTTTGACTTTGGTCATAAGCCTTAGTTCATTTTCAGCCTTAGCATTCCTCACTTCATCTTTGCATGCTTGGACTATTTGCTGATATTCTGCTTTAGTTATGTGCCCCTCTTTCCATTTTTTCTAGTTGTCCTTTTTATCTTTCAATTTATCAGAGGGTTCTTTATGCAGACATGCTGGTTTCTTTTGAGAGCTGTTATTTTGAGTCATAATAATTAAATTCCACTAATTCAAAATTATTTACCATTCAGTTTGTTGCTCCATTATCATGAATAAAAGCTTCCATTCTGAAGCTAACAGAATTTTCTAAAGCAGCTTTCATTGAGACAAGGAGATGTCATGAGTTTGACATGCCTGTTCTAGGTGATGTTGGTATTGGTGTTAGTGCAGAAGAATGAAACTTTTTTTTTGCCAGGTCAGTCCTTTCAAGATTTAATAGGTTGAATTCAAAATGAGTTTATTATTTCTAATTATTTATATACTCAGAATTAGAGTTTAGCACACCATAAAAGCTTCATTCCATTTAATTGTATGCTTTTAAGAACAATTTTGTTCCAGTTCAACAATTCAACCTAAAGATCTCATTTTAAATATAAATGATCAGGCTCAAATTATTGTACTATCCACCATGTGGAGAAGGATTAATGATGAGAAAGATGGAAAGAAAGAGAAGAAGAGAATGATTAGTAGAAAGGTGGATGGATTCAATTGCTGGTGGATGAACACACTGTTGGAAGACTTGAAATACCAGTTTAGGGATAGATCATGATGTAGAAAGGAGGTGCAGTGGCTCAGTAGCTAAATAATGCAGGAGATGTTATTTTTCTTCTTTGTTGGTATTGTGCTAGACTGGGCTTTTATTATCACACATCCGGAAAGCTACAGATTATCCATTTCTAATGAACAGATCTAAAATTGCATTACTGTGAATCAAATATTAACATTTCATTAGAAATCCAAGAAGTTGGTTGCTATTTTATATCCATAACTTTCAAAGAAAGAAATAACTCCTTTTAAAGAAAAAAAATGAGGATATATAAGTATGGTGCTGCATGTAAAAAATGAAGCTTTACATAGTCATCAGGAGATTCTAGTTGTAGAGCTATTTTTCTCCTCTTTTTTATAAAACAAAGACATTATCTTAATCTATTGCTATTCCTTCTGATTATCTGAGGACCAATTCTTAATTTAGTTTTTAATATTTCATACAAATACTGCCACTCTACTCCTTAGTTAGTTTAGTTATCTGACTTGTGTATGCTCTGGTTTCTTTTCAGACCACATAAATCTTTTGCCTGTTATCTAATATGTAAAAAAGAATCAACTGTAATTTCTTATAGCCTTTCAAGTAAGTAGTAGTATATACAGGAGAAGATAAGGATTTTATTAAGAATTGTTTTGGTCTTCTGGAAGTAAAGGCAATTTTCCTTTGTTCCATGCTTTTCTGAAAAGCTCATATGAAAAGAATGTAATGAACTCTATTGTCTGCATAGCCTTTCTAAGAGGTTTTCTACATTCCCATCCTAGTATTGAATTAAATTGATAAATGAATGATTAGAATATATGTATTATCCTTTTAAAATGCCATTCTATTTCCTCTGAGCCTCAGGCCATTTGTTTAATTTGTATGCCACTTTAAAACATAGTACTTTGAATTGATTTATAGCAAGTAATAAGGAACAGAATTTAACTACAAAACCCCCAAATAAAGAGAAAAAACTATAACCATGTCCAATCTAGTTTCAATGATCTGAATGAATCATAAAATCTATAACTGAAGTTGAAAAGGTTTTGAGGCTGTGGTACCAGAGACAGAGTCTCTGGGATGCGTACCTGAGAATTTGGATACTACTATCAAGTGGTCTCCATGTAGCTAATTCCTGGCAGCTTAAAGTGACAGGTTAAAAACAACAACTGTGTTCTAGTTAAGGACTGGGGGGCAGAGAGAAAATGAATCACAGACTGCTGAAAATTGATTTTAAATATTTTGTTGTGCAAATCACATGGACATTCTAGGCAGTATCACGGTAGATGTTCTCTGCAGAGCCTAGTATTATTGTAAGATAGTTTTCAAGAACATAAAATGGCTTCCTTTTAGACCTAGGTCTGTGCAGTGTTTTGGATTTGAAAGCAAAAAAAAAAGATGTTTTGCAATAAGAAATACAAATGTAGCATTTGTCTGATTTGTGTGTGTGTGTTGGTTTGGTTTTATTTCTGTATTTTGTACTGATATTTTTTGCATGTAGAATCATTTTCTGTAAAATGGATTTTCCTCCGTAGGTCCCATATAATCCCAGTAAAAATGCTTTTTGTTTAAAGAGTCACAGGTAGGGACCCTTTCACATCCTGAACCATTATTTTCAGCCTCCAATCAGTGCACAAGACCAATAGATGAATCATTTGAAATAGAAAAATTCTAATTCGGAATTGCAGTGAAAACCTTCCTTGACAGAAGCAATTTCACATCTCAGTCCTAATAGTAGATTGTCTCAACAGGAGAGTGAGGAGAGAATGGATACAGTGCTTTCGCTCTTTTGAGGACTAGAAAATGGAATGCTGCAATAGGAAAAGTCAGATACTACTGACAAAACACGTAGGAAAAGCTCGGTACTGCTGCCTGACTTATGTACTGTGGAATAAATACAACAGATAACTTCTTCAAGACCTGTCAATCTGGATCGTTTCATAGGCATTAAGCTTTAGAAGAAAAGAAAAAAAAGGCATGTTATTATTTCACCTATTTTCTTTTTGTAGTATCAATTGTCAAAAAAGGCTTCAACACAGTTTTAGCTGCTCAATTTTTATTGACTTTAATGACAGAAGGATGGTTTATGGACATAAAAATTTAGCTCAAATGTCAGCATAATTATATCTGCTTATTTTACTGACAAAAGTAAGTTGTTATTGCTGTCACTTTGCCAGAGCCAGCGCAGCAGAGAAAAAGCAAGCTGAATTTGACTTTACTTTGTGTGTCATGGCAAAATTGGATAGCAGGTTTCTAATCCAAGATTGTTACTGAAGGCAATGATTAGGGATGGACAAATCTAAATGGCGAAGCACTTTGGTCCAATTGCTAGTTATTCAGAAGTTCAGCTGTTAATTTTAACCTCACTCAAATATAACTGGATTTGTGGTTCCTGCAAAATTAAGGGGGTGATATTGTAAAATTGGACTTGTTAGCAGACTATTAGCCCATTCTTTTTAGGTTACAGTAAAAAAAAAAAAAATTGGAAAGATTAACTTTTTTCCCCTTCCAGGGAGAAGAAAACAAAAAAGAATTGTAATTGCACACATAGTTACAGTTCAGTAAATCAAAAATAGTTAAATATATCACCAAGGCTCTTGCCTGCCCCGGTCTCAAATTAAGAGTTTTCACAGGCAGGCAGTTGTCCGAACTTTAAGCAAAAAAGAGTAGGTAAATGGGCTTGTATTAATTTAATTTAATTTTATTCTTTCTTTTTGTATTGTTTTTAACTTGCCCTGTGAACTGCCCTGAGTCCTTCGGGAATAGGGCGGTATATAAATTCAATAAATAAATAAATAAATAAATAAATAAATAAATAAATAAATAAATAAATGCTAATGTTTTTATTCTGGTTGCTTTCAAAGCTGTCTCTAGGTCAGAGCAAGAATTAGCAAGATGTTCAGAGTAGTGTCCTCATTACATGCCATCTTTGCCTTTGGTAGCAACCTCTTCTATTGACCATGTGGAGGGAAAGATTGTTTTTTCTTGTACCTATTGCTATCTGCTCATTTAGAGAAGGGAGAAATTTGGAGAAACTGTCCATTAAGACTCCCCTCTACTAGCTTATTCTCAGAGTGACATGAGCCCTGCCTGTTGTCCTTTCTTTTTCTCTGGGTGACAGTAAGAGAAGCACAATAGTCCAACAGCAGCCATCTCAATACACAGTGAAGAGCAATGAAGACAGATAGGGAGGGATTTTGTTCACAGCTCAATAATCACCCTTTCAGACTAATAGTTGTTCAAAATCTGCAGTCTTCCAAATTATAACTAACCATAATATTCCTAGTTCAAATAAATGCACCATGTGATGGGAAATTGATTTGCAAATATTGCTAATGGTAAAACGGCAAATCATTTAGTGTATTAGAAAACATATACATCTTTATACAAACTTTAAAAAAATATTCAAGTGTAACAACCAAACCTAGATGCACCTCCACCTAGATTTGAAGTGAACATATTCAGCTATCATCAGTGCTTTTTTTTGTAAAAGAAAAAGGTGCTGGAACTCACACATGTCATACAACCCGCCTTGCCTACCCTACAAGGTTCCATCCAAAAAAGGTGCCGGAACTCCGTTCTGAGCATTCTATGAGAAAAAAAGCCCTGTCTATCATAAAACAGAAATCTGACTTGGAAGGTCTAGAGTTGGGTCTGATTTCCTTTTTTTATTTACTAATGTAGTGCTTTTACTTGAGAAGCACCTTTTTCTTACTGAAATATCTAAAATAGGAAAAATAAAATGAAACATGTAATATGATTCCATTCTTACTGATGTGATGTGTATTTGCCTCTGTTCTTATCACAGTCTGCTTTCTTGATGATCACTTGCTGGCCATGAGCATTTATCCAGAGATCCCTGATAACTATGGTAGCCAATTGGATTTGTACTTTGTGGCTAAGCTGTAACAGTAGATACATCTGATCAAATGTGTATGGCTAATCATGTCATGATCTGGAGAATTATTTGCTTTATGCTTCTTTTTGCTTTGGAGAAATTTGGAGGAGAGACAGGAAAAAGAAATCTCTCTATAAATATCATGTGAGGGTCAATTTAGAATTAACAGAGGATGGAACATTATGAATAGGAAGCAATAACATAACTAAGCTTATAAAAATCTATTTCTTGAACTATTGCTTCAATTTAATGAGCATACTAACATTTCAGCAACCATTATATACTGAAAAAAGTATCCAATAATTAAGGATAATTGGCAATAGAAATAAAATGAACAGATGATAATGACGGTGCTGTCGAATTTAGCAGCCTGCTCTTTCAGCCTTTACTGGATATAACAGCATAGGGAAAAGATTTTAAGTGGCAATCCAAACCGGTCAACTGTATCTTGATTGCTATTCATCTAATTTTTTTATATTTCATGCCTCTGCCTGCCTTTTCTTGTGCTGTGCTAGTTTTCTTAGAACACCCAAAGCATAATATTCCAGGGTTAATTACCAGCCGAATTAACTCTATATTTAACATTTACACTGTGTCACATTCAAGTTCCTATTAGTTTTTTTCTCTTATGCCATCAAACATAAACCAAAGTAATTTTCAACACCCAATGTAACTTCTTACAATATACCATTTCCATTTAGGTTTTATATGATCATGATTTTATGTGTATCACTGCTATTAAATGTAGCAATTTTTTTTGGTGGAGTGATTTCCCCCCCCAAAAAAAATCTGCTGAGGGTTTTTGTAACATATTGAAAGGTTCAATAGAGCTGTCTATCATGAAACAGAAACCAAAGATTGTTAGCAGTAGTATTATCCATCAAATTCTAGTTTTAATCCATAAGTAACATTACAGAGTTAGAAAACATTTCAAATTTTGAGAGCATCTGCAGGCATACTCATAAAGTAATTGACTTATGATTTGCAACTAATAGGTATGTGTTTGTTTAATTTTTGCAATTCCATATTCTCTTTGTTCATAATTTCTCTCTTTTTTAGGTATATGCACTTAGGTATATGATTTTGAGTTTTGGGGAGATATCATTCATTTAATTTGGTAATTGCTATATCAGTCCTCAGGTCCTGCTTTCATAAGTAGAATAAAGTGCTCAGGATTTTTCTTTAGCTATTGGCACAAAAATGAATCAGATAAGTTTTCATTAATTGCAGTAGCTTTAAAGAAAATTTGTGCTCATGGAACTGTATTGCACTCTTGTCTCTTAGCCAGTGCCATAAACCTTTAATATCTTTATAGCCAGTGCCTAATACTCCTTAAATATGCATACACTATCAGGTTTAATGATATTATAAAAATTAATGTTATCACCAAATCACAATCCATTCAACGCCCCATTTCTCTAGGTACAAGTCAATTATTAAAAGAGGGATGAAGGAGGGATTTGATCATTCCCACAATACTTGAAAACTATTAACTTTACAACATTGCATTTGGGTATAAGCCTTACATGTGACCTTAAAGTGTTTAAGAATGTACTGTAATTCTTTACTGCAAGCTATATAACTTTGGAAGAGGTGATTTTCGCAGAATCTCTCCATGTCTCAGTGAAAGCTGATTTCCAAAATTCTGTTAGCTTCAGAATGGAAGCTTTTATTCATGATAATGGGGCAACAAACTGAATGGGAAATAACTTTGAATTAGTGGAATTTAATTATTATGACTCAAAATAACAGCTCTCAAAAGAAACCACATGGTTGCATAAAGCACTGTCTAATAAATTGAAAATTAAAAAGGACAACTATAAAAAGTGGAAAGAGGGCCACATAACTAAAGCAGAATATCAGCAAATAGTCTGAGGCTGCAAAGATGAAGTGAGGAAAGCTAAGGCTCAGAATGAATTAAGGCTTCTGACCAAAGTCAAAAATAACAAAAAAAAGCTTCTTTTAACATGTAAAAAACAAGAAAAAAGTTAAGGAAATTATGTATATATATAAAACTAAAGACAAGGATCAGCAAGACTTAAAAAATTATCAAAACTGAGCTTTTGTCAGTGAGTCAGCATTACAATGGTGCATAGACCCAGTCAGACCCTCCGCTCACGAACAATTGCAATGATTGTCCATGCAATTACATTGGGGAGACCACAAAATGCCTCCAGACAAGGCTTCAGGACCATGAACTGGCTGTTAAACAACAAAAAAACACGATCACAGGTATGGGCTCATACCATCGAGCACAACCACACATTTAACTTTACAGAAGGCAAAGTCATTGCTCATGATGCAACTAAGGGGGGCCGCCTGCTAAAGGAGGCTTGGATATCCAACCAATATTCTGTCAATCGGCACATCAAATTATTGCCAGCCTATCAGATGCTGTGCCAGCACAAGTCAACAGGCAAGAAGACAGAAAGAATGAACCAACAACCACCGCCTACCAGCATGAATGAGAGAATAGAGGATGGCAAGCTTTCATCAATTAACGTGTCATTACAGTGAATGATGATGAGAAAGCAGCCCAGACACATAGACATGGGGAGAGGGCACCTGACCGGTGTAAATGACGAGGCTTGTACTGGGATGAGCAGCAGACTAGGACAGCAACAGCAAGTGCGGAAGTGTTAAACGAGCAGCGAGAGGATTGCTTGCGGCAGGATGAATGCTCCCGATGGGCGAGGTGAGTGGAGAGAGGCAGAGTACCTAAATTCAAACAGACATCAGCGGCTTGACGGAGACAGGACCGATACAGTTGATTGCAGGAGGTCAGGAGCAGAACAGACCTGTGACATGCTCATTAGCCAAACTACTGGCCTCACAGAGACTATAAGAACGTGCTTCCCAATCCTAGCTTATACTCTGATGATGTCAGCATGTGCTGACAAAAGCTCAGTTTTAACAAATTTTTAAGTAAAATTATTGATTATATGCTATCAAGGTGATGTTGGCTCTTAATGACCATGTAGATACATTTTCCCCATGATGATCTGCTTCTGATATGATCCTTCAGGTCTTTCAACCGTGCACCCATCATCAGTGTAACTGAGTTCATCCACCTTGCTGCTGGTCGTCCTCTTCTTATCTTTCTTCCACTCTTCTCAGCATCAGAATCTGCTCCAGAAACCAAAGTTTTCACATAATTTGTCCAAAGTAGATTGTTTGAGACTGATCGTTTGTATCTCAATTGAGAACTTACAGCTCCTTTGTTTGATGACCATTTGTTTATTTCATTGGTTGTCCATGGCATTCTCAGGAATCTTATCCACAACAAGATTCAGAAGCATCAATTGTCCTTCTATCTGGCTTTCCAAAGTCCACCTTTTGCTTCCATGGAGTACTACAAATGAATAATGTCAACAGATTTGTGACTTTTGTAGTAATGGATACGTCATATCTTAATATTTTTTTCCAAGACTTCCATGCCTACTCTGTTAAGCACTAATTTGTGCTATACTTCTTGACTGTCTATTCCTTTACTGTTGATCCTAAAAGACAGAAGTTATTTACCAATTCTACATCTTCATTATCACGTTTAAGCCAACTTGCTGTTCTTGTTTAATCTTAGTTTTTTTTCCCACTGAAATCCTTGACTTTTAGTGCTGGAACTTGCAAATCATTTTCAGCTATCAGTTGTGTAATCAGCATAACATGGGCTATTGATATTTCTTGTTCCATTTCTTTAAAACCAACTTCACCTAATATATATTTGGCATGTAGGTTAAATAAATAAGGAGAAAGTATGCAGCCTTGTCTCATGCCTTTACAAATCTAGTCCCAGCCTCCTTTATGCATTCTGTAAATAAGTAACACCAACTGCCTGCAATTAGTGCAGGTTCGAGTCCCACCAGGCTCAAGGTTGACTCAGCCTTCTGTCCTTACGAGGTAGGTAAAATGAGGACCCAGATTGTTGGGGGCAATAAGCTGACTTTGTAATAATGCCGCTTGAGATGGGGCCGAAAGCCCTAATAAGCAGGCATATACATAGAATGAAGGCTATTGCTAAGCACATTGATTTGTGCTTCTTAGATTGTAAGCCGCTCTGAGTCTTCGGAGAAGGGCGGGATATAAATGGGATTAAAATAAAAAAAATATATAGATTCTGCATGAGGAAAATGAAATGGATTCCAATTTTCCTAAACACATTCCAAAGCTTGACATGATCAACACAACTGAAGGACTTTCTATAATGAAGCACATGTTGACTTCTTTTAGGTGTTCTTTGATTTTTATCAATTAAATGGCAGGCATCAACAATAATATTGTTTAGCTGTATCTTTTACAACAATAAAACTAATATAAACTAAAAAGAAAAAAATAGAAAGAAAATAGAAAAAAATAAGATTATGATAAAGCAAAAGAAAATGAATAATCCCTTCTTCTCATATTCTCTCTTATCCATAAACAAATCCTTAAAGACTCTTTGTTTCAGCTGAGACATTAAGGATTACCAGATAACAAAATATCTGTTTTAATCTTGATCAGATAAAGTGAGCTTATCTCCCTTCCTTTTATCAATATTGATCTTTAGCACCTTCAAATAATGTCCTAGAACTTGGTTTTTTTTCACTTTTGTTTTTTTATACTTTTTCAGAAAATTCTTCAAGCCACTTTTATAAATCCAGTATGGGAAAATTATCCAGGTCACTTTCTTTGTGAGGTTTTTTTTTTGTATATCCCTTTTAATTATTAAGATATTAACTGATTTCTTTTATATGTCTTGTGTAGCTTCTTTTTCTATATCACTCTTATGATCTATTACTTTAAAATTCACTTTCAAATTAGTCTCAGTCTTGTTCAATAAAACCTTTTTTAAAAAAATTATCTTTATAATTTCTTTTATACACAGTCTATCTATAGAGGCAGATGCTTAAAATTAATTTCTGGGACCATTTTTCAACATATTCTTTAATATGTCCAGTGTTAAAATGTTTGTTCATTCTATATTTTGTAAGTATAGTTTGAGTATTTTTCTTTTTTAAGTGTAATTTTTAGTTTCTTTTAGTTTTCTCTGGTGTCCAATTATTAAAGTTTTATTTTATTATTTTTAAAGGATTCAAAACAAAAGCATTTCCCCACAAAAATGAGTTTTTATAATTAATTCCAAAAAATTAGTCTCTTTGTAACTTTCTAAAAATAAAGTTTAAATCTCCTTTTTGTTGTTTATTCCAATATATATACAATATATACTCTCTGTCTCTCTGTCTGTCTGTCTGTCTCTCTCTCTCTCTCTCTCTCTCTTTGTGTGTGTGTTTTGGTGTGTGTGTATATTCCTTTGATTTCCTAATCATGCAATGCACTATTTTCCTTTTTAATATTTCCAACTTTGGCATTTCAGTCTCCATTTGCAAGGAGTACACCTTGTTTGTATGGATTGTCAATTTCAAATTGAGCTTGGTCATAACACATTTACCTCCTCTTCTGCATCAATCATTGGAGTAAAAATCTTAGTAACTTATCACCTTCTCCTAAAATACAATGAATAATCCCTTCTTCTCATATTCTATCTCTTATCCATAAATCCTTAAAGCTTGAATAGTCTTCATATTAAAAAGTTGTCCATGAAATTTAATTGTTATTATTTGGTTACTGATTGCATTGTAATCAAGAATTGTTCTTACTATACCCTTCCTAACTATAAAAGCAATACTGTTCTTCCTTGTTTTCATGTCCAGCAGAGTAAACTGTTCTTCAAATGGAAAATGTCCAACTCTAGTTCATCTCAATCTGTTGATGCCTAAGATTTCAATCTATAGTTGTGTCATTTCATTTTTCACTGTACTGAACTTTGTCACATTGATTTATATTTTTATTTATCAAATTTTACAACTGCCTATCTCCCTCACAGGGGGACATCCTGCTTCTTGTTTTCCATGTTTCCACTGTAAATGGGTTTGCAGGTTTAGATTTCCTTTTTCTATACAGCTACCTCAGCAACTACCTATCCCAAAGGCTTTAATCTAATTATATCATAAACGTCACAACATAGGCCCCATCATAAAACACATCAAAAATGAACAAACAAAAAAAAAGATCTTCAGCTCTTCCTCAGCAGCATGTTGAATGAAATCTGACCTGACAGTCTTTCATCCATCACTTTATCATCAATCATTTTATGCTTTCTGGGTGTGTTGCTAAAATACAGGAGTGGTTTGCCATTGCCTTCTCCTACACATAATATGCCATTTTTCTACCAAGGTAATCATATATTTCTGGCATCCTCTTTAGTTGCTGCTGCCCAATTTACTGCAGGTCCCTGCTTGCTTTAGTTGGGCAACTGGGATAATCTGCTTGCCTTAGTTAGCCTTGCTGTGCATATAGCACCTTCTTGGTGTTCTTTTTTTCATTCTTACCAGGAGCACTGGCCTTCCACAATGAGACACCACAACAGGTCTTGTGGGGAATAAAGTGATAATGATGCAAGAATAAAACAAATCTTCAACACAATAATTCTCACTGCCAAAAGTTCTATTTTATCTTGAAAAGGAAAGGAATGCCAGTCATAATTTATCATTTACAAAAAATGAGGGGGGTGGGAAACACAGAGAAAATCCTCAACACTTATATGTGATAAAAATTAGATTTATTTATAGGAAAGGTGTACAGACATTGGGATTTACTAGAGCATTCAGTTAATTGTTATGGCTAGGATTTTAATTTTCTTCACAGCACAAATTATATAAAAGGCAAGCATCTGCCACCTACCCTATCTCCTGTGATGTTAATTTAAATGGATTAATTTCTTTGTGTATTTTAAGCTTTATTCCTAGATGATGGTCATTTATCAATAGTCTATTTGGTTCCTTCCTTTTTATATTTTTTCTTGCCTGGATAAAACTGGTAGAGTTGTAAATGTTAATTAAAAAAAGGAATTACCAGGCCAATGGTCAACAATGGATATTGTACTTTCATATTATCTTGTTTGGAAGTAATGTTCAATCAATTTAAGGAAGCTTCCTCACACATAACTGAGATTAAGATAGTAGCTGAATCACAGTAGGCAAGAGTTGTGCCAAGAGTTGGAGGATAAATAGCCATTTGAAGCAATGGTCATCATTAACAAATATAGCAGTAACTATGACCAAATACCCCTTCATGGATTACTGCCTTGTCGTGGCAAAGGGGCTTGTGTAATTCAATGAAGCTATGAGCTATGCCGTGCAGGGCCACCCAAGACAGAAAGGTCATAGCAGAAAGTTCTGACAAAACGTGATCCACTGGAGAAGGAAATGGCAACCCACTCCAGTATCTTTGCCATGAAAACCCTATGGACAGTATCAAAAGGCAAAATGATATGACACTGGAAGATGAACCCCTCAGGTCAGAAGGTGTCCAATATGCTACTGGGGAAGAGCAGAGGGCTAGTACTAGTAGCACCAGAAAGAATGAAGCGACTGGGCCAAAGCCGAAAGGACGCTCAACTGTGGATGTGTGTGGTGGTGAAAAGAAAGTCTGATGCTGTAAAGATTTTTTCTCCATAGGAACCTGGAATGTAAGATCCATGAATCAAGGAAAGCTGGATGTGGTCAAACAAGAGATGACAAGACTGAACATCGACATCTTAGGTATCAGCGAACTAAAATGGACAGGAATGGGTGAATTTAATTCAGATGACCATCAGGTATACTACTGCGGGCAAGAATCCCTCAGAAGAAATGGAGTAGCCTTCATAGTCAATAAAAGAGTAGGAAAAGCAATACTGGGATACAATCCTCAAAATGACAGAATGATCTCAGTTTGAATCCAAGGCAAACCATTCAATATCACAGTAGTCCAAGTCTATGCTCCAACCACAAGTGCTGAAGAGGATGAAATTGATCGGTTCCATGAAGACCTACAGAACCTTATAGAACTAACACCAAAAAATGATGTCCTTATCATCATGGGGGATTGGAATGCTAAAGTAGGAAGCCAAAAGGTAACCGGAATAACAGGCAAGTTTGGCCTTGGAGTACAAAATGAAGCAGGGCACAGGTTGATAGAATTTTGTCAAGAGAATGCGATGGTCATAGCAAACACTCTTTTCCAACAACCCAAGAGACGGCTCTACACATGGACATCACCAGACGGTCAACACAGAAATCAGATTGACTATATGCTCTGCAGCCAAAGATGGAGAAGCTCTATGCAGTCAGTAAAAACAAGACCAGGAGATGACTGTGGCTCAGACCATGAGCTTCTCATTGCAAAGTTTAGGCTTAAACTGAAGAAAGTAGGGAAAAGCACTAGGCCACTCAGGTATGAATTAAATCATATCCCTGTTGAATATACAGTAGAGGTGACAAATAGATTTAAGGAATTAGATCTGATAGACAGAGTGCCTGAAGAACTATGGACAGAGGTTCGTAACATTGTAGAACAGGTAGCAACCAAAAGAAAAAGAAATGTAAAAAAGCAAAATAGCTGTCTAAGGAAGATTTGCAAATAGCTGAGGAAAGGAGGGAAGCAAAAGGCAAGGGAGAAAAAGAAAGATACGCCCAATTGAATGCAGAATTCCAGAGAATAGCTAGAAGAGATAAGAATGCCTTCTTAAATGAACAGTGCAAAGAAATAGAAGAAAACAATAGAATAGGGAGGACCAGAGATCTTTTCAAGAAAATTGGAGAGATGAAGGGAACGTTTAATACAAAAATGGGCATGATAAAGGACCAAAATGGCAGGGACCTAACAGAGGCAGAAGAGATTAAGAAGAGGTGGCAAAATTACACAGAAGAACTATACAAGAATGAGCTTAATGTCCCTGATAATCACAATGAGGTGGTCACTGACCTCTAGCCAGACATCCTAGAATGTGAAGTGAAGTGGGCCTTAGAAAAGCTGAGCAACAACAAAGCTAGTGGAGGTGACAGTATTCCAGCTGAGCTATTCAAATCTTAAAAAACGATGCAGTAAAAGTGCTACATTCAATTTGCCAGCAAATTTGGAAAACTCAACAGTGGCCACAGGATTGGAAAAGATCAGTTTACATTCCAATTCCAAAGAAAGGCAGTGCCAAAGAATGTTCAAACTATCGCACCATTGCACTCATTTCTCATGCTAGTAAAGTTATGTGTAAAATCCTGCAAGCTAGACTCCAGCAGTATGTGGATTGAGAACTACCAGAAGTACAGGCAGGATTTCGAAGAGGCAGAGGAACTAGAAATCATATTGCCAACATACGCTGGATCATGGAGAAAGCTAGAGAGTTCCAGAAAAACATCTACTTCTGCTTCATTGACTATGCTAAAGCCTTTGATTGTGTGGATCATAACAAACTGTGGCAAGTTCTTAAAGAGATGGGCATAACAGACCATCTTATTTGTCTCTTGAGAAACCTATATGTGGGCCAAGAAGCAACAGTGAAAACTAGACATGGAACCACTGATTGGTTCAAAATTGGGAAAGGAGTCCGGCAAGGCTGTATACTGTCGCCCTGCCTATTTAACTTATATGCAGAGCACATCATGAGAAAGGCAGGGTTTGATGAATCAAAAGTTGGAATTAAGATTGCCGGAAGAAATATCAACAACCTAAGATATGCAGATGATACCACTCTAATGGCAGAAAGTGAAGAAGAACTAAAGAGCCTCTTGTTGCAGGTGAAGAAGGAGAGTGCAAAACTTGGATTGAAACTTAACATTAAGAAAATCAAGATCATGGCATCCGGCCCTCTCAATTCCTGGCAAATAGATGGGGAAGAAATGGAGGTAGTGACAGATTTTATTTTCCTGGGCTCCAAGATCACTGCAGATGGGGACTGCAGCCAAGAAATTAAAAGACGCTTGCTCCTGGGGAGGAAAGCCATGGCAAATCTAGATAGCACACTAAAAAGCAGAGATATCACCCTGTCAACAAAAGTGCGTATAGTCAAGGCTATGGTCTTCCCAGTTGCAATGTATGGCAGTGAAAGTTGGACCATAAAAAAGGCTGAGCACCAAAGAATTCAGGCTTTTGAACTGTGGTGCTGGAGAAGACTCCTGCGAGTCCCTTGGACTGCAAGGCGATCAAACCGGTCAGTCCTAGAGGAGATCAACCCTGACTGCTCTTTAGAAGGCCAGATCCTGAAGCTAAAATTCAAATACTTTGGACACCTAATGAGAAGGAAGGACTCACTGGAGAAGAGCCTAATGCTGGGAAAGGTTGAGGGCAAGAGAAGAAGGGGACGACAGAGAATGAGGTGGCTGGATGGAATCACTGAAGCAGTAGGCATGAGCTTAAATGGACTCCAGAAGATGGTAGAGGACAGGAAGGCCTGGAGGAACGTTGTCCATAGGGTCGTGATGGGTCGGACACAACTTCGCAGCTAACAACAACAACAATGACCAAATAATATTTAGTTCTTCCCTTCAAACATTTAATGATAGGCCTGTTCTCAGTCTCTGATTTCTGGATATTTTTGGACTAGAAATCACATCAACTCCAGTTAGCATAACCAATGATCAAGAATTATGTGACTTATTTTACAATATCTAGGTACTAGAGATGTGCTGTGCTTTGAATCAAAAGCTGCAGAATGAAGGGGTACCTCATTTCCTTAAAAAAATGCAACTTGTTCCAGACTTACACTGTAATGGTGTAATGCTAGGAAAGTACTTTTCAGGGTGAAAGAGCCATGGTGTAATGGAATGTACAGCTGAAGAAGGAGTTGGTAGTGGTTGGATGTCAGCAATGGCTTCCTAGTAAGCAGGCAGCACCTTTCTGAAAGGGTCCCAAGACAAGAGAGTGTGCAGTCCTAAACTGGATGGGGGAGTGAGGAATAGCCACATTCTAACAATAGCCACACTCTAACATCTCCTAGGGTGTATCTATTAGATTAAAAGGTTATAATTTTAGTCTTGTAAGATTCTGTATATTGGATGTAAGCAATAAAGAACTGGACCTGATTGGATTTCATTGTGTTGTCTTTGGATTAAGGCAAGGTCACTCACTCACTCACTCACTCACTCATTTTCTCTAAGCATTTCACTAAAACTTTGTTATCCTTCCAAAGGAAATTATCTTTCACCCTATTGAATGAACGAATATAAAAACTGAAGGAAAGCATTTTCTGTATAGGACTAATTCTTTGCATATTCTTTATGAGTTTATGGGCAAAATTCTAAAAAAACCTGTTACCAATAAGTGCAATAGCTTCGATCCACAGTAAGTCAGATGATTATTCAAACTGTTACAGAAATAACATGAACACGTATCCACTATATTGCAAAGCAGAATAGAATAGGGGCCAACCTTTATCAACCACATGTGATTGATTTGTTGGCCTTTGAAGGTTGCTATTAGCTAAAGGTAAGTTTTTCTATACAGTGCATTTCTGATGCAAACCACAGCAAAAGGAGATTAAAAAACAAAGGAATCTTGCCTATATCAGATAGCAATGTTCAAGCAACAAATGAACATTGTTAATATAGCATAGGCTAAATAAACATATTCTGCACCTGTAAATTTATTTATGATAGCAAACCTTTATCTGGGTTGAAATATCAACATACTAAACTACTAATGCTGAAATAAACAACTGATAGTGTTAACATATCTTACAATCCCCATGCTTTTTTGATTTTTTTTCTTACATTTACTCTCTGCATTCAGCCGAATATATTTGTGTTTTGTGTGTGTGTGTGTGTGTGTGTGTGTGTGTGTATGAGAGGGAGGAAGGGACGATGAAAGAGAGTTCTATGATGTGATTTATATGTTATTATCATTTTGATTTAAAAGTTAAGGGTCTGTCAAATTGTCAGCTTTTGTAAGCCACTCATGGAGACATGCGGAAAGTAATATGATACACTTCAATAAGATTATCTATCTTCTTTATATATTTATTAAGTATTACTTTCTTGGAAGTCCACTTCAATAAGATATTATTCATGATATTATTCATTATTCAAGCTTGTAAAAGGGCAGTAGCACTCAAATATATTAAACATCTTCAGAATTTTTAGGCTCTATCTTCACATGATACTGAACTTAACTAAAAAACAATTGTCACTGAAATTGCAATGAGAAAAGTATCTTTTGATAATGAACAGTTTTTATAGTGGACCCATTTACGAAACTAGCACAGTCTGTTATAAAATATATCTAATTTGAATTTGGAGCATGCTACTGCAATAAAATTAGATTTAACAAATCTCTGTCCTATTCTGACAGTGCCCCAATTTTCAGCTGAAATACTTGGTTTATGCAAGAATAGGGTAGTATAAATTTCTACAAGAATGTGACTTGCTATACTATACATTAAATGAGAGTTCTCAAATAAAGATTTGTACCACTTGTATGAGTCTCAGAAACTGCATCTCCCAATGACATCAGTGGGTCAAAGTGACGTAAACAGCATCACAGCATTGAGATTCAAGCCCCACGCCTTTTTTACATGCAATGTAGAACGTATCACTTGGTGCCTCCAAGAAGTAACACTTATGGTATAACAGCCTAACCCTCTTTCTGGCTTTTTAAAGAAAGCTGAAAGCATATATGGACATTGTTCTACTTCGCCTTTTTTTAATGAAACTTTATAGCCCTTTTTTCTACAGTATACTATCCCTACTGATTCAGTGATGCCCACCCACAGACATAATTTCTTCTGGGGACCTACTTGGCACTTACCTTGGTGTCATTTCAGTAGCAGGGAAAGATTTATTTATTTATTTATTTTCCCAGACATTTTCATTTTCTGCATATGGCTCTTATCTTGCTTAATGCTCATTTTCATCTTGCTCACAGCTGAAGGGTGGTATCCAAAAACAATAGAAAATGGAGTTTAGATTGTGAAGGGTAATTACATTTGCTCTCATATTTTGTGGAATGAATTTCTTCCACTTATGACACATTTACTGAAATCACATTTGAAAAATAAAAGCACAGCTGCCCCTACGCGGAATCAAAAAACTGCTAATTTAATACTGTATGAAAAGCCAGATGGTGTGATTTATCATCATACAAACAGCAGCATTTTATTTATTTGGATGCTGAGTGAACCTCTGAAAAAAGGACAAATAACTTGACTATAATAAATAATATGAAGTGGCAATGTATATAATATTTGATTTTAGCTTGTGCATTAGTACTTAAATATGAATAGGATATTTTTTCCTAAGTATAACTTAAAGATCATAGTTAACTTAAAAGTACCAAACCTTTGGGATATTTGACAAACTTATTAATATTTAACTTAATGTAATTTCATATCTAATGGGAAAAATTATTCTTTAGGATATTAGCAATAGAGGTGGAAGAAGACCCAATTGTCTCCACATGAACGTGATCTAATTTCCTTCAGTAGTGTGTAGAAAAATCATCACTACAGTGAAAAATGTTGCCCAATGGCTGACATCCATCATCAAAGAAAAGCTGCTTTCAAAAGGCAGTCATGGATAAAAACTTAATCTACAAATCTAGTCCACAAGGTTTTTATCTTGGGATAAGGTTCATACAGTAAGTCAAAAGCAATAATGAAATAGTTTAAATCAGGGTTGTCAAACTGCCGGCCCATGGGTCGGTTGCATCATGTGGAGGCCACGCCCATCCCAGCTCCAGCAATACAAAAAAAGTTATGATATGTTGCAAAACATCACATGATGTGGCGAGTTTGACACCCGTGGTCTAAATTGTCTGAAAGTAACAATAGCATTCCATGCGCCTTTGGCATCTAGTCATGCCAGCCACATGACCACGGAGACATCCTCAGACAAACGCTGACTCTTCGGCTTTGAAACGGAGATAAGCACCGGCCCCTAGAGTTGGAAATGACTAGCACGCATGTGCGGGGGAACCTTTACCTTTACCTTTAAC
Organism: Vipera ursinii; assembly: GCF_947247035.1. NCBI lineage: Eukaryota > Metazoa > Chordata > Lepidosauria > Squamata > Viperidae > Vipera > Vipera ursinii. The sequence continues at coordinate 169,242,571 of NC_139516.1, read as the reverse complement.
AATAGCATAAAGAATATCCTCTATCCTTAAGGACAAAGATAGTAAGTCAAGTCAAATATTGTGATTTCCAGAAAAAAATGGTAAAGACATGGAGTCAAGGCAGTTAGACTATCACAATAATTATTTCAGACTTTAACTTCTATCACACAATTAATATTGGATTTGTCTAATGCCAATCAGTGTGCAGCCAGTACTGATCATACTAATTGTAGAAATTAGCCTATAAGAAGCAATAAACTATTACCAAAAGACAGCTCTTTTCAAACATTTGATATTCCATGTCTCTCTGCTTTTTGTCCCTGAATGCAGTATGACAGGTGATAATCATGAAAACTGACTGGCCAGTCTCTCTCTTTCTCTTTCAGTCCAACCAGTTTCACTGGATTGTTGTGGGGAAAATAGGAGGTAAGAGCAATATGCAATGCACCTTGAATTATATGAAATAATGGAATGATATAAATCAAATCATCATCATCATATTATGTGTTTGAAGGAAATGTTTATATTGATTTACATCAAATGTTAAATAAAAGGGCAGTAGATGATGGCTCTGTAAGAGCTCAGTGGTACGCCTTGATATGACAGCCACTAACTAATAAAACTTTATATCTAGCTCTTAATAATTCTCATTGTCCTTGGAAGAGGATTCATCCAAATGGACAGGATAGTTATCTGTAGACAATGGCTGTGAGAAGAACTTGGCAGAAATCCACAGATCTATGCCAGGACGCTTCTTTGAGTGTCAATCACATGCTCCATCCAAAGTATTCACTATAACAATATAATGGAAATTGTTTGCTCTCATACAGATTTTTCAGCCCCTTGGGGACTTTGATTGAGCAGGAATACTTACCCTGTTTGGGCTGATTTGTTTCTCCTTTCAAACTGATAAAATCATATATGATGTTGTGTAGAATAGCATTCTCCTTGTACTTTCAGGTAAAACCAAAATGGCTACCACTTGATTTTTCTACTTTTTTTGCTTTGAAAAAGTAGTGAAATAGTGAAGTCAATATTCAGGAGAGTAAAATCTTGGATAGATCATCCATGATCACTAAATAGTTTCTTTCATAGGGCAGAATAGAGAAGAAATCAGTCTTCTCCTTTTCATCTCCATTCTTCTGTTACTGGGGCCATATAAAAGGGTTAAAATTGCAATAACCAACAACTTCTGTCTGCAGTTAGGGTAGTAAATCTTGGCATATTTACAATGCCAAGCATTCAGTAAATACTTTTTGAGTAGGAATTTCTTGTATCCAAATACAATTTAGGCTTCTGCATACAGTGCCAAGAAGCCTCAAGATTATCAATCTGGAGTAGACATCCCTATCATGTAGCCCTTAAATTGCATTCAGACTTTTTATTTCTCTAGGTGAGAAGCAGAAGTGAGAAGGTTTAAATGACATGGTGCTATTAAGAGGTTTTTCACCTACAGTTTGGATAAGTGAAAGGTGAGATTTTTTTTTGGAGAGTGTGAAAGTGTTCCTTGTCAGAGGAAAAGATAGATTCCATCTTGGTGATGAAAGACAGAAGTTTTCAAAGGAGGAAAGACTTCCTGGAAAAGACTTGTAGCTGTTCAGAAACCCAGTGACCAAAGACTCCAGAGGGATAGAAGATAGGACACAGCAGAAGACAGCAGAAGAACAACTGGCACATCTGTATTCCTGAAAAGCTGGCAGAATAAGTGAGATATGCAAATCTGTTTAACTATCTCTGTTAAAAGAAAATCCCCATGTGAGGCAAGAAGGAATAATTGAAAACAAAACAAGTATCTTGTTAATAGAGCAGGGGGGAAAAGAACAAACATAAGAAGGAAAGCAATTTAGGAAGCTGGGAGGGTTTTGTAAAATAAATTCCTTGTAATGATTCATGTAATACCCAACCAATTTCATTTATAAATAACCTGTAATAAAAGCGATTGCCCTACCAGTTAATGTGTGTAACTTGTGTGTTGTTTTGCCATCTTGAAAATATTCAAACCCATGACACATACTCACCAACCACAAAATAATTTGCTGTTCTGTAACCTCTTAAATGAGGTTACATTTATAAATTCTGAAAAACCTTGCCAAGAAAACTGCTGGCACTTGTCCAGGTAGTCTCTGAGAATCGGACATGATGGAAGAAAAAAATAATAATTCTGCAGTACACAGAGTTATATGTTTAAAGTACTTATGCTTTATTTTGTAAGCATAGAAAAATAGAGATGAGATTACATACTTCTCTTGTACACCTTCTGAAAAGTAATGTCCAAATAATCTTCCTGAAATCACTTGTGTGTGTATGTGTGTGGGAGGGGTGAAGGCAGGGAACTTCACCATAAATTAGGCTACTATAAGCATCTATACTATCTAGATATTAAGGAAAGTAGCCATAAACATAGAATGGAATCTCTTAATAAGTCTCTATCAAGTGCTCATATTTTAGGATGAATCAGTCAGATTATTCTTGAGTCATGAATATTCATACTCCTTCAAGTCTATGACAAAGATATTTGTGTCAAACCATCAAGTTTATGGTTTTTAGAATTGCAAGTTCTTCAACTCATATTAACTGAATAATAGTAACATTAAGAAGGTTTTTAATTCATTAAAACACAATGACATGATCTTAAATGAAGTAGATTCTCTTTTCCCTTTTGAGCAGTTAAAAGATATTTATACTGCAATTAATTTGTCAGTAATTCTCCAAATGAAAATACTTAAAACTACACAATGCATAAATAACTGTAATACTGTTAAAATATTATTAGAATTAGCTGATATCCATTCATTAATATGTTCTGGAATTTTTTTCTAAAAAATAATCTACTCTAATCTACTATTTTCTATTTTATTTTCAGATTCTTGGTTTTTTTCATTAACACTACTTTTGTTTACATTATAACTTGCCTGTTTTTCACCGACTCTGTTAATTACATAAGATGTATTATACTATAGATTTCTCAATTCATATAGTTTAAACTTTAGATTTACATGGTCAGATAATAACAATAACAATAATAAAGTTGGAAGAGAACTTGGAGGTCATCTAGTCCAACCCCCTCCTCAGGCAGGAAACCCTATACCATTTCAGACAAATAGCTGTCCAGTCTCTTCTTAAAAACTTCCAGTGTTGGAGCATTCACAGCTTCTGGAGGCAGGTTGTTCCACTGGTTAATTGTTCTGACTGTCAGGAAGTTTCTCCTTACTTCTAGGTTGCTTCTCTCCTTGATTAGTTTCCATCCATTGCTTGTTGTCCTGCCTTCGGGCACTCTGGAGAATAGCTTGACTCCCTCTTCTTTGTGGCAGCTACTGAGATATTGGAACACTGCTATCATGTCCCCCTTCATCCTTCTCTTCATTAAACTAGACACACACAATTCCAGCAGCCATTCCTTATATGTTTTAGCCTCCAGTCTCCTAATCATCTTTGTTGCTCTTCTCTGTACTCTTTCTTTTTTACATCGTGGTGACCAAAACTGGATGCAGTATTCCAAGTGTGGCCTTACCAAGGCATTGTAAAGTGGTATTAATACTTCACGTGATCTTGATTCTATCCCTCTGTTAATGCAGCCTAGCACTGTGTTGGCTTTTTTGGCAGCTGCAGCACACTGCTGGCTCATATTTAAGTGATTGTCCACTAGGACTCCGAGATCTCTCTCACAATTACTACTATTGAGCAAGGTATACCAGACATGTCAAACACAAGGCCCGGGGGCCAGATGCGGCCCATGAAGTGGTTTCACATGGCCCGCGAAGCCATCCTGGAAACAGTGAGGGAACGGCCCCCACTGCCTTGGCCCTGGCCCAGAGACCCTCCTTCTGCCAGAGACCCTCAGATCTGTCCCACTCCTGCCCAGGCCCCCATAGGCACCCTTGATGCGAACGATGTAGAGCTGGCCACACCCACCCAGTAGGCCATACACAGTCTAGCCATGCCCACCCAGTAGGCCACACCCACCCTGGCCAAACCCAACTGGCCCCTTGAGGGCAATCGCAATGCTGATGCGGCCCTCAATGAAATTGAGTTTGACACCCCTGCCTTATACTATACCTGTACATTTGGTTTTTCTTGCCTAAATGTAGAACTTTACTTTTTTCACAATTGAATTTCATTTTGTTAGATAGTGCCCAGTGTTCGAGTCTGTCCAGATCCTCCTGTATCTTAAGCCTGTCCTCTGGAGTGTTGGTTATTCCTGCCAGCTTGGTGACATCTGCAAATTTGATGAGTTCCCTATCTATCCCCTCATCCAAATTGTTGACGAAGATGTTGAAGAGCACTGGGCCCAGAACAGAGCCCTGGGGCATCCTACTACACACTTCCCTCCATGTAGATGCAGTTCCATTGATGACCACACACTGAGTATGGCTGGTCAGCCAGCTACGATGAGAAGTGTAAACTTATTTTTTTAAAAAAATAATGAAGCAGCTTCTTATAGATAGCACAAAGAATACTTAAAACTAGCATGGATAGTTAGTATAGCAAGTCATTTTGCAGCAGTATTATATCATGAAGTGGGACTCCAAAGGAAAACATGGCAGTCATTTCCCACTCTCAATCTTCCCACATTCCACTCACTAGGGGGCGGGGCGATACCATATTTGAACCAAAATTATCTTCAAAGTAGACATAGCCAACACCTTCTTGGCAAGCTAATTTTGGAAGGCCCTAATTTTAACCTCTGCTGCATTTTTAATATCCCATTCCAGAGAATGTTTGGCATCTAAGCCGACATATTTTGAACACCCAGTTGATCTGTTCAAAACTTTTGAAGGAAGTCTGTCTGTCTGTCTGTCTGTCTGTCTGTCTGTCTGTGTGATACTCTCTCTGTCTCTCTCTCTCTCTCTCTCTGTCTCTCTCTCTCTCTGTCTCTGTCTCTCTCTCTCTCTCTCTCTCTCTCTCTTATACATACAGACACAGACACAGACAGAGAGGTTGGGGAGAGAGTTTATAGGTCAAGAATTGTGATGGGGGAATATTAGTTTCCCTGACACAGCTGTTTATAAGTATCCTTGCTTCACAGTTTATATAATGACACAATTTTGTCAAACTTGGATATATATTATGTTTTCTCCATATGTTTAGTGTTAGACGACATGCATCATTAGCTGCTCTGATGAATCTCACACATAATGAAAGTAGAAAATGTATTGTGCATGTAATACTTATAACTGAAAAAGTATTTTTATTTTTTTAAAAAACCAGAAGCTAAAACTATTTACATTGGATTGTACATATGGCACCTGCTTCAACATATTTCCATGCTGAGTAAAAATATTAAATATTAAATAACTGGCATAGAAGAAACTGGGATTGTAGTGGACTAAGAAATTGCTGGCAGGATTTGGAGGCAATACTGTTATCCAAAAGGTGGTCTCCCTCTCTCTCTCTCTC